>NC_064638.1:1271319320-1271940392 GCF_023864345.2 Schistocerca serialis cubense
ACAGGTTTTAGTAGTAACTTTTGTGGTATAGCAACAATGAGACAGCCTTTTTTGTGGCACAACAATACGTTACTGTACAGTACTTTCTTCATCACGCCAATAACCATAATAACTATGATATCTATACGCAAAGCATTTCACTTTTGTGTATCATGAGGTAAGTACATTGACTTTAGCAGAACTTTGCTTACAGAGGACGATAACTACGACAGTTCCACAGAATTATCTTACAGCAAGACGCGCATTTAGCGCTACAGGACACGCATTTGAGTGATTAATCTTATACTTAAAACACTTATTTTCAAAGATTTTTTAATTACAAAGAAAGTTTTCCGTGATACATTTCATTCCATTGCTGTAATTTGTAACACCTGAGGGTATAATTACATTTATCCTCAGGGGGGTACACGCTTACTTTGTGTACCATGTGTGTGGCAACCACAAGGAACCCTAGCTAATATGGTATTTGCTTATACAACTCTACACATCGGTACCATATTTCTCTAACACACAAATTACACAGCTATCTGATCATTTAACAGAGAAAGAAACTTTTTTTTACTACATCAGTGACAGGTGTTTACATAATTACACCGTTGGATAACTTCACACTTACGAAATTGTATTTTGTCTGTACTTTGTAAACTGTTCATATTTTTTCGGAACCATTGTGATACTATGAGAGCTTTGAATGATGTATTTGGTAAAGGGATTATGATTTTTAAAGTACGTTTGAGGCAGATGACACTTTTGACATGAGCAGAGAATTTTTTTAATTATTGGAGGAAGCTACGACGATTTTAAGATTTGACTGAGGTGTTATGATGTTATTTTTACGACGACGATGTGTATTATGCTGCTGAGGTATGTTTACGATTAATAGGCTGAGGCTATATGAGTTATTTGATTATGCTTCATATTTATAATGACGAAATATTGACGAGTGTCGATGGATACGTATATGTGTAATAAGGTAAGGAGTAATGAATAGTGGGTAGGGACTCTTGACTTGTGAAAAAGGATGTTGGAAACCAAGAATCGTACTTTAAGAGTTATGAAATGAGTGAATGTATCACAATGCTGGCGAAAATTTTTTGGACACTGTTATATTTATAGGGTTTTGTTTCTACAGATTTGCAACGCTAATTCTTGACCTGTGAAATATTTTTATATGAGACTACCACGGTAGTGCTGTCGTAAATATTTCCGTACGAAAGTTAAGTGACCACCTGCACGTAATGCGTCGCGGGCACCCAGCTGTGTCAGACGCCTGGAGAAAAAGCCATTATTGCGAGCCCTTTTCAGCGGCACAGGTAAAAAAAAAAAAAAAGGGGACGCCATTAACCACATATGATTTTTGTAATGCGTTGTGGGCACACAGCTGTGTCAAACACCTGGAGAACAAGCCATTAGGGTGTGCCTTTCATCGCTAATGCGACACCCTCGTTACTTGAAAACATATGATTACTCGCACTTTGTGCTAATTACTGAAATGCTTATGAATTGATGGGAAATATTCGTACATTTGCACACCTGATTACGACAAGCGTCTTTCTACGAGAGTTGAGAGCTACTAACTTATGAAATGTCACATGACTACTGAATGATATTTTTATGCTTTGCTTTTCATAGTTGCTTATTTCATTTGATATCTGGTTTCCAGCTGTGTTGCAGCATTGCTTTTATAAAATAAAATGCATTTGCTAATGGGAACACTTTCTGTCAACAGATCTATTAAATAATTATTTTATGATCCACATTCTTTAAAAAAGGAGCACTTGGAAAGGAAAGAACAATAAGAAGGGACTAATACCAGTAACTGCATCTATAATTTTCTTTTCAAGTACATGGTAATATTTCTTTTTACAATCAGTTGTTGTGGTGCACCACTTTAATTACATAGACATTAAGATGTGATTATACATTTCCCTTATCTGCATTGTTGTTTTTACTGTAATATTTTTTCTGCTTGAGCTATGTCATGTTTAGATATAAGTTATTGCATTTGCTGTTGCTGTTTGCCAGGCATAGTGCTACTAAATTTCACATTACATTACTCTGCTAAGCCAATTTTACTACTCATTGATTTTTCATGTTGCTGCACATTGGCTCATATTAGTTGTAATTTTGCATTTTATCTGTAAATTAGATTTACTGCTGCTGGCTTTGCCATTTTGCATTCTTTTCATTGCTGTTTGTATTAATTGTTTTGTGCTGCTGCATTGCCTCGTCCCTTAGTTTAGCATCTGAGCTCAGTAGATTTAAGTTAGCTTAAGAGGGGGTAGTCTATAGAAGAGAATGAGTTGCGATGAATTGGAAGAAATGCATTGAGAATCTATACGAAAACCGTACAGAAAGCAGGTATAGGTAGGATTTTCTTGGAAATAAATAATGAGGTAAGAAATATGTGAAATAAATACAGAAAGCATGCTTGGATAGGATTTTTTTGGTGGAAACAAAGGATGAAATAAGAGGAAAGATATATGAAGTTTTGGGTTGGACTGCAGTACCACATGTTACACTGAAAACGACCCCTGTCCTTTCCTATTGGTGTTATCCCACTATGTGTGTGTGTACCCTTGTGTATTTGTTTTCTTCCTGTCTCTGTGTAGTTTCATAGAATTTTTTTTCTTTTAATATTAAGCTACATTCACTATGATGAGGAATACTTTTATCCTCAAATACAATTGGCATTAATAATATGTTATTTACCTTATAAATATGCTTACACATTATTTATTCTGTTTAATGCTCATGTGTGAAGTTGATGTTTCAAAAATTATGTATGTACTCATGTCATAATTCCACTGATGTATATGTTTATTTCTATTCTTTTGTAAAGCCTGTACTACAAATGTTATCTGTATTATTATGTTTTTAATGATGTTTTCTGTGTCTTTGTAATTGTATTTTTATGTTACCAAATTGTAATTGTTACCAGTTCTTCAAATTAAGTTACATTTCACTGCACACGTTTCTGTTGGTCATAGTATATGGACAATATGTGAGAAGTAGGGACTGATAGTGTTTGCATGTGTGTTAATGATTCAGCAAGGGACTGGATAACAGCATTGCTGGTTCTAAGGACAATTTCAAAAACTTTGTGAGTGCACAAGTGGTGGTTTATGGACTTGCTATATTATCCGCAAGACTCTTCAACGGTGATTGTGCACCTGCACAGTCACAACAGATGGCTGCTGGCTATCTCTCCAAGGACTACAGTGGGTCTGCATCTATGATGACCTACCAACGCCATTATTTCTACAAGGACTGCAGTGGGTCTGCACCTCTGGTGGCCCACCAATACCACAATCTCTACCAGGACTCCAGTGGGTCTGCTCTGTGATGACCTACCTACCAATATTCTTCCAAACTTCGAATGACTCTGCTGTGGGTTTGCTCTGTTGTGGCCCATTACCTGTCAGCATGTCGAGAGTCAGCACTGTCTTTCCATTGGAAGGACAACACTACTTCTTCAAGACTGCATGGAAATCCACTACTTCCGTGTGCATTTTCTTTTACTGCTCAGACTTTGAGACAAACACTGCTATTCTCCTGTTATGTACGATTAGGACTGTCTTTAGGGACTGTGAGAAAATTTGAGCTTTTGACCAACGTTGTATCAATAAGTGTGTGCATTTTATATCTTTGTTACTGTAATTGTGAAAAATTTTTGTCAAATCTGTATTGGCCAGTGCCCAACACCATTTGTAAAAATTTTTGTGGGGAGCATGGGGGCTATGTAAGTAGGCTGTTTATGTTTTCTCTATGTAAGTAGGCTGTTTATGTTTTCTCTATGTAAGTAGGCTGTTTATGTTTTCTCTATGTAAGTAGGCTGTTTATGTTTTCTCTATGTAAGTAGGCTGTTTATGTTTTCTTATTGGCACCGTTACGTAGCGCTCAATATGAAAATCACTGGCTGTGCTGTGTGCAGTCTGTGGCTGCTTTGCATTGTTGCAATACTCGCCATTGTAGTGTTAGGCAGCTGGCTGTGAACAGCGCGTAGCGTTGCGCAGTTGGAGGTGAGCCGCCAGCAGTGGTGGATGTGGGGAGAGAGATGGCGGAGTTTTGAAATTTGTCATGAACTGATATATTTATATATGATGATATCAAGGTAAATACATTGTTTGCTCTCTATTAATATCTTTCATTTGCTAACTATCCCTATCAGTAGTTAGTGCCTTCAGTAGTTTGAATCTTTTATTTAGCTGGCAGTAGTGGCGCTCGCTGTATTGCAGTAGCTTGAGCAGCGAAGATTTTTGTGAGGTAAGTGATTTGTGAAAGGTATAGTTTAATGTTTGTCAGGGCCATTCTTTAGTAGGGAGTTTTGAAAGTCAGATTGCGTTGCGCTAAAAATATTGTGTGTCAGGTTAAGCACAGTCCTGTATAAATTGTTTAAAGGGGACTTTCAACCTCATAGTCAGCGGCTCATGTGGGCAAAGAGACGAAAATCAGAAGGAGACAAGGCCGGTCTGAGTCGTTATAAGCAACAAAACTCAAAGTTCCAAATCTAAGTCCATGTCCATAAAAGCGAGGTAACGTATTCGCGAATCAGGGTAACGGACGTTTAAGACACGAGTCGCGAACTGCGGATTCACCCTGCGGGCCGGCTATATACTTCCAGAGTGCGGGACGATGACCATCCGCGTGTCACGTGTTTGCCAAGACACACACAGTCGCAGCACCCAAAAGCAGAACTGCCTTCGACGCAAATAATAGCGCCACCATTCTCTGAGCTCACCTCCTTGCCAACAAACTTATGGGTTATTGGAGAACAACACCACAGTTAAGTGATATAGGAAAAAAAGTGGAAAAGGAACGTGGAATACCAGAGAAAACGTAACTCTGAATGCCCAGTTTCTGCAGATAGCGAGTCGAGTGTCTCAACCAAAGCGCAAACACTCTCGATGCCTCCAGATCTAATAAAACTTGCAAAAACTTCCACTACCAGTGTATACCTCACGCGATAGAGATCAGAATAGAAATCGGAAATTACAAAATTTAGCCTTTTATTTCTTAAATTTTATGTTAACATGGACTTGTATTCGTGATTAAGGTTGTAACATGTGCAAAATGAGCTGAAAGTAAAATGAAGAACATCGACTATAGTCAACCCTGCGTTTATTTCATATCTCTGCGCAATGAAGCTAGAGACAGGGAACCACTAGTGAATATGACCATCCCATGAGCGGAGATATTACGGTACCGTCGCCCCCAACCCTTTATAATGTTGTTCTTCTCCACCACCGATGATGATTAAGTGCTTTGTTGCATTGCAGGTTACGTTCGCTTGGCCATGTTCTGAAGTAATAATTTTTCGTAATGTTACACCATGTTACAAGCAAACTTTACATTGTTGCATGCCATTCACTATGCTGTCAGGATACAGTTTCACGTTAATGGAAACAGGAGAATATATTATTGGAAAATCGTGACAAATATTGCAGATGTAGCAAATAATGCCACAGAAGAATCCTGAATTGGAAGTTGGTCCTTGTGATCTAGCTGTAAAGTGCGTACCGGCGATCGAATCCCGGTCGGATCGCAACAATTTTCAGTCTGCCTTTAACCTAACCTTAATATCACAATGTGAGAGGACTCTACGAACGATATGTAGTTCTGATTCCATGTTAAACAGCGGGACTTCTTCCTGCGGTTTGGTAACTGGGGTAGGTTAGAGAGACGCATTTCGCCGAAGTGCCGTCTGCTCGAAACACTTGCATTCGGGCATTGCGAGACACGTTATTATCATTACCATTGAATATCTACCTCGAACACCAAAGGTAACTCGTCGTATAGCTAGGAATTTCCCAAAATTTTTACCCAGATTCTGTCTGTGCAACACGATTTAAAATATCTCACACAGAAAACGACTGGTGATGGGAAAACAAAATTTCATTCTCAATACATATTCTAATGAGCAAGCGAGGCACGTGGAATGCGTCCATCAGTCAGAGCTACGGGAAATTATTCACTGCGAAATGAGAGTCTGTACGAGAAATACACACCTAGGGGGTTGATGATCGTGCGGGGTGACAATTATTGAACTACATAAAATAAATTCGTGATAACTACTGAACGGATTGCGTTAGGACGTTTAAACTACTCGGTTGACCGAGGGGCATGGGGGGAATTAGTATGCGCATGCATGGTTCGGAATAGCGATGAAACTATCCTTCATTTGGATGGGTTCGTCAATAAGCAAAACTGGCGCAGTTGGGGACTGAGACTCCGCATTTCGCCATTGGGAAGTCTCTTCACTCTCAACGGATGACTGTGTGGTGCGCAGTGTCCAATCACGGAATAATCGGTACGATATTCCCTGATAGGACGATGATTACCGAACGGTACGTGAAGGTTCAAAATGGTTCAAATGGATCTGAGCACTATGGGACTCAACATCTTAGGTCATAAGTCCCCTAGAACTTAGAACTACTTAAACCTAAATAACCTAAGGACATCACTCACATCCATGCCCGAGGCAGGATTCGAACCTGCGACCGTAGCAGCCTCGCGGTTCCGGACTGCAGCGCCAGAACCGCACGGCCACCGCGGCCGGCGGTACGTGAAGGTATTGGAACATGATTTCATCCCCATTATCAAAAGTGACGCTTACTTCGACAAGATGTAGTCCATGCAAGACGGAGCTCGACCCTATCGAAACGGGAGAGTGTTTGTTGTCCTGCAGGAGTACACTTGGGACCCCATTCTGGCTCTGGGGTACCCAGAGGCCACTGGTATGGGCTTCGATTGGCCGCCATGTTCTTCGGATCTGAACGCAAGTGACTCCTTTTTGCGGGGCTAAATTAAAGACTGTGTGCACAGCAATAATCCCAAAACCAGTGCTGAGCTGAAAACAGCCGTTCAGGAGGTCAGTGACTGCATCGATATTCTGACACTTCAGCGGGTCACGCAGAATTTCGCTATTCGTCTGCGCCACGTCATCGCAAACGATGGCACGCATATCGAACATGTCATAACCTAAATCCGAATATCTGTGTGCGTAGTTGTTAACTAATTTACGTTTTTTTCATATAGTTCGGTAACTGCCACTCTGTCCTTCGCGGTTTCAACATCCTGCGATGTGTACAGCCCGCACTGGAGCACTCGTAACAGTTTAATTACAACGACCCGGTACAAACATGTGGTACACTTCATGCCAATTTGACGTCTGTTGTATGGTGTTACAATTATAACGACGAACAGTGTAGCAAAAAAGAGCTGAAAAATTGAAATACACTGTAGTCCTACGTACGCACATACGTCTATTGGGATGTGTGCCTGACTCGATGAGTATCGTGTTAGAGGCTGTAATTGGAGAAGCGGTGAGGCGGCACGTGGTGTGACAAGCTTCCGAGACGCGAGCGGTCAGCTGTGGCTGCGAGCGGTGGGCGGAACGCGGCAATCTGCGCGCGGCACCTGCCGCGGCGTTCCGGTGCGGCGGCGCGCCGCCATCCTCAGCAGCAGCTGCGCGCGGTCAGCAGTCTGGGCGCCGTGCCGTATCGACACGGTCCGCACTCGACGACACGCGGCCGCTTTTCTACCTGACCTGCCCGGCCGACACGAGCGCCGGAGCATGCGTGCACGGCAGGTGTGCGAGCTCTCTGCCGCGTCCCACCTGCTGCCGCGCGGCAGATCCCAGCACCGCTAAAATTCACGCACCGCGATACGCGAGCGTACCGTACCGAGGCATTTCATTAACGATTCTATCGTTTTAAAGCCACTACCTCAAGGCGTATCGACCTCTTCATACGTAAAGAACGAAGGAAGGGAGGTTAGATACTATCGATGACGTCGTCATTGGAGGCGGGCCACAAGGTCGCAGTGCACGATGACGGGCAAAGATGTCGGCTGTGTCCTTTCCGAACAACCGCGAACCCCATAGAGTCTGGATATCTTTTTTTTTTTTTTTTTTTTTCATTAAACCAGGTGGGTGACCAGCCGCCTGTGGGTATATGGCTGGTCCTTTTTCTGCCACAAAAAATACTTTTGTGATATACCCAACAAGGCTTTCTGGTCTCTTAGCCATCGTGAGTGACCGCAAGTTTGTTAGCTTCCGGCCATCCTCGATGTTGCCCGTCCCTGCCACGTGGAGGCGGACCAGTTTCTGCGTTGTTCACCTTTATCTTTTATTGTTGAGTGATATCACATTTCTATGTACAAGCTTTAACAGTTTAGATACAATTTGGAATGCAATCTCGATATGTTTTACGAAAAATGCTTTAAAATGAAGAAAGAAAACAAATTAAAGAAAATAATGCAGGGAATTCTTAATCTAACTTATCTGCTATACTTAACCTAATGAGACGATCAAATGTGAGTTTGATTCGTGGATTTGTGACGGTAGTGAAGAGGTTTTGGAGGTGTTCGGGAAAAGGGGTCTGACTCTCCCCGTCTAGCGAACAGGGGATGGAGGGCTCGGAATGTACTTCGAGCCATCCATTCCCTGTCCGCATCGCACGTTTAAAGCGTTATTCGTAATTGACTGTGTTGGGTTGGTGCTTAGCTAGGCAAGATTCGTGGTGTTGAGAGTCGTCATTGAGTTTGAGTGAGTGACGTATTGTTGCTGTTTTCCGAATCTGTGTTTTCCCCAACATCCGTATGATTCTCTTCATTAGAGCTGGTAGTCTCCTACGGTTCCGTTTCCCGTGTGTTTTGTGTCTCTGGTCGCAATGTGTGATACGGCCTTGATTGCTTAAAGGATTTGTGCAGTACCTGGGATACTTCGTTTGTCACCCGGTTAATCTCCTCCCATGTGTCTTTATTCCTGATGGCTGTATTTATGTCATCCTGCGTTTGTATTTGTAGTTGTGTAGCTGTTATGTCTTCGATGTGTAATGGGCAGTGAAAAACTATGTGTTCTGGTGATCCGTTTACGCCACATGTGCAGGTATCACTTTGAGAGAGTCCCATGCGGTGGAGGTACATGGGCTATGGGCCATGACCCGAAAGAAAGTGAACCATGCCCCTACTTGGGTTTAGATGATTCATCTTCAGACGTTCCCTGATGTTTGGGAAAAATTGGTAGACTCTACTTGTCGTCTATGTCCCATTCCCTCTGCCATGTGTCCACCCTCCACTCGATAAGTGGGCGTCTATCATTCAGGTTGTGCCCTGTGATCTCTGTCACCTTGTCCTGTCTTCCTTTCTTTAGCCAGTACATGGCTGCCCTCAGTCTGATTGTTAGGTCAATGGGAAAGATTCCAAGGATCACACGTAGTGCTGCCAATGATGTGGTGCCGAAGGTCTGGATAACAAGATCGACACAAGATCGAGGGCCAAGAACGGAGTAGCTCCACTGCAGGTAAACCACCTCAAAGCAGTATCGACGGACGATGCCAGAGTCATTATAAGCAACAAAACTTAAAGTTCCAAACCAAAGTCCATGTGCATAAAAGCGCGGTAACGTATTCGCTAACGGACATTTAAGACACGAGACGCGAACTGCCGATTCACCCCGCAGGCCGGCTATTTATTTCCCGAGTGCGGGACGATGAACATCCGCGTGTCACGTGTTTCCCAAGACACGCAGAGTCGCAGCATCCGAAAGCAGGACTGTCTTAGACGCAAATAATAGCGCTGCCACTCTTTGTGCCGCCACTCTCCGTGCCGCCAAAGTTATGGGTTATTGGAGAACAAGACCGCAGTGAAGCGATTTAGGAAAAAAAAAAAAAAAATGAAAAAGGAACATGGAATGCCCGAGAAAACGTAACTCTGAATACCCCGTTTCTGCAGATAGCGAGTCGAGTGTCTCAAACACAGCTCAAACACCCTCGATGCCTCCAGATCTAATAAATATTGCAAAAACTTCCACTATCCGTCGTGTGAAACCCAACTCGCGCTATTCGTCCACGAGACTCAGAGGGCCATAGACACGGGTTCACAGGTAGATGCCGTGTTTCTTGACTTCCGCAAGGCGTTCGATACAGTTCCCCACAGTCGTTTAATGGACAAAGCAAGAGCATATGGACTACCAGACCAATTGTGTGATTGGATTGAAGAGTTCCTAGATAACAGAACGCAGCATGTCATTCTCAATGGAGAGAAGTCATCCGATGTAAGAGTGACTTCAGATGTGCCGCAGGGGAGTGTCATAGGACCGTTGCTATTCACAATATACATAAATGACCTTGTGGATGACATCGGAAGTTCACTGAGGCTTTTCGCAGATGATGCTGTGGTGTATCGAGAGGTTGTAACAATGGAAAATTATACTGAAATGCAGGAGGATCTGCAGCGAATTGACGCATGGTGCAGGGATTGGCAATTCAATCTCAATATAGACAAGTGTAATGTGCTGCGAATACATAGAAAGATAGATCCCTTATCATTTAGCTACAAAATAGGTCAGCAACTGGAAGCAGTTAATTCCATAAATTATCTGGGAGTACGTATTAGGAGTGATTTAAAGTGGAATGATCGTATAAAGTTGATCGTCGGTAAAGCAGATGCCAGACTGAGATTCATTGGAAGAATCCTAAGGAAATGCAATCCGAAAACAAAGGAAGTAGGTTACAGTCCGCTTGTTCGCCCACTCCTTGAATACTGCTCAGCAGTGTGGGATCCGTACCAGATAGGGCTGATAGAAGAGATAGAGAAGATCGAACGGAGAGCAGCGCGCTTCGTTACAGGATCATTTAGTAATCGCGAAAGCGTTACTGAGATGATAGATAAACTCCAGTGGAAGACTCTGCAGGAGAGACGCTCAGTGGCTCGGTACGGGCTTTTGTTAAAGTTTCGAGAACATACCTTCACCGAAGAGTCAAGCAGTATATTGCTCCCTCCTACGTATATCTGGCGAAGAGACCATGAGGATAAAATCAGAGAGATTAGAGCCCGCACAGAAGCATACCGAAAATCTTTCTTTCCACGAACAATAAGAGACTGGAATAGAAGGGAGAACCGATAGAGGTACTCAGGGTACCCTCCGCCACACACCGTCAGGTGGTTTGCGGAGTATGGATGTAGATGTAGATGTAGATGTACGCCTTACGCGATAGAGATCAGAATAGAAATCGGGAATTACAAAATTTAGCCATTCATTTCTTATATTTTTACTAACATGCACTTGGATTGATGATTAAGGTCCTAACATGTCCAAATTAAGCTGAAAGTAAAATGAAGAACATTGACTACAGTCAACCCTGCGTTCATTTCAGATCTCTGCGCAGTGGCGCTAGAGACAGGCAACCACTAGTGAATACGATCATTCCTTGAGCGGAGATATTACAGTACCGTCGCCCCCAACCCCTTATAATGTTATTCTTCTCCACCACAGATGTTGCATTGCAGGTTACATTCTCTTGGCCATGTTCAGGTGTAAAAGTATTTCATAATGTTACTCCATGTTACAAGCAAACATTACATTGTTGAATACCATTCACTATTCTGTTATGACAAAGTTTCACGGTAAAAAGAAGAATATTTTATTGCAAAATCGTGTCAACTACTGCAGATGTAGCAATTAATTGCTACGTGCATGATGTTTATGACTAACAGCGTTGCTACGAATACGTGACTTTTAATACGACAATATTTCCCTCTACTTGTTACGCTTTGATGCAGCTGTCGTAAAATGACGAAACTACGCATTGTTATCAAAACGGAAGCTATGTAAGAATTTGACGAGCGCCTATGACGCAATGTAATATTACGGGGTACACCTGACGGCTGAAATATGACCGTGTAATCGTAGCCAGTAGTGAAGCAAAACATTTAGCAACAGGTGTGCAGATTAACGAGTTAATTTGTAAGTTACTTTGCAGCTGTGTTGCACAATACACAAAAAGGTGTTCGTGTTTCGCGCTAAGGAACTGTACCTATGTTTTATGGCGATCATAAAATGGTCATCTAATCGAAACCGCTTATCAGTAAAGAGTATTTATCCGTACAGCAGCTTCCCTGTTGCCATTTTTAACTCAATCAGTAAAAACGAAACCTTTACCGGATCACTTTGTTGACCATCTGTTTGACCCTCCGTTAAGCCCCCTTTTCCTGAGGAACTGGCAAAGGTATCAAGTTGAAATTCATATCAAGTAATGTCTACAGTCCCTTGTCTCGGTAAGAAATTCAGGCTTCTATGTCAGTGCAATCAAAAGACATGGCCCTATATGTCACGTATTTTGATACTCGCAGACTCAGTCGGTCCTCAAAACCTGTAGAGTACTTCCCGTTGACCTATAATCACGAAGCTTGGCGAGAAACAAGCTTTCACTGTACAAGAAAGGGAAAAGATCCGAAGACTGTTAATTTATTATTACATCACACAAAAAATATATTTCTACCATTTGTTGTCCGTCAGTCCTTCTGTTTGTCTGGCGAGATCCCCCTTTTCTCAGTAACGGTTGTAAGTGTAAGTTTAAATTTGTCTCAAATACTGAGGCCTATGGCCCCCTTGGCAGTGTATACCATTTAAGCGTCATAGTCAATGCAATCAAAAGATACGGCCATTTATGTTATGTATTTCGAAACTCGCACACTTACTCATCAAAACCTGTGGGTAAGTTGTCTATGTGCCCTAACCCACGGATTTCATGCAACCGTCGACACCTTCAAGTACCACGTGAAAATTTTCGTATTTTCTTTCTCACTACAGACTGTCAGTCCGATAAAAAAAGTTGGACAGAACCTTTTTTTAGGAAATTTAATGAAGTTAAATTCTGTACTGGGATACGTTTCCACTAGAGGCAGCGGTTTTCGAATTATTCGGGAAAAACGCACAAAAATGACCTCCAAACGCGCTTTTCTCGAATAACTCGAAAACCGCGGCCTGCAGCGAAAACGTATCACAGCGCAAAATTCAACTACATTAAATTTCCTGAAAAAAATATTCCAGTTAATTTTATCTGTAGGACCAACAGTTTTCGCGTAGCGAGTGAGAAAATATGAAAATCACATGCGTGGTTTTCGAAAGCACTGCGGGTTGCATAAAACCTATCGGTAGGAGTAGCTGAGTCACCCAGCATACGTATTTCAGTTCGTACAGGACCGTCAGAGCGCGAGTCCTATTCTTTTTTTTTTTTTTTTTCAGAAGTTGTGGAGTAGTGTTTGCAGGAAACGTTGCGTCACGGTCCATATGGGCGGCAGTGTCCGGGCTTCCGGGCTGAGACGAGGCGCCGCTTGCCACGTGCCGGCGTGGTTGGCGTTCCGGGGCGGCGCGTCCCCGGCCCCCGTGTTGTGGCGGCGGCCGGCGGTTGGGTTCGCGCACGGCGGAGCGCGTCGGCTCGGGTTGCAGGCCGGCTCGTGGCCGGCCGCCGAGGCCGCGTCCAGCCGGTCCGCGCCGCCACCTGTCGCCGGAGCTGCCCGCCTCCACTTGCTATGCTGGAGGGCCGCCAGTGCGCGCTCTGTTTTTGTCACCGCCTCGCGCCCGTCTGACAGCCTCGTCCTCTAGCGCGTAACTCGAATTTGATTCACACTCATTTTACTCCATAACCGGCCACCAAGTAGATTTCGCTCGCGGCACTTTCGTTTCTTCTCCTGACCGCTCGCATTCTACACGGTGGCGCACGAAATGTGTTACCAATTTTTTCTTTCACAATTTACGACGCACATTAGATATCCCGGTGGAATCTCTACAGCAGTACCAGCAGAGCTTGGAAAAACGAATGAGTCACGAAATGACGTGTAGTTCACGATACTGCCGCTAGGAGACTACTAAGCAGCAATGGCAGACAATGGAAGACTGACGACACAGCAACGATCGGCAGTTGTGTTACTTTTTCATGAAACGAAAAGCCTTGTTGTGTCTCAGAGGCGTTTTCGACAACAATTTAACACGCGATGTGTCCCTTGCAAGAAGACCATCCACAGGTTGTACGATCAATTTGTACAGGAAGGAATAGTACTGGAAGCGAAGCGACCTCGGCCTAAGCCTGTTTGTTCGCTGCAGAATACTGAAGCGGTACGAGCTGCTGCACAGAGGAAAATCCTGTAGAACGTCCTTACAGAGGAAATCCTGAAGAAAGGCAGCAGTGCAACTGGGAATATCCAGACGCTCCGTTCAACGCATCCTTAAAAGTGACCTCCATATGTACCCATACAAGATGACCTGTGCACAGAAGCTCACTGAAGAATACGAACAGCAGAGACTACTGTTTGCTCAGTGGGCGGAGGATAGGGAAGAAACTCTCAACAACGTTTAGTTTTCAGACGAGGTGCATGTTCATTTAGACGGTGTGGTTAACAAACAAAATGTACGCTTTTGGGCCACTGAAAACCCACAAGTGCTTCATGAACGACAACATTATGCTCCGAGGATTACAGCGTGGGCAGCAATTTCCAATCACAGACTTATTGGACCCTTTTTCTTTGAAGAAACTGTGAACAGCGAGCGTTATTTGAGCATGCTTCGGAATAGCTTTATTCCACAGCTTCTTGCTACTGCCTTGCCCTTCAACACGCAGTAGTTCATGGAAGATGGAGCAAGGCCACATACTGCAGACACTGTGTTGGAATTTTTACACGAGCATTTCGACGTGCGGATCATTTCACTCAGGTTTACAGGTCGCTTCAATGACTGACAAAATTGGCCCCCCAATAGTCCAGACCTCAATCCATGTGACTTTTTTCTTTGGGGGTAACTAAAGGAAAAAATTTTCCCGAAACGTCCACGTGATTTAATGGAGCTCGGAAGACTTATTCTTGAAGCTTGCAGTGAAATTACGGAAGACATGTGCCGTAGGGTAATCACTAACTTCAGTGTTCGTTTGAAGGAAGTTAGGAAACAAAATGGTGGACATATTGAGCTTGTGCTGAGTTAGAACAAATCTCCATGGACGGCTCTTCATTGTGTATATGTTCCTTTCAGTTTGTATTGACAATAAAGTTTATATTCAAAAACAAAATGGTAACACATTTCGTGAGCCACCCTGTATAATTATGCAGCAGAACCTTTCCGTGGTACACTGAGGGCCTGTTTCATCTCAAAGTTGTACAAGACTCGCTCACTAAGTAAAATGCCCATCTCTGTTCTGACAGCGCTACAGATGTACAGCAATGTGACGGGTTATTAACCGTCTGATCCATTTGATTTCGGGCATGCAGCGCTGTAAATTCCATGTCTTCCACTGATATTCCTATCACGTACTTTCCTGACGTACTCAGTGTCAGCCACGAGACCACAGATGAGAAATTTAAAGGATTATTCATTACGCCATGGAAAGCGGGAAATATTGCCTGTACGACAGTGCTTTCATCGTCTGAGAATGAGTGTGTCAGTCCCTTAAGTATCTTGTGACAGTCACCTTGTGAACAGAGTATGGGAGTTCTTGTCCTAATGAATTTATCAGATTGTAAGAAGTATTTATTTCTTTCCCTCTTCTTCTATGCACTTAAAGGCTTAGGCAAGACGCCTGTTCCGACTTCACGTAAATCAACTTCATCTCTTTCTCTTCCGTCTTACACCTCTGTTTCCTGTATTTGTTTACAAGGAATGGAATTTTTTCTTAATACGTCCGCTTGAGGTGTCTCCATTCTTCACCGTATTTTTCAGTTTTCTCATTTAATGTAAATTTAATTGTAGCGGGGGGAGGGGGGGGGGAGGAAAGAAGAAACTGATAAACTGATGGTATCAGCTGCATCGGGACTTTATGCGGAATCAGCGGCGGGGAGTGAAGTGTAAGCTTTAGCCACATGTGGCTGCTCGAAAACTGCCATGGAAAACGAAAATAAATATTTATAGCAGAAAATTATTTCCTCCCTGATTTCATACCATTTTACAGCTAATGTAGTGAAAATAAGACAGACAATACCATTGATAATTAGACCGGATGCACCCAGTGGGGTCAAGCTTGGTGCGCCAACAGTGTGTAGATGATGAAATGGCATTGTCCCTAACGCTGGTACGACACCGTTACTTGTCGGTAATCAAAGGACGTTGGCGGCCAATGTCGGTACGCCGAACACTGGTTGTCGTTTGGAAACCCGAGTTTGTTTATTGCTTGTCGCTTGCGCTTCCAGACTGGATTTTCGAAATCACAACTTCTCAGAAACAGTGTAACTTCTTTAGTGTTTGGAACTTTACTAAAAAGAAATACATTTCTGGAGTTCTTCTACGAGGAAATACGATAATCGCAACATCACTGTGTATGAAAGGCAACGCATCCAGCAAAAATTCAACATGGATTGCACCACAGCCGAATTAAAAAAAAAAAAAAAGGAGTCTTAAAGTCAACTTATTGCCCTTACCAGAAGATATAAAAGAATTAGTTCTGATGAAATATATCCGAGTAAATAGTTTGCATACGATCCTATACCTTACTTAAAAATTACTGGTTTCGATATGCGTGTACCCATCACCTTCTTTTACGTATTTTTCTTTTTTTGTTTTGCTACAACAAAATATAATTATTCACGATGAAAACCGCAAATGCAGCGGCCGTGATGTGTGCGTGAGACACGTTTAACTTGGCTCTGTACGAATTCAACTGAACTTTGGCTCCAATGTGTGGGGGTTCTGTCCCATAAATGTTGGCCAATGTTGTAACAAATATTGTCGGGAATGTATGAACGAAGGGTAACTGATTAAACACTTTTGTTTAATTGCTTATCTGTTCTCTCTTTATAATCTGCAAGAAAGATCAGGAACCGAGAGGCTTTGTGAAAGAGACGAGTCTGCTCAGAAACGGGAATACGGTGCTTCCTCCATAGCTCTTGGTTACCCAAGGTCTGTGTCTGCCGGATCACGTAATTACAGTGTAGGGAACACCTCCTTACATTGCGTAACGCCAAATAAATTGGACATCGTGGTAGGAGAATTTTAATTTGAAAGCTATTCCTTTTTGAAAGGTTTGGCAAATTAAATATAATTTCATTCTGAGCAGCACTGCACCTGTTTCAGCAGTTACTTGTCCTTTACCGAAGTAACAAGTAGCTGGAGAATTTTCTCTGTTTGTAGTCATCAGTGTATTCGTTGCTTCTCATAACGAACGCAGTTGAAATTATATGTTCTGTAAAAATGAGTAATAATTGCGAAGGAATGAGAGCAACATTGGCGACTTTTATAGAAGTATAATAAAGAATTTTATGATCCGTTTGTGTCTTACAAATGTAATTAATGTTATACTTTAGTAATTTTAGTTACTTTTACCAGTATTTATTTACACTCACAAATCACGTGGAATTTCGTTGTTCCTTCTAGCGCAATCAAGACTTAAGTACTTGTGGAGAAATGTGTCTATTCGTCTCTTGTACACGTAATTCGCAGACGACCTTGAAACTATCCGTCACTGGATAACATTATTGCAGCTGAGCAAACTGAGCGGGCTAGGCAAACAGCTGGTGGTGTTGCTTTTTGTAAGAGAAAGACCCGACTGAGAACTTTATAGGCTCTTCTGTGACTCCACACTGTTACCACGACGTATAAAGCTGTTGTTGGCGTTCGCTGCGTGGTTTTTACAGAAACGGGCGCGCACTTTCTAGACTCTAATAGAGGCGAGGCAAGAACTGGCGGTTGGGTGCGATCCAACCACGAGCGAAAGCACGCGTGCCGCTGCCATTCTCACCCGGCTGCTCAGCGACCGGAGTGCTCAAACTACGAGTAGGTCCCTCTGTTTTAACTCACCACTATGCCCAGCGGCGTCCAAAAGTTCTCATGTCCGTAGGGGTACAACATTTTCCCCACACGCGATTTAGAAATTCTGAGGACTTTGTTATCTGCTCAGCATTTTCTCCTAATTCTTTCCACAGTGTACTTTTAGTAAGTAATCAGTGTTACGAACGATATTTCACTTCTTCCTACCATTTAAGTAATTTTCTATTCCATCCACCTTAAGGGGAAGGGGGGGGGGAGGTAGGACGTCAAACGGGCCGACTTGGAGCAGGAGAGGCACCACAAGACATTTTAATTTACGCTGTCTATACCCCTTTACAAATAAATTCATAAAACTTTGTCAACATGACCAGGAGGGATTCAGAATTCACACTCTTAGCAATGTGAGTTCAAAAATATAACAAAATAATTTTTTTTACGTGTGAAATTTCATCATTTTTTCACTTACTATTAGCTGCATTTGTTGCTATAGGTACACTTTTCTTTATAAGTCACAGAGATACTTCGATGAATTTTGCACAGCATACAAACCATACTTACAGGTGTATGAAACGCTAGAATTTTCCAGATCTATTAAAAACTGTGGTGAAAATTGAGATAATTGAGATAATACACCTATAAGTATGGTTTGTATGCTGTGCAAAATTCATCGAAGAATCTCTCTTACTTATGAAGGAAAGTGTACCTATAGTAACAAATGCAGGCAATAGTAAGTGAAAAAATGATGAAATTTCACACGTAAAAAAAAATTATTTTGTTATATTTTTGAACTTACATTGCTAAGAGTGTGAATTCTGAATCCCTCCTGGTCATGTTGACAATGTTTTATGAATTTATTTGTAAAAGTGTAGACAGTGTAAATTAAAATGTCGTGTGGTGCTTCTCCTGCTCCAAGTCGGCCCGTTTGACGTCCTACCCCCCTTAAGCCTTATTCCGTCAATTTTTTTTTTTTCCTGCCATTAATTTCATATAGATAGTATTTCCCAGCTTTAGCGCTTTGTGAACCACTACCACACGCTTAAATATCGGTTTCAAAATCTCCATATGTGGAAACTATATGGTGTTAGTTATTAACCACCTTCCACACGGAGCACGTCCATATCTCACCACTGACTTCTAGTATCAGCCGTACGCAGTTGACGTCAACAAGTGTATGGGCCTGAAGATGACGTTGTTCAACGTTGAAACTAGTTGCCAAAATAAAATCGACACCTTAAATACAGCTGGGGGAATTTCTTCATTTTTAATACAAATTTATACCAGCTGACGTCCGACTCTCCTCCATTTCAACCATGGATGTACAAAGATCTGAACCTGGTCGAACTCATCGTCCCCTCCTCAGAATTTATGGGAGTTAAATGACGTTTGTGTAGACGCGGTGCCAAGTATCTCCAGCGACCTACCAATGCCTCACTGCTTTCGTGCCACGATGTGTTCGCCGCTTTTACTGGTGCCAAAGGAGGACATACCGGCTACTAGGTAGGAGGTCACCATGTCCTGGGGTCTTAAAACTAAACCACACCACGATGTACTGCGTCTCTACCTCAGTGACGCTTCGGCAGCTACTGAACGGACCCGTGACGAAACGCAGTGCTCTTCTCTGTCTCACCTGGTGGGAGACGGCCGCAGAGCCGCCGGTGCGGGCGCGGTGTGGCCGCCGCGGTCCTGACCCCCGGCCCGGCGGCTGCCGCTCGCGCCGCCCGCCTTGCATCAGCCGGGGTCCGGCCGCCGCGGCGATCAGCCATTGTGGCGGCGATTTGCATACAAAAGTAGTCGCGCCGCGCCGGGCCGCCGACGCCGCCCCCGCCGGCAATTAAACGCCGCTAATGGGCGCGCATGACTTACTGCTGGCTTGGGGGCCCCCATCCCCAAGCTCGGCCCCAGGCCCCCGTGTTCACCGCGGGGCTCCCACAAGGTGGCGCCGCCTCCCAGCCTCCGTTCCCCTGCAACGTCCTGATTAGACCACCCGCCACCCCATCTACTTTCCGTGGGCAATGGCTCAAATGGTTCAAATGACTCTGAGCACTATGGGACTTGACTTCTGAGGTCATCAGTCCCCTAGAACTTAGAACTACATAAATCTAACTAACCTAAGGACATCACACACATCCATGCCCGAGGCAGGATGCGAACCTGCGACCGTAGCGGTCACGCAGTTCCAGACTGTAGCGCCTAGAACCGCTCGGCCACTTCGGCCGGCCCGTGGGCGTTAGCGCAGGGGTCTCCAAACTTTTTAGTGCGCGGGCCACATTGACTCCTGCACGAAGTCATAAGGGCCAAGATCTACCTAGTGGGATTAAAGCACCCTAGCACTCTACGATCACCGTAATGTAAGGCTAAAGGAAAGATGAAATCGCAAAAATCGAAGGTAGTGGGAATAGCTAGCACTGAAACGAACTACGATTTTTATTTAATTACATAATTTCGATTGGTGGACGTACCTGTCCGAAAATCTGGAGTATTTTATTCTGGCGAATTTCACCGACAAAAAAGTATGTCACTGCACATTCTTCACGAAAGCGTCTTGCAAAGTTAACGAAATCTCAAAATCATTGTTAGCGACACTATTACCGCAAGATGTAACAGAGGTAGAGTATGTCAACGCATTGTTATTTCAAGCGGCGCAACAATAAGTTTAGTTATGGAGTCTTGTAGTGAGTAGCAGAGCCAGAGCATATATTTGATAGTTCTGTTGCGTGATTGTGTCTATGTTGCGAGTATCTCACGCGTTTTCAGTGTTTTATGCGCTGTACTAGTATATGAGACGACGAAGTGTGGGACAATTCAAAGTTTGGATTCGAAGAGACAAGGACAATCTGAAAATCGAAATATGTATAGCACGACTTGAGTATTTTTTCACTGTAATTTTTAGTGGAACTACAGTGTAATTGTGAGTATTTAAGTTAGTAATGAAAGTGCCTTAAAAATAAATTCAGTCCGGCCAGCTAACGCCGGCCGGTTTGCTGATCCTCGCGGGCCGGTTTCGGCCCGCGGGCCGTAGTTTGGAGACCCCTGCATTAGCTCATGTAGCTGTAGCACGAAGAGGCAAGGAGACGCATGCACCGGTGCGAAGTCGCGCACGGGGGCGCAGGGGTCTCCCACACCAGACGGGGAGACACGTGCCCCCATTTGCGTGTGAAGCAAACACAGCCGCACGCGTTCATCTCTATGCGCCTTGCGGCAAGTCGTCGTGCGGCTGTGTTGACCCCACACGCAAGTAGAGGCACGTGTCTCCTCGTCTGTTATGGGGACCCCCCTGCTCTCCCACCGAGCTAGGTGGCGCACTCTCATTCGGGAGAAAGACGGTTCAAACCCGCGTCCGGCCATCCACATTACCGTTTCCCGTGATTACCCTAAACCGCTTAGAATCAGAACAACTAAAAACGATCAGTTACACTGGCTGCCTCAGCTGAAGAAAAAAGGAGGGAATATTAGAGTTTAACGTCCCGTCGACAGCGCCGTCATTAGAAATGGAGTACAAGATTACGAAAGGACGGGGTAGGAAATCGGCCGAGCCTTTTTCAAAGCCTGGAGCGGCGTAGGGCAATCACGGAAAACCTAGTTCTGGATTGCCGGACGGGGATTTGAACCGTTGTCATTCCGAATACGAGTTTAATTCTAGTAAACAGTGTTGCCCATGGAAGTAACGAGTCTCTTTCCCGCTATTAAGGCTAGAACAAAATGTAGCTAAGATAAAAGTAAAGTGGTTACTGATTGGAATGGACTTACGCCAATGTGAATAATCATGTTGACGGAAAGCAGATGCCAGACAAACTTCTGAAAACACTCAAGAAGCTCATAAAATTATGTTACACGTGTGACAGAATCATACATAACAGCCAAGTGTAGACGCAGAACATATTTTAGTGAAAGAAGGTAAAGAAGTAAATGTATTAATTTTTTCCATCAGCGAGAAAATCGATGTCAACAGAACCACAAAAGGAAAAAGAATGATGTAATGGGACGTGGAGGAATATATAAACGCACACACAAACGCATCCACGTATTGGCGATGCTGCATATAAAACTAGAAACAGAAGACTGATTTTATGGAGACCATGGAGGAATGAATACGCAAAAGCTACATACTATGAACACCATAATGCAGTGGTTCTTAAACATTTTTTCTCAAGGGCAGATTCTGACATTATTGGGAGGCACATTGGTCCGCATAAGCAATGATCTTACCAATAATGGGTAACCGACGTAAATTTGTATGTTATGAACCTCAGTAGACTTGCTGTAATAAGGGCGCTATACGTTGACCGTCAAATCCCCCCCCCCCCCTCCCCAAGTACTGATCGTTAAAAATCGGCACCATTCGCAACATGCGTTTCTAATGATCCCTGTTTGAGATTGCTGCCACCCTCAGTAACCCCACAATTGTGACACTGTAATTGCTCGACGAAGTGTCATTATGGTTTCTGTGTTAGCAATTATTAGTTGATTAATAACAGTAATCGTTGTTATAGTTCAGTGCATTATGCAATATGACGCACGATCACAAAAGTTGACTGAGTATATTTAATGTCATTTTCCTTCTAGGGTGTCATTGCCTTGTATTACAGCACCCTTAATTTATTTTCATGTTCTTTGCTACAAGAGCCGCGTTTGTAGTTGACCATCTCTATAGTGCGCATTCACACGTACATGTTTCTTCCGTTTGAAATTTATGCCCAGAAGCTGATCGGTATGAGTTTCACATGGCTTTGAGACAAACAGTAGAACATTCCCCCCCTCTCAACTTACCCACCGACGGCAACGATACTTACCGCTCTGCCTCTGAGGTAAGCGGCCAACTTTACGTACCTCACAGCCGAATCCATCAACGTCAGTTAAAATTAAGCAGATCTCAAAATATTACTGCCTCTGGAAGTATTTCTGTTAGGAAACTGCACTCTTAAGAAGCTCTTAACTTGAATGGTCGTTTTTCTGTTCGTCTGTTAGTTTCAAGACTCAAATTATTATAAAATACGGCTGACAACCGCGGGCCGCGCGAATACTCCTCCTTGATCGGGACCGTATGCAGCCCTGGGGCCGCAGTTGACAAACACTGCCGTAAAGGAATGAATCCCCACATTATCAACGTTCTCCCAGCTTTCTTAGTTCGTATCTATTTCTGTTTCCTTCTTGCGTAACATCTCCTAACATTATAGTTTCTCGCTGTTCGCCAGAGCAGTTCTTCTCCAGATCTGATTATTTCTGTTGTGCCGCCAAGAACTTCTGTTAATGTATCATTACTTCTACTCTACAGGAACGTTATTATCTGAGAAACGATTTTGACAAAATGCTGCTAACAGTGACATTCTGTAATACCTGTGTTGATGACTATTTCTGTTATTATTATTATTATTTGTGTAAATCATTTAGTCCGCCCCTCGTGGTCTCGCGGTAGCGTTCTCACTTCACTAGCACGGGGTCCCGGGTTCGATTCCCGGCAGGGTCAGGAATTTTTCCTGCCTCGAGATGACTGGGTGTTGTTGTGTCGTCTTCATCATCATCATTCATTCCCATTACGGTCGGAGGAAGGCAACGGCAAACCACCTCCATTAGGACCTTGCCTAGTAAAGCGGTGCGGGGTCTCCCACATCGTTCCCCTACGCTCTGTAAAGAAGCATGGGACTTCATTTCATTTCCAAATCATTTAACTTGCAAAGTGCACTGTAAGCTGTCAACACATTCTCTGACCATGTCTGGTAATATGCAAAATCATGTGATATCTTTGTCGGGTAAAATTAATCCTCAAATGAATAAAACAAAATTCTTTTATGAGTTCAACTGAAAACGAGCAAGACGAACCAGAAATGTCGTTAAGCCTAAACTACATTAGGGCAGATTGTAAGATTTCTTAGTTTATCTGAAAAAAAACGGAAAACAGAAAACGAAGCTAACCGAAGGGGGAAAACACATATACTACCAAATAATGAAAGAAATGTGGCGAAGTTGGTAACAGAAAAGGCGTAGCTGAAATAACTGTAGCGAATAGTGTTTTACACGAGAGAAAAAGCAATGATAAATTATGAGGATGCTTCACGCGGAACATGAATCGGAGGAAGAAGTTGCAAGGAAAGATTGTGACAACGAACAGTAATGCTCTTACAGTAGTGAGAGGAGTTCCGGAGAGAGAAAGGAAACGTGTGGAGTGGAGTGAGGCTCGCCCGGTGACTGGGTGCAGGCCGTCGTAAAACGAGGAACAAGGATGGCGGCGGCGGTGGAAATGGAAAAGCGATGCTAGGCCCAGGTGCGCACGCTGAGCGGAAGGCTTTCGGCGGCGCTGTCTGCGTAAAAGGCCGCGGCCTTGCGATAGCGCTATCTGCCGCCAGGTGGCGCGCCGGCACAGGACGCTGCACGGCAACTGGCGACAGCTGGCGGGCTGATAACGCGGCGTGGCGTGGAGGGCGAGCGGGGCTGGAGAGCCAGCGAAGCTGCCGGGGAACCAGCCCAGCATTCCGGCACCGCAGTTCCGGCGGATTCCAAGATATAGCGTCGTCATAAATAACTAGGCAGCGATAGTAAAAATAAACGATACAGGGGAAGAAGAAAGAACTCCCAGAGGCGTTAGATGTGAAAGAAATTTATCCCCGCCCCTGTTCAACATCTGTATAGAATAAAGCCGGCCGGAATGGCCGCGCGGTTCTAGGCGCTACAATCTGGAACCGCGCGACCGCTACGGTCGCAGGTTCGATTCCTGCCTCGGGCATGGATGTGCGTGATGTCCTTAGGTTAGTTAGGTTTAAGTAGTTCTAAGTTCTAGGGCACTGATGACCACAGCAGTTAAGTCCCATAGTGCTCAGAGCCATTTGAACCATTTTATAGAATAGAGAGTAAATGAGTGCAGAGAATGCTGTACACGTATTGGAATAAATGGGTAAAGAATCCTTAAGTTTGTGCATGATATAGCTTTCACAGTTCCAGATAAAAACAACGTCCAAACGAACTTAGAAGATACGCATTCAGTCCTTAGAGATGACGACAAAATGAAAATTAACACAAAAGAACATAAATACTTGGTTGATCCAAGGAATCAAGCACTAAAAATTCCAATTAAAGGAGATAAGATAACAGGTCCAGAAAAATAGTTACGTATTAAAATAACTGAAGATGGAACAAGCGCCGAAGGTATAAAATAAAAAATGGAGACGCAGACGTAATGTTTTTGAATAAAAAGGAAATGCCTTTCTCAAAAAGAAGGAAGACGCTGCCGTTAGAGGCGGAACGCTAGCTCAGAATACGGAAGGATGCGGAAGGATCGGCCGTACCCTTTTCAAAAGAACCATCCTGGCATTTGCCTCGAGCGATTTAGGGAAATCACGAAGAACGTAAATACGGATGGCCGCACAGGGATCTGAAGTATCGTCCTCCTGAATACGAGTCCAATGTCCTTAGCAGTCCGCCAACTCGCTCCGTTAAGGGACGAAAAAGTCGTTGAAAATGGAATTTGAACTATATCACATTATGGGTACCAAACATGGGCCAGGGTAAGGAAAACTCTTGAAGACTTTTAGGTATGGCATTGGAGAAATCAGATAAAAGATAAAATGGACGGAAAGAATAACCAAGCAGGAAGTCTTTCAAAGAACTGGTGACGAAAGAACATCGAGAAAAACAATCGAACGAAGACGAAGCCACAAAGATTTTGTTTTAAATATTCTACAAAAGCCACCTAAGGAAATGAGCGCTAAGGAAGACCAGATCGGCATTTTTAAAACAAGCCATAAATAATACGGGAGTTAATAACTGTGCCGAAATGAAGGGGTTAGCTTGTAAATGATACAGATGGAGAGCTGACAACCAATACAAAAAAAATATGATGAAGAAAAAAATCATTTCCGGAAAGACTGTTCATTTAAAATAAACATTTTTTTCTGCACTAGCATTCGATATTGGCATTTGCGCCGTTGTCAAGTGGCCATGGATTAGAAGATTCTTAAACTAAGACCACGTCAAAAATAAAAGCCGCAAATTGTTGGTACACCGGCGTACATGACAAGTGAAACATGGGTCTAGATGTGCTCACAGTCGAGTGAACAGAGCGGTTACTTCTCCACCCACTTCATAGGTTAAGATATTACGGTCGTGTACATACCTGTCATACTGGTCGTAGGAACAGTTTGTGGTTTTTACTTGGGATGTGCAGCTACTGTAAGAATGCACTTATCCATAAGCGCTTGGCAGTGGCGCAAATGTTCAAACTGTCGTGACTGTTTTGGGAGATGATGTGTGGGGGAGGAAGTAATGTGTTGCCTGGCTCCTCTTGGAAAGAATGCTTTCGGTATTTTAACTGCAAGCCTCTTCGTGACGCACAACACATCTCTTGTCTCGCCTGCCACTGGACTTTGACGAAGATCGAAGTAAAACACTTACTAAACGTTTTTTTGGATCTTCCCTTTCTCCATCCTACTTGCTAAATATAGCAGGCTGACGAACGGAACTCAAAAACCAGTCGATTGAGTGCTTTGTAATTAATTTATCTCTTGGGTGGATTACATTTTATCCTGACGAAGACTGAATTATATCGCGCGGTTGCGCAACCAGAAGAATTTTATCGGAAAATGAATTATATTTCCTTAGCAGTTTTCCAATGAAACTCTGCCTGGCATCAGATAGCTAGTTTTGTGTCGTCATTCAGTTTTAGTTCGCTATGGACAACTGAGGCATCAAGGGCTCACCAATTTGGTATTGAGGGGCAGCGTGGAGGGTAAAAATCGAAGAGAGAGGCTAAGAGATGAATACACTAAGCAGATTCAGAAGGATCTAGGTTGCAGTAGGTACTGGGAGATGAAGAAGCTTGCACGGGATAGAGTAGCATGGAGAGCTGCAAGAAACCAGTCTCTGGACTGAAGACCACAACAAAAACAACATGGACAGCTTCTTTTATATATCTTAAATGTTACTTTTCCAAGTGCTTTATCGCTACCAGTGAAATCAAACATTAATCGGCACTCCGTCTGTTTATTCGAAGTATGTAATTGCGTAGGCTGCTACGGCTATGGTAACTGACATAATTTTGTGGGCGTAGGGCGACTCCATGTTATGAAGTAACTGTCACTAGAGGGATAAAACGAAAGTTTACGGCAAGGTTGCACTGGTCTTCTCCTGGTCTCATGGTGGAGAATTTGTATCCACTTTTTTCAGATAGTGTAGCCTCTCACAAAATTCTTTGTCAGATTGCTTCAATTATTTTATGTTACAACATGTTTCGAGATGAAACATCATCAGGCAAAATGGTAACATACAAACTTTTAACACGAATACACGTAGCTCTCAATGTAGTGCGGCGCAATCTACAACAGAGATAACTGGTACGTCAACATGTGTGTGGTATTCACGGGAAAAGTTGTTATATTGTCGTTTTGCTTGATGGTTGGGTCACACCTCGAAACATGTTACAATATTAAAATAATATAAGCAACTTAGTGAAGAACTGTTTGACCAGAAGCAGTCTCTGAAAAACGTGTTTAACAAATTTTAATAAACGATGGAATAACCGATGGAGAAAACCGAATTTATGGAAATAGGTCGAGTCATAAACCCAAATCCTTACTTTGAAATTGACCAACATTCTAAATTCAGAAAAGTTCTCCAGTTTAAATACCTTGGATCACGTTTCAACAGTAAAAATATCATAACAATCGATATAAATGAAAGAATAGCCTCACGGTCAAGATGTCTGTACTCACTAATCAGCCCACTCAAAAGTAATGCTTTGTCAATCACCACAAAGATGAAGATATACAACACTATTATCTACCCCATAGTACTGTACGGTTCAGAAACCTGGACGCTTACAAAGAATGAAAGAGAAAAACTGAATGTTTCTGAAAGAAAAATAATGAGAAAAATCTGGGAACCTGTGTTGGAGAATGGTGTATGGAGAATTCTAAAGAACAATGAAATTTATCAGTTCATGAAGCAACCCAGTATCATCCAGAAATTAAAAAGTAGAAGACTACATTGGGCTGGACATGTGGAATGGAAAACAACAGAATCACCAAGAAAGCCTTTGAAGGAACTCTCCAGGCAACAAGACGATTGGGCCGACCTCGTACAAGGTGGAAAGATGACACAGAGAAGGACATCGCAGCATTAGGAATTTCCGCAGGGTGGAGAGAGGCTGCGAGAGATAGAAGGCGGTGGAAGCAGATTGTTGGTCTACAGGGCCTGTGATCACTGAGAAGAGAGAGAGAGAGAGAGAGAGAGAGAGAGAGAGAGAGAGAGAGAGAGATGAAATAACAACTGATTACTAGTGGAGAAACTTCTCCGTAATATCGTGACGCTGCTCCACACGGAGAAAACTTTTCTTCTGTGCGCAACACGTTACGTCTACTTTCCAGTACCGTAATCAAAGCCGTCGCGCCGAGGACTAAACGGGGCAGAGATCAGGCGGTTGGACAGCTCGAGCACGAGTTTCGCCGAGGGCGGATAACCACAGAGGGAAACAAAGGCGAGATAAGGGGGGGGGGGATGGGGGTCGCGTCATTTGTTGTGCGCGGTCGCTGAGGCGAGGCATGCATAGCGGGAGACTTGTTGAGTCTCCCCATTGAGGGCAGCAGCAGCGCCAGCGGAAGAGGGTGGCGGGGGCGCCGGAAGTCGGGGGCGGACGCGCTCCGCTGCTCCGTGCCGGGGGCAGGGGGGCAGGGGCGGGGGCCGCACTCGCGACTCGCCGCTTTGTACTCCGCAATTACGGGGGCCACGCGGGTTATGAGGGAAGCGGCGTTAAGGGGGTGGCCATTAGCGTCGACTCGATACCTGGTGGGAACGTCGCAGTCAACATGTGGTTGAACGGTGGCCTACTGCTGGGCTGTTCTTGAATTCGTCATCTTACACGAAGCAGTTCGTTGCTGGAAGACTGCACGTGTGTGTAACGCATGGTGAAAAAAGTAAGCAGGGGATAAGAGGAGCACCACAGGGAAACTGAGCAAGCCTCGCCAAGACAAGTTTATTATTTTCAAACAGTCTTAATTTAGAAAGTCATCTGTCAGAATATACGTCTGGAGCACAGCACTGAACGGAAGTGGAGCACGGATTGGGGGGAAAATGGCAACAAAAAAGCACCGGAGAGTCCGGGATGTGGTGTTACAAAAGGGTGCCACAAATCTCATCGAAATGATAAGTGAAGAGGACGTTTTCTGCAGTACGAAGAGGAAAGAAAGATGGTGAAAACACTGACTGGAGGAAGGGGCAGCTTCGTAGGTACTTACAAGAAATAACTTCCAGGGTAATAGAGGCAACCGTAAAAGGAAATGTAAAATCTGTGGTGCAAGCCCGTGACCGGAATATCGGCCTGATTGCCGATAAAGTGCAGCGCCCGACCCAGAGAGAAATGTAGAGCACAGTTGTAGGGGAGTTCTCAGATGGGAATATATAGCGCTGCAAAAAATTAGCGAAAATGTTAGATGTAGGTACTACTCTGCGAAATTACCGGAGGGAAGGGAATCGTTGCTGCCGTCATCAAGCCAGTCAGAAGACTAATGAAGAACAATAATAATAACAATATATAAATAAATCAATAAATTACAGTAGAAGCCACTTCAGCATGCATCCGAAGAAAGTCAGAATGGATGTTGCAGATCATTTTCAAATATTCTAAAGAAAAGAAAAGTTTTATGGAAGATGAGAACTAAAAAAGTACGAAATTTCAATTGTTCCATCAAATTTCGGGAGAACTGCCGGACGTTGATAACTTGCTCCATAATATTTCGCCATCTTCCGTTGTATACTCTGACAATGCGGGCCATGACGGGGTTTAAAATAGGGGAGTTCAGTGGACTTTCGGTGTTATACACCTGAAAATGGCCAGAAGATTCTGAACTGAAATATAGTGGTAGCACGTTATCGACATCCAGCAGTTCGCATGAAATGTCGTGGAACAACTGAGAATGTATTTAGTTGAAGAATCACATTTCAGTGAATGTTCTAGGAACAATCTGCAGTACCAATATTCTGCTCTGGCCGGTATTGGCAAAAAGTTATAGCTCACTTAGAAGCTTATCAGAAACTATTCTTCTTACTGTTTATTTGACAGACAAAAGAGAAGAAACATTAAAAAGTAGCTTCATCTAACATAATTTTATAGGATATTACTAGTCTGGCATCCGACACTAGCTAATTCGAATTTGTACTAAAATTTTAGATAAAGAAATAAATGAATTTTTAGCACAAAGTTAACTAGGAACGAAAGGAATGCTTCAAGTGAACAATTACACTACGCACCAAACCCCTAGAAGAATTGAAAAGAGAGAAAAATTATTTATTTTTCGTTTAGGGTTATACTATCGGACAAGAGAAACACTTGTTAGCAAATCAAATGTTGTTTAGTTCTACAATGTACTGGTCCAAAATTAATTCACAACATTAATTCTGTAGTATTTTCTCTGATGGCGACATCTCTGGCGTCTTTTCCTTTTTTTAAATTTCAAAATGTAAATGACGGAAAGAAATAAGTCCATTCAAGAAAAAATCTGTAGAAACTAATATGCTAAGTTTTAAGAAAACCTCACAAATTTTGTATAAGAATTAATAATGAATTTCCATGATACTAATTATCGGGAGTACTGCAAGAGTTAAGCGTATATGATGATGTGAGATAAACCACCACAATAAATATTTTTGATACAACTGCATATTACAAATTATGAACACGATAAAACCTACCTGAGTGGGATTGCTCACAGGTACCACGGTAGTCTGTAAAGTGTTCGATTTTTCTGGAGGCAGAATATTCCGGGTGAAATTCATTGCGCTTACAAACCGTCGAGGCAGACTGAAACGATTTGGTAGAGTGGGACTCGAATCCGAGTCTTCCCCTTACGCTGACAACGGCTACCAACCGATGCACCCAAGCAGCTATTAGTAAGCCACTTCTGGCCTCGCCTGCTCTCTAACGCTGTATGCCCTGACATTTGCCAAAGTACGGGTCATATTTTACTCCGTACAGAAACAACTGCGCGAAGTGTAATAAAGCAATAATCTCATTTATAGACATGGAATATGTAAAGTTCATACTTAGCGTAATTATGAAATACATGCGGAAACTGACGCCAATAGATTCATCGATTGCTCACTAACCTCAATCATCCCTAAAGATATAAAAGGAAGGGGCCATGATGTTTCAGGTGCATCGTAAACGAAATACGTATTTAAATTTCGATTTCTATTGACTGTTACTATACATTTGAAAATACGTTTTTATAACATGATATGGTTACATTAAATTTAGTTGTGTTTGTTGGTTATTATAGCCAACACTTTGTAAATGAAAATTCTGACTGAAGCAATGTTCTGTATATTAATTTCACAGCAGGACCAGTACGGCTTGATGTGTTAAGTTTTATGAATTGATTCACGTTGCAAGTATGCTTAATATTGAGGATTTCCGAACGAACTTGTAATTTAACAGCTTGAAAACCAAAATGAAAATTTTAGAATGGACTTTAATACGAGTAAATCAACTGTTGAATTACTTCGGTCAGTGCGTTCGAAACATTTTGATTCTCTTCCTTTTTCAAGTGACAGAATTTCGCAATGTTACATCACTTATTAGAGAGTTGTGTAATCTTCGTCACCTGCGAAGCTTTCAGATAAAGTGACCAGAAATAATTTGAGAGCCTGATCTGTAACTGAGCTCGAGTTCATTTTAATCCTATATTCCGTATAAAATCGTATTTTAAAACAAGGACAATTTATTAAACAGACAACTGCTTAAGACCGTATCCCTCCAATCGCAAAAAGTTGACAGCCATTTGAAATGGTGTCCTAGGCTTTCTATGAAAGGTGATTGTACACACGAAAAACAAATGTCTCTCTTTTTCTGATCAACAAGTTTTAAAGGAAACATTAAACGGACGACTGATGTGGAAAATCCTATACAGTGAGCGTCCTGTCTGTCTTGGCGACGAGGAAAGCAGGGGATTCTCTGGAGAAATAGCCAAATAAAAACGGCCGCATATTTCCTGGTTGTGAAGAATTTTACAATATTCTCTGAGATGTCATACTCAGTGAACACGACTGAATTAGCGGTTCTGCGCTAAAAACTGCACAAACTATTCTTTCCTCCGTATCCAGTGCCGAACCACGGAGAGATATAAAGGCTTATAAGCCTGTGTGAGAACTTTTTGTTATTCTAAATTTATCTCCAATGACGGAACGGGAGCAACCCACAGTGTGCTGGAGACTGTTTGTAGATTCCTCTCAGAAAGCTACTTCTTGGAAATTTCTGACGTCTGTATCTTCACACGCGATTTTAAGCGCTTTCTTTGAATGTTCGTTGTGGGAATGCGTATTTCCCCTGATCTGCCTGCAATGCCCTCCTGTGTCCAGCATGACTCACTCGATCGCTAAAAGACCGCCGGTGGGTATGAGTCACTGAAATAACTGCACACTTCCCGTCCATGAGTCCAGCTGCAGGCTTCGAATCCCCGAGCGCTGCCTATTTTCACAGCAACTGTCCACTGAAATTTTCTGCAAATTATTGAACGTCTGTTACCACAAAACCTTGCGCGTACACTTGAAAATGACATATTGCAACAAACAGTAACTGTCTTCTATTCTACCAAAGGAATTTTTTTCCTCATTTGGGCTCCCCGTTCGTCGTATTTCCCCTGTATTTTTCTTCCAGGCAGAGTTTGTTATTACACCGATAGCCCGATTTCCTGAATGATGTTTTGTTCAAAATAAAGAAGACCGTATTTTTTCAAAACCAAACTGGCTTCGCCGACGTGAAGTTTCAATGAGATGTTCGTTGTTATTCGTATAAATTTCCATAACATTACCACCAGTGGTGAACGGGCCAGAATGTAAAACTTCCGAACGGGATCTACAAAAAACGTGGTTTTAAACAAACACAGGAGGGTCTCTCGCTCGAAGTGGCGATTGACTTTTCAAGTCCCAGAGATTAACGTGAAATCAGGAGACGGCAAAGCCGTTTTGTAAAACATCCCGACGAAAAGGCTGTGAATAACGTAATGTTCTTGAAGCATCTTTGAGAATGAACGTTTTACGAGCTTAAATGTTTTCTCATACAACTTTACTTACTCGTGTTGCTTTTGTTTTGTTTTTAATGCCTCTTTTCCCTAGTCGCAGTTATACAAGTAATATCTGTATCGTCTTCTGCGACTGTAATAAAAGTCTTATTTAAAAGAAACGCGTTTCGCTTTATTTTAAGGTATCTCCAGTGGTCAGATTTGTTTTGTTTCCCGGTGCCTTCTAAAATAGGTGTTAAACTTTTAGTGCCCTGCACTTCACTGACACTGAATATATTTTCATTTCCGTGTTGCATAGATCCATTTACAATTCCTGTCTTGAAAGAAAGGGAAAAACGAATGGCCTAAAGAAGACTTTTATTACAGTAGCAAGAGACGGTGTGTAACCTATTTTACTGGTAATGTACTTGTGTTTTACAATAGAATAAAACGAAACCCACTGAAGATGGTGTTACATCACCGAAACATGTTTGGGCAAAGTGAGCAAAAAATGGATTATATTTTGCTTCAGGCAGTGTCTTCAGTGTATGGTTAATGCGTATAAATTTGGCGATAAAGTCGAAAAAAATATTTACCCATGTACCTAAGGAAATCATCCTTTCATGTCGATCATATTGTGAGATGCTAGTGAGCTGCCAACGTTCTTAAAACAAAGGACACTCGTATCAGAAGCAGGGCGCGCATATTGAAACACGTGCATCCCATCGCTCAAATTTAATTTTTAACACCTGTAGAATACTATAATACAAGCTGTGGGAAGTATGGAACAGTAAAACTGAAGAAAGAAGACACCACTGTGCTGTACAGCAGTGCTCTCGAATTCAGGCTGAGCATCTGTCAGGTTAAGAAGGACTTGGAGAGGAATGTCTGCCGGAAAATTCAGTGTTACTGACAGAAAGAGAAGAGGAAAGAAAATCAATTATTCTGATAAGAAAAAAGGCCATCAGCGCTCCAGCCGAACGGAGCACCGCAGCGCCGTAACGTGAGTGGATCTGCTGAAGGTAAAATATCTTGTCTTTATCGGACTTGGGGACCACTTTATCTGATCATTTACAAGTTGACTAACAGTTACCGTCGAATCAGAACCGTGATATAGTTAAGCATTTGCCGAATGCGTGAAGCTTTGCCAGTGGTGAAAATTCCATTAAAGTTAAATTAATTAAATCTGAATTTGTTAGTCTATTACTCAGTAAGGTAAGCACAAGTTAGCATGTTTAGAACAAATGTTATTTACAAAACGTTGACGCCTACGTCTAAGCGGCAACTTTCCAGAAAATAATATTTCTCGTGTTTAAGTTCTTGATACGAATCGGTGGTTGCTGTGCAGAAAGCTAGCAAATGCGTGCGCACTTCTGTGTCCATGTTGAACGCGCAACTGGTGTTGTGTATCTATCATATAATGTGTTTTGGACTGAGAGTCTCATCTCGTATCGAATTAGCTGTTAAATTCTGATACTGATATTTATGATTAAATAGAGTTCCATTTTTTGTTATTATATTGCCTCATCGAAGTACCGGCTATCGTTGATCTTACATTTGGTATTGTACTAACCTCCACCGAGGTGGAATATTTCCGAAACTCTAGTTAATCTAACGACTAGTTTGAAGACAGATCCACTTGGGTACAATGCACGAAACAAATTATTCTGAATGTTCCGGATATTTACACCGTCGATTTGTAATAGTATAACTCGTAAAACCAAAATTTTTTAAAAAAAATTATTACTGTTATGATTTTCCTTTGTATCAGAAATTCTATTTTTAATGAAAAATGCCAACTACAGAAATATTCAGGAAGAGAAATTATTGTGATTAATCATATTATCTGATTTGAAATGTGATTTTGTGCAGGTGTAAATTTTTATTGTACTATTACTGCAAAATATCTGTGTGTGTATTCTGATCAGTGGAAGATTAACTGTACGTGGAACTCGGTGTGATGGCATTTTTAACTGTTAATGTGTTATTGTTGCACGAAATTGTGAGCTACGATCACCACGTTTATATGCAACGCAAATTGCAATGGGCCGAATGTGAAATTCGGAAAATGGTACTTGCTGTCCAGTTCACATGTGAGGCCAGAACTGATTTTGATAGTTCGATCGAATAGTGGATTCCCTCGAATACCTTGTTTTGCGCGAACGGTGTTTGTAAATCAGCTGCAACGATTTCGTTAATACGATAAAGTGAAGTTATAAGAACTTCCGTAATCTGTTTTGTTTGATAAAGAGAGAGTATGAATTCCATACGGATGTCAGCGAACTCCTAAGGAAGAGAAAGGGGAACTCGTATAAGAATCTTAAAGGAAAGATGTTTACAATAATCTTACCGACGCCAATTAATGCCTGCGCAGCTGTTTTACTACACTCACCTAGATCATTCAAGTTATTGAAAAAGTATCAACCGATAACTGGTGGAACATTATTATACGCTAAAGTTCTGGAAACTTGGAATGTCTAGAAAACTTAATAAAGAGAAAATACACTTTCCTACTCTTGCGCAAGAAACTGGTGATTATTTTATCAACAGCTAATCATTGTGTGGGGAGCCTTTTTCAACTAAAAGCGAGATAGCGTACAGCAATTTATAATTTGGAATGTCTAGAAAACTTGATGACGAAAAAAGGAGAAAAGATACTTTTTTAACCCTACACATAGATTTAGCGATTATTTTGTCAACAGCTATTGATTGTGTGGGGAGTTTTTGCCAATGAATGCGAGAGTGGGTATAGTAGTTTAGCATTTAGCCGGCTACTCATAATATAGGTTGTTGCCAAGCAGTTCGAATTTGCTAATTCAGTAAATATATTAGAATTCATGTATCCCGATCCGTAACACAAAGAAAAAAATTCGTTTCTCACCAACGAAGGAAATTAGTAACTTACTCGTCAATTCAGTGCTACTTCTTCTTTACTCCACATGAAATCGCTTCGCTCACAGTGGCCAACATTTTAACAATCCGACAACTTAATCACGGCTCAAATACTGTGAGCGTTTATATGAGACCTAAAACGGATTGTGAGAGCTGGAGGCCAGAAATGCATTTCCAGAATCGGCAGCCGAAAGGGGAACTGAGAAATCGGCTTAAGAATACCGGTTCCGGAGCCCACGCAAGTGTAGTGAGAGAGAGATTTCATTACTGAGTTTACAACGGCGTTACGTACTGAAACATTGTACCGTGTGTTAGGATTGCTGAGCCTTCTGGTCTGGCCCGTGTTATGGGGAATGCGACCCCACGAAGACGTCTGTGCGCGGCTGCGGATGCTTCCACACGCCTGCAGACTGCTTAAACAGCGGCGCAGAGAAGGCGAGCTACTGGGGCAGTAGGCGTAATTGTCCCGGACCAGTGCGGGCGGCGTTACGTGCAAACCGGCTGCCGTGGAGACGGGCAGCCTTCATTAAGGAGGCTCTGTCAACGTCACTAACAACACGGGCCGGGGAAAAGGAGAGGCCGAGTAATTAGCTTCGTTAACCAGTCCTGAATCACAAAGCCGGACGCGAGCGTCAGAAGCGCGCCTCGGGGAATTAAGACCGCCGCGACTCGTTACGCAATAGAATATTCCAGTGTGTCACGCAACCCAGAATTTTATTCTGTTCGCGATTCAGATTCATTACACTGTAGGCTAGAGGCAACACTTTGGAGATGGATGAGGCTCGAGCTACAGGTGAACAAAATCAACAAAATTTATGGCAGTACATTACAGAGACTTATGAGGTGGAATTAGGATTTGTACTGTAAATGGAATTCTGATAGCTTACGTTCAGAGGTAACTCACACACAGAAATTTGCTGAGAACGACAGCAGAGGATGTTGTGAAAAAAAAAACAAAAAACACTGAATGGAGTTACTCACTGGTGCCATGGAGTATTCAAATCATTGAAATGGACAGCGAATAGGCATGCCAGAAGATATCAGGCAAGCAATAGGCACTTTACCTGCTTGTCAAAACACCATACTAGTAGTAACAATATGAAAGGTTGAAGAACATGTCACTGACGACTAAGACGATAAATTAAAGTTCCGTCACATTTGTAATGTTACTCTTGAACAAAAATCGACATTTAAGGAAGAGCAAGACAGAATATCAAAAGAAAAGAATTCAGTTATACATTCTCTTAATCGCTGTGTTTTCATCTGGATGAAATTTTCCTGTTCCTCCAAAGAAACCAATGTTTAGCCAACTAAATTTATTGTGTACACACCTCACATGTTTACATATTTCTACTAGTAGTTTTAGTAACAAACATTTCTCGAGATATGTTTTTTTGTGAGGTGCTAAAGCCACAATGCGGTTAAAAGGCAATTAATTAACACAGAAACCAATTAAAGTCTAAATGACAAGTATCCTCTCACTGGAAGAACACCGACCGCCAGGAGAGATCAACGGCTTCGTTTTCGTCCCTGGGGCCTTCAAGTGCATATCACTAAAAGAGGCAGAACTGCTACGATTCTGAACACGATGGGAAAGAAACAGCGGGTGTCGGATGTAATGTTGTTGAATGACTGCAAGATTCACAGAAAAAGATCTGTCAGCATAACGATACTGTAACGTAGATATTCACTATTACTTCAACCTTCTCGCTTCACGTAAATAATAAAGTAAATTCCGGTAATGTTTACCATAGCTTAATTATTATGGAGAAGTTATCAGATAAAGTAGCATCTTACTATTTTATCTAAAGTGTAGTATTATATGGAAGTTAATCATGGACAGCGAAAATGAAAGAGAAAACACACTTTTTGATACTTCTGGAATGAGGTTGTGGAAAAAGATGCTTAAAGTGAAATGGATTAATAAAATAAATAATGAAACAGTACTTCTCAGAAAAAGGGGGGAGGAAGACATGAGACTGGGGGAAGCATTAGTGTTGGGACGTGTGTTGTGAATTAAGTTGTCTGTAAGGAGAGTCGCCGAAGGGAAGATTGTAGGGAGGAGAGAAAGGTAAATGCTTGGAATGCTGGACGACAGTTAAAACAGAAGTTAGCAGAAAATTAAGGGAGAGGCACAGGGAAGCAGAACGTGGTTATTGTCCAGCCGATAATGGAAGGAGTGAGCCCGGAATGACGGTTTTACGTGGAGAATGAGTAACCGCTCGCAGTTTAAGGCGTTTGAACGGCGTGGTTGCTGGGAGGTGTGTTCGTCGGAGTCGAGACGGGATGCCGATTTTTGCACAGACAGGTTGGAGACCAGGCGAAGAACGCATTTATATGAGACGTAGAGGAAGAGGTCAGTAGTTGATACGTTATGCACAAAACTGGCTCCGAAAACCCGCCTGCACTTCTGACAATATTGCTGCTTCTAACTCACATTTTTCTTGTTAACTTGGTAAAGTTATACGTCCTGCCGAACAAGTTAAGTCTGCTGCCACTGAAACCCGTGAGTAAGTGTTATCGTGGGATCTCGACATCAGAATTAGAAGAGGGTGTGCAGGAAGCTGGTGAGTTGGACGTTGTTCAGATATGAACGGCGTTTAGGAGGACTGAGAGCGTGTCCTCCCTGAGTGGCGGGGTCAAGCAGAGACCCGGCGCTGCCCGCTGCCCCCCCAGTCACCCGACACCAAACACCCGAGACGGCCACGCCGCGCCTCACACCTGTTGCTGTCAGCCGGGCCGTCCCAGCGCTCGGCAGCGGAGGCGACAACAAAGAGGGCTGTACCGAGCGGAGCTGGTCAGTTTCCTCTGCAAGGCCGAAAGCGATACGGAAGCGTTGGAAAACAAGGTGAAAGCAATCGTCTAACACGGAGATTCCGAAAATCTGTCCCCAGTGACGACCCAAAATGCATATTCCTGTCTCAGCATACACAGAAACGCCACGATGGACACAACGACCGCTTCTCCGCGAACGACTCGTGAATGGAACAAGAGTGCGGCTAAAATGAGCTGGTGTCGCGAACCCTTTGTCGCGCACAGAGAGTAGACTTGCAAGATCAAGTTAGGAGAAGAGCTTAAAAAATTAAAGAAAAATACTGCACCTGCATGTTTTGGAGATGGGAAACCACAGGGAGCTAGTTAGAACGCATCGACGTAATTCAGAGGGAACACAGGTAGCCCTACACAGAAACAGACGGACGTCGCGGTTCGCTCGCGATTGACTGGCAACGTATCCCGAGTCTTGGGAAGGAAGATTTGAGTCGAATCGCATTTCGAGCCCTATGCACAGTGTTGCGTTGGCAAATGAATCGAACTGCCATCGTGAAAATATGCTGGATAGTCGGTGTGGATATGACACTGAATAGCTCCTAGAAAACGATGATAATGCGTATCCGCGAATCCATGGGTAATATGTACGGTCTGTTACGTGAAAAGGGCTGAATGATAGATAATTCTGAAGGGCATTGATTGCCTAATTTTGTGGACCAACGACATTAAAGAAACTTTTCAGTAGGTGATGCTGCACGGACTGTAAACATTTATTTAAAATCGTTTGAAGTCGCACCACCTGCAGCTACGACGAGTCACTTTCATTTCGGCAACAGGACGATTAACGGACAGTCATGAGAAAAGAATAATTTTTTATGATGTAGTATTTGTGTATGATTACAAGTACCATATCAAAAAAAGACCTAAGTGTTAACGAATAACTTCGAAAAAAGTTCCAGAACAGTCTGTGACGATTTTGATAAGTTATTCTACAACGCTTAGGGTATTTTTTTCGGTAGTGGTTGGACTGATACAAAAATGCGGAGGTGATATATGTTTTTCGTAGTTGATGATTTGCTACGATTGGAACTGGATGCAGAAATAGAGTCATAGCAGCAGAGAGTGACTCTCTACTGAAACGAACACTTGTGTTTGCTGTACGTCTGATTACACAAGGCGACGATCACTGTTTAGCTATAACACGTTTTATTCATAACGAAACACGAAAAACACTGATTTCTCAAATCCTCGTAAGTTAATTTTTATTTTCCTTTGACTGGCTTTGTTGAAAAAATTGCCGTTTTGACCATTGTCTTATTCTGTTTCGCTACCGTAGGTCTCGCGCTAGTGCAATACTTGAAACGATGATATATTGACCACTGTTTTATTTATTTAACAGAACGAGGACTGCATTACCACATTACAATATCGCACATGTCGTTTATACAACAGCTCGCTTCTAGAAAGATCCGTACCCAAAGTCTGGAAAGCTGCACCAGTCACAGCAATACCTAAGAAAGGGAATAGGAGTAATCCGCTGAATTACAGACCCATATCGCTAACGTCGATTTGCAGTAGGATTTTGGAACATATACTGTGCTTAATCTTCATGAATCACCTCGAAGAAAACGTTTGGTAAATAGGCACCACGGATTATAGAATGATCGTTCTTGTGAAACGCAACTAGCTCTTTATTCTCACGAGGTAATGAGTGCTATCGACAGTCAAATTGATTGCACATTTTTAGATTTCCAGAAGGCTTTTGACACTAGTCGTCACAACCCACTGTAGTTAAATTGCGCGCTTGTGGAGTATGGTCTCAGTTGTGTGACTGGTTCGCGATTTGCAGTCAAAAAGGTCACAGTTCGTAATAACTGAGAGAAAGTCATCGAGTAGAACAGAAGTAATATCTGGCGTTCCCCAAGGAAGTGTTACAGGTCCTCTGTTGTTCTTGATGGACATAAACGATTTAGGAGACAATCTGAGCAGTCCTCTTAGAATGTTTGCAGATGCTGGTGTCATATTCCGACATTTTAAGTCATCAGATAATCAAAATGTGATGCAAAACGAATTGGACAATATTCTGTTTGGTGAAAACTGTGGCAACTGAATCTAAATCGCGAAAAGTGCGAAGTCCTCCAGCTGAGCAGTAAAAAGAAACCGATAAATTTCAGTTACACGAAAATCACACAAATTTAAAGGCTGTAAATTCGACTATATGCTTAGGGATTACAATGACGAATAACTTAAATTAGAATGGTCACATAGCTAATGTTGTAGGGACCGCAAACCAAAGGCTGCGACTTATTGGCAGAATACTTAGAAAATTTAACAGGTCTACTAAAGAGACTGCTTTTATACCCTTGTCCGCCGTCTTCTGGAGTAGTGCTATGCGGTGCGACATCTGCATCAGATAGAATTGACGGAGGATATCGAAAAAGTTCAATGAGGGGCAGCTCGTTTTGTATTATCGCGAAATAGGAGAGAGAAAGAGTGCCAAGGATATGATACACGAATCAGGGTGGCAGTCATTAGAACAAAGGCGTTTTTAATTGTGGGAGGATCTTCTCATGAAATTTTGATGGCAAAATTTGTCCTCAGAGTGTGTAAATATTTTGTTGGCGCCCACCTACTTAAAATGGTTCAAATGGCTCTGAGCACTATGGGATTTAACTGCTGTGGTCATCAGTCCCTTAGAACTTAGAACTACTTAAACCTAACTAACCTAAGGACATCACACACATCCATTCCCGAGGCAGGATTCGAACCTGCGACCGTGGCGGTCGCGCGGTTCCGGACTGTAGCGCCTAGAACCGCTCGGCCACTCCGGCCGGCCCCACCTACTTAGAGAGAAATGGTAAAATAAGAGAAGTCGGAGCTCGCACGGGAATGTTTAAGAGTTCGTTTTTCCCGCGCCATATTCGAGAGTGGAACGCTAGAGAAGTAGCGTTAAGGTGGTTCGATGAACCCTCTGCCAGGCACTTAATTGTGAATTGCAGAGTAATCATGCAGACATAGATGTAGATATTCGTGAATCATATAAAATTTGTTCTGTGTGCTTGTGCTCTTTTAATTGGCTTCGTCACAGTTCCGAGGTAAAGATGGGGAACAAGCACAGTGTTCTCTACGTTGGCAACACATGCAGTTGCCAAAATAAACCACGGAATCTGCTACCGTTTCCTGTATTTCCCCCGCATCTTCTGCAGAGCCCCAAAACCACATGGCAACGGTTGGGAGCAGCTACACATTCAGACGAATAACGAGCCGTATAAAGTGGAAAACTGGTAGGACCATATGGAAACAACGGTTCCAATGCCGCCACACTAGTGAAACGTACCAGAGGCCGTTGTTAACAGTCTTCTCCTTCGAGTCAGACAGACCTCGTTTGCAGTGGGAAGAGCAAGTAGTGGCAGACGCAGCAGGTGGGACCAGCGCCACGTGCGTCAACACGTCGCGGGGTGTCGGCGTTTAGACGGTCTCGCCTCCGCTCTGCACTGAGCCGCGGCAGGTAGGCACACAGAGCGGTGAGCCCGGCAGCCGGGGGAGCCAGCGGGCGGCCGGCCATTGTCCGCAGGCTCTGCCAGCGCCGGCGCGGCCGTGACGGGCATCGCCGGCCGCCGCTTTGCATACCGCGGAGGCTCCGCCGTCATAATAAGCGCTTGTTTACAGCAGCCCGGCGCTCCGCGGAATGAAAGAACAGCTCCCGGCTGATACCCATCGCCTCGCCGCTAAGTTATTCTCTCGGCCCGCCAAAGGCGCGGTACAGAAATCCTAAAGACATAGAATAACTGTAAATGTGATGCTGTCGTCACTAATAAAATGGGAAGTGTTACAAAATCACTAGTCTCATTCGTATTATACGAGGTGACGTACACGAGGAAAAATAATTTTTTTTATAGTGGCACTCACTGAGCCACACGTAAAAAATAATTTCCCCCAAGTTCCAGTGACAACAAATGGCAATGGAACTAAACATAAAATCGAGAAATGTGGATGAACTTTACTGTGATCCTATGGGCCTATATAAACCAGGAGGAAAGGGTACCTAGAAAGTAAATGTGGACACGTTGCAGTGGTAGGAGCTGTCGGTCGCTATTTCCGCTAAGAGCTCCAACTTCGCAACACACGAAACTGTACACTCCATCATTGTCGGCATGTGTGGCTCTCAAGTTTTCATACCGTTTCTCTGAGTTTTCACTGCATATATTTCTAGCGCTGCTGGTCCCGGCGGAGGTTCGAGTCCTCCCTCGGGCATGTGTGTGTGTGTGTGTGTGTGTTTGTCCTGAGGATAATTTAGGTTAAGTAGTGTGTAAGCTTAGGGACTGATGACCTTAGCAGTTAAGTCCCATAAGATTTCACACACATTTGAACAATCTAGCGCTGGCTCCTGTCAATCAGGATTTAGATATGTCATGTTAGGCGTCTGTGGGAGAATAAACATACCGATCTCGAGGTTCTTCAATGTCTCGCTAAATTGTCCGTCTTTTTTGTTTGTTTTGTAACCGAATAAGTCTAGCAAAAGAAAAATAACAGCTGTTCTTGATTTATTATGAGAAGCAGCAAGCGATCGTTGCAATATTTTTCTGATTTAGGCTCAACGTGTGTATATAAATCAATGATTTGCCTCACTGTCTTATCTGTAATGTGATATTGTTCTACATACGTCGCTGTTATCCATGTGCATGAAGTATTCGATAAGGACTGCGGCTATGTCCAGTTAAATTAGCCTCCAGTGAACATTGGCACCTAGCTCTTAATGTTCAGAAATTTTTGGTTCAAATGGCTCTGAGCACTATGGGACTTAACATCTGTGGTCATCAGTCCCCTAGAACTTAGAACTACTTAAACCTAACTAACCTAAATACATCACACACATCCATGCCCGAGGCAGAATTCGAACCTGCGACCGTAGTGGTCACGCGGTTCCAGACTAAAGCGCCTAGAACCGTCAGAAATTTTTACTTAATGCTTTATTGAGTATAAAATCATTGACTTCGCTATAGAAATTTGACCAAAAATCTTTCCACAGCCAGTTAGTACTATGAGACGTTACTCATTGGGGAAATACATTGACTGCAAATATTCCTGTTGGCGTACCACGTAAGTTACACTGTGATACGCTATTTATAACCCAAGCTCTATTTCCGACAACACTGTCTCTCTTTTAAGATCGTTCATTTTTATGTATCCTAATGCAGAAACAACGTGTGAGTAGTATAGCAGCTGATTTCGACTCATATGTTTCGAAGGCAGAAGCATGTAAAGCTGTCTGAGGATGAATTTTGAAAATTCGAAATTAGTACAGACGCATTTTTAGTTTGTATTTTGTAAAAAAAGCGACATGGAATGAAACTGAATTTAGTATGGTTGCTGCTCTATATTCTGTAAAACTGTTGATTTTTTGACAAAATAGACATTTGAGTTTGTTCATTATATGACTGGTTTTCAGCTCTCAGTGTCACAGTTTGAAATAGTTCATAAACCAGTTATCTTGTAGCAGAAATCGGCACTGTCGAAGAACTATGTAATATATTCAGAACATCTCTCTACACGCTTTTCGTAGAGGTAAATATCTATTTTAGTTACGAGATAAGTGGTTTACGATGCAACTGAAAATAGGACATCAGCGTCATATAACCGGTCATGTAATAAGTTCAAAGTGACTGAGAAGAGATTTTTGATCAAAGCCGTACAATATACCAGACACGGACTAGCAAAATACCAGTTCAAAGTAAACTAATTGTTGTTTTCACAACGCTATTAATGAGGCACACCTGTTATCGGTGACGTCAGCTGGACTCAGTTATCCGTGACGTTATGGAGGTGATCGATGTCACAGACTCAGTCATTCGTAAATACAGCACCGAGTTTTGAATCTCATGTAGGAGACTGGGAGACAACACTACTTCTTTGAAAGGGCTCGCTTACGAAACGGTTGTACGGACTGTACCAAAATACTATTCAAATACGTGGGCTGCTTATCGGGTCGGAATACAAACCAGCAAATGTCGAGCTCATACCCAGAATACTCCCGGACGTGTTTGAATCGAGGGGGAGTGTGACTGACAGCCGATTATGAATTGGCAGGTATTCGACGAAACACACGTTAATTTTGGAAAAAATCTACGCAGCAAATGGCAACAACTGGTTTCCAAGCCTGCTCTGAATATTTTCCAGCTCTCTGTTTACGGTGCCTGTAGCGGCTGTGAAGTTGAAAGCGCAGCAGTAGTCGCTCGCAGAGAGGCATTTAAGTGATTGTTCACCCAACGTCCTAGCTATGGACTGAACGGAAAAAATACCTTAACAGTTTCATGTGGCACACTAAACAGTAACATCTGACATTACTGTAGTGAGTTGCAGCATTTGATGTAGATATAGGGACAAAAATGTGATACATGTGGAAACAGGTCTTAGTTTCTGTTTTGTTGGAAGAAGTTAGGAGAATGATAACGCGAGTTTTGGTAAATACTGACAGAATAAAATCTTTTGGAGAGACAAAACGTCCACGAAAGATTAACAGGCAATTTCGAAGTAATTTTGTAGCATTTGATTAAGCTATAGCCTTGTCAAAACATCATCTTTCTGCTGACAGAATAAAAAAGAACGTTTCTCCGTTACTCTACCAAAAAAAGATGCAGTCACACAATATGGTTTTAGAACTTCCATACAAGAATCCCTGGAATGAACGACTTTAGGTATGCTTAACATTTTAAATGGATTTTTTTTCCCACTCTGCACCTCCAAGAAAACTTGTTTCATATTTGTGGCGTATAGAGGTAATACTGAGCTCGGTTTTTACTCCCACACACGGTGCCCATCTACTTAGACGAACCATTCATCCACAACGATTGCAGTGGGATGTTCTGACAGGTGCATGTTATGAATAAAGGTGACAGATGTCCACCATCGGTACATCTAAAAGTGTTTCTGTAACACGTACGACGAAGTGCACAAATTTTACAGTTTGGGAATAAAATGGAAGTGCGGGAAAGGAATAGCAGCAATAGATCAAGAGTCCCTGACAGCAATATTGACGAATTCGACGTGGGGTTGAAGGTAACAATATTTTTCCGATAAGTAGCAGGTAGGACATTAATGCTTACGGAAAGAGAAACACAAATTCTTTCGGTTAATGACCTCTTCCAGCAATATCGGAAGGACGAAATTTCCTCTGTTTATAAAATATTCGCGTCACATATTTTTCTTAAGTTTGTACACTTACAATATAAACGTTTATCGATGGACGGTGTTATTTCATCACATATTTAGGTGTCATTCATATGTTTTCAATGATGTCATTCCTAATGTACAATCTCGAAACTTTGCTACTGCTGAGGCTTCATAGTTCTCTAAATGTTGCGCTACAGTGTATTACCCGATCTGTCCCAAAAGAGTGTAGCATCTTTCTCTGAAGCCACAAGGCTATGAAGCCAATAATAAAACATGAAATTAATTTTCACTCTAAATTGAGACACGTCTACGCAGCTAGCCACTGCGAGGGATCACACTATCTTTTGCAAACTGCAGCACAGTATTCGGAAAAAGAGCGAACACGCTAACCGATAACAAGTCACTGGGTAATTTCACACTAATCGACCAGAGCTTTCGAAAACAGTTTGGTTCTCAGCGTTTCTATAGCGGGCTCCCACAACTCTACGTTGTATTGGAATGTAGCTGCTACAGCCACAGTGACCAGACAGTAAAAAAATTCCCCTTTGTCCCTCTAGCGTCATTACTTAAGAAAGTATTTTTGCCAGGACGTGGAGCAAGCGTAGGGAAATCTAAAAAGCAGTGGGCGGCAGTTCAGTGACACGGGTTTGTTGCCTTGTCACGCATCGCAGGCTCCAGCTAGAAAGTCAGCCCGTGACTCACCGCCGCTAAGTACGGATCTCTGATTTCTACGCGCAACTAGCGAACCCCAAACAGACTAAGTTTTCAAGTGGACTCTGCCGCTCCGATGCCGAAGCGTTTCACTGTTAACTACATACTATCGGTATCATATACACTAGCTTGGTTTCAGTCCAGCACAACAAAACACAAGCATAGAAGGTAAATTTTTGTTATTATTAGTATTATTATTCGTCTTCCTTGAAAACCTACCGCTAGACCACATAAACTCTTTCAACGACAGCAGTAATTGTCAACGAAGATAATTCTATGCTGTTGCTATATAAAAACAAATATCGCTTCCGGTTTTGAACAAAAGACATGAGCTTCATTATAACTTGACACGAGCTGTCCCGAATCATCCTGTTAAGCGTATGATCACCACAACGGTTTCGAAAATAATCACTTTTTGTAGAGCACACGTGTGGTGTCGGTTTTTATAACAGCAATTATACTAGCCGTTGACAGTAATTGCCCGGAACCTCTGCTCCTGCCGGGGCTGGAGTGGCACGCTGCGGTTACGCTTTCTAGCCGGCGCGGGCCCGGGCGGAGACCGCAGGTACTGCCCCGGGCCTCCGCTATTTTTAGCCTGCACCATTCTGGCGGCGGCTAACCTTCGCGCCTCGGAGAGCGGGGCAAACCGGTGTTCTGTCAAGTGCATCTCGGCGTGGTCTTCAGTCGAGCACGCAATGCGATACTCCGCGCGGTCTCGCCTAGGGTCGGTCAGGCGGATAAGATAATGGGCGGGCAGCGCTGATGCGCTAAGTGTTGCTGTTTCGACCGCGCGTCGAAGTCTCCACTGCGGAGCGGCGACCACCTGTAGCTACGAGCGCGGCCCTAACTGGGCCTGCATCGGCGCTCGTTAAAGATGTGTCACATGGTTCGAAACACGTATTATGTACATATACTGCGCAGCCTCTTGCGTTTGGCAAATATTTGCTATTCTTTCTCACGAAATTCGACCCTACAAGGTCTGCAAAGACAGGTAGTACATTATTTGGAAAATCTCACTCGTAGGTCAAGGTTCATAAGATACATATAATGTGAAAAAAAAATGAATCACCTGTGTGACAAATCCAGATCAACGATCCCACAAAACTGACGGCTTTAAGCACAACAAACGCTCCACTTAGAAGGATACATCACTGAGAAGAACGCTCCAGCTAGAGCTACGCACCACTGGAAAGCCACTCAGACACAGATCTCGGTGACCACCCGCAACAGCACGATCCACACACAACACTCGAAGAGCGCAACACTGCGCGTGCGTCTGCGCAAACACTGTCAAAGTGCTTACCTTTTCGGAAAAGCGCCGAGCCGCCGTGGATGAGGCACTGGGTCGGCAGTTTGGTCGTCACGGTGGTTATCACTGAGAGCTGGGCGCGGCGAGACGCTCCGAGTCACATGAGGTGCGACGCGACGCGAGCGAGTAGTTTTTCCGGTTGCCCGAGCGCGCGCGCGCGCACTGTACAGAACTACACACGCGACTGCTGGAGCGTAGTGGCGCGGCGTGGCGCACCTGGGCCGCACCGCCGCCCCCACCGCCGCGCGCGCGCCCCTTCCCCCGCGGCCCACGGCCTCCCATTGGCCGACACCTGCCACTGGCCCCGCCCCCCCGCGACCGCAGCCGCCCACACACCCACACAGCCGCCGCCGAGCCGCCGGGAGGACGCGCCGCGGCAATACGCAAAAACCTCCGGCCTGGACACCTGTTGCACCGCGGCGCCGCGGCGGCAGGCGTCGGTTCCGTCGGCGACGCTGGCCGAGCCGGTGAGTGCGGTCCTGCGTAGCCATCCGGTGCCGACCGTTCGAGGGCGCTCCGCGGGCAGAGGCCGCCGGGCTTCCAACTGCCGTCTCGTCCCGTCCGTTCTGCGCCGACCCGCTGTCGGTAGCTCTGCTTAGTTACCCCAGTTTTAAGCGACGCGGTTGAGACAGCCTGGAAACCACGCACTGTGATACGTAACGCGCTATCGGTAACTGTGTGATTTCTAAAAGTAATTATCAGTTATGTTTATTTATATAAAAAACTGTGTCTTCCATTGTTTCCAAGCGACAGTACGGACTGTGTATGTGACTGTGAACTGATGTAGGCGATCTGGACGTAAGAACTGTGAGCAATGAAAGAGGACAAAAAACAGGAACGATTGAGGGTTTCTTTCTTTTTTTCTTCTTTGGTTTAATTTTATAGTTTTCACATATCGTTTCGAACTCTGTGCACCATTATCAGGTGATGTACAAGGCGCTCTGCTTCCGATCCAACACTGTAACTTGTAGAGGGATACAGAATTCCGCACTCTTTTGTGGCCGAATACGTCTACAAACGAAGCTGGAAAGACTTGTCACTCTTAGCAACGGCTTTTTAGTCAATGAAATGAATTGGAGTTTGTATCATTCAGGACAATGTAAATGTTATGGTGGCAGGAAGTGAAGCTGCCCGACTTGGGTATCACTTCATGATGAAGCATAGGCTCCGAAAGGTATTGTGATGCATTCAACTAGTGAGGAATAGTGATCGGTTATATTTCTTCTTCTCCTTCGCTGTCAGTTGAAATTAAACACGACAGATACGATATACACGCAGCAACGTAGTTACTTTCAGAATGACAGACGTGACTCGTACAAATTCACAGTAATCATTAGCAGGTGCGAAACGTTTGGAAGGGAAGTTCTGTAAGATGTCTGCGGACAGCCTTGGTCATTACGGAGGCTTGCTGTTATACGCAGTGCGTGCAGCAAACAAACCTCAGGCGATTATCTCGTCTAGGTCACAGAGGTAATTTCTACACAGCCTGCATTTAAAACGAAGGACATCCAGTTAACTATCTCAACAGACGCGGTACAAATGTACAAAATAAGTGATAACGACGTCAGAACCGACTTGTTGACTATAATGAAGACTCGATGAATCCTTAGTCCAAGAAGCAAATTGTAGAATAATTTTAATATCACAACCTTCAGTTGCCAATTAATGCACGTGCCCAGTAAAACACTCATGTCTTTCGTTACGAGACACACAATTTGAGTGAACGCAAAATATAGAGCGGATCGGTAGTAAACAGCTTCTTGAGAGTTACTGCTCTTTGTCCGTTGGAATGAAGTGTAACTTGCTTTTTATTTTACGATCTGTGACAGGGGCGCACACTTCTACTACGGGGAAAGGTTTGTTCTAAGAGGACAACGACGTGCCCTTCTGATCAAATTACTGCTTTCAATTTCTGCGTTGGAGTTCGAATACCAATGATCTGATGACAGCCTGAAAATGGTCTGTGCCGGAACGTAACACGGTTATTGTGTCCTCTATAATAAAACAGATCTTTCACGACTGTCTACCTATTTGCAGCGTGTTATGGAATAATTACTATTAGTTAGGGCAACTAAGAAGTTTAAAAAGTCTGAGGGCGGAAGAAGGCTAGTGTTAACGATGACAGAATTAACACAACACTGGAAGAGGCTCTTATTCCGTGGAAGAAAGCTCCATTTATTTAGTAGCCAATGACAAGTTTAATTATGTGCAAACATTCATCCTAATTATTAACTAAATGTGTAGGAACTTAACGTTAGAGGCCCATACGTAACGCGTTCTTGGCGATTAATCTCCATTTTCTGACGAGTCTCCATTGTGTCCTTTGGAATAGATGAGGAACATGTTATGATTAACATGTTTACCTATATAAAGGACTGTCTTGCATCAAATATTACTGAATAGCTTCAGTGTGTTTTCTGCAACGCTGCAGTGCAGTTCGAGGCGGGTAATTCTCTCGTACAAAATCTCTGATAGTAACGGATCTGGTAAGAGAGCCGTCTAGGTGTCATAAAGCCTATCGTGTTTCCAGATTTTTTACAATATATTTTCCCGTTTATGGATACAGATTTCGGAGCGAGGTGTTTTTGTAGAATATGGTTGAATTCCTGCTTTTTTTAAGAGTTGGAAGACAGTCGGTCATCCCCTTGCGAAATGTATCACAGAAAAAAGTTGTCGAATTCCCTGACGGCAGAGAGAACCGTATAGCAAGTGCAGGCAGTGAGAACAGCGGCGGCGCGTCTGCTACGAGTTTTAACGAGGGCCCTGCCGCCCGGCTTCCAAGGCCGTGTAGACGGCAACTTCCTTCCACGAAGACGACGCCGGGCAGACTAATTAGCTAGCCACCCCACTGTACGCCAGTCCTTATGATAATCGGGGAGGAAAGGAAAGAGGAGCAACGACTGAAAAAATGAGACTTTTACCTAAAGTAGTCGGATTGTAAATAGTCATGTACATAATCTAAATTAACATCGGATACAAATCGCAGTTGGTTTGCTGTCCGTGACTATCCACTCGATCTGTAGCACAAGACAAGTGACGTTAAATTTACTTGTTTAAACACTCACCGCCAGCTTGCGGGCGAATCTCTTGATCGTACACTGAGTTTCGATCTACAAATTGATTAGACTACAAAATTTTGCATTAGTGTACGTATAATCTATCGTAATTTTTATAGTGCGCGTTCTGTCTCAAGTTTAAAATATGTAAGGTTTCATTTGATCGTAAATTCCTGGCTTCGAAATGTCATACATCAATCAAATCACAAGCTGAACATGTGCAATGTACGTCACAGCTTAATTTTAAAAACCGACACCTTCTCACACACTTCTCTGCTGGCGTCAAATGCCAGAAGCTGTGGAAGAGCAAGATGTGCATGTCAGTTTTGTCATAGCTTGAACTGTCTGACGTTCAAATCTAGACATCATCGTTACAGCGCCCAGCGTTCCATGTTATCACATCACATTTTAAACTATAAACAGATGGTCGTCATCGAAATCGCGATGTGCTATACGTACACATGGTAATGTGATATTTTCTGATCTAATGATCTCCTTGTAGACTGGTCGCACAATAAATAGATTCACTTAGCAGCTGTCAGAGTGTTTTCCAATGCGGCTTTAACACAATGAAATACTTCACGGCTGTGGAGCACCGTCTATCGAAAATATTCCACACGTGATGCAGTTTCTGTACTTTGCTTTGATGTTTTCTGATAGGCAGTGTAAATGCTTTACAGTCACAAGGACGACCAGTACTCAGATATATGCATTTGCTGATTTCCGGTAGTATCTCTAAAATTGGGACGTGTTTAAGAGTACCATTCGTGTCAAAAACAGTTGACTGTCTTCATCCACCTTATGCTCCCGAGCAGGTGTCAAAAGAGAAAAGCTACACCATGTCTTCCTGGATTTCAGCTTTACTTTCGACACACTGCCGATTAACATTCATCCAGTCATATCAACTGTCTATTCTTAACTACTTTCGACCCTTTGTCGACTGACATTCATACAGTCGTATTACCTGTCTATTCTCAACAAAGGCCAAGGGAGGTGCCTGCGGGAGTAGTAAGACACACAATGGAGTGCTATTCGGAAGGACGATGGTTCACATCTACTCCCGGTAATCCAGATTTACCTGTGATTTTTCCTAAATCAGTTAAGACAAATACCGGGATGATTTCTTTGAAATGGGACGGTCCATTTCCTTCCGAACCTTTCCCTATACCGGATTGTGCTCTTTCTCTAATCACGACGTCGTTGACGGAACACTGGACGCTGACTTCCTTTCTTATTCTTAACGGACAAAACGAGTGATGCTGGGTTGCCTGGTGTTTATCAGATATGGAGAAAGACTTGCGTGTGGTCCAAGGAAGAATGAGGCTATTAATCAACCTTAGAACGAGTGAACCGTCTGCTACGCAGTGTGAGAAATACCTACGTGTAAAGCTACCAAGTCGTGTGAGGTTCAATACGAGAAATTAATAGTAGCAAGGTCCACAAGAGAGGGGAGAATGTTACGAAAGTGTAGCGTATGTACGAAAGTGTTCGCCTCTACTATGACTTTTTCTAAAATTTTGGTGCAACATTTGAGATGTCGTGAGATCGATCTAAACGGACAAGTGGGAAAACGACAGAGTCACCCAGATGGGATCGAATCACTGACTGGAAAAATGTGAATTTACGGAGAAAAGTGGGGTTATTGAGAAGTAGGAGGACATTAATATTGTGAAGTCGTTGGGTAAATTTTGTGAATGCATATTTACTTCTCGGACTAAAACGATTGTACATCTACATGTATACCCAACCGCACAAGCTAGGTGTAGGGCTGAAGGTATATCTGGTACCACAGTTATTTCGTCCCTTCCTTGTTGCATTCGCGAGAAAAGAACGACTGTTAGTAAATCATACGAGCTGTAATTTCCCTGATACTGTCATCATGATCGTTTCGCGGGACGAATATGGAACGAAGTAATACGTTGTCCGACTTTTTTTTTGAATCTACACTGGCGGAATTTCAACGACTCTGTGCAATAGGTAACGCTTCTTTTGTGCGCCTGTTGATTGCTCTACATATGAGTTCTATTTGCGCTGATTTTGTCGTCGCAGTCATTTCGCGAGACGTATTTGGTAGAAAGTAATATATTGCCAAACTCTTTTTGGAACGTCCGCTCTCGGTATTTCAACGTGTCTCTCCGTGATACAGATCACCTCTCTTGTAGCTCCTGCCATTGGAGTTCGTTGGGCATCTCCGCGACGCAACCACGCAAACTAAATGATCCCATGACGAAAGGCGCCGCTTTCTGTTGGATCTTCCCTACCTCTTGTGTTAATAAAACATCGGAATGGTCCCAGTCTGACAAGCAAGAGTCAAGAACCGCTCGAGCGCCGGTTCCGTAAACCACTTTCTTCGTGGATGAGCTACATTCCCGTAAGATTTTTACAATGGATCTTAAACTGGCACCTGCCTTTCTGCTACTAGTTTTATGTGATCTTTCCACGTTTGATCGCTTTGGAGATGTAGTTCCAGGTATTTTACGATTTCTTTCTCTTTACAATACTTTATCGCCTATGGTTTAATCGAACAGTAATAAATGTCTTCCGCGTTTTATGTGCTGTAGTTACACTGTATTTATTTACAAGCGGGGTCAGTTACCAGCCCATGCACCAATCACCAACCTTCGACCTTCTGCGAGTCTTCTCGTACTTTACTACAGTCCTTTATCGCAATCCTACAGACTGCAGCATCGTCTGCGAACAACCTCACAGAACTTCGACGCCCCACTGATTTATTTACTTATATTGTAAACAGTATGACCTTATGATACTTTCTTTTGGTAACCCCCTTATTATATTATTGTTTTATTACAGTATGCTTCGCGTAAGTGCCACGAGTACACGATTGATCTACGTTTTATATTTTTCATTCCACGTTTAAGAATGGAAAACACGTTATATACACTGTGGCTTGCAGGGTACGGTGTCTGTAGATGTTGACCAGTCAGCTGCTAACAGCACGTAAAAATCAGTGGTATAGAGTAAGCTTTTCCAATTACCTGACATGGCATGGAGGCACTTTTGTAGATACTGGTCATTCAGCTGCTAACAGCGTGTAATAATCGGTGGTGTGGAGTAAGCTCTTCTAATTACCTGACATGGAAAGAAGGCACGTTTGTAGTAGTTGACCGTTCAGGTGTTAATAACATGTAAAAATCAGTGGTATGGAGTAAGCTTTTCTAATTACCTGACATGGCATGGAGGCAGAGGTCTGTAAACTTGAGAACTGTAGATTTTTTACTAAAACCTTCAACGTCAGCGATTGCAATGTAGAAAAGAGTGGTTACTGTTTTCTGGATTGCAATCGTAGTGAATAATGGTTTTAATAAAAAAATCTGCCGCATTCGAGAAAAGTGTTTATACGTGAGACCTCACACTGAGCAACAGACGATTCTTCTGACAGGATTGTTAACGAACCCAGTAGTCTTAAGACCTTTACTACTTCAATTAAAGGCCTTAAAAGACGTAGCTTAATCTTGCGGACACTGTGTGTTACGGTAACGTTTCAAACTCAAAGAGTTTGAAAATCATAAGATTCATAGGTATCTCCTACATATTTTTCGTGTTCTCCACAAACAGATGTTCGGTCCTTAGTGTAAAATATTTCGTCATTTACTATTCCTTAAAATAACGTTTCTTAAAAAAAAGAAAGGTAGTGGTTTTACTTTTGGGAATTCTCTGTGCTGAAACTGCGATGTATGAGAGTGTTTTGTGAGCGTTCCTTAAAACCACGCACCAGAAAATCGCGACATCGTTAAACGCGGAACGAATCGCGTTTAGTGTGGCGCAGCGCTACGAAAGCGCGTTGTCCGACGAGAATACAGATAATCCGGTAACTGCACTTTCCTGCGGAAGACCGCCGCGTGAGTCAGCCGGGCTTTCTAGAAGCCACAAACATTGCACTCTACGCTCTGCAGGGGCTGGCCGAGTGTGCGCGGAGATAGCCGCTCTGAAGTGACTTGCTGTCTTGCAAGAAGCTCCGCTTTGATATTGTTCTCGAAACAAATAAAGTGCTGCGACGTCTTTAGATTCCTTGGAAATCGCAAAGTCATTCCACGGGATATTATCACCACCAATACTTTGTATCGACCGTGCGCGTTGTCTTCAACATCACGTTCTTAGCATTCACAGTCATGAGATGACGACAGGTGACGACTGCATTTCCATATTTTACAGCAAGAGATCAAAACGGGGAGCGCCAATCTCAACGGATCAAGAGCATGGACAGACGACTTCCTGCTGTACCCTTTTAAATTAATTTTTCAAATAAAGCTGCTATCATCTACACAAATGTGAAATCAAACTCAGCTACTGGGTAACCACGTCGCTTCATCCCACGAGCTTGGATCCTCCTAGGTATGGCGTCCAAAAGGTGGTCTGGACGTCGATGCTCTGCGCTTCCCACTCCCCCCCCCCCTCCCCCCTCCTCACGAGTTCATCCAGTGTGAGAGGGAGGGTTGCTGCGCGCAGGCAGTGATAGTTCCAGCTGGTTCCAGGCATAGTGAATCGGTTTAATGTCAGAAGGTAGAGCAGACCGTTCCATTCGGCTAGTTCCTTCCTCCAGGAAGACGGTGTTCATTTCGTGGACGTGACGTCGTCTTGGAAGGTGTACCCATTGCCAAAAGTTGGCTTTAGAAGTTCGACACCAGCCTGCAGGATTCGCCCCTACTGTACCGCACAGCCCTAAAAATATCATCCACAGCGAGGAGAGGCGTCTGAAACTCACGCGTGACAGCGTTACAAAATGTAACCGGCTTGTCTCCCTGCGAATCGGAGGGACTGCACGCCTGAGCTGTGTATTGGTACTTGGCCACCTCCACGTCCGTTTACGACTCTCATCAGGCCCTTTCGTTGAAGAGAACCCGAAGCTACAGATCAGTGTTTCATCCTAGGTGTTCTGCTGTACACTTCCTCGCGCACCTTGGTGCTGCGGTTTCTACTGTTGGGCGTAATGGAGGCCTAGTGGTTTGGAGACGGTTGTATACTGTCTGCGTCGACACAGCCCTACAAGTTGCCTTCCAGAGAGCAGTGCATAGACCCATTCTGCTGATCTTACCTACGTTCCATATTTTGTAGGTAGTGGCCATCAGCTGTTGTTGTTGACACCGGGCGTCCACCAAGAGACAGATTTTCAGTGTTTTGTGTATCGCGTTAGCGGTTGGATGCTCTGTGTCTGTGTCACAAGACAACAGGTGGAGTCCATATTTCTAGATTTCCGGAAAGCGCTTGACAGCGTGGCTCGCTGCAGACTATTAGCGAAGGTACGAGCATACGGAATAGGTTCCCAGAGATGTGAGTGCCCCCAAGACTTCTTAAGTAATAGAATCCTCGGCAGCGAGTGTTTATCAGAGACAAGGATATCATCAGCAGTGCCTCTTAGTCTGTGACTGGCGGACAGGCTGAGCAACAATCTGCAGTAGTTTTCTGGTGTCGCTGTGTGTTTGGGACCGTGGAGGATGATACAAGATAACTGAGACAAAATTTCTCTTTGGTGTCATGAATGGCACTTGCTCTAAAGACAGATAAATAAAAGTTCATGCAGATGAACACGAAAAATGATCCCTTATTGTTCGAATACGGCTTTGCACAACCATGTCGCTTAAATATCCAAGCTGTAGCTCACCTGTAGTGAGGTCAGCGTATAGAATGTTAGTACTACCCACTGTTGAGTACTGCTCGAGTATTTGGGATGGCCACTAGGTAGGACTAAAGGAACACATAGAAGCAGTTCAGAGGCGTACTGCTAGATTTGTTACCGGTAGGTTCGATAAATGGGCGAGTATTACGGAGACGTTTCGTGAACGCAGATGGGAATCCGTGGAGGGACGACGATGGCCTTTTCGCGAAACATACCCAGTATTGAGAAAATTAAGAAAACCGGAATTTGGAGAGAGAGAGAGAGAGAGAGAGAGAGAGAGAGAGAGAGAGCAGAGGCATTAGACAGGTGTTTTTTTCCTCGCTCTCTTGCGAGGTATGTACGTACATAAGTGTAGATGCACAAGCATACATAGAAACTCTCACAATTTAATTATGTGACCTGTGCATTTACAAAAGTCGACTGGCATTTACAAAATTCTATTACCTATCTGCGCGACACAGATTTAGAAGTAAAACTTAAGAAGAAAATAGGGGGAAAGGCGTACCGAGTGCTTTGGTAAGCGGTGAACAGTGTCACTATGTACATTATACAGTCACAAACAAGAATTGACTACATTTTAATTTTCGTCCTTCGAACTAATTTTATGCCTCGTTCTACAGCCGCAGTAAATTTCACGAAACAAGTAATTTTCCTGAATCAGAATGGCTCGCGGAGTATAGATGTAGATGTAGATGTAGATTTATTATTTAAAACTAACCCTTTATTTCTTTGGTGATTTGCTAGTTCTGCGCATTTGAGCTTTATTAGCCAGCATCAATGAATAAATTTTTGATAACAGAGATTTTTTCCCTTTATGTTAACTGATTTTGAGACGTTCACTACGGCCTGTTGTTTTTATTTCAAAACATGTCCTTCCCCATTCTATCACAATATGTTGTCTATGATGGGTGGCACTTTGTTGCTCTTGTAATAGAACTTGATGTGTGATTGCTAGACATTACGCCATTAGACGAGAATGTGGGGCAGTGTTAAATATTTAACTATTCAGTACTGCTGTGTGAGTCTGACAAATCGAAGAATGATATGTAATTTTATGGTGAGTTGCTTAATAGTGCCCAAGGGGCCAAGTAAGTTAATCATCACTGGAATAAAGAGTTTGTTTCATTTAGAAATAACTAGATGCACGGAAATCTCTTCTTTCAAGAAACTAATTTAATTTACGTTAATTTTTTTCTCTTTTTCTGTAGAACGTTATTTCACGTTGTATAAGATTGTGAAAGCTGACGAGGTAGCATCTGTTGAAAACCAAAACTTTCTGACATGCTGACTAGTTCATTATGTAACTTACAGGCATAAGTGAAGCAATTCAACATCTCGACCAACAAGTTACCGCTTAAAAGTTCAGTAAACGTGCTTTCTTTATTTAATCAAATTTTGTTATTGTGAAATTACCGTTTTTTTACGTGGAAAGGAAAAAGGGAAAATATTCATATTTGTAAAAAATACGGTGTGTTGTAAACATCAATTACTCTGTCGCCAGTGTGGTTCGATAACACAAGTTCAAACACGACCTTTCTAATGAGCGGAGGGAAGTCATAAGAGATCTGATCTGGACATCGGTGACTTTGCTTTCATTCTGACTTCCGCCTCAAGCGGTACTGATAAACCGGGCATCTCTCGGGTACACACGCTGTAGTTCGTTTACCTTTTGGTAACAATAGATATTCTCCATCAGATGGGACGGTTTTCCATCTTCACTATATCCTCCCTATCTGTGCATCCTTGTTTGAGGACAATATCCGACAACACTTTTTCTTCGAGTAGATATTTGCATACTGAACAACATATCTGCAAACAATTGGCTTCCATATAGTTACTAATGGAGCCGCGTCCTTTGTATGAAAATACCTTGAGGCCTCACAAAAGTGTAATCTACAACGGAATAGCTATTCTTCCGCCCTGAGTATTTATATTCTCTTGTCATACGCAGCTGCTGGAATAATGAATATTGCCGGCCGGTGTGGCCGTGCGGTTAAAGGCGCTTCAGTCTAGAACCGCGTGACCGCTGCGGTCGCAGGTTCGAATCCTGCCTCGGGCATGGATGTGTGTGATGTCCTTAGGTTTAATTAGTTCTAAGTTCTAGGCGACTGATGACCTCAGAAGTTAAGTCGCATAGTGCTCAGAGCCATTTGAACCAATAATGAATATTTGCTGTGCTCCTATGTTGCTTCAGTTACCCAATAGCTCATCGTATATTTTAAAACGACTTTAAAAGCTAATTTTTGAACTTATTTCTACGAAAACTAGGCATCACGACTGGTAAAACGTCACACGTCTGCTATGATCAACATTTAAACGCCTTGTAAGTTTGTTTAAGTTCTCGGAACATTTGTAAACTACCTGCCGAATACTAGACACCCTTTTTGCCTTAGAAGTGGCTTCTGGCATACGAGAAAAAGCGAGAGATTGTTTGACGAATCATAATACTTTGCTACAGTGCTATTTGCTTTATATTTCCAAGCTCCCTAGGTCTAAATTATTACTCCGTCACACCGCTAGCATACTTTACGTTCTTAACACAATGAAAATGTAGCAAAGTATTCATACTTTCCAGATCGAAGGGCAGAGGAAGGCGGTTGTAACAGGCAGCTGGCGAGTGCCACGGTCCCAGCAGAGCGTTTACGCGTTCGCGCACACCGTATAACATGAACTAGAGCTGTATCCGTTTTACACTCTTTACACAGGTGTGGGGTATCATTAGTCTGGGTGTCATTGCAGACGATCCATGTAAACAAGAATTATGTGACTCTTCCAGTGTACATACACGACTCAAGTGGAAGATGTACTGAAATGCCGCCCGTTTCTAGATACACAAAAACTGGTTGCTAGCTATTAATCTAGGTGACTGCAAAGTTGTGCGCTTTACAGAATGTAAAAGTGTTGTGTTCTATGGCTGCAGGACTAATGAGTTGCAGTCACGCGTTGCATACAAATATTTACGGAGTAACACGTGTATAAATACGACGTGGAACGAGCATAGGATCAACTGTAGGTAAAGCAAACGGGATAGGGGACTGGGGTATTACAATGTTTCTATGAAAGACATTGCATACATATTACTCAAATACTTCTCATACTTGTACATAAACCAAACAGATCATCTCATCAAAAGTATGCAGACACCCATTAGCGGACACTAAAATGTGTTGCGTCACCAGCTCGCGTTCTTGTGGTGAGTGTTGCTGACTCTCGATCAGGGGCCCTGCGGGGTCGGTGATTTTCTCCTCTCGGGACGGTGTGTGTGTTGTCCACATCACCATTCCATCACCATTGGCGCGCAAGTCACCGAAGTGACGTCTAATAAAAAGACTAGTCGAATATGCCAGATGGGATTTCCCTGCCAATAGTACCATATGCACATTTTAGTATGAGGTCTGTCCAACCTTCCCATTTATGACGGGTACATCTCTCCTGGGGATCCTTTCAATGGGGAATCTGAATATCTGTGGTGGAAGGTCAGCCCACTCTTCCTGAAGCCCCGAAACTAGAGATAATGGTCATATTAGCTTCGAGATTTGCAGCGAAGTCAAAGTCCGTAATCATCCCAAAGGTGTTTAATTGGATTCAGGTAGGAACAATGGGCAAGTCGGTCCATTTCAGGGACGTTATTGTCCACAAAACAATGTCTCATAGATGCCACCTTATGACTGGATGCATTGTCATCCTGATACAAACGGTCGTCGTCTCCGAATTGTTCCTCTGACGTTCTCCGTACACAGTTCTGTAAAATGTATTGACATACTTCCACATTTAACGCTTCCTTTAGCGCAATAAGGAGACAAAATTTTAACGTAACTCATTCACACTTCACTGCTGCCGTTACGCATGGCAGCAGGTACCTTTCTACAGGCATTCTCCAAACCCAAACTCTTCCATCGGATTGCTACAGGGTATAGCGCGATTCATCACTCCAAATCACCGTCTCTAATGACCTCGATGGCGACGGGACGTTAAATCCTAATCTTCATTCCTACCTTCTTTCACGTCACTCGTTGCTTATCGTCCACTGTCCACTGGCGTCTTTCTTGACGCCACCTCAAGCGTCACCTGAAAATCTTGTGGCTTATTAGGAACTGCTCAACAATTTTACCCTGTTATTTTTAACTCCTAAGGCTCATTCATAGAGCTACACGGACTGTTGGTAGCACTTTGGAACTCACGAGTGATTCCTTCCTCTGATTTTATAGGATCTTTTACAACCACCTTCCCCAGTACTCGACGACCTCTATTCGTCAGTAGAACGGGTCCGCCTGCTCTAAGTTCAGCTGTCGTTGTTACTTCACGTTTTCCCTTCACATTCACATCACCAACAGTTGACCTAGGCTGCTTAGGAAGAGCTAAAATCTTCCTGATGGATTTGTTACTCAGGTAACATCCAGTGACGAGTCCCTGTTCGAAATTAGTGAGCTCTCGTGACTGACCCATGTTGTCGTTCCTGCTTCGCCACTGACAACGCAGTACTGGCGGGTCTACTCTCATCACATCTAGTGGGCATTTCTGCATTACGTGGTGGTATCCGGATACGTTTGATCAGATAGGCTAAGGGTTAGTCCTCACGATATGTGATACGGTACGTGATACGGCCCGTGGTACGACCCAGGAGCAATCCGCTTCGGTGGAGTGCGCGGACAACTGAACGAAGCGACTTAACTGGTTCACAGTAGAACGACGGCAATACAACACCGATTCGATTCTCTGTCGCATTGCCCAGCACAACAAAGGGTGGTGGCTGAGAGCAGTTTTATTGTACGATACATTGGCACTGAAATTTCAAGTCATCCGGCGTCCCTATAAACAAGTGTTTTATCTAGATTAAGCAATGCAACAATGAAGTTGTGCCTACGTCATCGTCTATCGTCCTACAGTCACACAGCGACGACACTTTCCCATACGCTACATCAGTGTCAGCAAACAGCTGCAGACAGCTGCTCACCCTGTCCGACAGATCGTTCATTTACATGGAGAAGAAGGTCACTCCCGTAAGACTTCCCTGGGGCACTCCGGAGATACCCTGGTCTCTGATGAACACTCGTCGTCGAGGACAACGTTCTGGGTTCTATTACTGAAGAAGTCTTCGGGCTATTCCCGTATATGGGAACCTAGTCGGACACTTCCGGCTCCTTTGTCTTCGTCATAAGCGTTATGTGGAATTATCCACATTTAGAGAGAGGTCCTTACAACATGCGCAGTTTTGACCAAGTCTTTCTACGAGGGCTTGCTGAAAAGTAATGGTTCTGAACATTTTATGTGAAAACTCTTAAAGCTTTTTAATAAAACATACATTATTAACATTCTTCATCTTTATTCTTCATGTCTACAAATTTATTTCTTAACATAATCACACTGGCGAAGAACACGTTTCTCCCAACGAGACTCCTGTTTGTTGATAACCTCACTGTTGAGTGTTCGACTTTGTTGACGGAACCACAACGTCATCTCTGATTGCACCGCTTCAGTCAAAGTGATGCCCTCGAAGGTTTTCTTTATGTTTTTGAATGAGCTGAAAATCGGCTGGGGTCAAGTCGGGACTCTATGGGGGATGATCGAGAACAGCGAACCCAAAGCATCGGATTGTTGCAGATGTCGCAGCGGCCACTAGTGTGTGGTCTGGCATGGTTATCCTGGAGGAGAGGGTGCTGCTTGTCTGGACGAACTCTTCGGATTCGATGCAGTAACCACTCACAGACGGCAGATGGCAGCACTAGCAGTGGAGGGTATATAAAGCGTGTCGGGAGGGGGGCGCAGGAAACAGTGCAGTCGTTGTCATAATGCGGAAACGCAGCGATTCATCTGACGTCCACAAGAGCATGATTATGAACGTTTCTTCCAAGGGGGAAGTATTTCCGACACGACTAAGTCTGTAAACTGCTCGCGGTCCTATCTGATAAATTGTGTAATATGCTGACAACATTACAGAGACGTCTTATTACGCTTCCTTGCCGCCTCCTGGCCTTTACTCTTACCCGTATCCAAAGTAGCACCAGATTTCAGAGAAGGAATTTTTACCCAAAAACACATTACACCCATAAGCATTACGGCCTCGTTCTGCCGTAAGCTACGACGTCTGTCGCGTTAAATGCTGCAGCTATTCCGGCCTGAAGAAAGAAATCACGCTACGAAAGAAATCACACCATTCCTATTCTTGACGCGGCATAAGTTCGTAAAGCCATCGACAGTTAACAGTTTTGCTATTAGCAGACAAGTAGCACATGCTGTTGTTCTGTGGACAGAGTGGGGAGGGAAACACGAGTTTCCACGTGCCTCGCCTCGCCTCGCGGGCTGAGAATTCCTGCTGCGTGTACGACGGAAAACATTGTCCCGTCTGCGTGCCGAGATGTCGACACGGCAGCCGGTAGAGGTCCAGTGATGGAGTGGAGCAAACTGTAAAGTGCTAATGACTCTCGCATGTAGCAGCACTTCTCGTCACTGATTATTACTTGTCAGCTCCAATTTCCGAATTGCGATAATTGTCACTAGACCGCGTCTCAGTTTCTATACATGTGCGGCTCGGTGGCCGACTTCTAAATTATCAGAGTACGGATGCAAAGTTCTGTACCTCGATCTCCTGTCTGGCTTATCCCTCCTCTCACCACTACAATGCTTATTGATGCAAAAGGTCGAGCTGCACTGTGCTTCGGAGTCCACGTTGAACTATAATTGGCTTGCTGAGCCAGTGCCAAGACCGTAGTGCCACTTCCGGAAGGATCCTGGCTTGTGGGGTACTGTGGTGTTCTAACCAGCATTGGGTTTGATGGCAGCTTTTCTTATGTACATTGACAGAAAAAGTTTCAGTCACTGTTTGCCTCTGTGCAAAATTGGTTCATTGAAACCTTATCGCTCCATTATTATTCCGCTTCGTGAAGCTCTCGGGAGTAGTAAGTTTATATTTGTCGTTTGTCACTCTCCGTTATGAGAAAACACAATGATTTATGATATTGTATGTACAGCCTGCAAATGAATCTGATGTATTGCAAGGATAGAAGTCATACCGAATTTATGTTCTTCACTATTAAACGGACTGTCATTTTTTACTGAAAAACCCAATAACTTTCCGTAACAAATGGTTTCTTGTGACAAACAAATGTTAAGACAATTTAATCATTTACTAACAACAGATATTCTCCATCGTCTCTGCTCACCCACTAAGGACGGAAATAAAAACTGCGAAATTTCTGCAGTAACTTGTTATCTGACTGTATTCTTCTAAGCCTTAAAATATTTTAGAAAAGAACATTAACATGGCAGAAGATTCACATTTCATGTGTTTGAATGGTAAGGAGGAATCTCTTCCATTATATAGTGGTGACATAATCCATTAATGCGCTATGTATTCGTTCAAACAGTCTTTTTTCCCTTAAAAATTTTTTTGAATACGTTACCGGGTCGTCAAGTCTATGTATAGCCAAACGTTTCGGTTACTGTTGCAAATTCCCTTAACCAGTGTGATACATTTTGGTGAAATGCTCTAACGGTATAATGAAAAATCCAGTAATGTGAATAGTAAGTTAGTATTTATTTCTGTTGGCAACAGGATTTGTCTTTACGAATTCATTATCAGGAACAAGTTAAATACTGTCATCAAAAATGTTAATGGGCGGGAAGCATTGAGAGGAATTTGTAGTAATACACTACAACTAAAATTATATCACACATGTTGTGATATACAAATACCCTAATTTTACAATGATTTAGAACCGTACTTTTACCTTGGGTATAAATATTGACTGAATATAACTCGCTCTGAACAAATATATGTCCAGTTATAAATTTCTCCATGTTCAAAGTTGCTCAGCAACTGTATATTCAATTAATGGAAAGCCACTTCATTAATAAGTATGCACGTCTTCTAGAATGCAACAATTTGGGTAAATAATAAGACCCACCTCTCCAAAGGTCCTTTTTCCGATTTCTTATTTATATAACGGGAACTAGTTACGATACATGAAAAAAATATTCAAGACAGCGCCTCTTATTTTCTCTTCACGTAATTAAGTGTGCTTCTTTACGATGATCTACTCACCACAGCCGTATATCTCAACTAAGACACACGTCGTATGGCCCCGTGATTTAATTTAGTTACCAAATGTCATAGAAAAATGTGTCTATGCATTCTCTTTATGTGTATATGCTAGGGAAGCAAGGGAAGTTATGAGCGGAATTCTAATAGCCACATGTCGCAATATGTACGCAGACAGTTATAGAGAGCATTGCAAACAACATCCCAGTTTATTCTCTGTTTCTTTGCTAGGTAACTATAGCAAAATCAAGAAACTTTAATAAGTGAACTCTCTAAATCTCTGAATCTATGCGGCACCTCTACAAATACATTTACTCGTAATTAACACCCTCTCACAGAAGGTATTAAAAAATTAAGCACATGATTGCAGAGAAATTATCAGTGCCGCACTGCAATACAACACATTTATTCCGTCCAAATATTTGGCTATAACTGAAATTGGTGTAGACAACAAATAATTATATGATGCAATAATGCATGAAACTAAGTCGTAAAAACGGCTTATCTTCAGTCTGAGGAAGTCAGATAAATTTCATTGCTGGATGAATAGTGCACAATAAAAGCTCTAGACAATAGCAAAAGTTCATTTTCCATTATTAGCGGTGAACCTTTTTTATTTTATTTTCGGATTCAGGCAAAGCCCATTTCATCAATTTAGATTATGTGACATAATAATACAAATACGACATTTGTTTAACTAACTACAAAAAATTAAACAATGTGTTGTTTGGGAACAAGATAAGCAAACAATTATGTAAGATGATTAGCCTAAAAAGTATTTTAGTCTTACTGCACAAATACAGTAAAGACATACATTCTATAATGTAACATATATGATCCTTCTGTCAGCATAGGAAAACGCGCGAGCCGGGTGATCCTACACACGCGAAACTATTTACAGCAGTGCTCGACATGGCTATGTCCAAAATTATTTGGAAAGAAAAGGGTCTCGAACCAATGACAAAACAATCAATAACCTGAGATTCGTAGATGATATAGTAGTTCTGGGGAACAATATGATAGAACTGCAAGCCCCTATAAAGTATTTATCCGATTTGTGAAAAACTGGGCCTTCAGATAGATCTGTCCAAAACAAATACTATGCACAACAACTGGGTAACTGCAAAACAAATAATATTGAACAATAAATGTCTAAAAATTGGAATGCATTCATCTGGGTTTAATATATTTTGTATGGGATCTAAAATTTAAAAACCTCTCTCACACCGGCCTGATTTAGCTTCACTGATCAGGATAGTAAAAAACATGCGTATATTAAGGGAATTTTCATTGACAAAGCAGGCTTATCACATTCACACAGTTCAATACTGTTCTATCCTGATTAAATTAAGCTTAAATTAAATTCCATAAGGCAGTGAAGCAATTTCGAAGTCTCGGTGCGACGAAAATTGTCAGCCGATCTCCTGGAAACATTTGTAATAATTATTAACTTTCGGTGATCTCATGGGGAAGACCGGAGATCTGCTGGTAAGACCGTGTTAGCCTATTTATTTGAAGTAACTGGATATCTTGAGCATACAAAACGGCAGGTTCGTCCAGTGTAAATCAGACGTTCCCCACTGATCCCGTGCAACACAGCGTAGTAAGCAGACACTGTCAATAATAATAATCCGTTAAATAATACGCGAACACACTTACTTTAGTTTAGTTCATGTATTAAATTCCTTCTCATACAGAATCTCATCAAGATGGCGACTAGCTCAACAATACATACATATACATCCTTCTTTTACGACTAATCGGCAAGAAGTCCCCTATTCTTTTTCCTAAGAGAAAACATAGATAGCAGAGAAGCTATTCCATGGAGTAAATGGACGCTCCAAGGAATAATTGGGCTTGAAATACTTTGCATTGATAATCGGTAAGATAAGAAGAGATATTTCGAGATATGTACTGAGTTATATAATTTATAAAATCTCTGAAAATATCGTGGAGAGACCGCTGCAAGAGACATTACATGGGGACAATTAATTGATATCCAAGGAGACTTAAAACAGAAAATTTTCGTCAAAGCAAGCTAGGTTGCAAATATTGTGGACGAAATGCACTCGTTTTTAAATCTGTTACACCATCAAACTTGAAAAAGTTTGTTTTTGAATAGAGTGTTCTTCCCGCGCTAACGTGGACCCTTTGGCTATGAAACTTGGACATAAACGGGGTTTTGAAACGAAAACTAAGAACAGTTCAGAGAACTATGGAAAGGTCGCTCCTAGGTCACATGAAAAAGATGAGAAGAAAATGAAGACATAAGAGTAATAACAGGAATTCAGGATGTTATGGAAAGGGTAAATGTTCTAAGTTGGAAGGAGTGACGGAAGATGGACAAAAGTGGTACTAGAGTAGTGTCCCAGACAAAGAAGAGAGCCGCCAGGCAGATCCCCGACATCTGGGATGAAAAGCTGAAGAAAGTCCCAGGCTTCAACTGGCAGAAGATGGAAATAGACGGGGAGGCGTGGAAACAGATAATGAAATTATGCTTGTCAGTTTAAGATTAAAGAGACTTGTAAATGTTGAATTAGCTGAGTTATAAACAAAATTTTCTTTTACAAAGACAAATGAAATGGAAAATACATTTAGCAACGGACTTTTCATAGAACTAAGGAAAATAATCCTTAATTTTTAGAATATTGTACAGTGTATTTGCACCTCGATGGCTGTTGTTATCACATTCTATATGCCATATACAGTTGGTGGGAATTTTATTTCTTCTCTTTTTTTCAGATTTTTCTGGAATGAGTCGTAAAAATTCTATAAGCATTACTTATTAGTTTACAAGAAAATCCATTAACAGGCATTCCACACCCAGTACTGAATAAAAGCCGTCTCTAAATATTTGCATGCACTACTGTGTAAGTTAAACGCATGGTGTTCCTGTACGTTTCCTAATGCCATCTAACCATCGTCCTTTAGTTCATCGTACCCATCTACATTTCTGTAATGTCTTGGACTCCAGCAAAGAACTTTCGTGCTACAGCTATCATCCTTTCACTTGGATATCCGTCACATCTATTTCCATTGCATTTCTATAGTCATCATAATTAAGTCTTCCACTCCAGTCTGTTCCCTGACCCATTTTTGTTTTGTTTTACTGCCTCTCCTAGTTATTCCCAAGGCACATCTTTTCACTGGTCGCTCAGTACTCTAAGTTTTGGAATGATTCTCGGAGTAACATTGGCACAAGAAAAAACTGGTGACGTACACCTGTGAGTTATATGTGCACCACAGGTGTTCCAGTCTTGCGTCAATTAATTGAATGGTGTACCTGCGTGTGAGGGTTTTCTGAATTATCTACTGTTGTGAGAGTGTAAGAGTACAATGCCCTTTGTGTCTGGTCTGAACCGTGGTCCTGGTTTGGCGCCCGCTAGCGTGCAGCAGGTGTTGTGCAGCAGTGCGCGAGGAAATGAGCCACTGTGTGGACGCGAGTCCAAAGGGCCGCGGAGTTTACTGAATAGTGTGATTTGTACGCCGTTTAGGGCTGTCTACATAGTCCTGGTACACAGTCCTCAAAGAAATTAATAAATGTCTTGATGGGTGCTCTGTGGAACCGATAAAATAAACTTAGCCTTTATTCCATATTTGATGACTTACGTGTTAACCACTTACTGTCGCAGACCTTTCCTCAGCTTGGCCGTAAAGGATCTTACCAACAAACTTTCTGAGCTTTCTCCCTGTTCAGCCGGGCTTGTGGCCGAGCGGTTCTGGGCGCTTCAGTCTGGAACCGCGCGACCACTACGGTCACAGGTTCGAATCCTGCCTCGGGCATGGATGTGTGTGATGTCCTTAGGTTAGTTAGGTTTAAATAGTTCTAAGTTCTAGGGGACTGATGACCTCAGATGTTAAGTCCCATAGTGCTCAGAGCCATTTGAACCATTTTTTCTCCCTGTTCAGCCTGCACATGATGAGGACCAGTCAAATACCTGGGATAAATGCGGCAGAAACCTACACACCGATTACGAACGTTCCCATTCAGACACATCAGAAGCTGATTTATGAAATTATCTTTTATTTACAGAAAGCCCTCTGTGCTCTTACATTTACTTCTTTTCTTGCCCATCCACTCATTATCATCAACTTCTGTAAATGCAAAATCTCATACACTGCCTTTATGATTTCACTGTTGATTTATACTATTTTCTTTTCGATATGTTGGTATACATTATTTTAGTCTTAATGTAATTGATTTTGAAGTACACTTTCAGTCTTATTCCACTGAGCTCTTACAATTTCTGTTGAAGTTTATCTGAACTGGAAGCAACAGTACAATGTCTCCAGAAGCAGATTGGTGATACAAAATTTCTGTTGAAAACTGTGTAAAAAATCTCTGGAACAACCGTAAAGGTCTCTAACACTAAAAGCTGCACACCAAGACCTGACCCCGTTGTTAGCGGCTGCCCAATAACGCCTTGTGTGAATGTTAAGTCTCAGTTTCCGTGGGATGATTTCCTGGGAGGGTCACCAGTTTTCTCATGCTCCGCATTGCCTCCGCAAGATGGCGGCGTCTAGCTGTGTGCTGCTCGCCACGTAGGCCTGGCTAGGTCTGTATCTGGGCCGTTTCGTCTCGTCTCGCTCCTGTCGTGTCGTGCTGAGCCGGCGGCGGCCTTCACGACACGCTCCACCCGCCCTACGGTTTCTTTTCTGCGGAAATCTATCCGATTGTTTCGCTACCGCTCTGCATAAGTGGCGCGGCTAGTCTTGAGAAATTGCTCCCCTTTTTATGACGAAGAACTCCAGAGCGAAACGAACTACAAATCACGGCATCACGCGATTCTTGATGTTGATTAAGATTTTGCTTAGGCAACAAAACACGGCGTCGTTACTGTTTTGGGTTCAGTGGCAGGACGTTCTGAGATCACTGTACCGCGCGAATGGGTAAGCATACTTGAATGTCAGCGGAAACAGTTGCCGACAGCTATTAGTTTGGGTGAGGCTAATTGCAATAACCTGAGAACTGGGAGTGATTTGTTGGAAACAGAGGACGCTTTTCAGAATTTCACGTTTTGCAATTGTTTGCTTCTGCCGGAAGCTGCCGAAACAAAGTGGACTCACTAGCAGAGCACACAAAACGTTGAACGCCAGCGTCTCTTAAGAACGTAGATGTAGGAGTTAAACACGCTTTGCTTGGCAAGTTCGGAGCTCATCAGAGATAATGAAGTAGAAATTCAAATGGTTCAAATGGCTCTGAGCACTATGGAACTTAACTGCTGAGGTCATCAGTCCCCTAGAACTTAGAACTACTTAAACTTAACTAACCTAAGGCCATCACACACATCCATGCCCGAGGCAGGATTCGAACCTGCGACCGTAGCGACTGCGCGGTTCCAGGCTGTAGCGCCTAGAACCGCTCGGCCACACCGGCCGGCGACAATGAAGTACACAACCGTATAATGCATAATTTTATCGTGGTGCACCATTCATCTCAAATTGTTGCAGATAGGCTTTCCATTACAAGGGTCCGCAGCTCGTGGTCTCGCGGTCACGTTCTCGCTTCCCGAGCATGGGGTCCCGGTTCGATTCCCGGCGGGGTCAGCGATTTTCACCGGCCTCGAGATGACCGGCTGTTTGTGTTGTCCTCATCAGTTCATCATCATTCATGAAAGTGGCAGACTGGACTGAGCAAAGGTTGGGACTTTGTACAGGCGCTGATAACCGCGCAGTTGAGGGCCCCACAAGCCAAACATCATAATCATCACCATCATCATCATCCATAACAAGGAAGAAAAGTAGAATTTAACGTCGCATCGACGATGGGATCAGTAGCGACTGAGCGAAGTCTTCGACTGTGGAAGGAACCAGCCTGTGATTTGCCTTAAAAGGTTCTGGGGCTCTACGGGAGACCTACATATGGACGGTAGGGCGGGCGGGCATTTCAACGCCAACCTCCCAGATGCTCACCCGGTGTTTCAAGCACTGCGCCACCTCACAATGTTTTAAACACCGCGCCGCCTTTCGGCGTTTTAAGTTTCAACATCTCACTGTCTCGCTCGATTCGCAGCAGAAGATCCGTCCATTTGACGTTGCTGACTGCATGACACTGTCAGTTAAGAACGTAATGGATGTAGGACCGTCTGGGAAGAGAGTGGACTGCTGGCTACCAGAGCGTCAGGACCAGAGACAAAACTCCATTGTTCAGTGCTCCGTGCGTCCTATGAATTATTTTTATGTCAATAACGTGAGATATAGGTCTGCGAAAATGGAGTGCGTATATAGGCAAAGTACCGAAGTGATTCGAACACGATGTCAAAATGTGCGTCCCATCACAGTTCACCAGAAGAACCAGTTGTTAGGTAAAAGGAAGGTGAGGACATGGCACTGAAAGTGGAGCCAAGGATCGCAAAGCACTGCGTTTTGATAGCTGCTTCATTTTACTTAGGGGACCACGGAACTGAGAGCTGAGCTGTCTGATACACAGGGTGAGTCAGGAGGGAAAGTACATGCATTGAGGGATGATAGCATTACTGATTCTGAATAACAAAACTCCACATGGGCAAATGCAATGTTACGAATGGTTTCTGAGATAAAACACATGTAATATCAAGTATTTACTATTAAAACAGTATTGATCACAATTTATTTAGTACGGTGACCGGTTTCGACCACTACTGTGGTCATCTTCAGACCCATGAGTAAGAACCTCCTGTTACTAGAGAATCACTGCACTACCACAATAGTGGTCGAAACCGGTCACCGAACTATATAAATTGTGATCAAGACTGTTTTTAATAGTAAATATTTGTAAATATTGATCACTGTCACTCCCATAATGTATTCAAAAGTAACATGTAATTTCACTTTTCTATGATTTCTTGAATCACTCGAAACCCGCACCCTCCAGGGAAAACATGTCGCAGTACGAAACTACAATCAGCGTCCTGCAAAAAATGGACCGATTCATGTTTCTCTAGGACTTACAGTTGGCCCAACCAGTGCGCGATGATAATTGAAAATCTGGCGCGATGAGCATGCGCTGTATCTTAGGTACTCTTTGTAGCCCAATTTGAAGTAGTCTCCCGACTTCATGGAACACTTGTGTCCTGTATCAAACTGTTCGTCTCAGCTTCCTCTACACTGCCGTCGTACGTTGTGAACAATAACGATGTCTCAATAACACAGAAAATAAGGAACAATGTATTATTGCATACGTTCTATCTCGGGAACCATTCGAAATAGGGCATATGTCCGTACGAAGTTTTTTGTTCAGAATCCCTTACACTGTCAGCCCTCAAACCCTGTACCTTTCCTCCTGACTCACCCCGTATAACAGGGGTCGTGGTGACGGAGCACGGAGTTTGCAAGGTATGAAGTACAAGGGTGTCTGGGGCAGTGTTGTTCTGTAGGAGGGGTGGCTGTCATACGCAGCCGGCCAGAATGGGCGTGCGGTTCTAGGCGCTACAGTCTGGAACCGCGCGACCGCTACGGTCTCAGGTTCGAATCCTGCCTCGGGCATGGATGTGTGTAATGTTTTTAGGTTAGTTAGGTTTAAGTAGTTCTAAGTTCTAGGGGACTGATGACCTCAGAAGTTAAGTCCCATAGTGCTCAGAGCCATTTGAACCATTTTTTTCTGTCATACGCACATCGCTGACCCCTGCAGCTGCGGCGGGAGGCTCCACACTTACGCGGTTGCCCAAAACTTGAAGAATACTGTCATCCATATAACAGGGCCAGGTTTTGCCACACTAGTTCGGTGAGAGTTCTGACGATTTCCAGGTACACAGCACATCTGGGAGCAGAGCTTATGGATCACGATATCGTAATTACAGGAATAGCATGACCTGTGAACAGGCATCTGTTGCCACGTACTTGTTTTCATTTCAGCTACATCTGCGTTGGTTGACAGAAGTGATCCGTTCACTACAATTAATGAAGTTAGTCTACCATAATTTCCTCTCTGTCCTCTGGTAATCTAACAGCACCTTTGAAAGGAAGGCAGTAGCTAGTTTTTACCGCGATTATATAACAACATAGACATCTGCGTACCGATTGACTGTGATCGAGTCACAACTTCAGTTACTTTACATTCCTTGTTCCCTATTTTTTTTCCAAAACTGCTTCATTTTCTCTCCACGTCGCATTTTGTTTTCTTCCATCCATTGTTTCTGTTTTCCTTGTTGAAATTTTATTTTTCTTGTCCTGGTGGCCTTCTAATTCGAGGATCTTAATGCTAAAACAATTTCTTTTGTGTTATTTCTTTCCAGTTCTTTCCTAATTTATTTTATCCAAGTCACCTTCGGTTTCTTTTGTTTTTTTTTGTCACAGTGTGTCATCCTTGTGGCTATTTAGGTCCCTCTCATCCGTTAAAACCTAGAAATTTGATGAGGATTATCTCGTCTCAGTTCGGTGAACAATCAGCTTCAAAACTCCTGTTTATTAACAAAGCGTATGGTCACGCTATCTAACATAGACTCGAAACTCTCGCACTGAAACGCACTCACAGGTCAAAACAGCTATCGTAAACGACCTTGTTGCTAGTTGGCTGCGCATTGTGTTTGCGTTTCCTTGCGGACCGACTGTCGCAGCGTCACAGGGAACCAGCGGCCGGCCTGTGAATCATTTCTGGCAGTGTCTACGCAGTATCATTAATTGCCTCCATTCTGTTGTCTCACAAGAGATGTTTCCCTCTTTGATGCAAACGAAAGTGGCCATACGCGAACACTCATAAGAAACAACTTCTTTTAGGTCACAAAGAAACAAAATGCACAAAGAAAATATATTCGCACAGGTTAAGAGTATTTAATCTGACCTAATGGAATGTTCAAATAAGAAAATTGCGTTACATCTGCAATAAAATCTGAGGTGAATGTTTTGAGGTGCAACAAAGTGACTCCCGGAATGGACGTCTCGAGTGTGGCTAGAGACGACATTTATAAGTTTCGACTCCTGAATCTGCGATTAGGTTTTTTCTGTGCTCTACTTTGTCCTCTGTAAATACGAACCTTTACTACAGCGTCTTCAAATCTGTCATTCCTACAGTTAGCTTATTCCTGATAACTGGAGTACTGTCTTCCACTGTTGGGAGACAGTTTGTCTTTGTTTCGTACCCCGTCACTTAATTTGTTATAGTCTTCTGTAGCACAATATAATTTTTGTACGATGTAAATTTTCAGGCGTACAATTTCTGAAACTGACGTTATATTTACTTTTTGAGGAAATCCGTTCTGCTAACTGCATGTTTCTTGCATCGATATTTTACAGTTTCTAAAACCTTTTCAAAATCCATAGTTTGGCACAACAGCTTCTTTACTGAAACACTGCTAGCTCGGCTCAAAGAATAGACCGTCCACCGGCATTAAGAACGACGTTATTGCAGGCCGAGCGTCCAACATGACCATTTGAATCTAAATCTACGATATCCATTTGCTGAGTCTATAAAATGTGAGAAGGCGATAGAGTTACACACAAGGCAACATGTCAAAAGGCCGAATCACAAGGCCATACTGAAACGGCACATTCTGTCGTACCATAATTGTTATTTCTAAAAATTATGTTATCTCGTATCCTAGTAATTAGAATTCTGTAATTTTTTGTACTGAAATTATTCTTTCTTTGTGTGCACCTGAAATTATTATTATTTCTGTAACTCTTCGTAGCTTTTTTCATTATTTCGTTTATTCTCAAATTATGCACCACATAATCCGTGTGCAGTCAGTATACTGCTTTTTCTAATTTCTACTTACTGTCAGCAATAATCTGCTGTAACATTAACATTTGTATCTGTCTCCCTCGCACTTTGTTTCTTCATCGCTTGTCCAGCGTATAAACAACATGGCAGTGACAAGGAGTTGTGCCGGTGATGAATAGTACGTACATTTAAAATGGGTTTCGCATTCTTAACACCATTTGTATAGCCATGTTGAAAATTATTAGCACGTCTGCTGTTTCATCACTACACTTGCCAAAATACCAATACTAACTGGCGAAAGAATACTGTAGCTCCCCAAACAATCATGGACGTTGTTCGTGAATAAGCAGCCAGCCACAAATGGTTTTAAAATGATTTTATTTCAAAGCTGTAACAGGTTTAACCTTTCCAGTTACATAAACATTTCCAGAATGTTGCTAGTCCAGCACTGCACAGAATGTTTGAGTATTTAGCTCCCTTTTATGTTATTTAGATGGCAGAAGTATGTTAATATGTCTGCATTTAGCTATGTATAGGATGAAACAGTTGAATGTATAAGTAATTGCAAGCATATTAACATGTTTTTGCTGTCGAAACAACATAAAAGTGGCACTAAACATTCAAATATTCTTCTGCAGTGGTGGAGCTGACGACATGCTGCTGGTGAAAACATTTATGTAATTGGAAACGTAAGCAAAGTGAAGATGGGCATGAATGTCCGAAACCGGTTACGGCTATGAAATAAAAGTATTTTAAAAAGGTAGTTGTGGCTGGTTATTCACCAACAATCATTAAATGTCGCGTGGTTCACAAAATCCGTGAAAGCGACTTGGTTTCCTTTAAACTTTTCCGCACTTTCGCTTACAAGGAAGCACCCCAGTTAGAACGCCTGAAATGGGATAAAGTGATTTTAAAGTAAGGACATGTGTCTGTTCTACAAACCACGAGAGATATTTACTTGTAAAAGTTACCGTGCAACAGACAGTTGTGACCAGAAAATTAACAAGAGTCGAAAAAGAGGTACTACGTGACAACGAGCGAAGCATTTGCTTGAAACGATGTTTGTTAACATATACTACTTGCGGACTCAGATTTCCCAAAACAAAATGTCTGTGTTGTTGTACTTATTTGTCATCGAAGTTCAAATGTGGATTTTCAAAGTAGTTACTAAAACACGGCTGAACAGAAGATTATGCACACTTGATAAAGGCGATGTAAACGACCAACATCTTTTCCGGTGTACTCCCACTGCGGCAGTCCAAATTCAGAAGCCCCACTGCTCACATTATCAGAGGATCAAGCAGGAGTATCGACATCGGATCTTTTCCACGCGTTTGTCATCATTGCTATGTATATCGGTGCAGACAACGTGAACGCGAATGATGAAATATCGACCATGTGTTAATATACAGGATCATACAACTGCACGTACCGATGTAGTTTTATGCAACCCGTAATGTTACATCTGGTCTTCATAAACCACGCGCGAGGTTTTCATATTCTCTCGCTCGCTACGCGCAAACTATTAGTCGTACAGAAAAAACGAACAGGACATTTAAAGTAATTAAATTTTGTACTGGAATACGTTTTCGCTCCTACCACTGTACAAAAATTTGCGACTACACGAAATATTTCCCACATTCGACTTTCTCTCGTTTCGTTGACTGGCCTTATTACGCCACCGGTTTAGTCGAGCACTTACAAATTGTAGAACTGACGTTTGTGTCAATTTTTACTACAACTTCTATGAATTTTAACGGAGTAAAATAAGCAATTACATCGTTGTTTTCTTAAGGTCTTCTGACTACTGACAGGGTTAAGTTTGGATCGAATTGTCACCGCAATTAGTTTTAGCGTAACGTTTACGAAAGTCGTTTGTCTTTCGTTAGTGAGGGGATGGAGGTGTGTTTGAAGGTCACTTTTGTACATATTTCTTGAATAACTCAAAAATTGTGGCCTCCAGCGAAAACGTATCCCGACACAAAATTTGATTACATTAAATTTCCTACAAGAAGGTCACATTCATTTTTACCTGTAGGAATACTATTTTACGCGCAGTCATGCGAGCGAAAGGAAAAATCTCGCGCGTGGTTTATGAAGTGCAAATATAACATTGCGGACAGCATAAAACGACCCCGATAGGGGCAGCTGAATATCTCCCAATAGTGTTCAGCAAATGTTGAGATTTTACCAATTAACCATTTATGAATCTGAAGGCCATAAGTGTCTGTATTATTTCCTCAGTGATTCGTTCTTTTACAGTCTTTAAATTTGTCAATCCTCGAACAGCGATTGTATACATAATCAGAGTTTGAAAGATAAATTACCTTGATGGGTGGTAGAACTTGTTTGAAAGTCGTTTTTATTCAGTTTGGGTCGGTCGAGTGGGCCGCTGCCGCAGTTAGGCGCCTCCCAGCTGTTGACGCCAACTCCGGCAAGAAGGCGGACACACCGGCTCGTGGCCAGCGGACGAGGCTGTCCGAAGTGACGTGCTGTGTTGTGCAGAACAGGGAAGCGTCATAGCGCACCGAGGGGTCCGGCGCGGCTTTCTCCAGCCGGCGCGGAGCAGAGCAGATGTAATCAGGGCCGGCGAAGGCGCGCTCTCTCCCCCTAATATGTGCCTCTCCTCTGCTCTGCTCTGCGCGGGTCCCGCCGGGTTTCCTGCCGGGCGCAGCCGACTATGACCGGCCATACATTTCCTCATCTCCATCTGCGCGTTCCTCCGTACTCCTCCTGTAACCCAGAATCATAAAGGCTCCACACTGTGGCTAAACCCACCACTGTGTACCCGGAAGACGTCCTAATGTCCATGTTCTTCCTTCTAGTGGTGTTTTATGACTTCCATGCCTACGTCATTAGAGACACGGGACTCAAGCGCAGTCTAAGATAGGTACGACATTGAAGCAACGAATGCCGGATATTTGCCACGCCGGACATTTGCCACACTTGCCCTTCGCCAGGTAGCTTGAGTAGCGATCCCTCAGGTAAGGGACGCCCTTCCTCGTACTTCTTCTGTCCGCTTTCAGATCGCCGTCTTCACATCTTACTCCATACAGCCAGTACCTAAGGGACCTTCTTCTTCGACGTCTTGGCGAAATACAGGGCTTCTTTTCCGAAATAGAAATATTTATAACTTTATGGGAAACGAAAGCAATACCGACTATTATGTCAGTATGTAATTAGTTCTGCCAATTATAAATATAGATCACTGTGTCTGTACGGTAGCTTCGTTTCACGCTTACTGATTGCAATAGAAACAGTCCATCGGCAGGGGAGCAACAAGAAAGGAACGATGTAAAGAGAATGCGAATGTACGCTAATCATTTCTTTTTCATCACTGCATTTGTGCCTACTTTAATTACTACAACTGCATGCCCAAAAGACAAGAATAAATGGAAATGTGAATGTTTGAAAAGAAGAACGACATACTCGATATTAATTTACTCTCTAAAATCCGATATCCCTTACGGCGAAACATTAGTTAATAAAATGTATGAAACGTCCCCTTTGAAAAATTATACATGACTGTGCTTAAACTGACACACAATATTTTTAGCGCAACGCAATATGACTTTCAATAATCCCTACAAAAGAATGGCCCTGACTAACATTAACCTATACCTTTCACAAATCACTTACCTCACAAAAATCTTCGTTACTCGAACTACTGCAATACAGCGAGCGCCACTACTGCCAGCTAAATAAAAGATTCAAACTACGGAAGGCACTAAATACTGATAGGCATAGTTAGCAAATGAAAGATTTTAATAGAGAACAAACAATGTATTTACCTTAATAGTGTTGAAAAATCATAATATACATAGCAGTTCATGACATCTAGTCTTACAAATTTCAAAACTCCGCCATTTCTCTCCCCACATCCACCACTGCTGGCGGCTGACCTGCAACTGCGCAACGCTACGCGCTGTTAACATCCAGCTGGCCAACACTACAATGGCAGACAACAATGCAAACTAGCCACAGACTGCACACAGCACAGCGAGTGATTTTCATTCAGAGCGCTACGTAACGTTGCCAATAAGAAAACATAAATAGCCTACTTACAAGTGTAGAGGGGAAAATTTTCAAAATATGAATGAAAATACGTTCACTAAATAGAGATAAGAACATCTATGGTTGACATGTCATCTAAAGTCGACGTACAATTTTTAAATGTTAGAAATAAGGAAATGAAGTAAAACAGAATGCTATGCTTGTAACATACGTTGTTGTTCTACATTGTTTAACTCTGGCATTTACAGGGTCACAGAGAAAGCACCCTAGGTTTCGGAGGGAAAATCCGTAATTGTAATGATCTGCACTACAACAGAAACAAGAAGCACAACTTAAGGAAAATAATGTAATGTGTGTTTCAGCTCACAAGCGACATTGTAGTAAATAGTTCCTGTGACTTAGTATGGGCAGACAACCGGAATAAATTAATAACTGGCTCCTTTTACCGACCCCCGGTCTCACTTGAGTCTCATCACAAGATGGTTCGCTACTCATACAATTACAGTTCGCAGTGACTTCAATCTACCTTCCGTATGTTGTCAAAAATACATTTTCAGACCCTACTGTAGACAGAAAACAACTTGTTCTAAATGATTTTTTCAAAATTATTTTGAACAGTTAGTTCACGAGGCCATGCAAATTGTAAATGGTTACGAAAACACACTTGACCTCTTAGCCACAAATAATCCTGAGCATCACGACAGATACACGGATTAGTGAACACACAGTCGAGCGAGGCTCAATTCCGTAACAAAGAAATTCACCAAAATTAAACGCGAGATATATCTGTTTATAAAAACAGCTAAAAATTCGGTTGACGTCTTTCTAAGAGACAGGCTCCAATCCTTCCAAACTATGTAAATGAGGACCATATGTGGCTTAAGTTCAAAGAAATAGAGATTCATACCAAATAAATTAATAAGAGACGGAACTGATCCCCCATGGTACACAAAACACGACAGAAAGCTGCTGCAGGAGCACCGAAAAAGGCATCTATAATTTAGACGAACGCAAAATCTCCAAGATTGGCGAAGTTTTACTGAGGCTCGAAATTTGGTGCGGATCTAAATGCGAGATGCATTTAATACTTTCCACAACGAAAGTCTCTCTAGAAATGTGGCGGAAAATCCAAAGAGATTCTGGTCCTATGTTAAGTAAACCAGCGGAAAGGCTCAGTAAGTACCTTCACCGCGCGACGGCGATGAGGAGGAGGAGGGTTGACAAGGGACCCAACCCTTCGGAGCGGGTAAAATCGTGGCAAATGTCCGGCGTGGTAAATATCCGGCGTGGTAAATGTCCGCACACCGAAGCAACAGTCGCGTCGAAATCTTACAGTAGATGAAGTGCACTGTCGTTCGGTAGGCCCAGAACTCAATCAGCATCGACATAAGAAGTCTGTAAATATCTGTGAAGTGCATGACAGAGGGCATTTCCTTTTGTACAGCATATTATTCCTCTTTCCACTTCCGTTCACTTATATAGTGCTGCAAAAACGACTCCCTAAATGCCACTCTGAGCGTTTCAATTAGTCTAACGCTTTCTTCCCAGTCCATAGGGGAGTGCTACATGGGAGATTGTAGTACGCTCCTAGATTTTTCATTTAACATTGGTTCTTGAACCTATGTAAGCAGGCATTCTCGGCACAGTTGACACCGAAAATGATGCATCTGCTAATGTAGGTTTTTCAGCATTTCCGTAAAACTCGCCGGTCAGTCAAACAAACCTGTGACTTTGCATGTCATTCTTCTTTATATACGTTCAACATCCCCTGGTAATCCTCTGTGGATTGTGTTCCGTCTTTTATCTACGCCGAAGAGTTGACTGATGCCAATTATCTGTCATTCATACTGTGGTCATAGCATTATAAGTTCTCTGAAATTAACACTTTAATATCTAGGTTCATTTAAAACAAGCTGCCAATTCTTTCACTACATTGAGAACTTGACGAGATCGTCGACGATGTGAAACGTGTCAGACAATATTTGCAAGGGAACTGATATGAAAATGTTCCTTTCTATAGATCATAACTGAGACGGTTTTCAAAGATGTGGACAAAAATATTCGTTTCTACATCAATTAAGAAACATTGTATGTTTATGTCCTTCAGTACGTAAGATGATTCCAAGGTTACTGTACTCAGAAATCGTAAAAAAGTTACAGAACTCTCCTATTATAACTGAAGCTATGCCACACTCAAACAGTAGAAGGCTTTAATGTAATGTGAGGTAGTCAATAATAACTAAATCAGATTGTTCTGGTGAGAAATCTATTAGTGGAATAACAGCAGTTACCCACCTATAAATCTTTTAAACTTCAATCTTCTGCTGCACTTTATCAACAGCTAAACTTCTTCTGACTGCTGGAAAGCTACCGAAAATCTGTGTTCCTGAATGACGAAAAGCTTTCTGGCGCAAACTGAGCGACTATTCCTTCCTGTTAGGATTTCCGTGATGGAACTGTTGCTCTATAAGACTCTATTACTATAATAAATTTCATAAGTGAATGAATATACTAAGAAGCTGTATTTAGGATATCCAGTTATTTCAACAGGCTTCTGTAAGACGTCCTTGAATTTACACCATAAATAATCCATATTAGGCATTTTTAAATTTATATAAAGTTATCTTTCGTTAATGAGTTAACCAAAAATATGATACCGCATGACAATACATAATCAAAGTAAGGGATAGTTTTTATTTTTACTTTACCTATAAAAAGACATAGTATAGGAACTGACTTAAAGCAGTTTATTGAATCGATTGATCATCAGAGTCGAGATGTCTGAAACAAGATATCAGAACGAGTCGGCTATTTCCCATATCGAAAAAATAAGAATGATCGTTTTATTCATGTAGTGTTGGTGCAGTCTTTCACTTGTTTGTATGCTGAAATTATTCGTCGGATAAACACAACGCGTGTGACGGCAACTCATTCATGGACATTACCATTCGTGGCCAATGCTATGGCAACCAGCCACATTCGATTTGCCGACTGAAGCTCATTTTTAGTATGTCTGGAGGCAGCCCTTCCATTCAGACTGGCAGTGTATCATTTGTTACTTTCTTATGAGAATCAGCATGACAACTTTGTTAAATTTCATGTATACGATTCTGGAAATCTCGGTTCCCATAGTTGAAACGGGATTCCAAGTATCTTCCTGACTTGGCTCTTTCTGACTACCACCTCTTCCGAGGTATGAAGCTACGTCTTCACAGACATCATTTTGCACACTTTCAGTAACTGTTGTCTTTCGGTGACTGCGACGGGATCCAAAACAGGAGGAACTACAGAAGTTAAACAGACCGAGTCAGGAGAATTTCAACGGTGGAAATCGTGGATTTCCGACTATCACGCGGACGAGTGTTGTCATCTTGGAAGAGAATATTTCGAGACAGTGTATCCTCTCCATACAATGCTACCAATCGCCTATGAATATCCGTATTGTTTACGCCCTCCTTCCACAGAAACTCCGTCATCCAGCACTTTGATGTGATCATACTCCATACTGTCTGCTGACGAACTGACAGCAGTTGGGAAAATGGGCTGTAGCGTGCAAAGATTACACTGTCAGTGCTTATCCTACCACCTACGCTTAGACCAAAGCATTACATTCATGAGTCAAATGGCGCACCATGAATGATGGGAAAAGATCAATACGGAAAGCCCCTTGAAGATAAAGAGAGAGGCGTCAGAGAGTGGGTACTGAGTTTTGTTTGTGAATCGTATACGTGATCTCATATTTCGTAAGAATGTGTTTTGTTTATAAGGCAGTAAGAATGTGTTCTGTTTATAAGGCAGCAATGTGCAAACCTATTGTAACATTTGTGGAAGTCGAGAAGCGCAGCCAATTTTTGGGCTTGCTCCTCGTCTACAGTCTTCCGAATCTCAGCAATAGAAACAGTGAATCGTGTTTTCCACGACCTGTCCTTGCAGAATCTATGTCGATTCTGACAGAGAAACTGTTCAGGCTCCTATACATTGTTCGTGATCATAACACTTTTCGTAATTCTACCATGAAGTTGCGCGAAGATCGTGGATCTCCAGCCATGGGCGTCTGTCCTGTTACGAACCTGGAGAAGAATTAGCAAACTGAAAAGAAGAGAAAGAAAGGGAGAGAGAGAGGGAGAGAGAGAGAGAGAGAGAGAGAGATAGAGAGAGAGGAGAAGAGAGAAAGCTGTTTTATGAACGAAGCGCAGCTGCCCGCTGTGACCTGGGGCGTGCGCCGTGTGGTGGCTGGTGGCTACACGGCGCACACACGGAGGCAGGCAGCCCGCACAACGCGCCCGCTGGCGACTCCACGCATGAGGCCCACACAACACACGGCCCCGGAATGTAGGCGCGCCCGCCACGCACGCCGCCGGAGAAGCCCAGAAACTCGACAGTAACTTGACACTGAGGCGACAAGTCATGCGACACCGATGTGCACATTCATGAGTCAAATGGCGCTCCATGCATGATGGGGGTAATATCGGTAAATAAGGTATAAGAGGGCAGTGCTTTGGGGAGCTGTAGTTTGCATTCAGGTGATTCATATGAAATGAGTTTGGACTTGATTATGCCCGCCGAGGGGAATTAACTGACTTTCAACACTGAACGGTATTTGGATATAGCTGCATGGGATATTCCATTTCGCAAATTGTTAGGCAATTCAATGTTCCCAGATCTACAGTGTCAAGAGCGTGCCGAGAATACCAAATTTCAGGCATTACCTCTTACCACGGACAACGCAGGGACCGACGGGCTTCACTTAGGCCTGTATTACACTATCAAATTTCTTTGTCAAAGATTTGATCAAAGATGTGATCCAATAATCCGTCAAATATATTTGACAAAGATCTTTGACGTAGCGCTAGAAGGGGTATTACACTGTCATCATATTTTTCGTCAAAGTTCAAGATGGCTGACAACAACAACTTGTTATTAACCGCAGCAGTTGCATGTACCACAATTGCACTGTGTGCACAAGCGGAAAGAAGCGCGGGAAAAAAAGTAAACGTACCTGGGTGAAGCTGTGGGTTTTACGACGACACGATAAAAGCATTCAACAAAACTTGTTACGTGAGCTTATAGTGGAGGACGTCAAGTCGTACATCAAATACTTAAGTATGGATGAGCATACATTTCTGTATGTGCTCAATGAAGTGTATCCTCATATCACAAAGCACAATATTCACTTAAGAACTGCTATATCTGCAGAAGACAGGCTCACTGTAACACTCCGATTCCTTGCTACAGGAGAGGGTTAGGTTAGGTTAGGTTAGATCAGGCCAGGTCTCCAATCTTCTTAATCTATCTTTGTATTCAGCGTGCATCACGTTGTAAAGCGCCTCATCAGCTTCATACATCTCTATTAATTTTGTAGTTGTCGGCACACACCAATTGTATTTACAGGCAATGATTATTAAAACACTACAGACGACAGAACGCTGCAGCGATGCTAGCGCTCCGTGTGGTAACATGTCACACTGCAGTGAACAGAAGACAAGCGACTTCTTCGATGAAATCTACAGCGAGGCCCTAGATTTGATCAAATATTGTACGACATTTGACAAAGTTCCCTATTACACCATCAAATATCTTTGACAAAGATATTGGGCAAAGATATTTGACAAAGCAATTTGATAGTGTAATACCGGCCTTAACGACTGAGAGCAGCAGCGTTTGCATAGAGTTGTCACTGCTGACAGACAAGCAGGTTGCGTGAAACAACGACAGACATCAATGTGGGACGTACCGCGAACGCATCCGTTAGGTAGCAGACGACCGCCGCGAGTACGTTTGCTAACAGCACGACGTCCCCTGCAACGTCACGTACAGGCTCCATATTACGAGATACACTAATGCAGAAAGGGAAACTGTAAACAATGGCTCCTCAAAAATTAAAGATTATAAATTGTGACAACTACCCCGTCTCCTCTGCTGGCTTCGTCTCTGCTGTGTCAGACAGACTCATTCGTTGATCAGGAGGTGTGGGGTTAAAGGCTTACGTACACTATCCGAATGGTGACAGTCTTTTAGGCTGTCTACCACTGGAGAAAGAAAAACTTCCCTTCATTTTGTTTCAATTGCTGTACACTTTCAGCCATTCTCAGATGTATGTACAGTGCCTGAGAATCATGGATGTAACTGTGTATTCATAAGCAGTACTGTGTTCTAGGCAGACTAGTTGTTGTGCCCTCTGCTGTGAAATGTGACCTAGTTCTCACGAGTACATTGTTACACTTTTGAATAGAGTACTCGCACGCTGACTTTAGAATGGCCGTAGTCACACAGACTTGAAAATGGCTTCACGACACACACTGTATTGTAACGGAAACAAATGTAGGCAGGTTTTGGATCTTCCAGTGACAGCAAGTGCGGTGAAATGGCGTCACTGCGATAATTTTCTTTGCACATTTTCAGTACGTTCTTCGATACAGACGCACAGATATCAGTCTGGTACTGATTGATGCATAGCGTGCCATGTGTTGCACAGTTAGTTTCCTTTTCAGTGCATTTAACTTGCCGAGTTATCGTCGTCATCGTTAACATTCCTTGAATGAGTCGTTGCTGGTAATGAACTTTTGTTACTTCGTGGGTAGTGTTGTGTGCCAAAATTCGCTGATGACCTCCTCACACTAGGCCGTACAGTTGAAGCGTTTATCGGAGTATATTTGTAATTTTTATAATAAGACAATCTATTACTATTTGTAACTGACACTTGTTTTATTTTTTTCTGTTTAATATGAAGGCGTGTGAGCGACGCAGCGGAACACAGGCGAACCAGCGACTGGCTGCCCGTCTCAAGCTGAGCCAGTCGTCCGGACAGCCACACGAGAAGACGGTCAACGTGACGTCACTGAGTACTTCGAACGCTCCGTGGAGTATAACAGTATAAAAATGTAGACAAAGGAGGTGGTGGGGGGAGGGCGATGCAGCGGCAGACAGAGAGTACAGTGTTCAAAATGGTATGTAGGTTCATGAGTGTAACAACTACGAAAGGATGGAAAGATAGGAAAAGCTGGAGGACAGCAGGACACCAGTAGAAATACTGAAGAATAAAAAAAAGTAGAAACAGTTTAGTTAGGTTCTCAAAATACTTTGTTCCTGTGTGACTTGTTTATGATTCAAATATGATGTGAATTAGTGGTATTTAGTGCACAATGTACCAGTTCATGATTCTTGTGTCTTTTATTTATATCAAGAAAACATGATTCATTTACAAGAAGCTCCTAAGAACGTGTCCTAGGAGATGTATGCTGTAATATGTTCCACAAAAATACAATAAATAAAATAATAATGGTTTTTGGATGTTCATTGTTCGAGAAGTGAATCACACACGTTGCCGACAGCTAGAGTATAGCAATAACTTGGAACTATAATTTTCTAATATTAATCACAAAATTCTACACTCCTCCTGCGTGGGATAAAATTGCGATACCTGAGATCTCAAATTCTGTAAAAATTAGGTGCAGAAGTCGTCGCTGAAGAGCGGAAAAGCTTGCTGGCGCAGGACCGTGACAATATTAAATGTCAGGGTAATAAATAATTTTCATGACAATAGCGTAGACAATCGGACATCGTGAAAAGAAAATTGCATTTCAGGTTCGACTTGTGAAAATGTAAATCTACCTCTGACAGCTCGCTGATGGCATGCGATCGTCGTGACACGAAACTGAAAACTTCAAACGGCTTGATTAATTGGAAGCGAATAAATGGTTCGGGTTAGTAGCATTTGAATAATCTGAAAACAGGTCATATTTGACCAAAACAGAGATTTTATGATATAAGCCTATGAGGTATTCTCTGGAGGATAATTGCATCCTTGAATTTAAATAAATTTTTGTTACAGTACATACCAAATTTCAAGAAGAGAGAGTGAATCAAACTGATTAACCTAGCACATAAACACAACAAAGAGTGATGTCGTCTTGCAGATTCCTAAGTCGATGCCCTACTCCTCCGGGTTAGTCTGGCAGTGAATCGCGATCTGCTTTTAGTTCTCCCCTGCATGATGTAGTTTCTTCCTGTCATGTCTTGAAAGTTTGTAACGCATGCAGAAAAACGCAAAACACACTCAGTAAAGTTCAATTTTTAATGTGAAAATTATTTCAAGCGTAATTAAAAAATAAAATATTATTGATATCATATTTACTGTAAACATAATATATAAGATATATTAAGGTAGTAATTAGAAAAATATGTAGAGAAACATTGAACGTTCATTGGTTCTTGTACCGGGATGCGGTAATTATTATCTTTGTAATGTAAAAATAAAGTATCAGCGAAGATTAAAAACCCAAGTTCGGGTAAGCAACTTAGGGAACCGGTGAACTGGGTTTGAGAAAGTGGCAGCAATCTGTTAGGAGCAGAGCTGAGGTGCCTAAGCTAGCGGACGTGGTCTGCAGACCCTCGGGTGCCGTGGGTGCTTTCAGAACGAATTTAGTTCATACTGGAGATGAGTCTGGCAACGATCGACACTGGCTCAAAGTATCAACAGGAGAATGGAACGATCGATGCAAGCCAGCCTGGGAGGAAATCATCTTGCGTTTAGGAGCGAATTCAGGGTGAAGAAAAATTCGCGCACTCGGACTTCGCAGCGCGATTCCTCCTGAATCCTCACCCAAAACGCTGCCTACTGCACCAACAGCAGAGCACTGCTGTATTTTCTGACAGAAGTAGCTACCGTGCATCTAATCCCACACCTTACCCCAGAGAATAGGTTGATGAACTCATAATGACACATATTCAAAGGTTTTATACAATAAGAAAAGGGCCGCCCAGGATGGCGGTTGTAGGCGCTACAGTCTAGAACCGCGCGACCGGTACGGTCGCAGGTTCGAATCCTGCCTCGGGCATGGGTGTGTGTGATGTCCTTAGGTTAGTTAGGTTTACGTAGTTCCAAGTTCTAGGGGATTGATGACCTCAGAAGTTAATCCCATAGTGCTCAGAGCCATTTGAACCAACAAGAAAAGAATTTTGACAGTGTTGACTGTATCCTTTGCAATTGTGAAGCTACCACGGATAAACACGGGAACGAAAGATTATCAACAACTTGTTCTGTACCAAGGCTACATTTATAGGAGTTCAGGATCATGGTAGCGCACCAGTATTTGAGAACAGAGCGAGATGAAGTCATACTCTATCCCTCATCCTATTGAATCTGCCTATTGAGCGAGTAGTTAACGGAATCAAACACAAATTTACAAACGGAATTAAAGTTAGGATGTCAAATAAAAAAAAGTTTTAGGTTTGACAGTGAAGTTGTAATTCTGTCAGGGATGACAAACGAATTGGAATAATCAAGTTAAATGAGCTTATGCTGCAGGGAATTAGATTAGGAAATGAAACACTTCATGTCGTAAACTAGTTTCGCTACTTGGACAAAAAAATGGTGACAGAAATGAGGCAGAAGCAAAAAACTGAATGGTAACAGCAAGACAAACTTTTCTGAGGAAGATGAATATAAGCATGTTTATATCGACGTAAGGAGGACTGAAAATATAGACTGGCAATACCACGCAAAAACTTTAATGGAAAAACACGTTTGTTAAAATCGAATATAAATTTAAGTGTTAGGGAATCTTTTCTGAAAGTATTTGTGTGGACCGTTAACGTTATAGGGAAGTAAAAATTGGGTGACGAACAGTGCACAGAAGAACATAATCAAAGGTACGGTGTTCCGGAAGAATAATGAAGATTAGATGGATAGTTTGAGGAGGAGGAGGAGATTAGTGTTTAACGTCCCGTCGACAATGAGGTCATTAGCGACGGAGCGCATGCTGGGATTGGAGAAGGATGAGGAATGAAATGGCCCATGCCCTTTCAACGGAACCGTCCCGACGGTTACCTGAAGCAGTTTAGGGAAATCAAGGAAAACCTAAAAAAGGATGGCCGGACGCTGGTTTGAATCGTCCTTCTCCCGAATGAGAGTCCAGTGTGCTAACCACTGCACCACGTCGCTCAGTAGGATAGTTTGAGGAACTAGTGTAGAGGTACTGAATCGGAGAGAAGAGAGATTTTTTGAGCATCTAGAATAAAAGAAGCGGTAAGTTGATAGGATTTGTAGATGGTGGCAAGAGTTGAGTACAGACATAAGGTTCGAACACATCTAGTTATTCAGATGTGAAAAGACTTTGTGGGGCGGCGGTTAAGTTTTTGTAAAAATTAATTAAATCTGCTGATTGCTGTATAAATGCTTGCATGTAGATTCAGTTTCTGGCTTTTAGAATGTTGTTAATGCTGTCTTTCGCCGTTCTCAATACTGGCTCTCTATTTACTTCTTGGCACCCAGAAAGTGATTTAATAAAACATGGAGCCAGTAATTAGACATCCTAGTGCCCACTTCAATTGAGATACCATTATAGCTGCAGCTTATAGCTCTGAGGAATTAGGAGATTGTCCGGGATTTCTAATCAAAAACGGTTTTCCAAAATAGTTAAGTATATTCTGAAATTCACTGATAAAAAAAAAACAAAACGCAAGTATCCCTACAACCTAACTAACAGAGCAGTTCAGAGTCTAATGCGCTGATGCAACTATAAAGTCCGAATTAAATGTCACAAAGAATGCTCGCCATAATTTGATGAAAGTATTTCATCAAACGCCACGCTAAATATTTGGTAGAATGTCTGTCCCACGACGGCACGTGAAAATACGACAATACGCAAACTGAAGCTAGATAATGAAAATCATTCCAGAATTAATACTTCACATAAAATGTTTTCATGGTTCCGCGTATCTCTAGTAACTTAATACGGCACCCGAGGCTGTTTGTAGCAGTGACACTGATGCGACGCGGCTCCCGACACAGATGGCGTGTCATTCAGCGTCTGGAGAGAACTGGGGCCTTCCTTCCTCGCGCAGCGTTCTTATATATAAAGCCGCGGTGCGGACGGTTAAGGGAACGCCTGATCAAATCGGCGCTTCCGACTAGCCGCTGGGCTAGTAACGCACCACTTCAAGTTACATAATAATTTATAGCTTCTTTTGCTGATGGCCGAAGGAGCTCTTAATTTAAACGTGCATTCAGCACGCAGGTAAGTATTGATAATAAAATTTTGACGTGGCTAAGTTAAATATTCTGGGCGAGAGAATTAATTAAATTACACTGTACGCAGTAGATGAGCTCTGAACTGGCCCTTTTGAGATCCGCTATCGCTATAATTTTATAGGTATTCAAAAGAAACTTTACACATCTTCATAGTCATAGCGGACCTCCAACCTATTTAAATCTAAACATCCTAGCCTTATTTATTAGCCTACTTAATCTATCTTGCTTCCTTCAGTTTTGAGACGAAAACCAGAAAATCATGAATTTCCACTAAAGTCTTAATTTGTGAAATCCAAAGTACTGTTTTTAGTAAATCATTATGAAAGATGAATCTAAATATAAATTTTGAAGTCTCTAGCTCTTTTCTGTTGCGCCAATGATTTTTTTAGAAAAACGTCCAAATTTCGAAAATGGCTGAAGTTATCGAACTGATATTTAACACACATTAATTTAGTATTACTTCTGACATGCCAGAAAAGTTTTAGGTCATTTGCTTGATTTTTAAGGTATTGCGCAACATTTATGACGTCAGAGCTAGTTACAGCAGACTGGCTGGCACACAATGGAAACCGATGAGAATTTACTACAGTGTGAGTAGGCTGCTTCCCTACAACTTGTACAGGTTACGTTAGAGTGCAGAACCACATCATACCACTTTTCAGTCTGGTGGCAACAAAAACAGGAACAACACAAGTTCAGTCTCACTAAATTGTTTACCTATGGAATCATAAAACTGGGTCACTGTTCCAGTCCAACTTTTCATTGTCAATATGTACTGAATAGCAGAACGTTGATTAAAAACTGATTATCTTGTATCTGAAAGTAATCATTAAGTCTCTGACAATAACTGATGTCTGGCACACAGCACTGCAGAAACGGTGCATAATAATTTCACGTACTAGAATTGACAACAGTTACATATCAGTGCTACACCTAGTCGTTTCTGCATGAATCCAGGTTTTATGGAGCACGAGTGTGATTTGAAGCTGTTGACTCATTCCTCTTTTTACGACACCCTGTTTACGACTGTCGCTTTTGCTGTTGCTGCGCTGTTGTAATCTACAATGTAATGATTCTAGTTCTACCATGGATTTTGTGTTGTTCTAAAATATACCTTTGTTTAGGGAGCCGAGGGAGAACATTTAGGGACTTTTATTTTTAGTATGTTGATATACGAGAACAGGGTTGCTATAACTGAACTTCTGCTAGTTGAGCCAGAGTAAACGGAAAACTATCGCAAGGGTACTCACTCTATAAGAACGATGCTCAGAATGTACACTGCAGCATTTGCATTATTAATAATGTTAGTGTAATGACTTGCCGTTAGGCGTCGGTACGTGTAGTTGAGACACAAGCAGTGGCATGCATTACTGTTGCAGACAGTAACATGGCTCTGGAGAAGGTGAGGAGAACTTTACTCTTAAAGCTGTTGTGTCAAAACAACAGCAACAATGCTATCGCTCTTCGCGGATATCGACGAATTAATGGAATACTGAGAGGTCCTCTTTCCGTCCCGAGGTTGAAGAACATGCTTCGGAAGTTCGAATTAACTGGCGATTTGGGAATTGCTTCTTTGCCGCGCAAATTGTTTGTAACCGTTTAATACAGATGTATGTATTTAAAAAATTTTCCTTTGTATACTTCAAATACTGTATTTCGAGTTTCTTGTAAGGTTTAAAAGATTTTTCTATGTGTAAAGAATGTTTATTGATAATAATGTAAATAACTGTAATGTATACTGGGTCAGTGCTGGTAGGAACACACATCGAAGAGTTACAGCGCACTGTGCAGCGGCGTCTCTGGAATGACGTCAGCACTGCACAGGCACCTGGCTGCGGACTCTGATGTGATCAGACGCGCGACTTGTGTGCGAAGTCAGTTTTCGTTATCGGCACGATAGCAGTTGGTGAGCGTGGGCGGATGTAAAGGCAGCTCTATTCATATCAAGGTCCTGCCCCGCCACTGGTCACTGATAAGTAACTCCGTGCTCGCGAATTTTGTCTGTAACTACTGCAGCATTGTCGACGACGGCCGCGGCTTCTTCTCTTCAACTTTAAGACTGTTCCACTTAGATCATGTTTTTTAACGGCTATGTAACGGCTTACCCAGTGATACTGATGAACATTTAGTTTTAATAATAATTACTACAAAAACTTTGAAACTTTAACCTAGTAATTATCCCAAGTCATTATTAACAAGTAGGTTTTATGTTCATTCCTGTTACTCAAACAATCCAAGTGTCGTTATTTGAACGGAAAGAAATATATCAAATTTAATTTCAGAGCCAGCCTTTTTCTATATTTTTTAATAATTTTGAAAACCGAAGTAAAAGTATTTTTTAATCCGCCTTCGTAACTTCATTGTTGAGGTAAATATTGATTAGAGGCTAAGTTATTCTTGCACATCATTAGTTTCGTAAATGCTGAAGCAAATCATTTAGAAAGTCTTGAGATGATAAAACAGAGAATTTTTTTTAGTATTTAGGAATGGTGTACGATGGAAAAGATGAAATTGTGGGTTATTTTGGTAAACAGCTCACGTTAGAGCAGGAATTTTTTTCTATGCAGACAAGCTGAGACATCAAGAAACCGAATGTAAAGTATTTGTGGGACACTATACAATTTCCGAGAGTTCGACTTGCTTCTTATTTTTACATAGCGATGTGACTTTAGTATAACATTGAGAACCTTGTTAGATGCGGCAATGTGTCAGCTACACATCACACATGTCCCGTTAGAATTGGGAGTGGTGTAGCAGATTTCTATTGCACGTCAGTATGTGTGGGCGGGTTAGACACTGTGACATCAGTATGCACACGGGCAAGCTAGACGTGCCATGCATGTCCCATTAGAATCGCGAGCAGAGGAGCAGATTTCTAGAGCACAATATGTGACGTCACAATTCGCACTTGTGGGTTAGACACATCACACATGCCCCGTTAGAATAGTAAGTAGTGGAACAGATGAGAGGGATGGCAGTGCTCTCTAGTGGCAGTGCTATGTACTACGCCTGGACCTCATGGTGAACACACTGCTTCCCTCCATTACCCCCGCCATCTTCGATTGCGTCATGGAACAGAATGGATGACAGCACTCTCTGGTGGTGGTACTGTGCACTAGGTCAGCTGGACTCTGGACCTTGTGGCAAACACACTGCATGGTGGTAGTGCCTCAAATCGCTTAAATGAAGACTGGGGCATGATTTCGGCAGTTGATGATTAGAAAGCATGTTTGCGGAGTATTTTAGATGGATTATTATTTTGACAATTTACGAGTTGCTTGGCTCTCTGGACATATATGTATTGCATTATTTACAAGTGGTGTGCAGTGCATTATTTTGACAGTTTACAATTAGAAAAAGTGACTGCAGAGCATTATACATGGATTATTTCGGTAATTTAGGAGTTTTTTACAGGTCTGTAGGCTGTGTGGCGTGACCCCAAGCACATCAGTGCATGTGTTTTGTATCAGTGTCATAAATATCTCTCGAAATCCATTCTTAAATAAATTGCTCCAAAGTAAATAAAGTACACTCCTTACTCTCTCCAGCAATCCAGTGCAGGCTGAGTCATTTTCCCGCCAATTTCTAGGAAGACTTGGCAGTCTGATGACCTAGGTTAAAGGAGGTAGCCCAAGTGACCTATTTTCCCATCATTTTCTCAGTTTAATGGAGGTGTTTTGCATTGTCCTGATGGAATTTGAACCTCCCACCATTTTATGAGGGTAGGGAGGGGGGTTAGGTTAGTGGAGGTAGCTCAATTGACCTATCTTCCCGCCAAAATTCAAACTTCCCGTGAAAATCCGCCATCTTAGATGACGTCACTGCCGCCATCTTGTATGACATCATGTGCTGTTGCAATGACTACAGGCCGCCATCTTGGATGACGTCATCACCGCCATCTTGGATACATCTGGCAACAATGGAGAGTGGGGCCGTATGAACCTAGTCCAACTACTATGGTATACTATGCCTCCCACCTCGTTGGCAATTTGTTTTACAGGATGCTGGTGACTACTTTGAAGGACAGTAACAGGTGCAAACATGTAATCTTTCTTACCGGTTGTGGAAAAATAGTTGCCACTACTTAAGTTCCAACCTAAGTGTACAGAAGAATGGAAAAGAAAATTGATGGTGTGCTTGATGACGACCAGTTTGGCTTTAGGAAAGGCAAAGACACCAGAGCGACAATTTTGACGTTGTGGTCGATAATGGAAGCAAGACTAAGGAAAAATCAAGAGACGTTGATAGACTCTGTCGACCTGGAAAAAACGTTCAACAATGTAAAATGGTGCAAGGTGTTTTAAATTCTGATAAAAATAAGGGAAAAGCTGTAGGGAGCGACGGGTAACATACAATTGCACAAGAGCCAAGAGGGAGTAATAAGAGTGGACGATCAAGAACGAAGGGCTCGGGTTAAAGAGGGTGTAAGACAAGGATGTACTCTTTCGCCCCTACTGTTCAGTCGCTACATCGAAGAAGCAATGATTGAAATAAAGGAAAGGTCCAGGAGTGAGATTAAAATTTAAGATGAAAGGGTATCAGTGATATGATTCGCTGATGACATTGCTATCCTGAGTGAAAGTGGAGGAGAATTACATAATCTTCTGAATGGAATGAACAATCTAATGAGTACAGAATATGGATCGAGCGCAAATCGAAGAAAGACGAAAGTAGTGAGAAGTATCAGAAATGAGGATAGCGAGAAACTTCACATCAGGATTGATGCTCGAACGTTCCACGGGTGTACTGCCGGTCCATAGTGTCCAACGGGCACAATATTTCGGCGACCAGACATGTCGCCATCGTCAGGTGCGCTGACGAACTGAGCTCCTGAGGGCGGGCGGCCGTCTTAAATCCCCTCCCCCTACGAGGCGTTCTCTCCGCAGTCCGCGCCCGTGTCGGTGGTCGCTGAGACGCTGGCATCGGCGTCTGTGGTGGCGTCGGTGTAATTCCCTCGTCTGCCCTGGTCGCCCGTTGGTTTTCTTTGCTGAACGCCACAGAACCGATGGTCACGAAGTAGATGAAGTTAAGATATTCCGCTACCTAGGTAGCAAAACAACCAATGACGGACAGAGCAAGGAGAACATCAAAAGAAGGTCTAGCACCGGGAAAAGGGGTATTCCTGGGCAAGAGAAGTATACTAGCATCAAATATAGGCCTTAATTTGGGTAAGAAATTTCTGAGAATCTACGTTTGGAGCAGAGCATTGTATGGTAGTGAAACATGGACTCTGGGAAAACCAGAACAGAACAGAATCTATGCATTTGAGGTGTGATGCTACTGACGTATGTTGAAAATTATATGGACTGATGAGGTAAGCGATGAGGAGGTTCTGCACAGAATTGGAGAGGGAAGGTATATGTGGGAAACACTGACATAGTGAAGGGACAGGGTGATAGGACATCTGTTAAGACATGAGGGAATGACTTCCATGGCACTAGAGGGAATTGTAGAGGGCAAAAACTGTAGAGGAAGACAGAGATTGGCATACATCCAGCAAATAATTGAGGACGTAGGTTGCAAGTGCTACTCTGAGATGAAGAGGTTAGCACAGGAGATGAATTCGTGGCGGGCCTAATCAAACCAATCAGAAGACTGATGACGCAAACGAAAGGCATTGTACAGTATTTAATTTCTCAAGGATGGCGTCGCTCTTAATCTACCTCCATAGCCGATTGATCACCGCATCCGACTCTCATATGGAGGACACAAGTTCAGTTCCCAGTATTACCACCGGTTTTTCCTTGGTAGGAGTATTCCAACGTGATGCACACAACTTCATGGCACTAAATGAGGAACTAGTTGTACGAGAAGTAGCGGCTTTAAGGACTGGAATGTCGAGAGCGACCGGGAGAGTAGCGTACTGACCCCATGCCCCTCCATATTGCATACGCAGGACGCCACAAGGCAAAGGGTGACAGCGGAAGCCAGACGACATCGTGCGATGTTGTACCGTTAGTTTTTAGATGTCATTTTTAAGATTTTACTTCATTTTTTACATGTTTGCATTTAACGCCCATTTATAATGCAGCTTGAACAGTTGAATCTTTTAATGTTGGTAAGAATGATCAATGCACATGCCTCCAGAAAAAACACAACAATGATGCACAAGAATGTATTTTTAGATGCAAAAAAATAAACTGATGATTCATCTGTGTACTGTCATTGTTGTTAAGTTGTACCGGGTAATGGGTACTGAACGAAAAAGTCCGTATTGTACCAAACATATCGTCCATTTGTGTAATATCGATATTAATGTGTCGTTTTTTTATTCATTTGTGAACCTAAAGGAAAATTAATGTGCACGTACCAACGATTTCAGCAAATGTTGGAAAAATATTTTCGAACTACACACACATGTTGTGACGTCTAAGGTTTTCTCGAAGTGATTGATTAAGGGTATACCTCTGGGTACCTGCAGTTTATGCGCAACAGTCTGGCTGGAGGCGAGCCAGCGAGTACACATAACAGCAAAACTTGCAGCACCTGAAGAAGACAGCGGGATCGGACGTCGAAATATTCTGTATAAAATGTAAGCAATAACTTGGCAGATCATCCGGAAGCTCACCATCAATCAAGCACTTGTTATGCGACAACAGATGTTGCCTCACTCTCGAGACCCTCTGCACGCTTACCGTCACCCACTGCAACAGCTCCAAGATGGTTACACAACAATTTTCACAGAAAGCGATTTCGGAAAGGAAAAGGTAGGAGTTTTAAATGAATTAGCTCTCATCTTTTAGTGATTTCAATTCCAGTCTCCTATAAAGTTCTTCATTATTCTAGTTCATTTTACAAATATTTACACTGGCCAGTCTCGAAACTCCTTTGACTGATGGGATGTGTTTGATTAGAATGTGACGTGTTAAATCATTTCAGGTGAATAACAGACTGGCATGTAACCACTAGCATCCGTAGCGGGCAGAGGACGTGTTCCAGTTTTACTGGTTTCTGCCACAAAACGGACCGCAGTGAGGGCGGCCCCGGCGCTCTTTGATCGCCCCTGGGGACACCAATCATCGCGGAGCTAATTAGCATGGCCGGCTGCTGCCACCTGAACGGCGGCCCTAGCTGTTAATCAGTAGCCCCTGGTACGGATGCTGGAACCAGTCGCTTCCAGCGGGCGGAAGCTGGAACCACTGGCAGAGAGGACGTTCTCTCGCGCGGCCCGTTTTCCACAAATTATTATTGGCGGCCAGCACGCAGGGCACATGGCAACCGACACCTCCGACAGGTGGAAGACCCGAAAAGCAGTTACATTCATTTAATCAGGTCTCTTCATTTCTTAAGTGTTTGAGAGAGGTGGCCGATGTGCCATGCTGCTCAGGTACCCCGTGTCTACCTTGCCACTGGTCACTTCGTTAGGTTGTCAGTCTGTTGGAAGTTATGCGGAGACATGGGGTGGTTTTGAACGGACGTTTCATTTAGGATACATTCTCTGCAGCGTGGGTGTCTTCTTTATTTCCGTTATTTTAATTCGGACAATGATCCATGAAACCAAATTAAAAATTAAGAAAACACAAGACAAGATTAAACTGAAGTTACATCGTATGTACAACATAAACCTACTGAGATTTTTTTTTAAAGTTTATAGCTGCGTACTTTTCCTCTCACGAATTCAAAGACACGGACGAATGATGAAGTAAGTGGGTATGAAGGAAAAGTTTAATTTAACGTTCAAGATTTTTTTTATAAAATCCAAGGAGAACGCACCGGGATTGTACGTTCCCAGTTAGGAAAACGCAAAGCGTGCAACACTGATAGGAAGAGGCACTTCGAAGGCAAGTACACGTTGGTGGTGATGTAACCAGCGATACAGACGTTGGCAGGGCTTTATAGAAGTCAATAAACCTACACTTCACTGCGCACATTTGCTATAAGGAAAGCACAACACAGTGCCTAATAATTTTTTCGCATAATTAATTCTGTAGCCAAACTGTAACTGTGTTGTAATTTCTGTCACGTGACCTTTTATTATTTTATTGATGTTGCCATAATTAAATGTCAAAGAATTAATTACAACGAGCTAATTAAAAAATGTAATTGTGATCTAAAAACTCTGATCTGGTCTGGGAAGTCTGCTATTGTACAGAGCCGAAGAACACTAAGGAGTGCTGCCGCTGGGCGGGTAAGCATGGAGTCGGGCAGAGGTAGTCGGCGGAGGGAGTTGTTAGCGACAAGTGGTCAAGTGCAGACGCGACGCGTGGGAATGTAACAAATAAACTGCAAGATTTTAAATATATGGCCAGGCATATTGTATGGTTGTAAATGGGTATAGTAAATTGTCATGAAGAGAAATTAACAGTCAAAAAGAGTACTTTGGGCCCAAGCTCATTGTATGGAGCGACGATAAAGAAGAGCCTGTTGCCATACATTGTCAACGAATAATATCCTATACCGCACCAGCAGTAACTCAACAATGTAAGATCAGACCAGTTTCGTCCTTAGGTCGTACATCGCTAGCCAACGTAGTAGTTTTTCTTAAACGAATAAGAGAGAGCATAGTGCAGCAACTGTTACGGTATACCTGAACCTTACCTCAGTCATTAACCTAACAGGGTGCTGTCCTATCACCGTTATTGACTCCGAGTGAAAGAATGGTAAAATATTGAAAGTGGTGAGCTTATTTAATTTCGGCAACTAAGATTAAGAAGTGCAATTTAGAAAAGTGAGAACTATCCAAAACTCATCTGACAAAAGTGAACTTGGTTGCTTGGTTGAAGAAGTAGTTAAATGATAATGACTAACAGTAAAAGAGTAACAGCCTAATTTAACTGAATGTTGGTAAAATATTACTTCAGAATAATAAATTTCATGTTTTTTTCTGTACACTGGAACCTCTGCTCACAGTTGCAAATTACGCAACAGTGTAGCGTAGAGTTACTTATTCCTCGTTGAATGGAACATTACGAACTTTCCAGAAATAACTTACCATAACAAAACACATATTTTTGAAAATTTACAATTCTAAAATCAGTAACAGTATTACACTAATTAACGCAAAGCTGTTCATTAAGCGACTTGTTTTGCAAAGAATTATCTTTCACGTGGATGTTTCCAGGGCATGTTATTCTGCTGGTTTTCTGATTAATTTTGATTCACGGCATTAAATGTGTTTTTATGTCTGAGCTCGAGTCAGTGCTTTTCGTTTCGTTCTCGCCTGATTCCAATTCAACAGTTTACAAACAATTAATAATCATACAGTAATTTTTGCTCACACAGTGAGCTGACGGCAGTTGTTAAGGGATTTGCTGTCTAAAATTATAACAGATTGAGTTTATTTATTCCAAATTTCACTAACTATTTATTATTTTTACTTTTTTGTCAAAATTTCATTCGATCGTTATTGTGCGAAACGATTCGGTTATAACTCTACTTGCTCTTATCCGAATTTTCAGTATTCTTCGGAACAGATGGCCATCACAAACAACAGAGAATATTGGGTGCACCTATCATTTAAAAATCCTAATTAACCGGAACTGTAGGTCCGTTATACAAACATATTGAAAAGCTTGATTTTTCAAAGAACTCTGAACTGACCGATATGAGTAGTAATAAAAATTCTGAGAACTTCGTCCAGAGTTTTTGTCGTTTGTCTGTTACAATTTGCATACTCCACTAAGAACTGAAACATGTTCTTTTGAGTTATGCAGTACTCTCAATTCTGGTAGGTATTAATTTGAGCAGGTGTTTCGTTTTGTTCGTTGCCATGTGTCCTACCCTGAATCTATTAATGACAGCAGTCTCTTTCTGCTTCAGACCTGAGAGTTGAAGTGGGTGAGAGTATCCACACGTTTTACGCAAGCTGGTCGATACGTTTGATCCGTTTATGCCGTCGTAGCCTAATTACCAGTGAAAAATAATTTAAGGAATCTTTCAATCTAGGAAGAGGCTGTTGGAAAGCGAAACTTTGTTGATATTGAGCTGATGTTGGAGTACAATTTGACTCACTGCTTTTTGCTATCGTCCCATTCAAAGCTATGGGAGTACATGCTGTCATACAAAATCGCATCCTTGACCATAGCTGCAATTATAGGTCGACCGTGTCTAGCACGCAGACAAGTTAGTTACAGGCCCTCCACTGGACTCCTTCTGACCAGCACCGATGCAGACCCAGATTTCATTATAAAACCTCCAGTTAGGATCTCACTTGACACCACAAAAGTCGCCAGTGTCCGTGGTTTGTGGTCAGGGCAATTGCATGCTACAGGGCGTCTGGCCCAGAGCTGTCTTTGGAGTAACCGATTTGTGACAGTTCGTTGGGTCACTTGAAACGTCTCCTTAGAAAAATTAAAGAATTACTGTGCTGATAAACCTCTACGTTATTTGATTTTTAAACAGCTGAGCAAAACTGAACGTACTCAGACATTACTCTCTTTACTTATTCTGATCAACACTAAACTGAGACACAATATTTATAGCGCAACGCAATCTGACTTTCAAAAATCCCTACAAAAGAATGGCCCTGAGTAACAATAACCTATACCTTTCATGAACCACTTACCTTACAAAAATCTTCGTTACTCGAACTACTGCAGTACAGCGAGCGCCACTACTGCCAGCTAAATAAAAGATTCAAACTACTGAAGGCACTAACTACTGACAGGCATAGTTAACAAATGAAAGATTTTGATAGAGAACAAACAATGTATTTGTAGTGTTGGCAGTTAGCCAACACTCCGCACACTAATTGAGAGAGGAGGCCGAAATGCACGCGTTTAACTCACGCAGGCTGGCGTGAGGTCTGAAACAGGATACGGAATGAATGCTATAAAGAAAAGTACGTAGCTGCTGGAATACTTAACTTTAATCCATCATTTGTATACATCGTTCTTGACGGTACGGTATAAATAATAGCAACTGTTAATGGCGCCTTGCTAGGTCGTAGCCATTGACTTAGCTGAAGGCTATTCTAACTATCTTCTCTGCAAATAAGCGAGGCTTCGTCAGTGTTGCACGCGGGTCCGACATGTACTAATGGACCGCGGCCGACTTAAAGCTACCACGTAGCAAGTGTGGTGTCTGGCGGTGACACCACAGTATTTACCTTAATAGTGTTCAAAAGTCACAATATACATATCAGTTCACGACATCCAGTCTTACAAATTTAGTGTCTCTGATGGACACACGTCCAGATCATCCGCTCTCAAAACTCCGCCATCTCTCTCCCCACATCCACCACTGCTGGCGGCTCACCTCCAACTGCTACGCGCTGTTAACAGCCAACTGCCCAACACTACAATAGCCAACAACAATGGAAACCAGCCACAGACTGCACACAGCACAGTCGGTGATTTTCATATAGAGCGCCACATGGCGTTACCAACATACACTCCTGGAAATAGAAAAAAGAACACATTGACACCGGTGTGTCAGACCCACCATACTTGCTCCGGACACTGCGAGAGGGCTGTACAAGCAATGATCACACGCACGGCACAGCGGACACACCAGGAACCGCGGTGTTGGCCGTCGAATGGCGCTAGCTGCGCAGCATTTGTGCACCGCCGCCGTCAGTGTCAGCCAGTTTGCCGTGGCATACGGAGCTCCATCGCAGTCTTTATCACTGGTAGCATGCCGCGACAGCGTGGACGTGAACCGTATGTGCAGTTGACGGACTTTGAGCGAGGGCGTATAGTGGGCATGCTGGAGGCCGGGTGGACATACCGCCGAATTGCTCAACACGTGGGGCGTGAGGTCTCCACAGTACATCGATGTTGTCGCCAGTGGTCGGCGGAAGGTGCACGTGCCCGTCGACCTGGGACCGGACCGCAGCGACGCACGGATGCACGCCAAGACCGTAGGATCCTACGCAGTGCCATAGGGGACCGCACCGCCACTTCCCAGCAAATTAGGGACACTGTTGCTCCTGGGGTATCGGCGAGGACCATTCGCAACCGTCTCCATGAAGCTGGGCTACGGTCCCGCACACCGTTAGGCCGTCTTCCGCTCACGCCCCAACATCGTGCAGCCCGCCTCCAGTGCTGTCGCGACAGGCGTGAATGGAGGGACGAATGGAGACGTGTCGTCTTCAGCGATGAGAGTCGCTTCTGCCTTGGTGCCAATTATGGTCGTATGCGTGTTTGGGGCCGTGCAGGTGAGCGCCACAATCAGGACTGCATACGACCGAGGCACACAGGGCCAACACCCGGCATCATGGTGTGGGGAGCGATCTCCTACACTGGCCGTACACCACTGGTGATCGTCGAGGGGACACTGAATAGTGCACGGTACATCCAAACCGTCATCGAACCCATCGTTCTACCATTCCTAGACCTGCAAGGGAACTTGCTGTTCCAACAGGACAATGCACGTCCGCATGTATCCCGTGCCACCCAACGTGCTCTAGAAGGTGTAAGTCAACTACCCTGGCCAGCAAGATCTCCGGATCTGTCCCCCATTGAGCATGTTTGGGACTGGATGAAGTGTCGTCTCACGCGGTCTGCACGTCCAGCACGAACGCTGGTCCAACTGAGGCGCCAGGTGGAAATGGCATGGCAAGCCGTTCCACGGGACTACATCCAGCATCTCTACGGTCGTCTCCATGGGAGAATAGCAGCCTGCATTGCTGCGAAAGGTGGATATACACTGTACTAGTGAAGACATTGTGCATGCTCTGTTGCCTGTGTCTATGTGCCTGTGGTTCTGTCAGTGTGATCATCTGATGTATCTGACCCCAGGAATGTGTCAATAAAGTTTCTCCTTCCTGGGACAATGAATTCACGGTGTTCTTATTTCAATTTCCAGGAGTGTAAAAACCTAAACTGCGTACTTACACACGGTGGTGCCAACTGCTGCTCAGTTTCCTGCTACAGATGCAGCAGGATGCACCAGAGCCATACGCCGAACACGATGGCCTTCCCTTTCGGTAGTGCCACTTGGCCGTTCAGGGCCCGGTCTTCTTGCGACCGCACAGTCTCGTGGGCCCGCTGCCAGCAATCATGAACAGTGGCTACGTTCCTGTCAAGCCTTTCTGCAGCAGGAACATCCAGCTTCTCGTAGCCCTATTACAGGATCTTGTTCAAAATGAGCGAGATGTTGATAATGGTATCTTCGTCAGCTTAAAGGCATTCTTGACTAGCGTCAACTCACCACGTCCCGTCTCAAAGGTAAGTAACGTTCACGACCGTTACAGCGTGTATTCAATGCAAACCTGATTTGAATCCTCATAGAGGTGCTACTAGCGCCGGTCTTATGCGACTGGCGCGAAATTTGAGTAGACATCACCTTCCAGACGTAGAAACACGATTTTTTTTCGTCAGTGTATTTATCAATAATATGCGTGTACACAGACATCTCTCCTCACATGATGAATATATAAAGGGCTATTACAAATGATTGAAGCGATTTCATAAATTCACTGTAGCTCCATTCATTGACATATGGTCACGACACTCTACAGATACGTAGAAAAACTCATAAAGTTTTGTTCGGCTGAAGCCGCACTTCAGGTTTCTGCCGCCAGAGCGCTCGAGAGCGCAGTGAGACAAAACGGCGACAGGAGCCGAGAAAGCGTGTGTCGTGCTTGAAATGCACTCACATCAGTCAGTCATAACAGTGCAACGACACTTCAGGACGAAGTTCAACAAAGATCCACCAACTGCTAACTCCATTCGGCGATGGTATGCGCAGTTTAAAGCTTCTGGATGCCTCTGTAAGGGGAAATCAACGGGTCGGCCTGCAGTGAGCGAAGAAACGGTTGAACGAGTGCGGGCAAGTTTCACATGTAGCCCGCGGAAGTCGACGAATAAAGCAAGCAGGGAGCTACACGTACCACAGCCGACGGTTTGGAAAATCTTACGGAAAAGGCTAAAGCAGAAGCCTTACCGTTTACAATTGCTACAACCCCTGACACCCGATGACAAAGTCAAACGCTTTGAATTTTCGGCGCGGTTGCAACAGCTCATGGAAGAAGATGTGTTCAGTGCGAAACTTGTTTTCAGTGATGAAGCAACATTTTTTCTTAATGGTGAAGTGAACAGACACAATGTGCGAATCTGGGTGGTAGAGAATCCTCACGCATTCGTGCAGCAAATTCGCAATTCACCGAAAGTTAGCGTGTTTTGCGCAATCTCACGGTTTAAAGTTTACGGACCCTTTTTCTTCTGCGAAAAAAACGCTACAGGACACGTGTATCTGGACATGCTGGAAAATTGGCTCATGCCACAACTGGAGACCGACAGCGCCGACTTCATCTTTCAACAGGATGGTGCTTCACCGCACTTCCATCATGATGTTCGCCATTTCTTAAACAGGAGATTGGAAAACCGACGGATCGGTCGTGATGGAGATCATGATCAGCAATTCATGTCATGGCTCCACGCTCTCCCGACTTAACCCCATGCAATTTCTTTCTGTGGGGTTATGTGAAAGATTCAGTGTTTAAACCTCCTCTACCAAGAAACGTGCCAGAACTGCGAGCTCGCATCAACGATGCTTTCGAACTCATTGATGGGGACATGCTGCGCCGAGTGTGGGAGGAACTTGATTATCGGCTTGATGTCTGCCGAATCACTAAAGGGGCACATATCGAACATTTGTGAATGCCTAAAAAAACTTTTTGAGTTTTTGTATGTGTGTGCAAAGCATTGTGAAAATATCTCAAATAATAAAGTTATTGTAGAGCTGTGAAATCGCTTCAATCATTTGTAATAACCCTGTATCGGGTGAACACATTCTGGGTGTTGAAATTCTCTAAAAAGGAAGCTTTAGTTTCAAAGTTGGCTGTTACTTTGAAACTTTCATTTTTCTATTTTCACATTTCCATTATTTCGCATACTACTCATTTCAGACTTACTGTAAATATGCTGTTCTGCAGCTAGTGTCGATTGGTAACAGCCTGGTTAACTTTGGGTAGTGTTTGAGGTATATGGGCATGTATCTTCGGGTTCTGTTTTTGTGAGGCAATCAGATTGCTATCCGCTGCGCTAGGGATCTTGGGCTTGAATTCTGAATAGATGCTCCTGTTTTCGTCGTGCAGAGAATGGACATGGTAGAATGGTGCATGTTGATGGTCGCTGATCGGTGGTATGGTGAGGTATTGCTTAGCTGAGTGCAAGAAATGCATATTTGCTGTATGATTTTGTTGAAGTGTCTTCGTGGTTCGCGTCATGAAACCGCCATAAGTTGCACTGACGTCTCAGAACTGGTTGCCGGTTCTTTGTGTCTTTGTGAGGCGAGTTCGCCTTGAGGCCCAGTACAGATTCTGCTTGCAATTTGCTTGCTATTAACTCATTCGAATATATCAAAACGAATATCATCACCAACTCGAATGTCGCCTAATGTGGCGTCACCTTAAATAAATGTTGCACCCGGCGCGTGAACTTCACCGGTTTGACCTCCCGGCCATCAGTGACCCACGATCATTGCGTTTTTCTTTTTTTGTTACAGTGAATATAGTCACACTCACTGTTAATGAATCTTTGTAGTTGCTTTACAAGCTCTATCGAACTCCATTTACCTAATTTTCGTATTTATTGCAACTGCGTGTGCAATATGATTCATCTATTTTTCTGAAGTCAATATATGAGTATGCACAAAAATATTTTTTCGTTTCAATTTTCTTTGCAAATAATTTTTCTTTACGATTTGTACTCTGCAGTCGCAGATGCATAACGTACCACTTGCATTCAGCAGTTAATAACATTTAATGAATTTCTCACTACGATTTAGACCAGTACCATGGATATTACATGTCCACTTCTTTGAATGATTTGCAGCAGATCAAGTCTTGACAGTGACACAGATTTCAGAGATGCATTGTTTGTTCTGCAAGAAGTATGTGTAGTCAGTGTCTAATATTTTGTGTATCACAACAACATTCCCATTTCACTGAAAATGGATGTATGGCAAGTTACGTGAACACTTCTATCGCTTTGTGAGATATCTGATGTGACTGCAATTTTGTCGTATGATGACAGGGTTGGAGACCGTGGCTGTTATCTGAAGACAAATGTTGATGGTGTTGAGACAGCAACCAGCCACATATTGCACAATGTGATTGCTTCTTCTTACTTAAATTCCGTTTTCGCTTCGCTATGCCCGCTGTTAATAGTTGTCTAACAAGCCATGTGTTAACTGCCTCGGTAATTTTCTACATCACTTCCCACTGAGATCGCACTCTTAAATTTGATTCACGAGTGAGAAGTTTGTATACCAGATGGTTATAATAAAACTTTCCCTATTTAATATGTTATAACCCGGAAAATAATTACCGTATGAGTACCAAACTCGGTAGCGTTAATATCACAGCGCCACCGTCCAGTTCCAACTATGGCCACCAGGTGCCGCGATCAGTCATCATACCTGACCAGTCGCAGTGCACTTGTTGACGTGTCTACATGAGGTTGGACAAAAGGTGCAGGGAATTATTGGCGAAGCTCTATTATCAAAAGAACAGTAATGGTGCGGCTGCACTTCGAGAATATCGCCAGCTGAAAGGATTACGAAAGAGTCCTCTTTGTCCAACTGCTGTGTGGAGTATGATGAATCGGTTCGAATCAGCTGGAGAACTGGGCGTCGCTCCGGGAAGAGGCCGACAGCTGGTTGCACCACAGGTGGTTGACTAAATCACTGTTGATATGGCAGACTACGCTGCGCGCAGTTCCTGATCGTGAGGCAGGGCGCGAGCTGTGTCACGACAGTTGAACATCCCGTGGTCCACTGTACGAAAGATGCTTCGAACCATTCTCGAATGGTATCTGTACAAGATCCATATCATACAGCAGCTTGCACCATAGGATGCACAACGACGTGTTGACTTCGCTGTCCACTTTCTCGCAAGGATTGAAGTTGACGAGGGCTGGGCCTAGACCATCCTATGGACAGACGAACTTCATTTTTCTCTGACGGGTGAGCTGATCACACAGAATTGCCGCATGTAGCGATCTTCACCTCCAGTCACTGTGCATGCAATTCCTCTCTGTGGTGTGGCTTCACGGCTGCGTTCATCACTGCCCCATCCTTTTTTTGAACAGGTTGGCGCTCAGGGACCAAAGACGTGCAGTGTGACTGCCTAGCGTTACTGCGATATGCTTCGCCAGAATGTCATACCCGCCCTACAGGAAGGAGACGCGTTGAACTCAGCAGTTTTCATGCAAGGTAGGGCCCCACCGCACATCGCTCGTGAAGTTCACCTGCTTCTCCGAAACACATTTGGAAACGTTTGAATTATCAGCCGATAGTTTCCAGATACTCTGTCGGCACGATCACCTCATCTCACTCCCTGTGATTTCTGGTTGTGGGGCTACCTGGAGGACAAGGTTTACCAGGGGAACATTCGCGCATATACTGATCTGAAGCGCAGCATATCAAGAGAGGTAGCCAGCATACATATGGAGATACTACGTTCTGCTATGCAGCATGCAATCCTATGTTTTCAGGCTCTTCTGGACACTGATGGGCGCCACATTGAGCCCTTTTGAGCCCTTTCTGCAGCAGTAATGGTACCGGTATGTAATGGTATTATGTACCGTAGCAGAACATTAAAACTATTTCAATTGAATTATTTCTGCATTTTTTCTCTTCCCCATGTCCTTTACATTAATGCTACCAAGTCTGGTCCTCGTACCGTAATTGGTTTCGGTATTATAACGTATTAAATAGGGTAAGTTTCATTCTAACCACCCGGTATAAGAGTACATAGTTTTTCAAATCAGGGCATAACCAGATTTAGTTTCACAGGTAATCGAAATTTAATACCTGGGAGTAACTTTTAAATTTACCGAATATTCCTCAGAATACAAACGGTGGAAGAAACGTCTGTAGCATGGCTGTAAGAAATATCACTCTACACAATGGCAGAAAAGTGCTTGCCATACTGTCACATAGCTACACTTGTTAGTTCCTCTTTCGTTTCTTGGAGTGATAAATGGGCCTTGGTTTATCCAAAGAGCTATTTTTTCTTTGTAGTTGTTATTGTGGTTTGCTATCGTCTCATTCTTGGTCTTCATTCTATTCTTTTCGAAAATTATTAAAAAAATGGTTGCGTATTAAAGATGTTGTAAATGTCTGTTCTCTCTTATAATACAAAGAAAAATACAATAAAAAGGAACAACTTCATTTTACTGTCCTAAGTTGAAGGTTCTGTACTGGGAAACGTGAAATTGGGTGCAAATAGTTAAATGGTGCTGTGAGAAGGGCATAGTAAGAGGAACTGGGTGGAGGAAACACAGGATCTCGAACAGGGTGATTGAGATAACGCCAGGTTATGCCTGTGGCGAGAATTACACACAAGTATACAAAACGTTTGTGCGACCCATTTCTGCGTACTGCTTGACTGCTTGGGATCCCCGTCAGCTGAAAACTTTGGAGAGAGACCAAGGCGTGAATACAGTAAGCCGGTTCAAATGCAAAAACGAAAAGCGGTTGCACAGAATAAAGTAGCACGGACAGCCGCATCACAGAAGTTTGAGGACTAAAGATGTCAACAGAACAGATGTAGAAAAGGAATGGACGGGCTGGGAACTGTGGGGAGGAGTAAAGTAAATTACTAAAATCATTCAAAACCCTAGATCGCACAAAATACTTTTTTTTATTCAAGACAACTGGTTTCAACAGTCTTAGCTGTCGTCTTCAGCTCTTAAAGGTTTTTTGTGGTAAAACATATTCATATTGCGCTGACCTCATGCACAGGATGGTAAGTGGGTAAATGTGCTGAGTTTTATCCACTTGACATCTTGTGCATGAGGTCAGCGAAAAATGAACATGTTTTAGTACAAAAAATGTTTAAGAGATGAAGATGACAGCTAAGACTGTTGAAAGCGGTCGTCTTGAATAAAGAGATATTTTGGGCGATCTCGGCTTTCGAATTGTTTTACAACAATTAAACCAGATAGCCCTTCATTATTGTCATAATGAGAAAATTCAGTTAGATTAAATTAGTTAAGAAGGATAACTATCGGGACAGATTTTATTTTCTGGTAGGTGGAGTCTATGGAAGTACCATGGGGAGAGGATCTGCAGGGTGTGTGGGTGTAGGGTTGGTGGGATGTGTTGGTACTGGTTCTGCAGCATGGTAGACGAAACAGTTGACTTTACACGTTGGTGAGTTGGTCAAGAATCCCAGTAGGTGAGGGTGAGCCAATAGGATAGGTGAAACGGTGTTCAAGAATTTACAGGAACCAATGGAACACATTTCCTGACCGCTCCTGTGAGCTCATCCTCGGCCTCCATTTACGGATATCCAAGAGAAGGAGATTCCCTCTAGGCTGGAGTGCTGTGGAGGCCTTTGCCTAAACCTGCTAAGTGGGTTGTGGGCTTGAGGTTCCAAGTCGTGGGCACTGTAGGACGGAGTTGGCGTTGAAAGTTGCGTCCCAGCTCTGGATCAGAGCCGAGGAGCGTAAGTGCAATGCTTATTATAAAACGGATCTTTGATCGTAAAAGACGAGTGAGTTAAATTGTCGTGCTGTAGTCTGAGTTGTTAATATAACTGCTTGCTGAGTCTGGCCACTGTGCACAGCCATAACGGCGTCACCGTCAGAACAACAAGTACAGGTGTGCACCGTGTTGTATTTATTATTAGTGGGTCATCTAAACATGGAAAAGTTGTAGGACAATCTTGTCACCTAGATCACGACTGAGATAAACAGATATTTATTTGCCCTAATGACTGAGAAAAACCACAACAAAAATTAACAGAAGACAAAATTATTTAAAATTAGGATCAAATTAAAAAGTGACGCAAAGAGTGTGGAAGACTGTGTATAACAAGATGCCCCAATTGATAATCAAATTAAACAACAGAAATTGAGTGGCAAAGCAAGCAAATGAAAAGCTGTTCAGAATAATGGATCGTGCTACCACTTACAATTTCCATAATCAGCAAACTGTGCGCCCATCGGCACCAAACGGCGGCAAGGAGACGAGTCACCCTCACGGCAGGTGACGATCGAATGACTGGGGAAGATAGATCTCGCTCCACAACTCAGGACAACACAACACAAAAAAGTCTATATAGAGCGGACAGATCACTGCTGTTGCCAATGTGCCAGACATCTTGGAGTGCAAAACTCACCATGACGCTTAAATGGTTCAAATAGCTCTGAGCACTAAGGGACTTAACTGCTGCGGTCATCAGTCCCCTAGAACTTAGAACTACTTAAACCTAAGGACATCACACACATCCATGCGCGAGGCAGGATTCGAACCTGCGACCGTAGCGGTCGCGTGGTTCCGAACTGTAGCGCCTAGAACCGCTCGGCCATCCCGGCCGGCTGACGCTTAAGAGGTTGGTATTTGGATGGAGCAGTGGTCCCGTTAACTGGTCGGCTTTTTCGCTCCAAACATAGTGGCCGAGGGACTCAGTTCGATTGTGCACCAAATTGTTGAGTGAAAGCAATGGACGTTCCCTTACTGGTCGGTTATCGCCTCGGTGCCTTGTCCTACGATATCCAAATGAAACAGGCGAAGATGTCATGCTCAATTATTCTTTGGGGACAGCATTTGTGGGATGGCAACTTCCACTCAGGGCTAGGAAAGACGCCGACTCTGGCGACTAAACCACGAAGCAGGTTGCAGCCTTACTTACGAGAAAACCGCCCAGCTCGCAGTGCACCTTTGCCCTTCTTAATAAGAAGCACTGAACGTCTCCTGACGACGATGAGGACCCAGAATCACACCGGGAATATAACTTCACAGTGACGAAAACACAAAAGTTTTCCTCCTACCAAATCTGCCCAGGAAACTCTTAACAAAAGTAACCACGAAATGGTGGCAAAAATGAATCAATATCGCTTGACAGTAACGTCACAGGGCTTTAAAGTGTTTAGCTATAGTTGGGAGTTAGCGATCATTTGTGATCAACGAAGTTACTTTTCAGCTGTGGAAGACCACAAGACTGGAAAGTGTGTGCCCTTACAGGGGTTTGGAATTCTGTTTAGACCTTCTCCTGTTTTTCTGCGCGACTGATGCGTTTTAGTGAGCCTGAAAGTGCTCAACACGAAGAGTGACTTTGAAACCAAGTACTCGTAGCTGACTGAAAGGTGGTGATGTAGTCACCGAGAGAGACGCTGCAGGGTTTTATAGAAACCAATAAATTTTCTTCGTTTCTCTGGAAATTTGTGTGCGGTGTTTTTGAGTGCCTTTTTTAGTTGGCCTTGAACTGTATTCCTGTTTCGTTGCGGACGGATTACCATCCAGAATTGTTAGGAGCCAGTTTGGGAACATTTCTGAAAGAAGTTGGATTTTTGCAGGGCTTTCATAATTTTTATTTGCCACCGTAGCTGAGGTCACTAATGGCCTTTTTTGCAGTGGCACTCGACTCGGAGATAAGCCAGTTCGAGTCCTGGTGGGTGAAATGTTCACTTCTAGTGTTTGGCCGACAAAGGGAGGAAAGGTGGTAGCGTAAAGTACCTGATCACTAGTCTTTGCGCAAACGTTCTGGATAAATTTCCAAACTTCTCCACACTGCCTCTCGAAGTGAGCGCACATCATATAGCCGATGGTGAGCCGTCAGTCGGACGGCGACGTTAAGCTCAGCGGTCCCTTGGTGCTTTTCGACAGGAGTGGGCTGCGTGTCAGCACCGGCTTTCACCCTCTCCCTTCCTTTCATTATAGCAGCACGATCCCAGCACTACACTGCATTGGACAAGCACTCCCCACTCATTCCGACGAAGGAGGTACTCACTCAGAAACTAACAACAGGTAGGAGGAAGGCAACGGCAAACCACTACAACTAGGATCTTGCCACGAGCGGAGGTGCAGGATTCCTCCATCTGCCGAGAATTCTTCCGGGTTGTAGGACCTTGGTCCATGGAACTCTTCCATTCCTGACGTTTCGTCCAAGGTTACGTTGGACATTTTCGGAAGTGCTCCTGGTTGTGCTGAGTCTTGCCGACTGACGGGTCGGACGTCGAAGAGCGGCCTAAATACCGTGGACAGTGAGTGTTGTCTGTATTTCACGTGAAAGCAGAGATAAACCTGGTCACAGATAAAGTATAACTATCGATCATAGTATGCCAAAGATAAAAACTTCTCATCGATTCTGTAGCGGCACTGTCCATATGTCGCTGAGTTTCATGGGGTCTTCTTTTCTGTCAAAATTATCCCCATGTCTATAAATTTCGATGGCTTCTCTATGTAGCCGCGGATTATAGTTCGTCATAGTACATAAAACTTCAGCTTCCGAAACTTTCACATCGTGATCACCCGACTGAATAGCATGTTCCGCCACGGCTGACTTGTCTGTTTTCCCTAGTCGGCAAAGACTTTTATGTTCCTTCAACCGTGTATTCAGACTTCTCTTTGTAGTTCCAATGTAGACCCTGCCACATGTACACGGAATCTTGTATACACCACTTGCAGACAGAGGGGGACGTTTATCCTTATCTGAACGAAGTGCTTAGCCTATTTTCTTAGTTGGTCTGAAAATCGGTCGAACGTAATGTTTCCTTAAAATCTTGCCGAATTGATCCATTACATTTTTGATGAAGGGTAGAGAAACCGTGTTCTTCCATCGCTGCGAGCGAATAACAGCAAGAAGGTACTTAAAATATCAATGTAGGCCCGTGCTGTGATAGTGCCACGCAAAACAACAAGGGTTGCAAGTCCGCTCCATGAGAGCGACACCATAACACCACTGCCTCCAAAGTGAACTGCTGGCACTTCACATGCTGGCAGATGACGTTCACCGGACATTCGCCGTATCCACACCCTACCACCAATTCGCCACATTGTACACCGTGATTCGTCACTGCACACTACGGTTTTCCACTGTTCAATCGTCCAACGTTTACGATCCTTACACCAAGCGATGCGTCATTTGGCATTTACCGGCGTGATGCGTGGCTTATGAGCATCCGCTAGACCATGAAATCCAAGTTTTCTCATCTTCTGCCTAACTGTCATAGTACTTTGTAGTTGCAGTTTGGAATTCTTGTGTGATGGTTTGGATAGATGTCTGCCTATAACACTTTACGATCTTCTTCAACTGTCGGCGGTCTCTGTCAGTCAATAGACGAGGTCGACCTGTGCGCTTTTGTGCTGTACGTGTCCCTTCACGTTTTAACTTCGCTATGACATCCGAAACAGTAGACCTAGGGATGTTTAGGAGTGTGGAAATCTCGCGTGCAGACATATGACCCAAGTGACACCCAATCAGCTGACCAAGTTCGAAGTCCGTGAGTTGCGCGGAACGCCACATTCTGCTCTCTCACGATGACTAATGACTATTAAGGTCTCTCATATGGAGTACCTGGCCGTAGGTGGCGGCACAGTGCCCGTAATATGAAAAACGTATGTTTTTGGGGGTGTGCGGATACTTTTGATCACATAATGTATGTGTGTTTCACCATAGGTCGATTCCTCGTGCCTCAGAACCACTTGTGCTGTTGATATGTAAACGTAATCATTTCATGTATGCTGTAGACACTGTTGCAACAACAAATCCTTAGTGAACTGGAAACCTGGAAAAGTTTGTATTAATTGTTTTCCGGCAGTGTATATGTTAAGAACCTGTCCCGCGGTTAAAAGCGAGGCTGGCGACTATTACTTAGAAATGTTTTTTCATGTGTAGCAGCGCATAGCCTAAATAGTCTCGCGCGCTACATACACTACTGGCCATTAAAATTACTACACCAAGAAGAAATGCAGATGATAAACGAGTATTCATTGGACAAATATATTATACTAGAACTGAGATGTGATTACATTTTCACGCAATTTGGGTGCATAGATCCTGAAAAATCAGTACCCAGAACAACCACCTCTGGCCGTAATAACGGCCTTGATACGCCTGGGCATTGAGTCAAACAGAGCTTGGATGGCGTGTACAGGTACACTTGCCCATGCAGCTTCAACACGATACCACAGTTCATCAAGAGTAGTGACTGGCGTATTGTGACGAGCCAGTTGCTCGGCCACCATTGCCCAGACGCATACGTTTTCAATTGGTGAGAGATCTGGAGAATGTGCTGGCCAGGGCAGCAGTCGAACATTTTCTGTATCCAGAAAGGCCCGTACAGGACCTGCAACATGCGGTCGTGCATTATCCTGCTGAAATGTAGGGTTTCGCAGGGATCGAATGAAGGGTAGAGCCGCAGGTCGAAACACATATGAAATGTAACGTCCACTGTTCAAAGTGCCGTCAATGCGAACAAGACGTGACCGAGACGTGTAACCAATGGCACCCCATACCATCACGCCGGGTGATACCCCAGTACGGCGATGACGAATACACGCTTCCAATGTGCGTTCACCGCGATGTCGGCAAACACGGATGCGACCACCATGATGCTGTAAACAGAACCTGGATTCATCGGAAAAATGACATTTTGCCATTCGTGCACCCAGGTTCGCCGTTGAGTACACCATCGCAGGCGCTCCCGTCGGTGATGTAGCGTCAAGGGTAACCGCAACCATGGTCTCCGAGCTGATACTCCACACTGCTGCAAACGTCGTCGAACTGTTCGTGCAGACGGTTGTTGTCTTGCAAATGTCGCCATCTGTTGACTCAGGGATCGAGACGTGCCATGCGGACAAGATGTCTGTCATCTCGACTGCTAGTGATACGAGGCCGTTGGGATCCAGCACGGCGTTCCGTATTATCCTCCTGAACCTATTGATTCCATTTTCTCCGAACAGTCAATGGATCTGGACCAACGCGAGCAGAAATGTCGCGATACGATAAACCGCAATCGCGATAGGCTGCAATCCGACCTTTATCATTGTCGGAAACGTGATGGTACGCATTTCTCCTCCTTACACGAGGCATCACAACAACGTTTCACCAGGCAACGGCGGTCAACTGCCGTTTGTGTATGAGAAATCGGTTGGAAACTTTCCTCACGTCAGTACGTTGTAGGCGTCGCCACTGGCGCCAACCTTGTGTGAATGCTGTGAAAAGATAATCATTTGCAAATCACAGCATCTTCTTCCTGTCGGTTAAATTTCACGTCTGTAGCACGTCATCGTCGTGGTGTAGCAATTTTAATGACCAGTAGTGTATAACGCCAAGAGTGCATGGATTCAGGCCGTGACCGCCATTGAATCGACGCCTTTGAATGTCCGGACTGCAGACGACAAGTGTATTTCAAGATATCCCGGGTATAATGACGTGGGAGACGATAAATTGGACTGACCCTTCACAAGCAGTGCTAGACGACAGTCCTCGTGTTCGAACTGTCAGTGGCTTTAGTGCAGTGCGCGCTCCCTGCTGGACGAGTGGCTCGTGTCCCACCCACCGACACCTGGCGCGCCTGCTCGGGCTGGCCGCGCCTCGGTAAGTGGCCGCATCCTGCGTAGGATCTCGCGGCTAATCGCGGCGCCCGCTGGCGCTGCGGCCGGGAAACTCGGCCGGCGTGCCCGCGCTTCTCCACATAACAGGTCCGGCCCCGACTGGACACTGGACCAGGGAAAGTGATCGACCGGAAGCTGCGGCCGGTGCGCCGTTACACGCCCGCCGTCCAGGAAGGCGCCCATTACGTCCCGCAGTCCGGCCGCTGCCTTCACGGCTGCGGCCATCTCGCGCACAAAGAGCTATTTACGTGGCGATCCGTAGCGGGCCGGCGTTAAACTGTGCACGGGCGCACGCTGACGGTTTTTTCACTTCGGAGCCAAACTCGTCGATTCTTACGTCAGAAACACACATATTAACAGGGTAGTCACAATTTAGGTCAATGAAGTTTGCACAAACTAAGCAACAAAAGCAAAACGAGGATAATGGAATGTAGTCGATTTAAGTCGGGTCATGCTGAGGGAAATAGATTTGGAAATGAGACACTTAAAGTAGTAAAGGAGTTTTGCTATTTAGGGAGTAAAATAACTGATGATGGCCGAAGTAGAGAGGATGTAAAATGTAGACTGGCAATGGCAAGGAAAGCGTTTCTGAAGAAGAGAAATTTGTTAACATCGAGTATTGATTTAAGTGTCAGGAAGTCGTTTCTGAAAGTATTTGTATGGAGTGTAGCCATGTATGGAAGTGAAACATGGCCGATAAATAGTTGAGACAAGAAGAGAATAGAAGCTTTCGAAATGTGGTGCTGCAGAAGAATGATGAATTTTAGATGGATAGATCACATAACTAATGAGGAGGTATTGAACAGAATTGAGGAGAAGAGGAGTTTGTGGCACAACTTGACTAGAAGAAGGGATCGGTTGGTAGTGCATGTTCTGAGGTATGAAGGGATCACCAATTTAGTATGGAGGGCAGCGTGGAGGGTAAAAATGTAGAGGGAGACCAAGAGATGAATACACTAAGCAGATTCAGAAGGATGTAGGCTGCAGTAAGTACTGGGAGATGAAGAAGCTTGCACAGGATAGAGTAGCATGCAAAGTCGCATCAAACCAGTCTCAGGACTGAAGACCACAACAACAACAACAAGCAGGTCGGGCTAGGCTGTCAATTTTCCCAAAAATACATTTTTCGACAGTGAGGTTACAGTTAAGCTCAGTGTACTTTGTTCAGCGTTTTCTATTCTACATCTTCATCTACGTGATACCTCTGCTGTTCACAATAAAGTGCCTCGCCGAGGATTCAGTGAACCACCTTCAAGCTGTCTCCCTACCGTTCCACTCTCGAGCGGCGCCCGGGGGAAACGAGCATTTAAATTTTTATGAGCGAGCCCTAATGTCTTTATTTTATCGTGATGATGATTTCTCCCTATGTAGGTGGGTGCCAACAGAATTTTTTCTCAAACGGAGGAGAAAACTGGAGATAGAAATTTCATGGGAAGTTCCCGCCGCAACAAAAATCCCCTTTGTTTTAATGATTGCCACTCCAATTTACGTATCTTGTCTGTGCCACTATCTCCCCTATTTCGCGATAATACGAAACGAGCTGCTCTTCTTTGTACTTTTTCGATGTGGTCCGTCAGTCCCACCTGATGAGGACCCCACACCGCACAGCAGTTCGAAATGTAGCGCGTGCTTCAATGCGAGATGTTTTTAATAATTTCCAGGACGAAACTCTGTCACTGAAGCTGGCAGAAAACCCAAAGAGATTCTGGTCATGAACAAAGCACACCAGTGGCAAGACCCAATCAATACCTTCACTGCGCGATAACAACGGTGAAGTCACTGATGACAGTGCCACCAAAGCAGAGTTATTAAACACGGATGTCCAAAACTCCTTCACCAAAGAAGACGAAGTAAATATTCCCGAATTCCGATCAAGAACAACTGCCAAGACGACAAACGTAGAAGTAGATATCCTCGGTGTAGCAAAGCAGCTTAAATCACTTAAAAGAGACAGGGCTTCTGGTGCAGATGGTATACCAGTCAGGTTCCTTTCAGAGTATACATATGGAATAGCTCCATATTTAGCAATTATATACAACCGCTCGCTCACAGAAAGTTGCTCAAGTCACATCAATACCCAAAACGGGGAGTAGGGGTAATCCGCTGAATTACAGGCCCCTATCACTAACGTCGATTTTCAGTAGGGTTTTGGAACATATAATGTGTTCGAACATTATGAAGTACCTCGAAGAGAACGATTTATTGACACGTAGCACGGATTCAGAAAATATCGTTTTTGTGAAACACAACTAGCTCTTTATACTCACGAAGTAACGAGTGCCATCGACAAGGGATGTCAAACTGATTCCATATTTTTAGATTTTCGGAAGGCTTTTGTCACCCTTTCTCACAAGCGTCTTCTAACCAAACTGTGTCCTTATGGAATATCGCCTCAGTTGTGCGACTGCTTTCGTGATTTCCTATCAGAAAGATCACAGTTCGTAGTAATAGACGGAAAGTCATCGAGTAAAACAGAAATAATACCCGGCGTTCCCCAAGGAAGTGTCTTAGGCCCTCTACTCTTCCTCATCTATATTAACGACATAGGAGACAATCTGAGTAGCTCTCTTCGATTATTTGCAGATGATGCTGTCATTTACCGTCTTGCAAAGTCATCAGGTGACCAAAATGTATTGCAAAATGATTACACAAGATATCTGTGTGGTGCGAAAAGTGGCAATTGACCCTGAATACAGAGAAGTGTGAAGTTATTCACGTGAGTACTAAAAGAAATCCGCTAAATTTCGATTGCGCGATAGGTCACACAAATCTGAAGGCTGTAAATTCAGCTAAATACTTAGGGATTACAATTACAAATAACCTAAATTGGAACGATCACATAGATAATGTTGTGGGTAGAGCCAACCAAAGACTGCGATTCATTGGCAGAACCTTAGAAGGTGCAACAGGTCTACTAAAGAGACTGCTTAGACCATGCTTGTGCGATATGGTCGGGGCGGCAAATGTGGATGTAGCATTAATGCGAGAAGTTCGATTGGAGAACTTTCCAGACTTACACGGATTTACTGCTTATGTCAGGGGAGGCAGTGAAATGGCAGCCCTTGTGCCAGTTGGAATAGAGGTAACGAGAGTGATGCACCTGTCGTCGGCAGGGAGACTGGCGTTCGATTTGCAAGAGACTCGAGTTATTAATGTCCATGCCATTCCGTAACAGATAAAATGCGGGACTGTTCACTGTTTTATGCGGAAGAAATTAGGCCTCTCTTCGTGGGCCGCTATGATGACATCATTATTGTCAGAGATTTTTATAGTGTTCTATCTCAGAAGGACCAACAGCCCAAAACTACATTCCATGCTCCAAACTGTGTCCTAGTACACCACCTGTAGCTTGCTGATATTTGGGTGGTGATCACCCTGCCTTTACTTATATAACTATCCATTCCGCCAGCAGACTCGATCGTAGCTACATATTCTCCGACCTTGCATCGGCGATTCTGGATGCGGATGCTGGCTCACGTCTCTCTAGGACAACATACATCTGGACAATCGAGCTCTAGAAGCACACAGTGTGGACAAGTCGGAAATTATGGAAACTGAATGTGGCTCTCTTATAGTATCCGGAATGTAGGCGAGTATTCTGGTCTCAAGTGAACGTCGATTGCTGCTGTATCTGTTGAAGATTCGATGGTAGCTCGAATGCATCAAAATGTCATTACAGCGTGTGGTGGCTGGTTACGTTAGGAAATGATCGCTCTGGAACCAACAAACGACAGACTGCTGTTTCGCGCTTCTTCTATAGCTTACGACGCTCCCACCATCCCAAGATCGTCGGGCGGAGATTCATCATACCCTAGCGAAGAGTCTCACCCATACCCACCATAGGCTTGAAGGTGTCATTACGTCAATGAGACGCCAGGACAGGATTGGTGGCTAACCTCCCTCAATGCAACACGTTTTCTCCGAACGAAGACGAAGAAAATTGGTGCACGATCTGCTTCTCGTGGATGGTTGCAGGGTAACGACCCAAGAGGACATCGTACAAGCGTTCGTTGACAGCTGTCACCGATTATATCACGAGGTGCGTCGCAATGATGTGGACTTCGTAGCAATCCCCTAGGCCTAGACCTTCACTGACACACTTGATGATAAGGCAATGACATCGTTTTTAGAGGAGATCATGCGTGATGATGTTATGGATGCCCTTACCATGGGGGGGGGGGGGGGGGAGGGGGTAGTTAATAGATCACTGGGTCCAGATAGGTGTCAGTTGGAATTGTGCCAGACGTAAGGGTGTTATGGCCTCTCAATGGAAGGAGATGTACCAAGGGTTGCTGTAATTAGCAGTTCCCATTCCACCAATATTAGTGGAAGGTCTCATTATTCCAGTGCCCAAACCAACTGAACAAACGAATTGAACATTACCACCTAATTACACCCCTCAATCGTGATTTAAACCTCTTCACGAGAATCTTGTCGATGTGTCGTAAGCGTATATTACGTCATGTTATTTCATATGAACAAACCTCTTTGGCGAGAAATGGGACGACAATAATATTTAGACGGCCCTTTATTTAGAGCGAAATGTGATCGCCCTTGCGTCGGCCTATCGATTGCTTGGAGCCCTGGCCTCTGTGAACCTCGCCGTGATAGATCGTCTGGCTTCCCCTGCTACCTTTACCCGAGTAACCATGCCTACTGTCTATGGAGCCTCGTCGAGGGTGTTGATTAATGGTAGGGTGAAGGGACGCATCCCAATCTCACATTAAGTTCTCAATTATCCTATCGCAGCAAGAACAGGGTCCCTTCTCTGTGGGCTGAAACGACATCTTTTGGGGACAACGCTAAGAGGACACAATTCCTAATACCGAGCTTACATAGATCGTCTAGTCTTTTTCGCCCGTGTTGGAGATGTGGATGGTGCTAGGATGGGTCGAGTGGTATGGGAACGCGGGAGGCAGGAACATGTACATAGCCAGGTCACGTGCCATGGAAATCAGCAAAGGGCTCCGAAAGGGAAGTGTGGCCTCACTGAGGACGATTGATACACTTCGGTGTTTGGATATTTCCGAGAGATGGCCACCGTACGACAGCGCTGAACTGTAAACGCCTTTTACACGCTCTCCGCACGGGCATCCAAGACCACCTCCTGTGGGCGTTAGATCTCCAAACGCTTGACTTCATTAACACCCATATGACGTTCCAGGGACAGCATATGGCGCAGATTCTACCGATGAAACCAATGGTGGCACAACGGATCCAGGGATCCAGGTGGCGTCTGGATACTTCGGTAGCAATGGAATTCGCTTGCGGCAGCCCTTTGAATCAGCACCGTACTCAAGATGTGGACCCATTGTCGACGCAGCTTTACTAGTCACATCACTGATGATCCGGCGCATCCGTCGTGACTGCCCGCTGTTTCGCTTGCTAACATCGAAACATTCTTCCTCCGCTCCAGCGCACCTACGGCTCGTGATATAGTGTACGGCCTGTTGATAAAGAATCACCCTCGAAATGCGGTTAAGAGATCCCACCCAGGAGTGGCGCTGCCTGCGGTGTGGCGAACGATTCACTGATCACATTGCTCGACAGAGATCCGCTCCACCTGATCCCTCGTGGCTAACGAAAGGTTTCCGACAAGACACGCACACTACACGACATTTCTCGGACCGAATCCACAACGTGCACGCGGTGTTGTGCGGCCGCCTGGAAAGTGGACCTGCAGCAGATACGCGACTTTTAATTCAGAAGATACTTGCCTTCTGTCTCCGAGTGAAGCCCCACACGATCGAGCTCGGCATTCTCCTTCACTTGGTTGAGACCTACCTTCCCTAATCAAAGACGCGTGCGATGAAATGGATCAAAAGACTTTCCATGTACTACCTTTTTTAAGAACGGTCTCAAAGATGTGATTTGACTTTTGAATTCTCCTACAGGAACGACACAATGGCATGCAATATTCTTCTAGATATATGCTGATTTTTGCTAATTACTTAAGTAGTCTATTCAAGGATTTCCATTCCCACGCATCTGGGCACTGATTTGCATCTCGCAATGGACCATTGAACAGGAATGTACTCCTAGAAGACGTACCAAGGTTCCCGCTGTGGGGAGTTGGGGACCGGACAGCGTTTATTTTCTGGTGTTTCCAGTGGTCGTCGCCCTTATGTTGTATGACCGGATGGGCATCCTCCGTTAAAAATAAGAAAAATAAAGTAAGTGGTTAAGGCAACCGCACCCGTAAAACGAGAAATCCAGGATCGCCAACAGGTCTGGCAAAAATATTCTTATGTCCCTAATAAATTGTATAGCTCAAGTGTAATCGTATTCGCAGGTCTTCGATATAATAATTGATTCAATTTAATCTTAGCTTCTTTCCTGTAGTTGCAGGTCATGCAATTGTCTCGTAACACCACCTTTCAAGACTTCTGCATGTTTACCTGTACCAACAAAACTTAGATTCAACTTCGCACCTATTGTGAGATTTAAAACTTTCCCGGCGTACATATTGTTCCACAAAATTTCGGGCCAACTGCCGGATGTTTGCCACTTCCTGGCACAATATTTCGGCGCAGAGTCTTCTGGCCATCTTCCGGTGATACTGGCGAAAACTCCGTGAGCTCTGGTATTTAAGGCCACCACGCATGTGCCGGAGGGGCCTTAAATACCAGAGCTTAGGGAGTTTTCGCCAGTATCACCTGAAGATGGCTAGAAGACTGCGCCGAAATATTGTGGCAGGAAGTTGCAGACATCCGGCAGTTGGCCCGAGTGGAAATGGTTCTGTTCGGCTACATGGCGCCTATTTGCAGCCGTTCATGGACTTCAATTATGGATGACAATGCGCCATGTTTCCGGGCCGCAACTGTTTGCAATTGGCTTGAAGAACATTCTGGACAGTTCCAGAGAATGATTCGACCACCCAGATCGCCCGACACCAATTCCAATGAACATTTCTGGGACGTCCCGCGCCGGCAATACTTTCGCGATTACGGACGGCTATAGAGGCATCCTGGTGCAATATTTCTGCAGGGGGGCTTCCAACGACTGGTGAGTCTGAGTCCATGCCACGTCAAGGATAGCGCAGAAGTGCTTCAGTCTTCGGATGCAAACGTTACAAGAACATGTTCTGACCACGGAATGTGAATTTAAGTGTGCTTTTCAAGAGCGTGTGCCACTGAAGAGGATAATGAAGAGGATACAAATGGAGAATAAAAACTGCATTCTCATTCATACATCTGCAAAAGCGGGTCAGCACACCGGACAGAAGGATTTCATCACTCATTGAAGATCAGCAATAAGAAAAAAGTGTGTCCTAACGGGAAAAATAGACATGTGCGATAGTAAGGAGGAGGAAACATGACGAAGCAAGCAAATTAAAAGGGGACGCCGGAAATTAATATCGTTATAAATTAAGGTCAAACAACGGGTGCTAATTAAGCGAGCTGTGTGTGTGTGTGTGTGTGTGTGTGTGTGTGTGTGCGAGAGATTCTATTGTGGCAAGGCCGTCGTTATTACTTCAGGCAGCTTTGCGAATTAAACCACTGAGCGAATGGGTAGTTAATGAATGGTATCCAATTACGAATAAGTTGAGCAAAATTTCAGCCGTCACTGTCTACTGCATTACATGTCATTTGTAGTGGGAAGGTTGTTTATTTCCTTTTTTAATTATACAATTCAAGACTGCACTGAGTAGTTGGACATTTTACTGTCACGCCTTGCGTGCCCATATACAATTGATTGTTTTGCTATGAGTTTGTTTCCCTTCTTTAGACCGAGTTTCTCGGATCTTTTTCTATTTTTGCACCTAGTCAACTTGCCGTTTTTCAACACTTCATTGAAAAAATATCCTGGTTCTGGACACTTTTCCTTTTTAATCCCTATCAATATTAGATTAATAATAAGGTTCCGTACTTCAAGCGGCAAAAAAGGAACACTTCGTTGTCTGCCTATTCGTCCGTCTGTTAAGACCCATTTTTCTCGGGGAGGGATAGAGGTATCAAGTTGGAATTTATGTCAGATACAAAGGTCTATGATGCCTTGGCGGCATAAATACGTCAGTTTCTAAGTCAGAGCGAACAAAAGATAGGGCTGTCTATGTCACAATCACTCACTCGAACCTAGAGATGACCCGTGTCTATACACAGTTACATCCGTGTGAAAACCTCACACGGCGAATCTTCCTCTCACTTGTCCACTTTTTTAATTTTCCCAGTACATTTCACGCTATTGTAATGAGTACTGAAGGCATGATGTGTACATAAAATAGATAATAATTTGAAAGCGGTGAAAGGCAACAACTAGTAGCAACCCAAAAGCATTACAAAGAATTGACCCAGAAACAGGTCCCATTCACCAAAATGAGCTGCACGGATATGAAATATTTTCTCAAGCACTTCGCTCTGTGATGTCGAAGGACCTAAGGTTGTGCAGGTTTTCGTTATACCGAGCAACACCAGTTTGCGGTTTTTTCACTGTCTTCCGTTTGCCGCAACTCATTCTTTGTATCCGCGCGCAACCACGCTGCTAATGGTGGAATCAAATGGTGGCCCATGGTAATTACTTGCCTCTCTTGAACTTTTTGTGGGCAGTTTGCTCTTAAGCCACACGCTGATAAAATATCTTGTGTCCTGAGCGCTTCTGCTTAGGTCAACTGTTGAAGTTAATTAATGTGGCTGCATTTTTCATCTTGAGAAAATGTGTTAGTAACATTTAATAAGTACCAAATTGCAGTTGTGTGCAACATTTAAAACTAATAACAAAGGAAACGATTAAGTATACCAACTGCATGAATATAAAGCAAGTATTTTACAATTTCTTTTCTGTTTTGGGCCACAGACCTATCGACTTTACTTACTGTTAAGAAAACTCATTTCGAAACTGGTAAGGTAGAGAGCGAGGAACTGGGAGTGGAAACTGTCAGTAAAAATCCATTCCCATCCCCTCCCCCCTCCCCCCCAAGAAAGACATTAATTTATTTGACTAAAATCAGTACTTCTCTTTAGAGAAAATAATAAAATGTAAACGAGTTTATTGCAAACAGCTACAAAAGTACATTAGAACAGGACATGAGCTCCACAGCCATGAAAATAATGTATCAGACGCGCATTAAGGCACACAGTTTACAGCAGGCAGCTAGCCTCTGGCACCAGCAGTCTTGACGCGCAAACCACCCAGTAAGAAGATGTACTTTTATAATGTCCATACATGGCAACTAAAACATTTGAGACATGGAAACAGGTAACCATACACAATAATAAAAAGTATACGTAAAAGACAATTCCAAGCTAACACGTAGAGCCTGCTTAACAGAGCTTAGCCGTAAATCCAAAAAAAAAAAAGAAAAATCTTTCAGAACTGTGAAATAAAATTTATGAATCCAGAAAAACTGATAATATTGAATAAACGAACTATTAAAGTTGTAGACACCCAGCTTGAAAAAGTGGAGTCACAAAGGAAACTAACTTTAGATTTGGCACCATAGAGTAGCCACATATCATCATCAATGCCAACATCAAAACCATAATCAGCATAGTGTATAACGTAGTGTGAGTACATGTATATGTGGCGTAATGGGTACAAGTGTAAATATTGTTATTGGTGACTGACGACAGTGTACCGACAACGTTACATTAGTATTTACTTAATTTGCAGACCATTGATTAAAGCTATTCGGAGTAGTATGTTTGTAGGTTGGTTAGTATCTCCAAGCACATGCGGCAAGAGCAAGCCAGTAATGCTTCTTTTCCCCCGGGGCAGCAGGTCAGGCGTTGAAGCGAGACAGGCACGCAAAATGTTTAGTCTATATTGACAGGCGTGCTTCACTTAGTAGTGAGCGACGACCGATGCAAAGAAAAATCAACCCACTGATGAGTGCAAATATTAAGGTGCAACATATAAAAATATCCTTAGTTATACCTGTTACACCCTATATAATATACGCATACTAATGCTGTAATACGTCTTGACCCCAACTTACACACCGAGAATCAAAACCACTAATATCGTCTACTGTTTTTTGCACCACTATTATTACTAATAAGAAAACTAATGAGGATAATGACCGCTCCAGCAACAAGCCACGCTAGAAACAGAATCGTCACAGTGAAAGGACATGGTCACTGTTATACGTAATGCTAATGTTCACTTGCTTTTCGTAGACACAGGGTGCAGTCTTGAGTACAGCAATGTCGGGCTGTGTCCTACCTGCTCCTACTCTGGGACCGAAATAGGATTCCAAGTGAAAGTACTCAATTTTTCAGTTAGGGATATTTAAGGCTTTAGTGAAATAAAAGTCAGCAGTTTATGAAACCAAACCTGAACATTTTATTCCCCATTAATTGACAAAATAGTTCTGCACCAATGCATTAGACTGTTACTGCGCCCTTATTAACTGATGTTGGAGTATTTCTATGAAGTTATTGGCCTTTTCCCAGTGGCAGAAAGTTTTGTTGAAATAAATTGCTCACAATTTATGCCTGAGACTTTCCGGCGCACCATGTATTCCACCTGCCAATTTCTTTCGTGTTTCTGGCTGGAATTTAACAACATCAAAGCTGATGTTTGGTCGAAGGTGGTGGCTGATGATGGCAAATAGGGCCGCGTTGCAAGTAGCTTGTGCCGTTGGAGCTACGTGGGACCCCTGATACGTCCAGATACGACTCTGTCTGATCACCTGCATCCACTCATGTCCATTGTACATATCGACGGACTTGGGCAATTCCAGCAGGACAATGCCACACCGCACACGTCTAGAATTGCCATAGAGTGGCTCCAGGAACACTCTTCTGAGTTTAAACACTTCCGCTGGCCACCAGGCGCCCCAGACATGAACATTACTGAGCATGTCTGCTGTTCAGAAGAGATCTCCACCCGTCTGTCCCAACAAAGCTGATACCGAGCGACCGTCACACAGGGGCGCTCACCACGGAAGACCTCGTCCCTCCACCGCTGGCCTCCCAGCAAGGCTCGGCTCTCCACCCTCGTAATTCCGAAAAAGAATTATATTCCCGAAACCACGGAATATTCTCCCTCTCTACAGATTCTTCCGAACGCCGACCAACCATATTTTGGTCTTTTGTCGTCCAGCGCGGAAATTTTGCGAGGAAAAACGTAGACTCGTACAATTGTACGCTCCTGAGTAAAAATCCTTGGAAATAACCCAGCCTTCGCGGTTTCCGAGGTGACACTTCTTCGTTTCTCTCAGCTGCGTCCAAGATTTTCGTATTCAAATAACTTCCGGGAATTCAGCCAGGTAACACTTTCAGCGACCGCCGATATTTCGGCGGGAGAACACCCCGCCATTTTCAAGGCAAACTGCAACGGACAGGCGGCGTACATGCAAATTTAATACCTCGGTTCTCGGACCCAAGCAGGAAAGATAACACACACACACTGAACACTAGTGCCACCAAAGATGGCCAAAGTCAGAGCTATCGATAGTGAGACTATGAATTCGCAGGTGAGGTAGCATTGAGTCTGTCCCTCTGTTTCTTGACAAGGGAGAGAGCCGGATTCCAAACAGAGTTTAAACAGAAACCTCCATCCCTGTTAACAAGGTTGCTCGCTAATTTAATCTCAACTGCCTCCCGAATCACACTGTCCCAATAGCTAGACGTGCATGCCAATATCTCGGTGTTATTATATAACATGGAGTGACCAGTATCCAAGCAATGTTCGGCAATAGCAGATCTATTTGGCTGCTGTAATCGTGTGTGCCGTTTATGCTCAGTACATCTGTCCTCCACGGTCCTGATAGTTTGGCCAATATATGCCATGCCGCAGCTACAAGGGACACGATATACACCCGCCTTACGCAGTCCAAGATCATCCTTAACGGAACTCAAAAGTGCTCTAATTTTCGATGGAGGTCGGAAAACACATTTCACATCGTATTTCCGTAAAATACGACCGATCTTATTGGACGTGTTTCCTACGTAAGGCAAGAAGGCAGTAGACTTAGGTGTTGACTCAGAATTATCATCAATCACCTCATGTACAGTTGGTCGATAGCGCAACGCACGTTCAATCTGTCTATCACTGTAACCATTTTGACGAAATGTAACGTCAAGATGGGACAGCTCAGCTGGCAAAGTCTCAGCGTCAGAAACGATATGTGCCCTGTGTAGCAAGGTACGAAGTATCCCTTCACGCTGCGGCATGGCATATATTGGTCAAACTATCAGGACCGTGGAGGACAGATGTACTGAGCATAAACGGCACACACGATTACAGCAGCCAAATAGATCTGCTATTGCCGAACATTGCTTGGATACTGGTCACTCCATGTTATATAATAACACCGAGATATTGGCATGCACGTCTAGCTATTGGGACAGTGTGATTCGGGAGGCAGTTGAGATTAAATTAGCTAGCAACCTTGTTAACAGGGATGGAGGTTTCTGTTTAAACTCTGTTTGGAATCCGGCTCTCTCCCTTGTCAAGAAACAGAGGGACAGACTCAATGCTACCTCACCTGCGAATTCATAGTCTCACTATCGATAGCTCTGACTTTGGCCATCTTTGGTGGCACTAGTGTTCAGAGTGTGTGTGTTATCTTTCCTACTTGGGTCCGAGAACCGAGGTATTAAATTTGCATGTACGCCGCCTGTCCGTTGCAGTTTGCCTTGAAAATGGCGGGGTGTTCTCCCGCCGAAATATCGGCGGTCGCTGAAAGTGTTACCTGGCTGAATTCCCGGAAGTTATTTGAAAGTTGTATACGCCAGGAGAAACTCAGGCCTCACATTGTTTACCTCTACGGGGAGGAAATGTATCGGTGTTTACGTAAGTTGGATAAACTTCGTAGCTGTCGAGTTAGACTGCAATGTGCTTTGTCGTTTTTATTGAGGTGTCGTGATGAAAATCATGTCCCAACATTTGCTAAGGTTGTGCACCATATTAATTCTCCTGCCGCCAATCGAATTAAGCAACGTGCTGGCTTGGCTCTTGTTCGCGAAAGGATTCGTTTTACTCGTCGACGTTTGGATTCTGTTTCCAAAGAATTGTATCGTTTTCATTTAATGGTTGCATCTGAAGTGTCTGATTTCACTTGGGATTGGTTGGACGGTGCCTCATGGACCCAAGCTGACTGGGAGTACAACTCCGTTACTGCCCGGCATTTGGCAAAGTTTGAACGTTTTCATCGTGCGGAGTCGGATGTTATATCTCGACGTTCTGTGATAAATCTCACAGAGAAATCTTTTGACGACGCAACCTTATCCGTGCTAGGGAAACGATTAAATTTTGCACCCACTCCGAAGAATTTGCCGGTAGTTTATTTTATTAGTTCAATTGAACAGGCAGTTTGCAAACTACCTCCTGACGCTGCAGAGGAAGTTAGGAGGGAGGCATGCCGTGTTTTGACTAGGGCTCGTCCACCCAAGAGTAATGTAACAGCAGCAGAGAGGGCTGCTTTACGCTCTCTCAAAGTTGATCCCAGTATTGTTATTTTACCTGCTGACAAGGGCAATGCCACAGTTGTTTTAAATAAACATGATTATTTACTAAAGATGCAACGTTTACTATCTGATTCAACGTATCGCAGAATCGATGCTGACCCCACGAAAAGTGTTGAGAGAAAGACCAACAGCCTCCTGAAGAAAAGTGGTTTGTCGCAGGACACAATCAAGAGGCTTAACACCTATAGTGCGGTTCCCCCTAGGTTATATGGCCTTCCAAAGGTTCATAAGGAAGGGGTTCCTTTCCGTCCTATAGTGAGTAACACCGGCGCCCCGACATATCGTGTATCCAAGCATCTTGCATCTCTGTTGAGTCCACAAGTAGGACGGTGTGAACATCATATCAGGAACTCAGCTGATTTTTTACGTCGTTTGGAGCGACTGAGGCTGAATGACTCTGATATTTTAGTGAGTTTCGATGTGGTCTCTCTCTTCACTCGTGTTCCTCTGTCTGATTCGTTGCGGTTAATTGAAGCCAGGTTTGGTGCTGATTTAACTAATCTCTTTAGGCATGTGTTGACATCCACTTACTTTTTATTTAATGACCAGTATTACGAGCAGACAGATGGAGTTGCGATGGGTAGTCCGTTGTCTCCTGTGATCGCAAATTTGTTTATGGAAGACTTCGAGGAACGTGCATTGGAGTCGGCGCCTTTAAAACCCGCCTGTTTCTATAGATACGTTGACGATACCTTCGTTGTTTGGCCTCACGGTAGGGAGAATTTGAATGTCTTTCTAGAACATCTGAACTCGATCCACCCGAACATTCGTTTTACGATGGAGGTGGAAAAGGATGGTTGCCTTCCCTTTCTCGACGTGTTGGTTAGGAGGAAGGATGATGGATCATTGGGACATGCAGTCTACAGGAAACGTACTCACACCGACTTGTACTTACAAGCTAATAGTTGTCACCATTCGGCTCAGCGTGAAGGGGTACTTCGTACCTTGGTACACAGGGCACATATCGTTTCTGACGCTGAGACTTTGCCAGCTGAGCTGTCCCATCTTGAAGTTACATTTCGTCAAAATGGTTACAGTGATAGACAGATTGAACGTGCGTTGCGCTATCGACCAACTGTACATCAGGTGATTGATGATAATTCTGAGTCAACACCTAAGTCTACTGCCTTCTTGCCTTACGTAGGAAACACGTCCAATAAGATCGGTCGTATTTTACGGAAATACGATGTGAAATGTGTTTTCCGACCTCCATCGAAAATTAGAGCACTTTTGAGTTCCGTTAAGGATGATCTTGGACTGCGTAAGGCGGGTGTATATCGTGTCCCTTGTAGCTGCGGCATGGCATATACAGCAGCCAAATAGATCTGCTATTGCCGAACATTGCTTGGATACTGGTCACTCCATGTTATATAATAACACCGAGATATTGGCATGCACGTCTAGCTATTGGGACAGTGTGATTCGGGAGGCAGTTGAGATTAAATTAGCGAGCAACCTTGTTAACAGGGATGGAGGTTTCTGTTTAAACTCTGTTTGGAATCCGGCTCTCTCCCTTGTCAAGAAACAGAGGGACAGACTCAATGCTACCTCACCTGCGAATTCATAGTCTCACTATCGATAGCTCTGACTTTGGCCATCTTTGGTGGCACTAGTGTTCAGTGTGTGTGTGTTATCTTTCCTGCTTGGGTCCGAGAACCGAGGTATTAAATTTGCATGTACGCCACCTGTCCGTTGCAGTTGCCTTGAAAATGGCGGGGTGTTCTCCCGCCGAAATATCGGCGGTCGCTGAAAGTGTTACCTGGCTGAATTCCCGGAAGTTATTTGAAAGTTGTATACGCCAGGAGAAACTCAGGTCTCAAGATTTTCGTAGTTTCCGAAGTGTAATCCTTCCCGTCTGGGTACAATACAGGCCGGTCGCGACTCTATTGCGCCCCAGCGCTCAGGTGTCACGACGTCTGTCTAGGTACCTCCTGTGTTTAAGCAGGACCAACACCTGTGCAGGCCTTCCACCCAGAGCTTGAGTTCTGCCTGCTCTTTCATATCCACTGGCGTTCCAACCTCAACTAGTATAGGCAATCATTCATTACGCCGTTTTTATAATAAAGACACTCCGTCACGTTTCATGCAATAAGCGTTAACAATTATTTACCAGGTGTACGTGACAATGCCCGTCTCCTTTAAATATTCAGATATACGATGTACAACCTATCAACTGATATCTATTTGTGGTTGTAGTTCACGGCAAAGTATGTGGATGAGTGCTTGTAAGATGCGAAATTATAGCCACCTTACAAAGCAGTGTACTGTAGTTGGGGAATGTGGCTACCTGGGAAGGCATTGTCCAGTAACTGTGTGTGCTTTCTCAGTTGTTTGGCCATCCCCCCCCCCCCATACCCCATACCCACCTCCCCCACCGCACAAAGGCTCACTACAGCCTGCTCTTTGCAGTCTGCAACAGAATCCTAAAAGCTGGACCCAAACTTCAGTATGTAGGGATAGATAGCTCGACTCACTCTCCATAGACAGCTGTGTCCTTGTAGCTGACGGAGGTACAGTCGCAGACAATGGGGTAAGGCTTGAGGTACTAATTCGATAGCCAGTTACCTTTGCCGCTTTTCCGTGAGGAGGACGACGAGCTTTATAGCGTTCGCTCATTTATACCACACTGCACAAGCAAGATCCACAGTGTAGGAGTACGTTGCTAAACCAGTAGTTTTCACAACTGTTGGTTTAATTGCAGGAGGAACTTGGAGCTTGTACGAACAATGTCAGAGAGAGCGTAACAGAGAAGTTGATAGACTACAACTCTCAGACACTGGATGAAAATCGCCGCATATCTTGTGATATAATTCCTTAGTAAAATTCAGTAGCCGTATTTTAGGGCAGAATCTACGATTATACCTCAGCCGCACATATCACTAACGTAAAGATCTTTGAAATCAAGCAAATAAAAAACTCACAGGCTCTCTCTTCCTACATGCCATCCCAGAACTGAAAGACACCTGAGTATAACTACGGAAAATATAGCCTCTGCCGCGGATTTTAGAGGTTATATATAGATGTAGATCTTTATCAAACTGCGCTGATGTGTCGCCTCCGGTGAGCTCGCGTTCTGCGGAAATTTAAAATTAACGGGGAAACCCTAGGACAAGATGTTTTTTCCTTCTGGATTATGACCTCTTCATCAAGTTTGACGCATTCTATTTTGCGGATGAGGGCTATTAAAACGCTCATTGACTCGGCGGTACGTTTGCAGGACCGGTACTGGTTTTTCTCGACTATCATATATCCAGACGCTGCGCCTCTGAATTCACTGCAGACGTGAGTAACGCCGGACCGCCGCGCCATTCATTAGCGGCGCCGATGGCCGAGTTGGCGGATGCCATTAGCTGGTGGCGAGGTGGCGAAGACACGCCGGCTCACTGGGTCACGCAGCTTCCGCGCCGCGGGCGGCAATTTGCGCGCATGCGCGCGGGCCGCCGCTTCCTGCCTGCGCCGCCGGTCAGCGGGGCACGCGCCGCCCGAGGATGGCAGCGGGCGCGGCCGCCGAAACGCCGACAGCTGCCACTCTCTGAGCGGGGCCGCGCGTCCGCCGCCACGGGCCAGGAAACCGGCCCAGCCAGTGGCCGCCGAAGGCCTTCCGCTGCGCAGCGGGTAGTTCGGAGGTCCGGGTTCAAGCCCCGATCCAATACGAAAAGCGAATTTATCGCAAACTGTTTGACAATGTAAAGCAACGAACAGCTACGGTTGCGTAGCCAATATCGCTATCTCGTGCTAGTCAGACTGGAAACATACCGCCGCCCGTTGTGGCCGAGCGGTTCTAGGCTCTACAGACTGGAACCGCGGGACCGCTACGGTAGCAGGTTTCGAATCCTGCCTCGGGCATGGATGTGTGTGATGTCCTTAGGTTAGTTGGGTTTAATAAGTTCCAGGGGACTGATGACCTCAGAAGTTAAGTCCCGTAGTGCTCAGAGCCATTTGATCCATTTTTGGAAACATACCACCCCAATGTAACGCTCTACTTGTGTTTCGGTTCATTTGGAAGAAAGGACCGGACCTTCAGAGAATGATCATTATTGGTAGGGATTATACACACAAAAAGTTAAATTCCATCGCAATTTAGTATTACCTTACAGTGGACTTAGTTCAGACAATAATAAAAAGTCTGAATGAAGAAAGCAGTCTTAAAATCCAAGCAAATGACTATCTTTCTATGTGTCCTTCTTTTAGTTTCTTACAAAAACAGATAAAATAAAATAAACTGAAGTTGAACAAAAAATTTTGCAACATCTTAAAGTTTCACAAGTTACACAGAAATTTAGGAAACATTTTAAAATTTCAAAATTGAAAAAGAAATTTTGTAGTCTTTTAAAAGTTAAACTGAAGCTGTCCTAATCAAATTAATTCATGGCAAAATTTACAACAAACATGAACTGTGAGGTAAATGTAACAAACAAGGAAATGCTCGGGACTGGAGGTATACCCCAGCGTCACGAGAAAAGTTTCCGCACTCTTTACAACATGGGCAACCTGGAAGAACTGGGTCTTCCGTTTCTTCAACGCACATTCAAGTATCCTTTAAAGCACATGGAAATACGAGAAATACAAAGCACCTACTAACGACAAGAGCAAAGATTTATTTATTTCCTAATTAAGTACAAATATCAGAAAAAGTTTTGCATCACCTCGGTTCCGACAGTTCCGGAACCTGTATGGAAAATTGGAATAGAAATCAACATAAACGTAATTTCCGGCCTTTTTATTGCTCATGAAAACCACATATTGCATATTGTACCACCATACAGACAGACCTTCAGACGCGGTGGTCCAGATTGCTGTACACACTGATACCTCTAATACCCAGTAGCACGTCCTCTTGCATTGATGTATGCCTGTATTCGTCGTGACATACTGTCCACAAGGTCATAAAGGTTTTGTTGGTCCATATTGTCCCACTCCTCAACGGAAATTCGGCGTAGATCCCTCAGAGTGGTTGGTGGGTCACGTCGTACATAAACAGCCCTTTTCAATCTATCCCAGGCATGTTCGACAGTGTTCATGTCTGGCGAACATGCTGGCCACTCTAGTCGGGCGAGGTCGTTATGCTGAAGGAAGTCAATCGCAAGAAGTGCACGATGGGGACGCGAATTGTCGTCCATGAAGACGAATGCCTCGCTAGTATGCTCCCGATATGGTTGCACTATCGGTTGGAGGATGGCATTCGAGTATCGTACAGTCGTTGCGCCGCCTTCCATGACCACCAGTGGCGAACGTCGGCCCCACACAATGCCACCCCGAAACAGCAGGGAACCTCCATCTTGCTGCAGTCGCTGGACAGTGTGTCTTCGACGGTTGTCTGGTTGAAGGCATATGCGACTCTCATCGGTGAAGAGAACGCGATGTCAGTCCTGAGCGATCCATTCGGCGTGTTGTTGGGCCCATCAGTAATGCGCTACATGGTGCCGTGGTTGCAAAGATGGACCTCGCAATGGACGTCGGGAGTGAAGTTGCGCATCATGCAGCCTGCAGCGCACAGTTTGAGTCGTAACACGACGTCCTGTGCCTGCACGAAAACCGTTATTCAACATGGTGGCGCTGCTGTCAGGGTTCCTCCGAGCCATAATCCGTAGGTAGCGGTCATCCACTGCAGTAGTAGCCCTTGAGTGGGCGGAGCGAGGCATGTCATCGACAGTTCCTGTCTCTCTGTATCTCCTCCATGTCCGAACAACATCGCTTTGGTTCACTCCGAGACGCCTGGACACTTCCCTTGTTGAGAGCCCTTCCTGGCACAAGTTAACAATGCGGACTCCATCGAACCGCGGTATTGACCGTCGAGGCATGATTGAACTACAGACAACACGAACCGTGTAACTCCTTCCTGGTGGAATGACTGGAACTGATCGGCTGTCGGACCCCTTCCGTTTAACAGGCGCTGCTCATGCATGTGTGTTTACATCTTATGAGCGGGTTTAGTGATATTTCTGAGCAGTCAAAGAGACTGTGTCTGTGATACAATATCCACTGTCAAATTGTTCAAATGGCTCTGACCACTATAGGACTCAACTTCTGAGGTCATCAGTCCCCTAGAACTTAGAACTACTTAAACCTAACTAACCTAATGATATCACACACATCCATGGCCGAGGCAGGATTCGAACCTGCGACCGTAGCGGTCGTGCGGCTCCAGACTGTAGCGCCTAGAACCGCTCGGCCATCCTGGTCGGCAATATCCACTGTCAAAGCCTATCTTCAGGAGTTCTGGGAACCGGGGCGATGCAAAACTTCTTTTTTTGATGTGTGTATAAACCACACGACTAGAGCTTACGATAAATGGCACAACTCAATAACCTATTTAATTTGCTTAACAGTGGGCTCAAAGAACCAAACCATTTCCCCCAAAATGACATCCTTTTAATCCGCAACACACAAGGGTAGTATACCAAAATCCATTATGCAGAAAAACGTCACTTTGGTCCCAGGGAGAGGAAACAATTCAGCAATTACCAGATCCAACTTAATCAGCGAATACAACTTACGAACATTAGCAGCTTTTACTGTTTAAAGCTAACCAAACGAGAGGCAAAGCAGTGTATCAGCCTTCGACAGTCAATTTCAGCACCACACAAGATAACTTCGGGCAAAAGTACTCAAGATAACCCGTCACTAAAACCACCCCAAACGGCGACATATTGACGGACACGGTAACATCACGTGTTCCCCAAAATTCTGAGAAGACTAAAGAGGTTGCAAATCGCCAAGCAGTACATTAAAATCAGCTTACCAAGTAATTAGAGGCTGTGGCAATGATGTGATGTACAGAACAGAACCGCACAGCGGCAGTAACGGACGCAGGTGCTAGGAGGGCACGGTGGACAGCGAGATGTCACGGCGGAAGACGGTTGAAAACCCCGCTGGGAACGTGCGAGTGATCCAGGCCCCGTCAAAGTGGCCTTCCTCGCGTACCCAAGGCGCACCCCGCACGCCTCGACTCCGAGCGCGCCTGCCTGTGCCGCAGAGCCAGCTCAGCAAACACGCCGGAGCCAGGCCGGCCTCCGTGTCCCGTCCTCAAAGGTCACTAGGAACCAACTGAGGGCCACTATGTCTGTTCGCTGCTAATTACCACTTCCGCCGCGCGTAAGCAAAGATGTTACGCTGAAGAGCCAAAGAAACTGGAACACCTGCCTAATATCGTGTAGGGCCCCGCGAGCACGCAGAACTGCCGCAACACGACGTGGCATGCACTCGACTAATGTCTGAAGTAGTGCTGGAGGGAACTGACACCATGACTCCAGCAGGGCTGCCCATAAATGTGTAAGAGTACGAGGGAGTGTGAGGTCTCTTCTCATTACCACGTTGCAAGGCATCCCATATACGCTCGATGATATTTCATGCCTGGGGAGTTTGGTGGCCAGCAGAAGTGTTTAAACTCAGAAGAGTGTTCCTGGAGCCAGTCTGTACCAATTCTGGACGTGCGGGGTGTCGCTTTGTCGTGCTGGAATTGCCCGAAACCGTAGGAATGCACAATGTACATTAATGGATGCAGGTGATCAGACAGGACGCTTACGTACTTGTCACCTGTCACAGTCGTATCTAGACGTATCACGGATCCCACATCACTCCAACTGCACACGCCCCACACCATACAAGAGCCTCGACCAACTGGAACAGTCCTCTACTGACACGCGTGGTCCAAGGATTCTGAGGTTGTCTCTATACCAGTACACGTCCACCCACTCGATTCAATTTGAAACGAGACTCGTCCGACCAGGCAACATGTTTCCAGTCATCAACAGTATAATGCCGGTGTTGACAGGTCCAGGTGAGGCGTAAAGCTTTGTGCCGTGCAGTCATCAAGGGCACAAGAGTGGGCCGTCCGCCCCGAAAGCCCAAATCGATGTTTCGTTGAACTCTTCGGACGCTGACACATTGAATTCTGCAGCAGTTTTCGGAATGATTGCACTTCTGTCACGTTGAACGATTCTCTTGAGTCGTCGTTGGTCCCGCTCTTGCAGGATCCTTTTCCGGACGCAGCGATGTCGGAGATTTGATGTTTTACCGGATTCCTGATATCCACGGTACACCCGTGAAATGGTCGTACGTGAAAATCTCCACTCCATCGCTACCTCGGAAATACTGCGTCCCATCGCTCTTGCGCCGACTACAACACCACGTTGAAACTCACTTAAATCTTGATAACCTGCCATTGTAGCAGCAGTAACCGATCTAACAGCTTCGCCAGACACTTGTTGTCTTATGCAGGCGTTGCCGACCACAGCGTCGTATTCTGCCTGTCTACATATGTCTGTATTTGAATACGCATGCTTATACCAGTTTCTTTGGCGCTTCAGACACTGCTATCGATGGTCGTGGCAGGGCTCAACGCTTTCGAAAGATTATCAGCCACACAACTCTGAAGTTAACAAAAGCGGTAGAGGAAGAGTGGATGTTGGGGTCCTGGGGGCTATAAGGTGCTGGCATGGCACAGGAAGTGCCTTAACGTGTTCTCCCTAGTGGCCCAGTCACCCCATCAAGTCTGACACGTTTACTGTGCCGCTCCTCACAATTGCAATACCGTTTGTGGATTTCAGTTATCGTGATGTAAGATAAGTGCTCAGTTTATGTATTTTTTGTGGAGAGGGAATGCGACATACGTCTTTTGAAGGATATTGACTCCATAATCGCACTTTAGTTACTGAAATTTCTGTCTTGGTATCAGAGGGTATACATCTTTTGTGTAAAAGGTATAAATGTGGGCAAAACGGCCACCTCGACAGTGGCTTCTGGCCACTTTGTAGGAGGAAAACGTAAAAAGAAGGACTCCGTGGTGAATCCCTATAACAGTGACCTAGTAGTGGCAAAAAACGAAGGAAGAACGGAAAGCAGCTCAATAGAAGAAAGGCACTAAAAAGAAGAACGCGGAGGCGAATTTTCACATTCGAGGCTAGAAGAGCACTGGATTTAGTGTCAACCGTTCTCCCTCTAGCCTCACAGACTCTATACAGGAGTCGAGGAACACTGTTTGACTTTTACTTGTGATAAGTGTAAATAATTCGGATCATGTTTACAATAAAATATTTTTAGCTCTTGGTTAAGACAGTTTTTTTATCCCTTATCTTTTGAGTTTAAAGCTAAGTGGCCACTTTGTTGATTGGTTGACTGATTCGGGGGAAGGGACCAATCATCGAGGTGATCAGTCCCGTCAGATTAGGGAAGGACGGGGAAGGAAGTCGGCCGTGCCCTTTGAAAGGAACCATCCCAGTATTTCCCAGAAGCGATTTAGGGAAATCACGGAAAACTTAAATCAGGATGGTCGGACGCTGGTTCGTAGTGTCGTCCTCTCGAATGCAAGTCCAATGTGGCCCACTTTGTGAAAATTGAATTGTTTGAAGCACTTAATTTGATCCTAAGGCAAGTAAACTATTCGACATTATACTTCAGTAGTTGCAGATTGCAATCACGCATTTCTGTACGTTCATTGCTACTCAGCTTAAAAAATAGGAATAACTTAGCCTGGTCAATTCGACTGGTTCCCCCCAAAATTCAAAAACTATTCCAGTCAGCATCCTTGTTACTCGCTTATAGAAAAATGAAAAAGAAAATTGAGGATTTGTTACATAGCAGCCAGACTGGCATTAGGAACGGTAAAGGCACCAACAGGTAGATCAGAGTAGAGGGGGAGGGGATTAGTGTATAACGTTCCGTCGAAAACGATCACTAAGCACGGAGAAAAAGCTCGGATTAGGGAAGGATGGAGAAGGGAGGTGGTTGTGCCCTTTCAGAGAAACTATCCCGACATTTGCCTTAAGCAGTTTAGGAAATTACGGAAAACCTGAATCAGGATGACCGGACGCGGGTTTGAACCGTCGGAGCCGGCCGGTGTGGCCGAGTGGTTCTAGGCGCTTCAGTCTGGTACCGCGCGACCGCTACGGTCGCAGGTTCGAATCCTGCCTAGGGCATGGATGTGTGTGGTGTCCTTAGGTTAGTTAGGTTTAAGTAGTTCTAAGTTCTAGGGGACTGATGGCCTCAGAAGTTAAGTCCCATAGTGCTCAGAGCCATTTGAACCATTTTGAACCGTCGGAGTCCGCTGCGCCACCTCCCTCGGTTAGTGAAAGTAAGTCTTGAGAAAAATCGAGAGATTTTCACAGCCTTCTTCGAACTAGAAAAGGTGTTCTACAACGGAAAGTGCAAGACGGTTAATACGCAGTATGCACAGAACTGTGGAGAAAATATAAGAATGGAAGACTGAGACGAAAGTGTGTGACGTATAACGGATCAAATACAATGATGCGATGTGCGTGTATTAATTTGTCAGAGGTTAACACATTTTGAAATGAAATGGTATTAATGCACGTCGCAGACCTGAGAGACAATATACCTAAATGTGATTTCGGCGCCTTTCGCGCAACAATTGTAAATGCACTTCTTTTTTCAAATGAGAGTTGGTCACAAACAGCGTTAACAATATACAGTATAAACTACTACGAGTACTGCAGTACTCGGGGTTGCTAGGTTATCTGTGATTCATTGTAGGTAAAGAGAAGAGCTACTTATGATTGTGCTTTTGTTCTGTATTGGGCTACGGTGTTCTATATATGTAAAAGAGTGTTCAGTTAGCTAGCAAACGGTTTTCTATGAGTAAACTGAAGGTATTTAACAAGGTAAAATACTTTTCTTCCACAAAACCTACTCAGATAATTACTGCTACAGACAGATAAAATTCAGACTGTTGGAGTCCGTGAGGAATGATCGTGGGTTCAAAACAGCTTGCGGTCCGACTTGGCTCTGAGTACTATGGGACTTAACTGCTGAGGTCATCAGTCCCCTAGAACTTAGAACTACTTAAACCTAACTAACCTAAGGACATCACACACATCCATGCCCGAGGCAGGATTCGAACCTGCGACCGTAGCGGTCACGCGGATCCAGACTGTAGCGCCTACAACCGCTCGGCCACTCCGGCCGGCTAGTCCGGCTTATACATGGAGGAATTTTTCCCATTAAAGTCGTTACATCAAATATTAATTTTCTCCTTATGCACACCAACGACCGTTACTTCTTGGAGAGCGCTACATTGCATGCTAGTCTTCAATCTGTCTGCAGTGTCCGCTAAAGCCCTTTTTCAAGTTCCAGCACAACAAGAAATAGCAGCTGCAGCGGCGTGGAGCGTACAGGATCTAGGGCGACCATATTGTTAACATTTCAACTCTGCGAGATGCTCGTATTTAGCAGCGTGTCCAACAAACACAAACTGCTATGAACGAAGGTCTATTTCTTTAATTCCTTTTTTCTAACTTCACTATAGAAACTTAAAGAGATCTATACAACAGACTGTAATGAACTGAAATTTAATAATCTTAACCAGCATTTAATAAACTTCAGTGCATCTGACTTGACTCGAGTAATAGGCTAGTGAAGTAAATGTCGGTAGACAAGTAACTAACTACCAGAATTATCTCAAGTACATCAAATATTGCTTTTTCGCTGTTAAGTGGTTATGGTTATTTTAGTCTTTACGAGTGGTGTATCCGCTATGTACAATTTATTTGAGAAAACTTCTCTAACGTCGCGACGTCACCTTCCCGTACACAGTTGAGAGCAGCTAAGAAAGCTGCGCGTGTTACGTGCCGGCTGTTTCATAGCTTGCATCGTTAAGAATAGCGGCCTTCTCACTGTGCCCTGAGGTACGAATGGCGCTGTTTTTGCTTCCGGTGATGTTTCTGCTTTAAGAACGATGTACTAAGTTCTTTTATTACGATCCATTCACTTACCTGCACTTATATTCCGTATGCACGTCTTTTATTATACTATTTATTTAAAAAAACAGAATGTTCATTATTAACTTGAGACCGATGCGCTTCGACCAGATATGGCATTATTATGTTGTGTTAATAATACAAAAAATGTCTGCCAAAACGCATTCGTGAAGAACACATGATACTGCATAAATCGCACTAAAAGGCAAGCTCATGAATTCGACGGCAGGCATAGCAGCGCAGAGCAGGACTCGCGCGCAAACTGTAAACAGCCGTACGCTGTATCGGCCCCGGAGGCCCTTTTGTATTCTCACAATGCATGCGTGTGAATGGTAGGAGCTCATGCAAAATATTTGGCTAGTAGTATTGACAGCCGCCATGCGGCGCTGCCGTCGGGAGTACATTGAAAACGGCGGGCGTAAAATTCTAACAGCAATGGATAAATTAAGAAGTAAAGAATTCGTAATAGAATATATGGGAATATGCACAATGCAGGGCATGCCACATCGAAAGCCATACACAGAGATACAGAAAATCCTTACGCTCAAAAGAAGCATAATAGAATAATGAAGTAAATACCTGGAAAATAAAATAAAGATTAGACTACAAATATATGGCTAAAAGGAAAAATGCTAAAAAGATAAAATACAACTGCATCCATCTACATCTACATCTACATGGTTACTCTGCAGTTCACACTTAGTGCCTGGCAGAGGGCTCATCGAACCATTTTCATACTACAGTACTTCTCTACCATTCCACTCTTGAAAGGCGCGTGGTAAAAAGGAACACCTAAATCTTTCCGTTCGAGCTCTGGTTTCTCTTATTTTGTTATGATGATCGTTTCTCCCTACGTAGGTGGGTATCAACAACATATTTTCACATTCGGAAGAGAAAGTTGGTGATCGAAATTTCGTAAATAGATGTCGCCGCAAAGAAAACAGCCTTTGTTTCTGGGTTGATACCCCAACTCGCGTATCATATCAGTGACACTCTCACCCCTATTGCTCGATAACACGAAACGGGCTGCCCTTCTTTGCACTTTTCCAATGTCCTCCGTCAATCCTACCTGGTAAGGATCCCACACCGTGCAGCAATATTGCAGCAGAGGACGGACAAGTGTAATGTAGGCTGTCTCTTTAGTGGGTTTGTCGCATCTTCTAAGTATTCTGCCAAGAAAGCGCAGTCTGTGTGGTCTTTCCAATTTAAGTTGCTCGTAATTGTAATTCCTAGGTATTTAGTCGAATTGGCAGCCCTTAGATTTGTGCGATTGATTGTATACCCAAAATTTATCGGATTTCTTTTAGTACCCATGCGGATGACCTCTCACTTTTCTTTGTTTAGTGCCAATTGCCACTTTTTGCACCATACAGAAATTCTCTCTAGATCATTTTATAATTGGAATTGATCGTCTGATGACTTTACTAGACGGAAAATCACAGCATCATCTGCAAACAATCTAAGGGTGCTGCTCAGATTATCACCTAGATCATTTATGTAAATCAGGAACAGCAGAGGGCCTATGACACTACCTTGTGGAACGCCAGATATCACTTCTGTTCTAATCGATGATTTACCGTCTATCACTACGAACTGTGACCTCTCTGAGAGGAAATCACGAATCCAGCCACACAACTGACGCGATACTCCATATGCACGCAATTACATTAATAGTCGCTTGTGAGGAACTGTATCAAAAGCCTTCTGTAAATCTAGGAATATGGAATCGATCTCAGATCTTTTGTCGACAGCACTCATTACTTTATGGGAATAAGGAGCTAGCTGTGTTGCACAAGAACGATGTTTTATGAATTCGTGTTGGTTATGTATCAATAAGTCATTTTCTTCAAGGTGATTCATAATGTTCGAGTACAGTATATGCTCCAAAATCCTACTGCAAATCGAGGTCAATGATATGGGTCTGTAATTTAATGGGTTATACCTATTTCCTTTCTTGAATATTGGTGTCACCTGTGCTACTTTCCAGTCTTTCGGACCAGACCTTTCGTCATTTGAGCGGCTGTATATGATTGCTACGAAAGGCGCTATTGTGTCTGCATACTCTGAATGGAACCTGATTGGTATATCACCTGGACCGGAAGACTTGCCTTTCTTAAGTGATTTGAGCTGTTTCGCAACACCTAAGATATCTACTTTTATGCCACTCATGCTAACAGCTGTTTCGGTTTCGAATTCTGGAATATTTACTTCATCTTCTTTCGTGAAGGAATTACGGAAAACTGTATTTAGTAACTCGGCTTTAGTGGCACCATCATGGGTAACATTTCCATCGCTATCTCGCAGTGACGCTATTGACTGTTTTTTGCCACTGGTGTACTTTACACACGACCAGTATCTCTTTGGGTTTTCTACCATATTTTGAGAAAATGTTTCATTGTGGAAACTATTAAAAGCATCTCGCATTGACGTCCGCACTAAATTTCGAGCTTCCATGAAACTTAGTCAGTCTCGGGGATTTTGCGTTCTTTTGAATTTGGCGTTCTTTTTTCGTTTTTCTGCAACAGTGTTCTGGCGTGTTTTGTGTGCGATATGAATCTAACTATTACTGTCGATACTGTATCTTTGAATTTGAGACATATCTGGTCTACACTTACATAATTAACTTGGGAGGAATGGAGACTCTCTCTTAGGAAGGCATCAAGCGAACTTTTATCTGCTGTTTTAAACAGATATATTTTGCGTTTATTTTTAGTGGTTTTGGTTGATATGGTTTTGAGCCTCGCTACAATGACCTTGTGTTCACTAATCCCTGTATCCGTCATGATGCTCTCTATTAGATCAGGATAAACGACTAACGTCCCGCTAATAAAAAGCTAAAAACTAACAAACTCTTTAAAAATAGGAAACATGCAATCACAGAAAAACTGCTTTTTGCTTGATAACTGATCATCGAGTAACATATCCTTCTTACTGAGTGAGTGTTTAACAATTTCAATCTCCTGAAGTAGATTGAGCCCCTTAAGTTGCTCAACGGAGGTGGAATTATGCTTAACCTCCTCCTTCTTAGTGAAGAAATCCTCCTGAAACCTAATTTTGAAAGCCTTCCCGTCTGGCCGATATAAACTACTTGACATTCACAGCACTCGAGCATACATACGCCGCAGGCAGCTTATTAATCTTTCTGGGGACGCTCATTGTTAGCAGATTGATACAGGATTTACTGGATGTGGTATACGCTATTCTTTTATTATGAACATGAAAGAGTTTAGCTATGGCACAGGACACATGACCTAAAAAAGGAAACTTAGTAAACCTGGAATTTTGAGGTGCAGGACTGAGAATGGTTTCAGGGTCGTGTGGAGATGTTTTAGGGATGTATAGTTTGTAGATGACACGACGTAGCGTGTATAACCGAGGCGCTTGTAGAAGGCTTGCGATAAATGTCAAATTTGAGAGTCATAATATTCGATCCTTCACCGTCAAAAAAAAATGTTATGTTGTAGGCATATCGCCTGTAAAAGCTAATTTTTTTTGGAAATGGTGGAGGCCCAGGTGAAATAGTCTCACTCTGAGTAGTTCACGAATGTATCAGCAAGAAAACCTTCAAGGCAGTTACCCACCGCCAAGCCACCTGACTTCTTATAGAATTTGTTATTTAAAGTGATGTCAAGAGCCTAAGAAGAGTTATAGCCTCGACAATTTCATCAGTGCACAGACGTTCATACTAGAGAAGGTTATCCTGAATAATTGATATAGTCTCTTCTAGCGGGACGTTTGTACATAATTTTTTATATCAAGGGACAGTAAAGTGCAGCCTGGAGGGAAAGATTTATCATGTAACAGTCGTTTCTTACTATTAGAAATGGCAAAATTTTAGAGAAGTGTGAACTCATTGTGAATCAAATGAAACTACTAACCACAGTGCGCCTCTGTGTTTTTCATAAATTAATAAGTCATTGACAGAGGTGAAAAGGCAGCAAGTTACAGAAAAGAGTCTGAGAGGATAGTGGGGACCAGCTCGCTCGGGTTTCCAGCTCGGTTAATAACAGGACGTATAGGGAACTCCACCTTGAAAGTCTGTATCTGAGCACGCCTGTTAGGGACCTTAGGATTCATCACTCTGAACTTGGGTAAGAGGTCTGCGGGGTCATACATGCGCATCCACCGAAGCAAGCCTTAAGCTCTTTAGCATAGGTCCCGATAAGATCGTAATCTATTTCGCAAATATCATTGTGTTGGAAAAAGGACTGGGTTTTATCAGTGTAGTCACTTTTATAAACAACGGCAGCCGTATTTCTTTTCTTTTGTTTGCCATTAGGTCATGCGGAGCCAAACTGTTGCTGCGAGGCGGACCACTGGCCCCGCAGAAGCTTACCACGTTAGGTCCAATATACGAGGTGTGTCTAGAAAAAAACCGGACTAGTACTGGTGAAACAATAAAACGAATGCAATAAGGCTGAAAGTCGCGTGGCCTGTCACGTGACTCTCGCTCCGCCTACTGCTCGAGTTTCATCTGCCTCCTGCACTCAGTCAGCCCGTGGCGTCTGTTTTAAGTAGTTGACGTTTTGTCTGTGCGTCGGAAAATGTTGAGTGTACAGAAAGAACAGCGTGTTAACATCAAATTTTGTTTCAAACTAGGAAAATCTGCAAGTGAAACGTTTGTAATGTTACAACAAGTGTACGGCGATGATTGTTTATCGCGAACACAAGTGTTTGAGTGGTTTAAACGATTTAAAGATGGCCGCGAAGACACCAGTGATGACACTCGCACTGGCAGACCATTGTCAGCAAAAACTGATGCAAACATTGAAAAAATCGGAAACTTGTTCGACAAGATCGCCGTTTAACAATCAGAGCAGTGTCTGAGTTAACAGGAGTTGACAAGGAAAGTGTTAGGCAGATTCTTCATGAAAGTTTCAACATGAACAACGTGTGTTCAAAAATGGTTCCAAAGTGTCTCACAATTGAACAGAAGGAACGCCGAAGAATGATTTGTCCTGACATCCTGGAAAACATTGAAAGTGATCCCACCTTCTTACAAAATGTTATTACTTGCGATGAATCGTGGTTTTTTACTTACGATCCCGAAACTAAACGCCAATCGATGCATTGGAAAACTCCTGGTTCTCCACGACAAAAAAAAAAAAAAAAAAAAAAAAAAGCACAAATGTCAAAATCGAAATTCAAGGCAATGATGATTGTTTTTTTTGACATCAAAGGGATTGTGCACATTAATTGGGTACCAGAGGGACAAACAGTGAATCAGCATTACTACATTAGCGTCCTGGCTACCCTACGTGAGCGAGTACGGAGAAAACGGAACGATTTGTGGAGAAAAAAGTCATGGATCCTTCACCAAGACAATGCCCCAGCTCACAGTGCGTTGTCAGTGAAGACGTTTTTGGCAAAACACAACATTCCCATCTTAGACCATCCACCCTACTCACCTGATTTGGCCCCCTGTGACTTTTTTCTTTTCCCTAAAGTCAAGTCAGCTTTGAAAGGAACTAGATTTGAGACTGTTGAAGCAGTTAAAGAAAAAGCGACGGAAGTAATGTATGGACTTACCGAAAATGATCTGCAGCATTGCTATGAATAGTGGAATATTCGTATGGAGCGGTGTAGAGACCGAGGAGGAGAGTACATTGAAGGAGATAACATGAAATTGTAAATAATTGTAAATAAATGTTTTTTCCAGCATCAGTCCGGTTTTTTTCTAGCCGCACCTCGTATTCTCCTGTTTCGAGGGACATGAGCTGATTATTTTGCACTCAGTTATTTCTGTACTTGTCTTCCTCGTATTTCAGAAGATAAAATGTGTATTTCAGTGTTAATTTATTATCTTTCATTTTTGTTTCATCATGATCAACAGGTATCTCGACGGACGACTTAAATTGATACCTTAAGAGGTCAGTGAGCACTTCTCGTACAGCTATCCTAATACCTGTTTCGCTTCAGATTTTGTACGTCAATAACCATGCAGTATCATTCGAATCTACCATACAGATCTCTCTGCTCTCAGAGCAGCTTTCTGACATTGTTATTGAACCATGGTTGGTCCTTCCATTAGGAATGTTGAACAGTGATGCTCAGGGAATTTAAATGCGATTTTGTAAAGTCGAAGTTTCTCTTGCGAAACTTGTCGTGTTGGTCAAGTTCCTGGTCCTTGTGATAGATTGACCACATTCTTATACCTCCATCGCAGATCGCACAGAGGGATCATGAGAGAAAGATACGAGAGTTGATCGCTACGGAGGAGTATATTCATTGATTCTTTCCATCCTTAGTACGCAAATGAAATATGACATGGCGAGAACTTTACTGTTATGAAGTAACCCTCTACAATGCTGTGTACTGTAGACTGTGGAGTGCACGTGATATCACAGTCTTGTCGTCTATAACGTTATGAGTTGGCTGGAGTACCTTGAACGAGGTGCTTATTTTTCAAATCGATGCTATAAACCCCTGCTTCGGGGACTAAGTGAGTAAACGAGCAAGTGACTTCATACCCGAAGGCCCAGGGTTCACCCCTCAATCGTCTCAGATTTCTTTCTGTAACTTGCTGCCTTTTCACCTCTGTCAATGACTTGTTAATTTATGAAAAACGCAGAGGCGCACTGTGATTAGTAGCCCACATGGAAATACCGGTGCGCTTTCCAGACCTTGCCGCGGAAGGCTTCCTTCGGTTTCAACAATATCGGGGGAATGTGTATGGAGAGGCTAGACTAATATATGGTTGCTCAGGAAGTGCAGGTACCTTTTCATAGTTACAAGGGAAACATCCCAAGAGACTGATGGATCTGATCTTAAGGCATTAATCTACATAACCTTACTATGTTGATGACTGCGGCACAGCTGAAAGCAGAGAGGAAACTACAACCCTCATATTTTCCGAAGACATGCAACTCTACCTCATACTTTAATGACCATGATATCGTCTTGCGTAAAATTTTCCGCAGGTAAAATCACCCGCTATTAAAAATTATGGCGCTCTGCGGGGCGGGGCGTGGAACGCTTGATACTTTAATCCAGCCCTCGAGTTGAGGTAGCTTTACTTTATTAAGCTACACAAGTAACTCCGCGTTCTGACACAAGCGTCACGCGCTAAGGCTGTACGTGGTTTGAGCTAGACTGGGCACACAACTGCATGGGAGACAAGTCACATGGTTCAAATGGCTCTCAGCACTATGGGACTAAACATCTATGGTCATCAGTCCCATAGAACTTAGAACTACTTAAACCTAACTAACCTAAGGACATCACACAACACCCAGCCATCACGAGGCAGAGAAAACCCCTGACCCCGCCGGGAATCGAACCCGGGAACCCGGGCGTGGGAAGCGAGAACGCCACCGCACGACCACGAGCTGCGGGCGAGACAAGTCACATGTCGTTTAATATTGGATGATCCTTCCATCAGAAGGAATTCACATTTTGGGGCCACTGACTGATTAGATGTGGAATAATGGCGGTTGGCGTCTAATGGAGTTCTGCTTCTACTTTTGACGAGATGCTGAACAGCGTTACTTGTCTCTGTGTGGAAATCTACAGAACGCTCTCAGTGAATTGGGTTTTGGAGGGGACGCATTAATGGGCTGAATGAAGTTGAATGTTCGTGTCATAGGCAAGTGTCAGCTACAGTGGATGTGTGAGGGGGATGTGTGACTCGCTTCCGGATGCCTTCACCTGAATGGGGAACTCTCTGACAGCGTAAAAACTTCGTATGGATAAGATTTCTTGGTTCTCGCATAGAGAGTGCTGGTAGCTTGTAGAGTGGGTAAACTAGTCCAAGCCAAAGAATATCCAGGTGAAAACCTTTTGCAGCCTTTTCGAAGGAGACGTCCATTCATCAACTGACTCAAATCAAAAACCAGGATGCTGAAATGAGTCACGTGAAGACGTAGCATAAGCGGTTGTCAGTACTCGTAGCACGACTGGTACAGATTGCTTCATGATCGTGTATCATTTCGGTTACACTTATTTGACATAAAAGCGGGTGGGACAGACTATTGGGGTGTGTGTGAAACATTCCCACATAGGAGTACAAATCGTGCGACAACCCGTGTCTACCTTCGAGTTGTGACACAAACGCGTTACTCAAATCTTGAGTGGCATTCTTGGGAGGTTCCTGGGCCTGTTCATGGTACTCTGAAGTAGCGGTTTCTGGACGTTAATTCCTTACGGACGGCAACAGCGATCCCTTAGCCCCAGCGAGCCAACTTTAAATGTAGCTGTAGGATTCTATGTTGGTTTTTAAATCTGAACAAAACTCAAGTAAGTGTGAAATTTATGCACCCCACTTCCTACAACTTCTTCCACGGTTGGGTGACATTTAACAAATATAATCAGGAACACGCTAAAACGTTCTCTCAATGTGACGGTGTTACTGTACGTGGTGGTCAAATTATTAGTGCGATGTTGCATAATATGCAAAACTGTTAATTGCGATGATGAGTGGGTAGTGGTCGCATATTTTAATTGAGTGCTCAGTGCAATTAATAACTCAGATTAGTTTCACTTTATTCACTTTGACTTAGGCCTTCTGCGTTTAGCTAACTTTTCCCAGTTTCATGCCTTTGCCACTCTCAAAACCTCTTCATGCTCTGACTTCTCGCCTCCCTCTACCGATCAGTTTCTGAGGTTTCTTGACTTCCACTTGTTCGTCTGTCAACCTTCTGTACATGACTGCGTACCCATTTCTTCAGTAATTCGGCCCTATCCAGTCCCACCGATACGTAAATGTTTTCACTTTCTTTGCTAATGCGTACGTCTTTCTACAGCTTGTCATCACATTCACAACTTGTGTCAATATTTCAGTTCGTGTCTCGCGATTTAATTCATATATCGTTTGTACATCATTTCTTTTGGTCTTCTCTTTCAGTTTGAATCATTATATCATTTGCGAAAGGTAAGCTGTCATAAGGTCAGATTCTGACATTGTCCGACTGTCAGTTACTATTATACATTTTTATTTTTAGTCCCAATAGTAAACTTTGTCAGGTCTGATCAATTTAGAGGTGCAAGCCATCACAATATAGTGAATGCTATGGTGGCTTTGATGCTTCTAGGGACATTCACTAGCAGGTCTACTTTCATCACCGAAAGGTTAGTGATGGCGATGTTCCTAGGCATATCGGTAGCCACATGCAAATAAATGCAGATAAAAATATAGACGCTCCATTTGCATATAATGTTCGGATAATTCAACCATTGAAACTTCCTGGCAGATTAAAACTGTGTGCCGGACCGAGACTCGAACTCGGGACCTTTGCCTTTCGCGGGCAAGTGCAAGGTTCGCAGGAGAGCTTCTGTTAAGTTTGGAAGGTAGGAAACGAGGTACTGGCAGAAGTAAAGCTGTGAGGACGGGGCGTGAGTCGTGCTTGGGTAGCTCAGTCGATAGAGCACTTGCCCGCGAAAGGCAAAGGTCCCGAGTTCGAGTCTCGGTCCGGCACACAGTTTTCATCTGCCAGGAACTTTCATATCAGCGCACACTCCGCTGCAGAGTGAAAATCTCATTCTGGAACTCAACCACTATTTACATACCGACAGGGGCTACACACCGATGAGCCAAAACATTACGACACCCGCTTAACAGGGTGCTGGTCCACTTTTCAAACCCAGTACAGCAGAGATTTTGTTTGGCATGGATTCTACAGGTCCTCCAGAAGTATGTGGCACCAGATGTCCACTCTAAGGTCACTAAATTCCCACAAATTACGGGACAGTGATTTGTGGGCACGCGGCTGTCGCCTGATATGTGCTTCAATGGTTACGTATCAGGAGCATTTGTCGGCTAAGACATGAATGTGAGTTCACTATCATATTCTTCAAACCACTGTAGCACGATTGTGGCCTTGTGTAGCGGAGAGTTATCCTGCTGGAAGATGTCATCATCAGAGGAGACTTCAACCACGTAGTGAGCCAGGTGGCCAGCAGTAATGTCTGCATTAATACTTAGTTCACTGCTACCATGGTGTCTTCGAGTATTACCATAGGTCTCATAGAAACCCAACTAAATGCACCCCACTGCATAATTCTTCTCTCACCGCTCTGCACCTGTGGTGCGACGCACGTTTCAAGCAGACATTTGCCTCGATGATGGCGTGTAAGGACCCAGCTATCGACCTGGTGTAATAAGAAATGCGATTCATCCGACAGGCGACACGTTTCTATTGAAGCACGGTGGCCAGTCATGACGTGCCCACTGCGACCGTGGCGTCAACAACACAAGAACACGTAGTGGAGTTCCGTGTCAACAATGGCTTTCGAATGGTGTGCTCCGAAACAGTTCTGCCGACACCAGCATTGTTGGACCGAGCGAGGTGGCGCAGTGGTTAGCACACTGGACTCGCATTCGGGAGGACGACGGTTCAATCCCGTCTCCGGCCATCCTGATTTCGGTTTTCCGTGATTTCCCTAAATCGCTTCAGGCAAATGCCGGGATGGTTCCTTTGAAAGGGCACGGCCGATTTCCTTCCCCATCCTTCCCTCACCCGAGCTTGCGCTCCGTCTCTAATGACCTCGTTGTCGACGGGACGTTAAACACTAATCTCCTCCTCCTCCTCCTCCTCCAGCAATGTACTCTGCCCTCAGATCTGCCACAGATCGCTGCCTACCCTGAATTACCAAAATGGGAATCGTCCGACGTCTACGTTTTGTGACGAGACGCGAACGTCTAGTACAGTAAGGCCCACACGTTATTCCACCATCCTTCAACCACTTTCCATAGGTGCTCACGACAGTGGTACGCCAACAGCCCACCACCTTCGCCGTTTCAGAGATTCTCGTTTTTTCATATTAGGTGCATTGTGCTGCTACCTATTGCCAGGTACCCCATATCAGCGACCTCAGTAGTCATTAGACATCGTGAGAGAGCAGAATGGGGCGCTCTGCGGAACTCACGGACTTCGAACGTTCTCAGGTGATTGGGTGTCACTTGTGTCACACGTCTGTATGCGAGATTACCACACTCATAAACATATCTAGATCCATTGTTTCTGAAGCGATAGTGAAGTGGAAGCTTGAAGGGACACGTACAGCACAAAAGAGTAAGGCCGACCTTGTCTGTTGGCTGACAGAGACCGCCGACAGTTGAAGAGGTTCGTTAAGTGTAATCGGCAGACATCTATCCAGACCATCACACGCGAATTCCAAACTGCGTCAGAATCCATTGCAAGTACTATGACAGTTACGTGGGGGTGAGTAACTTGGATTTTAAGGTCGAGCGGCTGCTCATAAGCCACACATCACGCCGGTAAATGCCAAACGACGCCTCGCTTGGTGTAAGGAGCGTAAACATTGGACGATTGAACAGTGGAAATCGTTGTGTGGAGAGACGAATCACGGTACACAATATGGCGATCCGACGGCAGGTTGTGTGTGTGGCGAATGCCCGGTGAACGTCATCTGTCAGCGTGTGCAGTGCCTGCAGTAAAATTCGGAGGCGGTGGTGTTATGGTGTGGTCGTGTTTTTCATGGAGGGGGCTGGCACCACTTGTTGTTTTGCTTGGCACTGTCACAGCACAGGCCTACATTGGTGTTTAAGCACCTTCTTGCTCACAACTGTTGACTGCATCTTTCAACACGATCGAGCACCTTTTACATAATGCACGGCCTGTGGCAGAGTGGCTACACGACAATAACATCCCTATAATAGACTGGCCTGCACAGAGTCCTGGCTTGAATCATGTACAACACCTCTGGGATGTTTAGGAATGCCGACTTTGTGCCAGGCCTCACCGACCGACATCGATACCTCAGTGCAACACTCCGTGAAGAATGGGCTGCCATTCCCGAAGAAACCTTCCAGCACCTGACTGAACGAATGCCCGTGAGAGTGGAAGCTGTCACCAAGGCTAATGGTGGGCCAACACCATTCTGAATTCTAGCGTTACCGATATAGGGCGCCACATTTTCAACCAGGTAATCGGATACTTATGATGGCATGGCGATTCAGTGGATTTCCGCATTTGCGGCTCATATCTTCGCTATAATGACTGCTATTCGTCTCCCTTCTGCTTACATTCTTTCCTTACTGTGTCACGGCCCACAACACCACCAGGAGGCATTGAAATTTACTGTGGGCAGTGGTCATATTGTTTTGGCGCGTCAGTGCATAGGGGAGACTTTAACACCCAAAGCAGTGAAACCTGTAAAGTTTTGCGACTGGGACTAATGAAAAAAATCACACACCTCTTGAAAGCAAATCAGTAGCGCAACCCCTTTCGGTGAAGAGAAACATAAAAAATTGTTGATAATATGACAGTGATGAAAAATACACGCGAAGTGAAGGGTAATGGATGAGCTGCAAGTTTCAGGGCACGGCCTGGGCCGGCCTTGTGAGCCGGATGGCATCTCCACAGTTGGGTTAATTGTACAAAGGGCTCAATAAATCACTGGAGGGAGGGGAGTGGGGAGAAGGGACTGTTCCTCGGCGCCGATTTTTCCACGGAGCCCTGTCGAATTGGACACGAGTGTTCCGTTTCCCACGGCGCGGATGTCAACGAGGAGCTAAACACCGAATCGAACGAGCGCGACAGGAGCTGTTCGGGAGGGACTTTTGCTACGGAGGAGGACTAATTAGGGCCGTCAGGTTGGTAAGGCGCGGGGTGGACCCCCGCGGGGCCCCGCTGCGAGTCATCCGCGGCCCCTGCCACCTGACTCTGCGGCTAATTAACCAGGAGGTGCCCCGTCTGCCGGCTCACCACTGTCAGCTGCGTCTCGCCCGTCTCCTGTCCTTACCGCTCTTAAAATAACATCCTGGCAGTCGTCTGGGCGTGCCGAGTGGTAGGGTCCAGCCGGCAGCCAGTCGGAGCTCTGCCGCGAAAGCAAAGTGCTCGCAGTGTTATGTTAGCTGTACTGTTTTGCAGTTACATTCAACGCCACGTCAAGAGTAACACTGCCTCTCCCTGCCCCCCACCCCTCCATCTTCCTTGCAATATCTCACCCCATTGTTACTTTATTGAAGCTATAACTCCTGCTTAACAGTCAGTACAACATCATTGGAGAAGAGGCTTTGCTGTTGTGGTCTTTAATCCGAAGACCGGTTTGATGCCGAACACCATGCTAGTCTATCCAATGCAAGGCTGTTCATCTCTGCACCGCGTGACAACCGCAACCTCCATTTGTCTGATTCTGGTTGCTATGTGCAACACCTGGTCTGCCTTTACAGTTTTTATGTCCTTCTATTGTCAAATTTACCATTCCTTGATGCCTTCGTATCAAGGGTACCCATGCCAGGGTAGCAAGATGTGCCCCCCCCCCCCTCCTTGCTCTCAAGGAAAGGGAAAATAAACTGTAGTCAGGTGTTTTTCTGTCAATAAATTATGAATCGGTACTACACAGGTTTGTAACAGGGTCGGAATTGGAACTTTCTTATGGTCGCTTGCAAGACGCCATTCATCTTTCAAAACGTTAAAAATACTGTACTCCATAACCCCAGGTCTTGGCTCCCTCCTAGAAACTACCGTATGGGCGCCCTTGCTTACATAGTGTTCTATTAACCGATCCGTCATTTTACTCTAGTTGTTCCAGAAATTTCATTTTTCCCAAAACTGTTCAGTACCTCCTTATTCTTTTATTTCATCTACCCGTGTAATCTTCAGCATTCTTTTATAGCACCGCATTTCACAAGCTTTTATCCTCTTGTTTGAATTGCATGTCATTGAGGTATCACTTCCATAAGAGTCTACACTATAGACGAATACCTTCAGAAAAGACTTTCAAACATTTGAACTAATATTAGACGTTAACAAATGCCTCTTTTTCAGAAACGTTTTCTTGTTTTTTTTTCCAGTCTGCATTTTATATATTTTCCACTTTCGGCCGTCAGTAGTTACTTTGCTACCCAAATAGTAAAATTCATTTACTACTTCAAGTGTCTTAGTTTCTAATCTAATTCTCTCTGCATCGCCTAATTTACTTTGACTACAATCCATTACCCTTGTTTTAGTTTTGTTGACATTTAGTTTATAATTTCTCATCAAGACACCATCATTCCATTCCACTGTTCTTCCACATCTTTTGCCATCTGTGACAGAATTACAGCGCGATCGGTAAACCTTTCCAAAAGTCTCTTTAGTTATTCAGTGTACAATCTGAATAACACTGGGGATAGTCTAGAACTCCGTCTCACTTCCTTCTCAACTGCTACTTCCCTTTCATGTCGTCCATCTATTTCAACTGCAATCTGGTTTCTGTACAAATAATATATAACCTTTCGCTTCCTATATTTTATCTTTCCTAGCTTCAAAATTTTAGAGTGTAGTTCAGTCCACATTGTCAAAGCTTTCTCTAAATCTACGAATGCTATTATTGTAGGACTGCTCTCTCTCCAGCCAATCTTCTAAGTTAAGTCGTAGAGTCAGTGTTGCATCTCATGTTTCTTCATTTCTCCCGAATCCAAACTGATCTTGGTCAAAGTCAGCCTCTACCAGTTTAACATTTTTTCTGTAAATAAATAGCAACTATGGCCTATTAAACTTCACACAAGGTGGATTAATTTTGTCACGTCTGACCGAATCTTGAGGTTATATCATCTGTTCCAGAAGCCTTGTTTCTGCTTAGGTCTTTCAGTGTCGTGTATAATTCTTCTCGCGTTGTCGTACCACCTATTTCATTTTCACTAACTTCTTCTTAGAATTCTAAATGGAGGGGATCCTGCGGATGTGCCGCATCTCGCATCTCAGCAATCACTGCAGGGTTGTCCATTGATAGTGACCGGGCCAAACATCTCACGAAATAAGCATCAAACGAAAAAACTACAAAGAACGAAACTCGTCTAGCTTGAAGGGGGAAACCAGAAGGCCCGCTGGATGGCGCTGCCGTAGGTCAAACGGATATCAACTGCGTTTTTTAAAATAGGAACCTCCATTCTTATTACATATTCGTGTAGTACGCAAAGACATATGAATGTTTTAGTTGGACCACTTTTTTCGCTTTGTGATAGATGGCGCTGTAATAGTCACAAACGTATAAGTATGTGGTATCACGTAACATTCCGCCAGTGGTATTTCCTTCGTGATACATTACCTGTGTTCAAATGGACGGTTTACCAAGTGCGGAAAAGGTCGATATCGTGTCGACGTATGGCTATTGTGATCAAAATGCCCAACGGGCGTGTGCTATGTATGCTGCTCGGTATCCTGGACATCATCCAAGTGTCCGGACCGTTCGTCGGATAGTTACGTTATTTAAGGAAACAGGAAGTGTTCAGCCACATGTGAAACGTCAACCACGACCTGCAACAAATAATGATGCCCAAGTAGGTTCTTTTAGCTGCTGTCGCGGCTAATCCGTACATCAGTAGCAGACAAATTGCGCGAGAATCGGGAATCTCAAAAACGTCGGTGTTCAGAATGCTACATCAACATCGATTGCACCCGTACCATATTTATATGCACCAGGAATTGCATGGCGACGACTTTGAACGTCGTGTACAGTTCTGCCACTGGGAACAACCGAAATTACGGGACAATGACAGATTTTTTGCACGCGTTCTATTTAGCGACGAAGCGTCATTCACCAACAGCGGTAACATAACCGGCATAATATGCACTATTGGGCAACGGAAAATCCACGATGGGTGCGACAAGTGGAACATCAGCGACCTTGGCGGTTTAATGTATGGCGCGGCATTATGGGAGGAAGGATAATTGGCCCCCATTTTATCGATGGCAATCTAAATGGTGCAATGCATGGTGATTTCCTACGTAATGTTCTACCGATGTTACTACAAGATGCTTCACTGCATGACAGAATGGCGATGTACTTCCAAAATTATGGATGTCCGGCACATAGCTCGCGTGCGGTTGAAGCGGTTTGAATAGCATATTTCATGACAGGTGGATTGGTCGTCGAAGCACCATACCATGGCCCGCACGTTCACCGGATCTGACATCCCCGAATTTCTTTCTGTGGGGAAAGTTGAAGGATATTTGCTATCGTGATCCACCGACAACGCTTGACAACATGCGTCAGCGCATTGTCAATGCATGTGCGAACATTACGGAAGGCGAACTACTCGCTGTTGAGAGGAATGTCGTTACACGTATTGCCAAATGCATTGAGGTTGACGGACATCATTTTGAGCGTTTATTGCATTAATGTGGTATTTACAGGTAATCACGCTGTAACAGCATGCGTTCTCAGAAATGATAAGTTCACAAAGGTACATGTATCACATGGGAACAACCGAAATAAAATGTTCAAACGTACCTACGTTCTGTATTTTAATTTTAAAAACTTACCTGTTACCAACTGTTCGTCTAAAATTGTGAGCCCTATGTTTGTGACTATTACAGCGCCAACTATCACAAAGCGAAAAAGTGGTCCAACTAAAACATTCATATTTCTTTGCTTACTACACGAATATGTAATAAAAATGGGAGTTTCTATTTTTAAAAAACGCAGTTGATATCCGTTTCACCTAGCGGGCCAACCACAGCGCCATCTGGTTTCCCCCTTCAAGCTAGACAACTTTCGTTCTTTGTAGTTTTTTCGTTTGACGCTTACTTCGCGAGATATTTGGCCCGGTCACGATCAGTGGATCACCCTGTATAATAACCTGTTTTATGTTTGTTCAACGGTCAGGTTTCAGTTGCCACACTGTTTTCTATTCCTTGAATTCATTTAAATCGCGGTAATCCGCTGTGCCTTCTGTTTGTCAATCTACGTTAAAATATTTATTGGGTATTCCTTCTTGTCATGTTCTCATTAAGTTTTCAAACCAAAAGAGTTATCTGTGTTCTATTTAATCCAGTATATATATGTTGTTGTTGTTGTTGTTGTTGTGGTCTTCAGTCCTGAGACTGGTTTGATGCAGCTCTCCATGCTACTCTATCCTGTGCAAGCTTCTTCATCTCCCAGTACTTACTGCAACCTACATCCTTCTGAATCTGCTTAGTGTATTCATCTCTTGGTCTCCCTCTACGATTTTTACCCTCCACGCTGCCCTCCAATGCTAAATTTGTGATCCCTTGATGCCTCAAAACATGTCCTACCAACCGATCCCTTCTTCTAGTCAAGTTGTGCCACAAACTTCTCCCCAATCCTATTCAATACCTCCTCATTAGTTACGTGATCTACCCACCTTATCTTCAGCATTCTTCTGTATATATATATATATATATATATATATATATATATATATATATATATATATATATAATTTTATTTTTAATCTGATTTTCGTGGATCACAAAAGGGAGTTCAGTTTGGTACTGCTATCCACCCTGAGCTCAATCTCTTTCATCCCGCTTTATTAACGATAGTCCCGAGGTCTTCATAACCTTCACAATTATGGTTACAGTGATATTTCGGGGTCTACCGATTGTTTTCCCGTGATTAAGTATTCTATATTCTTTGTGTTCAGTTTCAGCCCTCATTTGCTGTATTTTTCTCTTAATTTCCTCACCAAATGGCAGATATCGTTTTCATGGATCGCAACCACCACTTGGCCATCTGCGAATAAAAGGGTATACACACTGTGGTCTTCCAACTGAATTCCCATAGACTGCGTCAGTTTTTTTTTTTTTTAGTTCTCTAAGGCGATTTGTGGATATATTTTGAATAACAACAGCCTTGTTCTAGTTCATTATTTATTTTAAACGATTTAGATGACTGATCCTACCCTAATTTTCCGTGCGCATCTGTGTATGTGTTAAATTTACTTGTTGTATACAATTGGTCAAAGCCATGCAATTCCAGTGCTTCAAAGAACGTGGTTAGTGGACTTTTTCATACTCTTCCTCGAGAGCTATGATCACTAAATGCGTTTCCATAACTCTTTCAGGTATTTTTTCTGTCAACTGGCGTAGGAAGAATATGTATTGCCTAGTAAGCGGATTAAGGGCGGAAAAGACGCTCCATTATTTAATAACGAAATTCGGAAAATGCTGAGGAAACAAGAGCTGTTAAAGTCTCGGTTCGAAAGAGAAAGCACAAATGACTACAGGCAACGGTTAGCAGAGATTCGTGCATCTGTGAAAAGACCCATACGCGAAGCACACAACTACCCCCGTCATACCTTTGCAAAAGAACTGGGCGAGAAGCAGAGGAAATTCTGGTCCCGTGTAAAATCTGCATGCAGGTCCTAAGGGTTCCATCCAGTCAGTCGTTGACCAGCATGGTGCGGCAGTTAAAGACATCAAAACGAAAGCCGAATTTCTAGACCCCTCGTTTAAGAAATAGTTCACTCAGAAGAATTCCACTAACATACCATCGTTTGACTATCGAACAGACTCGTGTACTCCTGTAAGGACGAAATAGTAATTAGCATCCCAGACGTAAAGAAACAAATGAAAGAGTTGAAAATAAATAAATCGCCAGGTCAGGATAGAATGCCAGTTCGGTTTTACAAAGGGCACATGTACGGCGTTGGCACCTAACTTAGCCTGCATCTGTCGCGAATCTCTTGCCCGGCGCAAAATACCAAGCGACTCGAAGCAAGCGCAGGTGACTCCTGTGTACAAGAAGAGTAACAGAATGGACCCGCAAAATTACGGAGTAATATCCGTAACATCTGTTTACTGCTGAATCCAAGAACATATTCTCAGCTCGAAAATAACAAATTTTCTTGAGACCGGGTAGGTTATGTGCACGAATCAGCACGGTTTTAGAACGTATTGCCCGTACAAAACTTAGCTTGCCCTTTTTTCACGTAACATACTACGAACTATGGATGAAGAGTAACAGGCAGATTCCATATTTCTTTATTCCCGGAAAGCATTTCAGACGGTGATGAATGTACGAGCATGTGGAATAGGTTACTAGATATGTGAGTGGCTCGAAGACATCGTAAGTAATGGAACTCAGTATGTTGTCCTCAACGGTGAGTGGTCATCAAAGATGAGGGTACCGTCAGGAGAGCCTCAGGGAAGTGTGACGGGGCCGCTATTATTTTCTATATACATACGTGATATGATGGACAATGTGGGCAGCAATCTGCGGTTGTTTGCTGATGATGCTGCCGTGTACGGTACGGTGTCCAAGTTGAGGATACAAGATGACTTAGACAAAATTTCTGGTTGCTGTGATGAATGGTAGCTAGCTCTAAATGCAGAAAAATGCAAGATAATGCGGATGGGTGGAAAAAACAAATCCGTAATGTTCGGATACAGTATTAGCAGCCTCCTGCTTGGTACAGTCACGTCGTTTAAATATGTGGGCGCAACAAATGAAATGCTTCGAGTATGTGAAGATTGTGGTAGGGAAGGCAGATTTTCGACTTTGGTTTGGGTGAAGAATTTTGGGAAAGTGTGGTTCATCTGTAAAGGAGAAGGCACATAACGTGCTAGTGCGACCTATACTTGAATAGTGGTCGAGTCTTTAGAATCTGTACCAGGTCGGATGGAAGGAAGACACCGAACCTTTCAAAGGCGGGGTGACAGATCTGTTACCGGTAGGTACAAGCAACACCAAAGTGTTACGGAGATGATTCGGGAACTCAAATGTGAATCACAGGAGAGAAGGCGAGTTCATTTCGCGGAACGCTATTGAGGAAATTTAGAGAACCGTAATTTTGAGGTGATTGCAGAACGATTCTATTGCCGACAATATACATTGCACGTAAGGACCACGAACATAAGACACGAGAAAGTACCGTGGCTTGCGGAGTATGTATGTAGATGTAGACGTAGATATCAATACACGATGTGCCTGCTCTAAGCCCACTTTATTCTTCGATGTCTACAATTTCGATTCTGTCTTTCAACCTTCCTATCGAGATGGTTTCTGTTATGCCTCAATAATTATTACAGTCCTGTCTCGTTGCTTTTTTGTAAATGGAACTTATTAAAGAAATTTTAAAATCCTCTGGTAGCTCTTCACCACAGATCACCTTTATTTAAGAAGCATTCCCCAAAAAATTCTTGGTCCGTGCTAAAGTTATTCCATAGAAAAGTCTCCCAGTCTAGCACATTTTTTTTTTTTTTTTTTTTTTTTTACTTCATACTGCGTCACTGGTTCCACATTCTCATTAACTGAATTTCTCGACTGTTATGCTTCCTGTTTATACCCCATTTCTGTTCTCGGTCAATAGGTTTATACAATGCTCATTCCCCCATCGTACGCCAATTATTACGGCATTAGATCTTTCTATTTTATCTGCTCTATTGTGTTGTATTGTTTTCCAGGCATCTCTTATTTTGGTATCTCCCCTATATCTATTGACTTCACATTTTTCGTCCTACGTTACCTGTTTTGCTCTTGAAATTCCCTTTTCACGTCTGTTGCCTTTTGCATTGCAATACCTGTCCTCGCTGTCCTGTATGGTTAACCGCTTCTAGTGTAGTTGCTTCTTCTCTTTCAACATTTCCTCAGTTCCCTTCCTGCATCACTCCGGATTCAATTTGTTAGAACTTGTTTGGTGCCTGCGGCCTGTCGTGCTGCACTATGGATGCACTCTTTCATCTCACTGTACAATAGTAATGCCCGACATTTTCAAGGAGGGAGAAAGCGATTTGAGTGTTTTCTTGTTTTAAAATTCTAAGTCATTGTACGATGTTGGTGCCTTGGATTCAACGACTTTCTTATTTAGTTTAAAGGCCATATAGTTTGCTTAGGAATTTCACAAAATCTTGCTATAAACGTTCCAGATTATGTCTGGGTGCTTCAGTATTTTACTGTACTCTTCGTTCTTACCGTGGATGTTGATTTTCTTATAAAACTTTTGTAAAATGATCTAAATCACATTCTGCACTTCTATAGACTCTACCATCATGCATCTTTAGTTCTGAATTTAGCGGTTGTATCATACAATCTGTTATGGATCTTAAATTCCTTGTAGATTGCACTCATGTATATTTATTTACTTCTTTGAGAGAAAAGTAGCTGTTCTGTATTTTCGATGAGTGCGCTTTTATGATGTGTTCAACTGCGTTCCCCTTATAGAGACCTTCTGCCTATTCCTCGCACTTTCCAGTTTTTCCCTCCTTCATTTGGATTGCCCCATGAGGCCTTGATATTCATACAGACGCATCTCCTTTCTCCAAAGGTCCCTTTAATTTTCCTGTAGGCAACATCTATCTTCCCCCAGTTGTATATGTTTCCACAGCCTAGCGTGTTTCCTCTAGCCATTCCTGCTTTGCTTTTTTGCACCTTCTGTCAATCTTATTGTTTAGACGTCTGTATACACTTTCGCCTATTTTTCTTGTTGCATTTTTATATTTTCCACTTTCGTCAGTTATATTCAAAATCTTCTGAGCTATCAGATGAGTGTTACTATGCCTAGTCTTTTTACGTTTGTAATATTCTGCTGCCTTCTCTATTTGATTTCTGAAAGCGGCACATTCTCTTTCTATTGTATTCCAATCCCCTCTTCTCATTCAACGTTGCCTAATGTTTCCTCTAAAATTCTCAACACCATCTGGTTCCTTCAGTTTAGCCAGGTCCCATCTCCATAAGTTCATCCCTTTTTGCATTTTATCTAGTTTTAGCCTGCTGTTCAAAGCCAATACATTATGATCAGAGTCGAAATCTGCCCCTGGAATTGTTTTACTAGCTTAAAATATTGTTTCTAAGTTTCTGTCTTACCATTTTATAACTAGTCTGAAACCCAGGTGTATTCTGCGTACACGACATTCTTTCATGCTTCTTACGGCAAGTGTCACGATGATTAAATTACGATCTGTGAAAAATTGTACCAGGCGGCTTGCTCTTGCTTCTCTTATTACCCTACTATTTTTCCTTCTCTTCCTTGTCCTTATACCATATTCCAGTCTTCTAACATAATTAAGTGTTCTTCTTGTCTAAGTGCCTAAGTAATTTCTATTATCTCATCATATTTTGTTTCAATGTCTTTGCAGTTTTCAGAACTAGTAGGTATAATCATATTTTATTTTAGTGGGTGTTGGCTTCATGTTTATGTTTATATAGCAGTTTAACCGCTTCTTATTTTCTTATTTATTATGAGGCCTATTCGTGCATTACCGCTATCTCATTTTGTGTTAATAATTGTCTGCTGACTCTAACAATTCCACTGTCCATTTTCCTTTTCAGATTCTCTAACTTATTTACCTGATTACGGGATGTAACATTCCATGTTCCGGTCCGTGAAATGCTAATTTTGTTTTTTCCTGATGAGGACATAATCCCGAGTAGTTCCCGGGCTATTTTACCTTCGAAATATTTTACCTAAGAGGATGTCATCTTTCGTTTCTGCACAGGCGTGACAATGCTGCAAAACCTTTTTCTCGACACAAATAGCCATTGGTGGGTGTTCGACCCGGAAGCCGCGGAGCTGGATCCCAGAAGAAGAAAATCTCGACGCGTTGGTCAGTCTGCGGGGGAGGAGAGTGTCCGGATACAGTACAGAGAACACGCATAACGCGAACATCGAGAATGACCGAAACGACCAGCACGTGGATCCACGAGCGTTGTGATGTGAAAGCCAGGTCCGTGTTAGTAGATCTTAGAATAAGAAATGCTTAGTCCAGCCTTTTGCTGATGGTAGCCAAATAACCAGCTAGGCTGTTCTGCCCATGTGACTCTGTGCACATGTTGTTCGTGATAGCTTTCTACACCAGTCTGTGGCGAGACCCACGCGAGCTCACACGCGTCCAAACGTATTTCTGATTGCGGGGATACTGAATCCATCCCCATGAAAAGACCACGTAGGGTCGAAAATGACATTGTTTCCGCTACGACCTCCGTCCCAGATCCTGAAGCGTCACGAGTTTCCCTGAAAGTGCGTCTACCATCAAAGTAGGCATTCACCAGGATGGTGGATGATTGCGGAGGCTGGTGTAACGGCAGGTTTCCTACATCGACAGAGGCGAGTGCTGAGTGGGGGAAGGAGAGCGCTGGCTACAACTCCGTGGGCTCAGCAATGAGAATCATATGAGCGATAGCCGCCAGCGCCCTGTTCCATGGAAGAAAACTGGACGGCGGAGGGCACAGTGAAGGTGGCAACTGATATCCACGCTGTCTAATTTGGGAGCCTCCTAGGGGGGAAACACCGCAACTGTTAGTCAGGTAGCGCGCTGTCGGCGGCATCTAGGGCCCCATGGGTCGTGGATACAACTGAGCTGAATGATGGGTTAGCCGCTCCCGACCGACGTCAACCACAAACAAATATTGACCTCTGTGGCCCACCACCACTACACCCTGAAGTCACCCAAGCTGGTGGCCAAAAGAACAAATCGAAACAGCAGTCCTGTGGGGAAAATGCGGTGTTCTGCGACCCTCCAGGGCATTAAACTCAGATGCCACCAGCTGGAGCCAGCGCAAACTTTACGCCGGACTGCACTCGTTAACCAGTGGCTAGAAAGCCAGACAGTGCATCGTTGCGGGACGACGTAGACACGGACTTCTTCATTTGGATCTTGAAATTTCGCAAGGAACTGCTCCATCTCTGAGTTAGAAGACGGGTGAAACAGGTTGGTAGTCAGATGCTGGGTGCCATTGCGAATGCAAAATACCTCAAACTCTGGTGACACAAATTGGCGACCGTTATCAGACGCGAGGGTCCGGGAGGAGCCTCCGACAGCAAATGTGACTAGCAAAGCGCGCAGAACAGTTTGACAGTACAGAGGAAACTGGACGACACATTCACCACCGAGAAACACAGGCTTCCCAAAAACGGTCAGCAAAGTGATGTGCATCCTGTCCCAAGGGTGCTACAGGACAGGCTAAGAGGAAAGGTGGCACAGCAGTGCAGGCGTTTACTGTGCACAAGGAAAGCAAACCCACACAATATGTCCAATGTTAGTATGATTGCCAGGAGGAGGAGTTTACAATTAAACCTTCCGTCGATAGCTACATCATTACAGATGGAGCAGACGCTCTGAATACGGAAGGATGGAGAAGGAAACCGGCCGCGTCCTTCTCAAAGGAACCTTCCCGGCATTTGCCTGAAGTGAATTAGGGAAATCAAGGAAAACGCAAATCTGGATGGCCAGACGGAGATTCGAACCTCCGTACTCCCGAATGCGAATTCAGTGTGATAACCAATGCTCCACCCCGCCCAATATTATCGATTGTGATCCAGTAGACGTGTCACCACGCCAGAACCTTCATTCAAGACATACCACAGCTCGATCCATGCATCAGCTGCAGTATGCGAGGGTACACCGCCAGTGGGATGGCGACGCAACCACTTTGTTCCTCTGTAGCAAGCACGAAGGCCCCTAGACAAAACTGAGTAGGTCGCATTTTAGGAAAAATGTATGCCACGCTGAATCTGCTTCCAGAGGAGCGTACTCTGACATTCCATTTGGATTGCTGAGATGATTTTCCGGAAATGTAGGTCAGTGGCAGTGGCGACCATGAACTACATCTACATCTACATCTACATTTATACTCCGCAAGCCACCCAACGGTGTGTGGCGGAGGGCACTTTACGTGCCACTGTCATTACCTCCCTTTCCTCTTCCAGTCGCATATGGTTCGCGGGAAGAACGACTGTCTGAAAGCCTCCGTGCGCGCTCTAATCACTCTAATTTTACACTCGTGATCTCCTCGGGCGGTATAAGTAGGGGGAAGCAATATATTCGATACCTCATCCAGAAACGCACCCTCTCGAAACCTGGCGAGCAAGCTACACCGCGGTGCAGAGCGCCTCTCTTGCAGAGTCTGCCACTTGAGTTTGTTAAACATCTCCGTAACGCTATAACGGTTACCAAATAACCCTGTGACGAAACGCGCCGCTCTTCTTTGGATCTTCTCTATCTCCTCCGTCAACCCGATCTGGTACGGATCCCACACTGATGAGCAATACTCAAGTATAGGTCGAACGAGTGTTTTGTAAGCCACCTCCTTTGTTGATGGACTACATTTTCTAAGGACTCTCCCAATGAATCTCAACCTGGTACCCGCCTTACCAACAATTAATTTTATATGATCATTCCACTTCAGATCGTTCCACACGCATACTCCCAGATATTTTACAGAAGTAACTGCTACCAGTGTTTGTTCCGCTATCATATAATCATACAATAAAGGATCCTTCTTTCTATGTATTCTCACGCCATCAAAGAAAAATCCAGTAATGCCTGCTGCAAGGACTTTCGCTGTCTGAGGCTCCCGTCAATCGAATTCCAGATTGCGCCAAATGTGACAGGATTGCACCAATGCCGTACTGGGACACGTCAGTAGCCAGGTTTAACGGCTTTTCCTGTGTAGAAGAAGCCAAACAGGGGGCGGAGCAGTAACACTGTTAGAAAGACTGAGAGGTCGGTTTACAGGCCGCAGACCACACGAACTTAGTGCTCTTTTGGCGTACCCAGTCAATGGGATGGCAGATGTGTACAGGCTGGGCAATGAAATTAGGATGATAGGAAACCTTGTCCAAAAGGACCAGAACTCTTTCAGGTCGTTGGGCGCTTGCAGGCTGAAGATGGCTTTGACATGCTCGTCCGTAAGGGTGAGGACATCTTTGCTTTGCTAAGCACATGTCCCATAAAATGCACTTTGGGACAAAAAGAAAATACAATTTGCAACAAAAGCAGTCCGTCCTGCAGTAAAGAGTCCAAAAGCAGGAAAGGCGGCAGGTCCGAAAATATTTTGCATCAGCGGTGAATTTACCACTAACAATGTAAATTCCTGTTACACATTTTCATAACGCGCTGAGGCGGAGATTTGTACCACAGTGGACTACATTGTTCACTGTAACAAAATACCTGTCGTAGCGGTCGTTACAATGCAGGGCAACCGAAGAGCCTGACCCTAAGTTAATTAAGCTGACCGTTGTCCACGCGTCTACCGGAATGACACTCAGTCATCGGCCCATTCGCGACCATCGTAAGCAGAGCACACTGGTGCGATGCTTCTTGGCGCACGAGGCAGCCCCCGAGCTCAGGAAAAACACTAGGGCCTCCAACGACCATCCTGCGGTTCGCTGACTACCACAAACTAATGCCGAATGCCTTATTGATGCTTACAATGTCTGTACTTATACAGTGTCTGTATCTTCACATTACAATGTCCTTCAGATGTGCATCCATATCTGAGGGAACAGACACTGTTCTGACAGTTACAGTTGTGGTAAATGTTAAGAGATGAATTGGCATTTTGCGATTGACGTCAGCTGTTTCCGCCACAAGAAGATTTGAGCCATGCCGGGACTCGAACCCGAATTTCCCGCTTATCGAGAGCGGTCGCCTTAACCACTTCGGCTATCCGAGCAAGTCTCCAGAACCGATCCAAACTTCCGTACGTCACAAAGCTTGCGGTCGCACATTTCGTGTTTCCCACACACAGGAAGAGACAAATATTTTATCGTCATTTTAGCCCGACGAGACAGTGTCTATATTTTCACATTACAGTGTACTTCAGACACACGTGCATAACCGAGTATCAGGAAAAATGGCGAGTTCTTGAGGGAAATAAGACACTTGCGAAACGAAAAGAAACTTCCTGGAAGATTAAAACTGTGTGCCGGACCGAGACTCGAACTCGGGACCTTTGCCTTTCGCGGGCAAGTGCTCTACCATCTGAGCTACCCAAGCACGACTCATGCCCCCTCCCCACAGCTTTACTTCTGCCAGTACCTCGTCTCCTACCTTCCAAACCTTACAGAAGCTTTCCTGCGAACCTTGCAGAAATAGCACTCCTGAAAGAAAAGATATTGCGGAGACATGGCTTAGTCACAGCTTGGGGGAACGCTTGATGGACTATTTATTATAATGATGGGTATTGGTGTAGCGCAAATTACCCCATAAAGTTCGAATGGAAGGACCAAAAAGTGCCTTATGCAACAAAAGATGAATACGATTATCGCAGAGTACGTATTCAAGGGTCTGGAAAGGAGAAATTCAAACACCGCCTCGTTCTGGAAAAACATTGCGAACGAAGATGGATTCATGCTTATGCTTTATTGGGCAAAAAGAAGGGGCAGATTACCATTCTCAGATAAATGTCAGACACTACGAAGAGTGGTTTAGGAGCGTTCTCGAAAAATTACCGAACACACCTGCGGCTGTTTTAGATCAAGCTCCATATCATCACGAAATCCATGTATGAAAGCGTTCTATTATTGACTGGATGGACAGCAATAAAGTAGAGCTTCCTTGTAATGCCACATCGTACGAGTAATTTGCTGAAGCTGGTCTTCTGGAGCGCAAGCAACCACACTTCAGCTTAGAAGAATACTTTTTGGAAAGTGTATTCTGCTCATTGGACAAGGAAATTAAACTTCTGCGGCCGCCTCTGGTGCACTGACCTTATTTGGACTTTTGACAAGAACAACGTAGCAAAGGGGAACAAGAATTTTAAGATAAATGATACTTTAGAATTGTTTTGCTTCGCTCTGCAAAGTGCTCCTAAAGTTTCTGGGCCGGCCGTGGTGGCCGAGCGGTTCTAGGCGCTACAGTCTGGAACCGCGTGACTGCTATGGTTGCAGGTTCGAATCCTGCCTCGGGCATGGATGTGTGTGATGTCCTTAGGTAAGTTAGGTTTAATTAGTTCTAAGTTCTAGAGGACTGATGACCTTAGAAGTTAAGTCCCATAGTGCTCAGAGCCATTTGAACCATTTGAACCAAAGTCTCTGGAGAAATTCGAGCAGTCCTGTACACAAACTTGAAAACAGTTATGCACTAAGAACACACTGTCATGACACGGCAATAGAATCGTTGCGGATCCATGAAGACGACTGCAATAGCGAAAGCTATTAAGGTAGGGTTTATTTCATTCGTCATTCATTCCTGAAAAATTTATTCGAGCTAATAGATTTTTCATTTACTGTTAAAACTTACAGACATCTGACTGTTGGTTCATTGAGAGATGCTTTCATATCGAGCGCTCACTTACAGTTTAACATATTATTGCCCTCTACTCACAACAGTTACACTGAACGCGGCACTTCTGTATTGGGAAGCGACTGCGCAGTTGCCATTCTTCGCTGGTGAATAGGCGCTTATCCTGCATTGCGACAGAATGGACGTGCTGCTATGACAACAATGCTCCACCACAGCCTTGCATATACTGTATTCGTGCTACTAACGCATTTACTTTACAAACTTTTAAGTCAGAAACATGGGGAGTATTCATTGATAATAATATACAATGTAACAACAAAAATTCAAATTTTACAACAGTACTTTCTTCGCCGCAGTAGCAACATAGGTAAACTCAATCGCAGCACCTATCGTTTGTCGTTATAGCGATAAAACCATTAATCATAAAATAACGAAAACCCACCGAAAATAGAACAGTATTGTATTTCTAAAATGTCCAAAGGAAATTTTTCTCCTAATTACGGTCTTGCTTGTACGGCGTTAACATTTACCAAAAAATGCTCTAAAAAGAGAGCTTTCTCTTAAATACTAGTACGAATGGGTTCATCGCCACCATTAAAACTAGGATTCAATATTGATGTACTGAATAAAATTAGACGCCTCTAAAATTCCTGCAAAGTACAACATAGCGATGTCCCTCACGTCATGTAACCACAATACGATCTCAAAGTCAGGCGTCGAACGATATGAAATGGATAATAGTGTCCCTCGGCTAATAGCAGCCTAAATGTAAAGGGAACTATCCAGTTTAACGTGCCGTCATGGATGATGCCATTAACGACAGAGCAGAAGCGCGCATTGACGAAAGACGGGAACAGAAATGACCGCATGCACTTGATACGAAGTATCCCAACAGTCGCCTCAAGCAGTAGAGGGAAACCTAGGAAAACCTAAATCCAGATGATCGGACGGGAATTTGAACTGTGTGTCCAGTGTCTTAAAACTGCCTTAGCAACTACGTCCGGTACTTACAGCTGACGCCTCAACGTCAGACTAACTGATGTGCTTGCATGCTGTCGCGCTGTCCGTTCTTTATTTACGACAAACCGAACCAATGTTTTCAGGTAATCAAGAAAAACCGCGATGGCACCTCAGCATATAATCGGTGTGCGAGATGGAGGAGTGGTTAAGATGCAGGAGGACGGCGGCTCAGGTCCCCACCCATACTTTGATTTCAATACACCACATCACCTGGTGATGGCGTCCAACTATCGTGCTATTTTGCTACTTCTCCAGCATGAAACGCAAGAACTGTTCCACAAAGACGTCAGTGAGGAAGCCTTTACTCTCACAACTTTGGTATCCTTTACGAAATATATATTCAGACTGAAGTGACAAATGGAAATTTGTACCAAGGCCAGGATCCGTGCGTGGGTCGCCCACTAACTAGGCAGATGAGCTAACAACTACGACACGTTGACACATTGGCATAATTACACGGACTACCCTAGTACACCTCCCTCCTCAGTTCAAATTCCCATTTGTCGTTCGAGTTTAGGAGGAATACCAAGCGGGCTGAGGAATGAATGGGATTTTGGACGGAGGCGGGAGATGCGCTAAGCGAGTCCGTGTAGTTGTGCAAACCCGCTGAGCGTAGTGGTTGGCGTATCTGCCTAGTGAGCAGGAGAACCGGGTTTGAATCCCTTCTTTGGTACAAATTTTCGTTCGTCGCTTCAGTTTTCATATACTGAAGCGATAAAGAAAGTGGTATAGGTATGCGTATTCAAATACAGGGATATCTAAGGCGGCAGAATACGCCGCTACGGTCGGCAACGCCTATATAAGACAACAAGTGTCTGCAGCAGTTGTTAGATGGGTTACTGATGCTACAATGGCAGTGAGTTTGAACGTGGTGTTCAGTCGGCCCACTAGCGCTGGGACGCAGCATGTCCGAGGTGCCGGCCGCGGTGGCCCTGCGGTTCTGGCGCTACAGTCCGGAACCGCGGGACTGCTACAGTCGCAGGTTCGAATCCTGCCTCGGGCATGGGTATGTGTGATGTCCTTAGATTAGTTAGGTTTAAGTAGTTCTAAGTTCTAGGGGACTGATGACCTAAGATGTTGAGTCCCATAGTGCTCAGAGCCATTTGAACCATTTTTTGTTGTCCGAGGTAGCGATGAAGTGGGGATTTTCCTGTGTGAACCCTTCAACGAAACATCATCCATATCGACTACTCGTGTACCTTTGATGACTGCACGACACAAAGCTTTACGCCTCGCCTGGGCCTGTCAACACCGACATTGGACTATTGATGACTGGAAACATGTTGCCTGTTCGGACGAATCTCATTTCAAATAGTATCGAGCGGGTGGACGTGTACAGGCATAGAGACAACCTCAGAATCCTTGGACCATGCGTGTCGGCAGGGGACTGTTTAAGCTGGTGGATGCTCTGTCTCGTAGGCAGGTGTGTGCGGCTGGTCCCGGTGGAGGTTCGAGTCCTCCCTCGGGCATGGGTGTGTGTGTTTGTCCTTAGGATAATTTAGGTTAAGTAGTGTGTAAGCTTAGGGACTGATGACCTTAGCAGTTAAGTCCCATAAGATTTGACACACATTTGAACATTTTTTATAGCCAGGTGTTCCAGTTTCTTTGGTTCTTCAGTGTATATACGTCATAGATGTCTGAGACTTAAAAAGGTCTCTGGAACCTTATAGTTTCATTTGATTTGATATCATCGTCCAGACCTTCACCCTCCGACACAGAAGCGACTGAAAGCTTGGTGATGTACCCGGAGGAAGCCACATTGTTATTATTAGTTGGCTTGGGCAAATGGTGGAGTGGAGAAGAAGATGGCAAGAGGCACCATACTACAATAGTTCCTAAGTCTCTGATTGTGTCCACTAATCATGAGCTGGTGAGAAAATGATCGCTTCAGGGAAACTGATACCGCACTCTACAGGCGCCATGGCGATACCTCACGGATAAATCGGGCTTTACAGAGAGAGAGAGAGAGAAAGAGAGAGAGGGCTGGGAGGTGGTCGGGAAAGGGAGACGGACAGAGAAAGACCTTATCTTACTGTGGTCCTGTTGAGCCTAACAAGAACAGCATGGGCGACTACCTGGAAAGAAAACTCCCACGCACCTTGCAAGCACCCTAAGCAGATGACGATCTTGCGTGCCACCTAACCTCCTAACAGGTAAAGGCGAGAGCAGTGAGATGGGAACGATTAAAGATGTTTGGAAGCGATGCGACGAATTTTATAACGTATGCGAGTAGTTTTTAACTTTTATAGCTGCCAAATTATAACACCGACTTTGTTTTTTTTTTTTTGTTGGTCCTATGATGTGATTTTTTTCTGTGTCACTGGAAAGAGTGGTAGACGAGGAGTTCAAGATGTGTGGAACTTGAAACTTAACAGCATCGCAAACCACTTTGCCTCCAATAAAAGCAGCTTCGCTTCACAAGAAAAAAATGAGCATTTCGAGTTCAACGTTTCTATTACGTACAGACTGGAAAAGCCAACTGCATTACTCGTAACGATGCATCTATGGACAGCCCATGTAAATAAGTTTTCCCTTTCTTATTAACTAATTTTGTAATCGAGAATGAAATTTTCACTCTACAGCGGAGTGTGCGCTGATATGAAACTTCCTGGCAGATTAAAACTGTGTGCCGGACCGAGACTCGAACTCGGGACCTTTGCCTTTCGCGGGCAAGTGCTCGCGATTAATTTTATAATGTTTAATTAATAGTATTCTGCAACTCGAAGTGGTTGCTCACGAAAGATTACTGAAAGGATTGCAAATAGAAAATGAAATTAATCATTGGAGAGAAAACTGTTAAAATTAACTGGAGCAGACGGCCATTGTTGATGATGAATGTATCTTTGTTAGTGGGCAAATTGACTTCTACAAAAATGTTATAAAATTTAGAAAGGATTACAAATTTCAATATCACAATCAATTTTACGGAGCCTGTGCCCGTTATTTACGGGTGAAACGGAATCATAGCTTGGAGGTTGTGACCAGGTTGTTTAAGATTCCGCGCTTGCATTAGTTTGAAAAATGCTTCGTGATGATCGGCAATTAATATCAGGGACGCTGTATCAAGTTGCAAATGAATAAAAGGCAGAATACTAATATTATTCGGCCACTGCGTCTCCACGCCACGATCCGCCAAGCTGGTATTGGTCGTTGGTTGTAACAGTAAAACATTAAAACATTTCTTGTGTCATATACCTATTAGGAGAACTGATAACTTGAGAAGTCATGAGATTTAACTAATGTACATTGATTTGATTGCCAATGGTTCTAAAGCTGATACATGAGACTTACATCAGATTAGTCTACACAAAAGAAAGAGTATTACTGGTACGCAATGAACGCAGCTATAGTGCGTCCTATCAGTGTAAAGGCATAAAAGTTAATAGCCAACAGACAAGAGAGAGAGATCGGAGCATGAACGTTCCTTACTTTCTAAGACAGAAAAAGTACTATCTATTATCTTTGAAATATTATTTATGAAATAATGATTACATTTCACAAAATTAACTGACATAAGTTATTTAGATTTAAAGTTATTTACAGTGAATAAATACAAAAGTGCATACTTTTGATTTTTAGACGTTAAACTGACATAAAATTATGAGGGTCTGTCCATGAAATGCTTCACACTGATTTTAATCATTACAAACGTACGTGTTAGACCACAGAGTTTCAGATAATGAGCAGGTGATTTCCGTTGTGAGAGTGTGTTCATGAGTCGAGAGTGAACAATCAATAGTGGACAGTCAGAGTTCGTGATGGTGTCGTATCGCTTGGCTGGTGGCAGATTTCCGCGTGTTATGACGCTGCTAAAGTACTGAAAATAGCGCGTAGACTGCATTGTTGCGAACGGCAGGAGGACGTTGGGTAACGGTGAATAAACAGCGCACTGTGGCGTTCTATTGAATGAATAAGAACAATTTCGCTGGTAGTATGAACGAAATCGTACACCCACACTTGAAAGAACGTGTCAACGACCTACCTAGGGGTTTTATGCAACCTGCAACGCCTTCAAAAACCACACTCGAGAGTTTCATTTTCTCTCGCTCGCTTCAGGCATTTAGTCCTAGAGAAACAATGAACAGGATCTTTTTGTAGGAAATTTAATGTAGTCAAATTTTGTACTGGCACACGTTTTCGTTCGAGGCCACAGTTTTCGAGTTATTCGAGAAAAAACCGCCTGAAGGTCACTTTTGCACGTTTTTCTTGAATAATTCGAAAAATACGGACTCTAGCGAATACGTATCCCAGTTCAGAATTGAACTACTGTAAAGTTCCTACAAAAATGTATAGTTAATTTTTCTGTGGGAATAGTAGTTTGTGCATAGCGAGTGAGAAAATATGGACACTTGCGCGTGGGTTTTGAAGGCGTTGCGGGTTGCGTGAAACCCTTAGTTAGGGGAATTTGCACCAGCCTGTATAAACAAACAATAACATCATATTAGGTGGGTGCTCGCGTTATTTTCACCCCACACGGGTGAGTCTGTGGTCAGCCCCGTGGTCAGTGTGAGAGGGTCAGGGGGCGGGAAGGCGACGGCGGACACAGCAGTGGCAGGGGCAGAGGCAGAGGGAGCCCCTGGGAACGGCGGGCCCGCTCCATTGTCTCCCGCGGCAGCGCGACTGAATGAGCGGCCGACCGGCGGCCCGCGTGACCGCGACGTGGACGCCGCAAAAAAGCGGCCGCCAGGAATGCAGGCAGAAGCCGGCGCGGCCGCTGAAAGCAAACTGTTTAGGGCCCTTTATGCGGCTGCACTCGCCGCTTTTAGGCGGAGCATTGAAAATTTTAATTAGCGCTCCGCCGGGGACGTTTTTCGTGCGCGATGCCGACGCGGTGGCGACCACAAAAACGGTGACGTCCGCCGCGACGCGCGTCCACAATGAAGACGCGCCCAGACGATAATTAACGGCCGGGACGGCAAATTGATTCCCGGCCGCGGGTAGCTGCCGGCCCGGCACAGGTGTGGCCGGGGGACGGCCGCCCTGGCCGTCAACGCGGCAGGCGCGGCGACGAGTGGCGGACGGCATCGCGAACGCCCTCTCGGGAAAAACGAAAGGACTGTCCGAGCAGCTCACTGGAACACTCCACGCGGCTGTCGATAGCGCTGGAATATTCCAAGGCACTGGGATATTAGTGGGTTGAACTAGTACAGCCCCAAGAATGGAGTAGAGGGATAACAGATCCTGTGAAAGGAGGTACAATAATTTGCGTCAACGGCAGGGGCCTTTTAAACGACAATTAGCTTCAGACACCACTGGCTGCACTACACACTGAACAAGTTTCGGTCCGAAGTAGAGTTTCAAATGTTGTTTTGATGAAATAAAGACAGGTGGTTCACGCATAATGCCGGCGCAGTCTCCCAGTTACCCCGCAGGTAAGCAGGCCCTGGCCGAGCCTTCTGTCAGCGGGTGACGCTCCGGTCAGTGTGCTTGGACATTGTGTCAAGTGGCGTATTGGTTTTGGCCGAGACGGAAGTACACGTTGGATAAAATTTTTTCTGGTTTTGTGACCGCATTGTCGATACGTAAAACTACCAACGTTTCGGTCCCTGTTGCTGTCTTAATGGTGTGATCTGCGATGTTAGTTTTTTCAATGTTTCCGAGTGGATGCCGTTTGGTCCAGGTGCTTTTTTGTTTTTGAGCTCTGAGATTGCTAGCTCAACCTCTTTTTGAACCAAAGGATAGGTGACAGTTGCAGTCTTATAGGGTGTGTGCATGTCTTAAGTGTTGTGTGATATTGTGTGTCGATATCTATGACGTCGTCAGGGAGCAATTTATCCAGGGGAAACTCCGGTGTATCCCTCCATCCCCTTGTCATCGTTCCATCACTCTGCCTTAGCGTTCCCAGAACTAGTGGTGTTTTTCTCTGTCAGTATTTTGTATGGTCCCCCCCCCCCCCCCCCAATATATTTTGCACTGTCTGCGTTGTTACAAATGGTTCTCGTTGTAATTTACGCGTGGTGTATAGGTCTGTCCGTATTAGTCTTGTGCATGCCTATATGCTTTAAGTCTTCCGCGTTTATCTCTATCCAGTATCACCCTGTGATATAATTTTCGCCTTGTTTGAGTCTCGTGAGTTCGTTGGTGCATGGTATTGGTGAGCGCTTTGTGTTCTTTGCCGTCGGTACTGATGTGTTTTGTGTATGTTATATTACCTGTGTCAATTTGTCTGCTCTGTAACAGATATCTCCATTGATGTTTTTATAGATCGTGTTGTTGGATAATTTCCGTTAATTTGTTGTAGTACATTAAGTCTCGGTTGTGTGTTTTAGTGTTTGTGTTCTGAGGCTGTCTTAGTGTGTAATGACATTGTGGTCACTACTGGTCATATCGTCATATAGGTCCAGTTTCTCGAAGAAATGCGGTGGTCGCGTTAATGTGGCTGGACCGAATATATTTCAAGCAGGGATAATGAGAATAAGACAGCCAGAGAATAGGGCACTTGCCGAGGTCTATAGAAAGTCACCATTCCTTAGCTCGGTACAAGACAGGACTACGACAAAAAGTTGCCTTGCGATGTGACGGTTATCACGCGCTCTCTTACATCTGACCGGGCGATACCGGTATGAGGTTCCATCAGTCATGCAATGTGCAGTGGACTATGAAGATTAAGTTGTATAGGTCACTTAGTATTAAGTCTTAAACTGGAGCAGTCGTTAAGTTTAACTTGAACTCTGTAAATACTTTTCGCTGCCTCTAAAAGTTTGCTATTAAGCCCTTAAACAACGAATGAGAAAAGGTTAAATAATTATTCGATACAGTTCTCTTCACTGCAGGAAATAGTTGTTGATCTTAGCTAGTATAACTGCAGACCTGTGTTTTAGACGGACCGTTTCATGCTGTTTTCAGTCTCTGGCTATGGGTTCAGTGCTTTCCTCCAATATATGCAATCCAACAGTTCTCTACGCTGTGCACACTTCCAGGCGAGCGATGTCTCCACTTGAGCGTTTAGCTCAGACAGCCGCTGTTCGCTGCTTCTTAAAGTTTTCGACTATTTTCTGGTTCAGACAAAAGTTTGATGCTTAATGACGCACTAGCGTTTGCTTTCCGTGTACCGTGCGCTACGTCACGCCTACAGGTCTGCAATGGAACAGTTTCTTGAATCACTATAAGGTCTGCTTAAAGTATTGGAGTTTCGCTGGTCTACTCTACATTTTCCCGACGGTGACATTTACAGCAGCTGTTCCAGCAAAAGCACGCGCCTCCTGCAGCTCGGTATGGATACTACTTCTGTAAACGCCGGCCTCTAAGAAGACCGCATTCCGGTGACGAAACATCGGAAAGTTTGTACCGGCTCTTCTGTTGCTCGTTAACCGACTTCTGACGCCCGCCATTAACTGTGAGTCACAGCTTTAGAGCGAGGCACCACAAAAAATTATTTTAACTCCTTTTGAATTTGCTTAAATTATATGCCAGACGTTGACCTCAACATTAACTGCCTTGTGTTACAGGAAGTCGTTGGTGACTAGTAAGAGTACAATTGGAGATGAGGTCGGTGTTCAGACAGCAAGTCCATGGAATGTATAAACTATATTCTGTTTAACAATTTTTTACTGTTTTATCCGTCTTAAGCTTACTGCATGTAATGAAAGAGTATTTTTCATCAGATGCATTTCAGCTTTATCTATTAAGTATGTACTGAGGTCATTCTACAGAGGGTGTCCTAGGAGAAATACCCGTTATTCAGGGACACTACAGGAGCGATCGTTGGAATCAAAAAAGTGTAATGAATAGGGGCTCGGAAACGAATACTTAAAGAGCTATGAACACTTATTCAGCTATGAACACTTATTCAGACACTACAGGAGCGATCGTTGGAATCAAAAAAGTGTAATGAATATGGGCTCCGAAACGAATACCTAAAGAGCTATGAACACTTTTTCAGTAGAAGGTATCTGTTTCACAGTAGCGAAGGTGAACAAGTGCTCATAGTTTTTAACATGTGCACTTTCCAGCCCATTTTTACTGGACATTTTATCTTGTTCTGGTACATACTACAGCCTCTCAAAATACGGAAATCAAAGAGCTTGCAATAGAAGACAATTGTTCCACTATATCGAATATGGAATTTTCATAGCTCTTTAGGTACGCATTTTAGAGTCCATGTTTACAAGACTTCTTTGCTTCCAATGGTCGTTTCTGCCATGTCCCTGAATTCTGAAAATTCCTCCTGGGACAACCTTTATACATTTTGGTACTTATACCTTAAAAACAGTATATCCTTATAATATTGTCTTTTGTTTACATATTCTGCAAACTACTCCTTTTTCCTTTAAGTTTCACTTTCCATGGGTCATTTCCAAAACAAATCGCAGTGATATGAAGTGAGTCATTTTGTACTAACATCACACATTATTTTGTTAATATGGTTACATGTCGACCACTTAAAAGCGTTTTTTAATGGAAGCAGATGTGAGTTAGTAGCTCATACACAATACCTTTTACACATTACAGTCATAGAAATTCTACTAGGAACAGAAGGTGATGTGAAGAAGAGAGTATTCCAGTTCATTGTCAAATTTTACTTTGCTGTCTCTCAGACATTTTGTATCACTGAGTAAGCTATCAAAAATTTTAGTTGTAGTATTGCGCAGCCATTTTTGTGCTAAAAACAACGCTAACGTGGAGTAATGAAAGTGATTTTTACTACTGGTATTTTAATGATGTATGTAACTCCTCCTTTTGTACTGCAATGGATTATTTACATCAAACTTCGTGACGTAATAAATACACGGCGAAAAAAAAGGGCAACTCCTTAAACAATTGTCTACAAGATGATCGTCGGTGAGGACCACATGTTAGACTTGCAACACGTTTCTGAGCAATGATGTCTTCCTTCTTAAAGATGAGACGCCCCAAAATATTATTCCGTATACTAAATGAAAATATGGAAAATATATCTCTTACTTATTTATCTCTCACCAAGCTTTGCAATCATTCTCAATGCAAATGACGCTGAACTAAGCTGTTTTAAGAGTTCCAAAATGTCCTTTTTCCTGTTTAAAGTCTCATAAATATCGACAAGTAAGAATTTTGAAGTTTCACTCTATTTATTATTTCCTCACCATGTGTTTCATTTATCAGTGATGTAGCAGCTCTAGATGTGTAGAACAGATTATGTTGTGTCTTTTTGAAACTAACAGTGAGAGCAAACACAGAAAACAGTTATTACTTTAGGTTGAAAAAAATTGGATACACATTCACTTTTGGCAATTTTTCGCCTTTTTTTTTAAACCGCGTCTCCTTACCCAGCACTGGTGTTTTTTCCTCTTCACCTAACTTTCGTAAAAACTTCACAATACAAACATTACCGTATTTTCCTGTATTCAGCACACAGCACAGCGTTTATATTTATTCATTTGTTTTCTGTGTGTGTCGTGAGTTTTGCGAACCTGTCATTGCAATTTTTATAGTCGTGTATGTATGGTTGTGTGTGTGTGTGTTTGTTTGAGAGAGAGGGAGAGAGAGAGGAGGGGTAGGGAGGGCTAACATAGTGAAAAGAGAGAGTGCAAATTAGTGAAGATGTATTAGAGGTCCAGCAGAGATGTGAGTCGAAAGGGGGCGGAGTGAGAGCCATGGTTCCAGCTGGATTTGGGGGGGGGGGGGGGGGACGCGGCGGAGCAGCGATTATAGGAAAGCAACTCGGAGAAGATGCAAATGGTGAATGAGACCTGAGGTTGGCGGTTTAGCAGAACTCTGGTCGTATGTCTATATTTACTATTATAAGGAAATGCTGTTTTTAGTCTATAAAGACCAAAATGTTTAGACATACTATGTATCCACAGTTCCAAAATGGCCATAGAAGACCCATTACACATAAATGCAAACTACGTCTGGAGAAAAATATTCTTGAATTATTTGCAGTAATCTTATGACGGAAAAGCAAATAATGACTGTGACTGATGGAACTTTCATACTACGATATTACATTAGATGTTATTAGCAGATTAGATGTAAAACGTTTTTTATTTTAATCTTATCTATATTTCGCAGCTTCAATAGACTGAAGGTATGAATTAAAATACGCCTTCAGTCACAACATTCCGTGTTTCGGACCCTGTGGGTGCATCATCAGATGTAATTTGTCTTAATAAATGCTCTATTTTTTTCCTCTGAATGAGGTGAAATGGATGTTCCACATAATCCAAGAAACGCGTTTTTAACGTTTTAGCGCCAGCATGCATTCTTTTCTTCTTCGTTTTCACACGTATCACTTCATTCAAGAGGCACATTTGCATACACATGTTTGTAGACACTTCATAGCTGGCCCTAAAACGTTAAAAAATGTTCAGATGTGTGTGAAATCTTATGGGACGTAACTGCTAAGGTTATCAGTCCCTAAACTTACACAATACTTAACCTAAAATAACCTAAGGACAAAGACACACACACCCATGCCCGAGGGAGGACTCGAACCTCCGCCGGGACCAGCCGCTCAGTCCATGACTGCAGCGCCTGAGACCGCTCGGCTAGTCCCGCGCGGCTAAAAACGTTAAAAACGCGTTTCTTGGTTGTGTGAAATGTGGATTTCACGTCATTTAAGGGAAAAAAATAAAGTATGTATTAAGTCAAATTACACCTGATGATGCATCCATAGGGTCCGAAACGCACCATAAAAAACGAAAAATTGTGAATGAAGGCGTTTTTTAATTCATACCTCCACACCTAAAATGAATGAAAGTCCATATTATCGCATTAGCCGTTTATTGTAGTTCATTCAAAGACCCACGACTCGTTAGCTGCATCCTAAGATGCTTTTAAGTAATCACTTCGTGCCTGATGAGAATTATTTCCAAGGTGCAGCTACAAACGAAAGTGAGTGATCCCCCATGAAGCTAAAAGCCTGTTAAACGCCGACGGCGAGCGTCCTACATAAAATCCGTAAGCTGATAAAATGTGGCTGGGTAAGTTCCAATAAGCGGGAGTGCTCACTGAAACTCGCACAGCAACGCATGTAGCTAGTTGGACAGAAATGCGTATTAGAAATTCGATAATGACCCTCGTCAACTGGATCAAATCGGCCCACCGAGAACCTAATAGGTCCTGGAGAAATCAGGGGCAGCGATTGAAGATGCCTCTGAGTGATACCGCAGCCCCCCTATCAGTCGAAGTCTTTCTTCCAAAGCTGTAGTCAAACATTTTCCGACAACCAGGTCCAAGAAACACGGCCTCTTTTAGTACGTTCCCAATAGTTCTTGAAGTTCTCACGGATATACTTGTAACATTTATCATCTTTGGATAAAGCTTGCACAAACTGTTTCGTTAGGTTCGGTTCAATGTGTAGAGATTTATTTTTTTATTTTTTTTCGCATCCGTCTGATCAAAACAATCTGCTCTCCTGGCATTTAGTAATCGCGAAAGCGTTACGGAGATGATAGATAAACTCCAGTGGAATACTCTCCAAGAGAGACACTCAGTAGCTCGGTACGGGCGTTTGTTGAAGTTTCGAGAACATACGTTGACCGAGGACTCAAGCAGTATATTGCTCCCTCCTACGTATATCTCGCGAAGAGACCATGAGGATAAATTCAGAGAGATTAGAGCCCACACAGAGGCATACCGACAATCTTTCTTTCCACGAACAATACGAGACTGGAATAGAAGGGAGAACCGATAGGGGCACTGAAGGTACCCTCCGCCACACACCGTCAAGTGGCTTGCGGAGTATGGACGTAGATGTAGATGTAGATTTTCTTGCAGGCCAATTTGTTGTGAACTACATTTGCTCCCCTGTCCTAGTATCCCATTCGTATAAGCTAAATGAAATAATATATGAAATATATATGTAATTAAAATAACTAGATACACGTTTTTCTACATACTGATTTTAAATTATAAAAAAAATGACGGATGATACTGTCCTTTGGTTGACCTACTACGATTCACCATCAGAACGAATTATTTCGCGACGGTACTGTTGCATAAAACATTTCGGACCTCTTGATGCTTCAATTCAGAGAGGAAACATCAAGCTGCTGGCGATACCTCCACCGCCTTCGTCTGGAGCAACTGACTGTCAAAACTGCTGCTGTGGTTGCCCTATAGAGGCCAAAGACGGCTACCAGCTCAGACGTCGAAACCACCTGGTACAGCAAAACGCAATTACTGACCAATCAGGAGCCACCTGTGGGTTATGTAAGGCCTTCACAGTAGCAGTTTTGACAGCCACCTTGCGCGGTTCTTTCCGATGTTAAGTCAAGTGCAGTGCTCCAGTGTTTTTCATAGATCACCTCATTGCAACTGTGTTTTCAAATTGTCCATATTTTTCGTCCTTTTAGCTGTCCATCATTAATCTTTTTAACTTAAAACGTAAACAGTCCTCATACATTTATTTTTGTATCATCTTTGTTATCTTTTTATAAATAGTCTTGGATGAAAAGGGGAGTATTGTAGCGCTGTCAGCCCACCACCAACAGCCCAACATCCGCCCATACGGGGCGTGAGGGATGAAATAACAATGAGGAAAAGAAAAAAAAAAGATTTGACAGTGAGTTGGGCCTGACGAAGACGAAGGAGCTAATCGTCAAAAGTAGGTATTACCCTGAAATGACGCAACAAGAAGTCCGAGAAGGTTTTGTAAAACGATTTACCATACTAAAAAACATAAGAATAAGCTACTTTCACTAAAAAGATGCTTCAGTCGTCGGACTGTGTAATAATTCCAGAATAAGATTTTCACTCTGCAGGGGAGTGTGCGCTAATAAACTTCCTGGCAGATTAAAACTGTGTGCCGGACCGAGACTCGAACTCGGAACCTTTGCCTTTCGCGGGCAAAATGGCTCTGAGCACTATGGGACTCAACTGCTGTGGTCATAAGTCCCCTAGAACTTAGAACTACTTAAACCTAACTAACCTAAGGACAGCACACAACACCCAGCCATCAAGAGGCAGAGAAAATTCCTGACCCCGCCGGGAATCGAACCCGGGAACCCGGGCGTAGGAAGCGAGAACGCTACCGCACGACCACGAGATGCGGGCCCTTTCGCGGGCAAGTGCTCTACCAAGTGAGCTACCCAACCACGACTCACGCCCCGTCCTCACAGCTTTACTCCCGCCAGTACCTCGTCTCCTACCTTCCAAAGGTCCCGAGTTCGAGTCTCGGTCCGGCACACAGTTTTAATCTGCCAGGAAGTTTCATGTGTAATAATTGATGGACCGTAATAAAAGCTGAGTTTTTGTTTGTCCCTTTCGTGGTTCTTTGGAGTCCACCATAGCATTTGTCTCTATTATGCTAGTATTGCGTAATGGTAGACACGGGTCTTCAGCCCTGTTCCGTCTATCTGCTCTCTTTCTGGGCATTGAGACATCGTTTAGCCAGTCGGCGCTCCAGAGGCATTCCCACAACAGACGCCCATACGACGGCCGACGCCCACGTGCTTCTCCGCCTGTTCAGCACAGGACGGCGCCAGACTCTCCACGGCCTCCACTTTACGCCAGCTGCGGGCGAAACGAGTCGCCAGCCGCGCAATCCGCGCACGCCATTACCCAGTTAGGCGCGCCGCATTACCGGCTAATCACTTAATGAGCGCGCTGTTCACCGCCTCCCGCCCCTCACTCGGCGGCGCGCCGGCTGCCCGACACTTGCGGAACGGCCTCTGCGCGCCATCAGTCAGCTCTGTCGATTTACTTTCCATCGTCCACCTACGCACTGGCTAGAGGCCGTGGTGCACTTCTTTCTCTCCCGTGCTAGTCTCGTGGTGCACACATTCGTCTCGAAATTAATAACAAATTTGGACTTTTCCATTTGCAACGGCCTTTAGTACTGCTAGTACTGGTTTGTCAAGCTGCCATGTTGGACGCATTAGGAACCAGGTTTTAAATTGTATGACATTTCCAGGGGCAGATGTGGACTCTGGCCACAATCTATTGGTTATGAACTGTAGATTAAAACTGAAGAAACTGCAAAAAGTGGGAATTTAAGGAGACGGGACGTGGATAAATTGACTAAACCAGAGGTTGTGCAGAGTTTCAGGGAGAGCATAAGGGAACAATTGACAGGAATGGGGGAAAGAAATACAGTAGAAGAAGAGTGGGTAGCTTTGAGGGATGAAGTAGTGAAGGCAGCAGACGATCAAGTAGGTAAAAAGACGAGGGATAGTAGCAATCTTTGGGTAAAACAAGATATATTGAATTGAATTGATGAAAGGAGAACATGTAAAAATGCATTAAATGAAGCAGGCAAAAAGGAAACAAATGCCTCGAAAATGAGATCGACAGGAAATGCAAAATGGCTAAGCAAGGGATGGTTACAGGACAAATGTTAGGATGTAGAAGCACGTATCACTAGGGGTAAGATACATACTGCCTACAGGAGAATTAAACAGACCTTTGGAGAAAATAGAACCACTTGTATCAATATCAAGAGCTCAGATGGGAAACCAGTTCCAAGCAAAGAAGGTCCTATAAAAGGGCAATGTACTTGACGACAATATTATGGATATAGAACAGGACATACACTCCTGGAAATTGAAATAAGAACACCGTGAATTCATTGTCCCAGGAAGGGGAAACTTTATTGACACATTCCTGGGGTCAGATACATCACATGATCACACTGACAGAACCACAGGCACATAGACACAGGCAACAGAGCATGCACAATGTCGGCACTAGTACAGTGTATATCCACCTTTCGCAGCAATGCAGGCTGCTATTCTCCCATGGAGATGATCGTAGAGATGCTGGATGTAGTCCTGTGGAACGGCTTGCCATGCCATTTCCACCTGGCGCCTCAGTTGGACCAGCGTTCGTGCTGGACGTGCAGACCGCGTGAGACAACGCTTCATCCAGTCCCAAACATGCTCAATGGGGGACAGATCCGGAGATCTTGCTGGCCAGGGTAGTTGACTTACACCTTCTAGAGCACGTTGGGTGGCACGGGATACATGCGGACGTGCATTGTCCTGTTGGAACAGCAAGTTCCCTTGCCGGTCTAGGAATGGTAGAACGATGGGTTCGATGACGGTTTGGATGTACCGTACACTATTCAGTGTCCCCTCGACGATCACCAGTGGTGTACGGCCAGTGTAGGAGATCGCTCCCCACACCATGATGCCGGGTGTTGGCCCTGTGTGCCTCGGTCGTATGCAGTCCTGATTGTGGCGCTCACCTGCACGGCGCCAAACACGCATACGACCATCATTGGCACCAAGGCAGAAGCGACTCTCATCGCTGAAGACGACACGTCTCCATTCGTCCCTCCATTCACGCCTGTCGCGACACCACTGGAGGAGGGCTGCACGATGTTGGGGCGTGAGCGGAAGACGGCCTAACGGTGTGCGGGACCGTAGCCCAGCTTCATGGAGACGGTTGCGAATGGTCCTCGCCGATACCCCAGGAGCAACAGTGTCCCTAATTTGCTGGGAGGTGGCGGTGCGGTCCCCTACGGCACTGCGTAGGATCCTACGGTCTTGGCGTGCATCCGTGCGTCGCTGCGGTCCGGTCCCAGGTCGACGGGCACGTGCACCTTCCGCCGACCACTGGCGACAACATCGATGTACTGTGGAGACCTCACGCCCCACGTGTTGAGCAATTCGGCGGTACGTCCACCCGGCCTCCCGCATGCCCACTATACGCCCTCGCTCAAAGTCCGTCAACTGCACATACGGTTCACGTCCACGCTGTCGCGGCATGCTACCAGTGTTAAAGACTGCGATGGAGCTCCGTATGCCACGGCAAACTGGCTGACACTGACGGCGGCGGTGCACAAATGCTGCGCAGCTAGCGCCATTCGACGGCCAACACCGCGGTTCCTGGTGTGTCCGCTGTGCCGTGCGTGTGATCATTGTTTGTACAGCCCTCTCGCAGTGTCCGGAGCAAGTATGGTGGGTCTGACACACCGGTGTCAATGTGTTCTTTTTTCCATTTCCAGGAGTGTAGATGAAGATGAAATGGAAGATACGATGCTGTGTGAAAAATTTGACAGAGCACCAAAAGACATGAGTCGAAACAAGGCCCCGGGAGTAGACATCATTCCATTAGAACTACTGATTGCCTTGGGAGAGCCAGCCATGACAAAACTCTGTCATCTGGTGAGCAATATGTATGAGACAGACGAAATACCCTCAGACTTCTAGAAGAATATAATAAATCCAATCCCAAAGAAATCAACTGTTATAGGTGTGAAAATGACCGAACTATCAGTTTAATAAGATACGGCTGTAAAATACTAACTCAAATTCTGTACAGGCGAATGGAAACACTGCTAGAAGCCCACCTCGGGGAAGATCACATTGGTTTCCGTAGAAATGATGGAATTCGCAAGGCAATACTGACGCCATGACTTATCTTAGAAGATAGAGTAAGGGAAGGTAAACCTACGTTTCTAACATTTGTATACTTACAGAAAGCTTTTGACAATGCTGACTTGAATACTGTCCTTCAAATCTGAAAGTGACAGGGGTAAAATACAGGGACCAAAAGGTTATTTACAATTTGTACGGTAAGCAGATGGCAATTATAAGAGTCGAGGGGCATGAAAGAGAAGTAGTGGATGGGAAGGGAGTGAGACAGGGTTGTAGCCTATCCCCGATGATATTCAATCTGTACATTGAGCAAGCAGTAAAGGAAACAAAAGAAAAATTCAGAGTAGGAATTAAAATCCATGGAGAAGTAACAAAAACTTTGAGGTTTGCAGACAACACTGTAATTCTGTCAGAGACAGCAAAGGCTCTGTAAGAGCAGTTGAACAGAATGGACAGTGTCAACAAAAGCAAAACGAGGATAATGTAATGTAGTGAAATTGAATCAGGTGATGGTGGGGGAATTAGGTTAGGAAATAAGACACTTAAGTTAGTAGATGAGTTTTGCTATTTGGGGAGCAAAATAACTGATGATGGTCGAAGTAGAGAGGAAATAAAATGTGGACTGGCAATGGCAAGGAAATCGATTCTGAAGAAGGGAAATTTGTTAACATCGAGTATAGATTTTTTAAGAATCAGGAAGTATTTTCTGAAAGTAATTGCATGGAGTGTAGGCGTGTATGGAAGTGAAACGTGGACGATGAATAGTTTAGGCAAGAAGAGAATAGAAGCTTTCGAAATGTGGTGCTACACAAGAATGCTGAAGATTAGATAGGTAGATCACGTAGCTAATGAGGAGGTGCTGAATAGAATTGGGGAGAAGAGGTATTTGTGGTTCAACATAACTAGAAGAAGGGATCAGTTGGTAGGACACGTTCTGAGGCATCAAGGGATCATCAATTTAGTATTGGAGGGAAGCGCGGAGGGTAAAAATCGTAGAGGGAGACCAAAGCATGAATATACTAAACAGAGTCAGAAGGATGTTGGTTGCAGTAGGTACTGGGAGATGAAGAAGCTTGCATAGGATAGAGTAGCATGGAGAGCTGCATCAAATCAGTCTCTGGACTGAAGATCACAACAGCAACAACAACAACAGCAACAACAACAGCTGGAGAGAATCCAAATAATTACTGCTCCAATTTAACAGTTGACGGGATCCCTGCGAAGTGACATAAGTTAACGAAAGGTGTCACGGAGTCGCAATGTGGCACATAGAATGACATATATGACTTTAGTAACAAAGCACAACCCTCTGTGTGTGAAAAAGAGTATCAATAGGAATCATATGGATCCACGTAACAAAATATACGTACCAAAATAATATACGAGAATCACCATAGTCAGGGTTCTGGTCAGCTCTTATAATGACTCTGGGAACTGATGAAACAAAATTGATGGAGTGAAAGTGAAGCGTATGTGGTGGAACTTCGTATCAGTCATATTAAGAATATATGGCAATTGTATAGATCTGTCCATCAAGAAATATAATGGGCCGATATAAAGTATTACAAAATTTAACTAAAATAAAAGTATATGTAAACCAGGTATCGCTATCCTGTGAATCTAAAGAAAGTAATATGAACCTCCAATATGAACATCCAATCATCTGCAAAAGGTAATTATCTCATTGAGAACTGTGTGATTTGCTATAAGAAAAATGAAATCGTTGTCGCTTACTGATTGATGAAAGTAACAGGCTGTGGGTGCTAATGAATGTGGCATCGATCAATAAGCAGGCTGACCGTGAAAAATCTTACTTCAATTTCCATCTTAGATAGCGATAGACTTCGCATTTAAAGATGTGGTTTCTTTTCTGAATTCGACGCTCAAACAGCAAGAAGCGATGCACGATCGGCGTGATTGCTTTGAAAGGATGTACGTTATCCTTGTTGACACACTGTCTCTAAAACAGAAAACAGTTGGCATAAAAAAATATATATGAAGAATCCATAGGTGATTACGTTAACGGTAGGAACTTTTGATAAACAAGACAAGTTACGATGCAGAACAATTTACAGCCTACTTACAAGATTTGCCAGTTGCTCGTACCTACCGTCTACGGCACATGTCGGCATTAGTGAAAGTGATTATTGTCTCAGCAAACTTCTAGTGTTTAAGAATTTCCATAAATCGCTACCTTGCATTTTTACTCTTACTGAAACGTCTATTCTCTTTTTATCTTACTCTTGCTGGATGGGCATTTTATTATGACTGTATGGAAAAGAAAAAGAGAATGTCACATTATTTTATTTCTTACACTTGAGTCCTCAATAAGTGACCCTGGAAATTTGTAGTGACATAATACCTTTGACTTACTGGTTGCACAGTAGATTCTGAAAGCAATTAAAATGATATGTGTTTGGATTGTAATACATTCGGTTGAGTATTACAATCCGTACTTAAAGTATGGAGAAAATCAAATTAAATGAGTGACCGTGATTGCTAATACATAGGTCATATAGGGAGGAATTTCAGAGCAGATAACACGAAAATCCATCTCTAAACACAATAAAACGCTTTACGCACGAGGAGCACCTGCACCCTGAAAAACATTCGGTCACCGATACTGAAAATAATCTTAAAGTATTGTACTTTATAGATGAAGGTGGCAGTATGGTCATTTTAGAAGACTTAACAAAACGAATCCATTAATTTATTGCATCTAAGTCTAAAAATCTAGGTCTAATCTGAGTCTAAAGACAAACCACTTCTCAGTTGCACAAATATTCAGCTCTTGATAAGATTTCAAAGTGGTGTATAGAAAGTCAACTTGCTTTAAATGTTTAGAAATGTAAAATTGTGCACTTTAGTAATCGACAAAACGCAGTATCGCAAGACTATAACATCAGTGAGACACAGTTTGAATCGGCCAACTGATACAAACATTAGGGTCTAACACATTGTTAAGACATGAAAACGAACGATCGTCGCAGGTAATACAGGTGGCAGATTTCGGTTTTTTGGTAGAATACTAGGAAAATGCAATGTCTGCAAATCAGATTGCTGAAAAATCGCTAATTCAACCCATTCTAGAATGCTGCTGGAGTGTATGGGAGCCGGCCGGCCTTAGGTTAGTTAGGTCTAAGTAGATCTAAGTTCTTGGGGACTGATGACCTCAGAAGTTAAGTCCCATAGTGCTCAGAGCCATTTGAACCATTTAGTGTGTGGGATCTGCACCAAACAGGACTAACTGATGAATATTGAGCGTATACAAAGAATGGTCACAGGTTTGTCGGACCAGTAGCTGAGTGTCACAGAGATCCTGACCTCGCTGGCTCCTGAACAGAGACGTAAACTATCCCGCGAAAGCTTAGTTACAAGTTTTGAAGAACCGGGTTTAAATGATGACTGAAGGAATACACTACAACTCCCTATCTGTCTTCCCGTAGGGATCATGAGGACGAGATTAGACTGATTACTGTGTGAACGAAGACGTTCTTTCAGTGCTCCACACGTGTATGGAAAAGGGGAAAAAACCAATAACTGCTGTAGTGGAACAGACCCTCTGTCATGCACTTCACAGTGGCTTGCGGATTACAGACGCAGTGGGAGATGTAGCTGTAGACACTCTTATCATAATCACCCGCAGTCAAACAGCTAAATTTGTCACACTTCGCAGGCCGAAATGGCGTTAAATAGAAAACTTGTTCCAGTACGTGAGCCAAACGAAAAAATAAATTAGTAAAATATACATACATAAGTTTCTCGAGCCAAACAATCTCTGTTCTACATGAGAGGAACTTATTAAATTTTGAACGGGCAACAATCGTAAAAGAATTCGTGACTGTCTTGCATTAATGAAAAAACCCGCTTAACGGTTTCGTACACCAATAGTTGTTACGGCGTTTCAGGGCATAGATTTTCAGATTCATCAAATCCAAATACCAGTCTGATAATAAACAGCATGGTTCTTTTCTACGCACATGCGCCAAGGTCGTGCGGGCTGCGAACACGGTTGCCAGCTGTGCAGTAACGCTGTACTGTGGTCTTTATGGCAACGGGCTGGCAGAGTTGCAGCAGATGCTGTAACAACGGACTGTCGCCCCACATTCCGGCCTAACTGCCGTACTCGGTGAAGCCTCTTTACTTAGGTTTACGAGTTTTTACGTAAGTTTTATGGTTTCTTAGTTACGTATAAGTAATAACCTTCGAACCCCGAGAACCGGCCAACGCACCGGAAGACTCACCATCACCAACAAAAGAAGAAATCCTCCACTGCATAAAGAAACTGAAAAACAACAAGGCAGCCGGTGAAGACGGAATAACGGCAGAACTGCTGAAGAACCTAGGACCAAACTCGCTAAACGAAATCACACAAATCACACAGAACACCTGGACAACCGAAATCATACCTGACGACTGGAAGACCGCACTCATTCACCCGCTACACAAGAAAGGTGACAGGACAGACACAAACAATTATAGAGGAATTTCCCTGCTATCGGTCATCTACAAAATTCTATCAACCTGCCTTCTCACCAGAACGCAAGGACAACTGGAACCCGCCATCTCGGAATACCAAGCGGGTTTCAGACCCAACAGAGCCTGCCCCGAACAAATCTTCAACCTGAAATCAATCATAAAATCCCACATGACAAGCCCCAAAAAAATCATCTGCACTTTCGTCGACTTCAAAAAGGCTTACGACTCGATCGACAGAAAGTCCCTCATCCAAATCCTCAGAGAAAAAGGCCTAGACCAAAAGACCCGAAGACTAATCGAACAGACACTAACCAATACAAAATCCAAAGTCAAATTCATGGGCGAAATCTCGGACCCCTTTGAAATCCACACTGGCCTAAGACAAGGAGATGGACTATCCCCGCTATTGTTCAACATCGTCCTGGACAAAGTAATGAGCGAATGGGAAGCTGAAGTCAGGAGACAAAACACCTGGAGACCAGTCACATTAGGAAGGAAAAGACTGGAAATCCCTTACCTAGCATTCGCAGACGACCTAGCGATACTGACCTATGACCCAACATCAGCAAAAACACAGATCGAAATCCTGAAAGAATGCGCCGAGAAAGTCGGCCTACAAATCTCTTTTGAAAAAACGCAAGTCCTAACAAGAGAAGGCGACGACATCACAACCAAGTACGGCAAAATTAAAAGGGTCACACACTTCAGATACCTAGGCGAAATCATCGAACCGACCGGAACAGAGAAACTGGCTTACGAAGACAGACAACAGAAGACACGGAAATAAAAAAAAAAAAATGGTTCAAATGGCTCTGAGCACTATGGGACTTAACATCTATGGTCATCAGTCCCCTAGAACTTAGAACTACTTAAACCTAACTAACCTAAGGACAGCACACAACACCCAGCCATCACGAGGCAGAGAAAATCCCTGACCCCACCGGGAATCGAACCCGGGAACCCGGGACGGAAATCACTAGGCATGGTACGAAACGTCTACAACAAACAATGCATTTCCAGAAACACCAAGATCAGACACTATAACACAGTGATCAAACCCGCCGTACTGTATGCCAGCGAAACACTAGCACTCAACAGGAAAATCAAAATTGAAGAAATCAGAAAAGAAGAACGCAAAATCATGAGGAAAATTTTAGGAGGAAGACCCACACCAGATGGCTACAGACTACAGAAGAACTCAACAGTAGAAGCATATTCGAACATCGAGAACGATATGAGAAAAAGGCGCCTTAAATTCTACGGACATTTAGATAGACTCCCTGAAACAAGACTCACCAAGAAAATTCTAGAACACATCAAGACACTTTAAGTCTCGACACCCTGGATGGAAGGAGTCCGAAAAGACCTACAAGCAATTGGCACCACAAACACCACAGACAGAAGCACCTTCCGAAAACACATAGACAATTGGGAAGTAAAGTCAGAAGCGCTAAAACAGCGGACCAAACACGAATGGTCTGAGGAGAGAAAAGAGGCCCTCTCCAAGAGAATGAAGGAGTACTGGAAGGACAAGAAGAACAAGCCTTCAAAGTCATAAGCTTAACGATTTCCTTTTAGGGAAAATTCGCCAATAATAATAATAATAATAATAATAATAATAATAGTTGATGTTAGGTAAGAGCAAGGAGAAACTAAATCGTAGAGACATAATACCAACTGCGTCATGGCGTTCCGATAATGTCTTGTTCACAATCGATGCATAAGAGACGAAACAATGTAGACTCATTAGCATTCGCGTTGTCATTCGCTTTCTCATCACATTCCTTTGCTGATTTGATTCCTATTCTGATGGCTGTTCATTGCTGAATTAATGTAAGTGTATGCTGAAACTATAATTTGAAAGCGAAGTGTTATTCAAAGTCGTGTGTTTCATTTATGTTATCCCAGTAACAACTTAATTTCAAAAATATTGTGAGCCCGTGGCATATGTTAAAGACGAAGTTTCTGTGGGAGAGTTTTGAGTCGGCTTCACCGGTGTTTAACCGTTCTCTGTATCTGAATAAGTAATCTGCAATTTTCAAAATTACGTTAGACAAGTTCTATGATTTTGCTGATGGGCGGCGCCGTCAAATATTTTGAATGATCTTATTCAAATTCTACAAGCAGAAAACACGGAGAACTTTGGCTTGGAGTGGGCCTAGTTTATGAAAGACATTTATTAACATAAATTATGAAATATTACAACGTTTTATCTCATAAGCATTTCGTACGAAAGAAAATGTTCTTGATAACCATTTAGGAACGAAGGATGTAGCACGATCGCTTTATTGCTTTTATTGTAATAGCTAAATAAAGTTAATCATTAATTTCCACCACGTACAAAATTTAAGCGTCAGAAGTAAAATTTAAAAATAGTTAGAGCTCGCATCGCAACAAAAATAACATGAAATGAAGAATGGAAAAAATCTTTGCTGGCTAGAGGCAGTCGTTACAACCCGATGTACCATTGAAATACCAGTTCAGGCAGAGCTTTCAAGAAGATTTTACACAATAATTACGCCGATGAAGTTTAACCATGCTGTTTAGGAAGATACTTGCACAAAACTGGCACAACAGACAGCGCCAATTGCGACTGCTTGACGGACGTAGAAAGAAGAAACGAATACAGACATTTCGCTGAATTAGTTACGTAGTTTAGGTGTTAGGAACACTTTACCAGCCTCCATTCTGTTTGCAACGGTACATTTATTAATCTTCTAACTAATTGCACGGTTTTCTAGATGTCTGGGCGCACCAATATAGCCGTGCGCGGAACAGCTTCCGTGGAGTGGAGCTTCACAAAGGAACCTACACGTTTCAAAGGGTGCCGTTTACACACAACAAACGCGAAACCAAGTCTCTTGAATGTTGAACACGGACGTAAATTGGTTGCCCGTGTTCCGTAACTTGGTATAATCGTTCAACGTCTGTTTGAAGTGATCCTATGTGACCAGTCTAATGTATAGACACGTATAAAGTGTAGAACACTTCAATTTTTATCTGGTAAAAATTGTTATTTGTTGAAATGTAAATAAGAAACACAGTGTAACTAGTCACTAGATGTTAAGTTTCCTTTTTGTTTACCACGAGTTTCTGAACTTTGCTCCACCAGCAGGTGGCAGTTTTGGCGTTTAGCTAACGACATTGCTCCCAGGAAACCAAAGATTTCGAATAATATCAGGAATGTGTTAAGTTTAGCGCTTCTATTGCAGAGTGCTTGTGGTGGACCAGTAAGAAGAAAATTTTAGGAACCGATGTGACCCAGGGTGACGTACGTGCACCCCTGTCCATCATTATAGTAAGCTTTCATGGAGAGTTTTGCGTACGTGCTTAACAACTCACTGTTTACAAATTTTACAGAGATGTTACAAAAATTTCATGTCCATTAACTTACAGACGAAAAAACATATTTTTTTCTGACATGCAGCAATTATTATTCAGCAGTGGATCTCGTTTTCTACACATTTCTACATAATTTCTACTTACTCACTTACTCTTCTTCTCCTTCTTTTTCTTCTTCATTTTCGATTTCAATGTAGCTGTCTCTTCCGTGGTCTTCCGGGATCTCGTTTCACTTGTGGTTTGTAGTTCAGTAACGTTTTGTTAGTGTGACTTCTGAGGTATCGATATGTTCTGGCCATTTTACTCTCTTTTCTTTGATTCAATCCTCAACTGAATAAATTTCCAGTTCAATTTTGATGTCTTCATTTCTTATCTGCTACCTGACTGCAATCTTCCATGTGTCTCATATATTTAATTTTAGTGGCTGGTATAAGTGTTTTATCTTGCTTTCTTGCTCTCCACTACTCATGTTGAAACATGAATAGCCACTTACTTCCCTAGTGCTGTATGGATGTACCACACGTTATCTATACCTAAATAATTTATTGTGTATTATTTTCAAGCTGGTAGCTTACATGACAACTAAAGAAGTTTAAAACACTTCTAAAATATAACCATTCAGCAATATTTTGGGATGTACAGGGTTTTTTCCTTTGGAAGTGATAATTCTAGAATGTATCTCGTCAGGCAGTGAGTTTCCCTTTGCAGATTGTCCTCATTCTCCTGTAAAATCTTTAAATCGTCAGCGAAACTCAAAGTGTTCATTCTGTTTTAATGCCATGGTTGGCATTGGTTTCCCACAGTGTCGCCAGTACAGATATTTAAAAATTTGTACGACATACTGCACCCTTGTCTCACTCGTCTGTTAACTGTTAGGGTTCCGGTCTTCCCTCTAGCCACAATTTTGTGAGTTTTGTTTCTTTATATAGACTATTAATAATTTGTATTTAGTGCTTCGGTTGCCCTTGTCTTCCTAAATTGCTCTGTAAAATATAGCGGCCTACTAATATGTTAAGACGAAACATTCTGAGTCGAGCTTATAAAAGTTATTCAGAAGGCCTATTCCAAGGTAGTTTTCGAATTTAATATAGTTGAAAGTCAACTGTTGTCTATATTTTAACTTCAGGTTGCAATATCTGGAATTTGATTGAAGCTGTTTTCCAGGCAGGCCCACTTAACTACGTGTCTGACGATTTCATGTAGCCACAATAGCCGATCTCCGCAATATAAAGTGCAACGGAATAATTTACTACGTATCACCTGAAGATAAATCATTTGGTCCAAACGTGAATTATAAAGGAATGAGTGTAGATGGCGTTTTCCTTACAAGAATCGTCTTTGCCATGCACACGTGCTGTCTGCATGATCTGCAAAACCTATGAGCGTTTCTAAGGCACGCATGCAGGATAATTTCCAGAGTTCACGTATAAGGGTGTTAACTGGATATTCGGTAAGAAACGATCGGAGGAGGTATAATTATGCTGTTGCATTGGATTCACTGATCGAGGAACTTAATTTTTGCAACTGAAAATCTCGCAATATCAGGATTCAGCAACGCTCCGTAAGATGCTAAGCTTTTGATACAGGGTGTTCGGAAATTCCCCTTACAAACTTGTAGGACTTGTAGAGGGGAGTGAGTAGATAATATTTTGAACGGAAACCCATGCCCGAAAACGTACCGTTTCCGTTGTAGACGGTTTCAATTCAATGTTTAACTAATTCGCTTCTGCTTGAGGAATTTAATTAGACGTGACGCAGTACAATTATTAGGTAACAGTTCGAAAGGAAACATAAAGAAACATACATTTATCACTTAAGACCAATTGTTCGTATTAAAACTTAAACATTAAGTGTTTACATCACCCCAAAACAAGAAAGGATATTGTACGTAGAGAACAGTACTGATGCATTACAAAAGTGGCTCGATGTGGCGGCCACCAATGTCGTTACAGACACTGCACCCACGAAGCATGTTTTGTTACACACTCCCCACCCTACCTGCTGTCTCTTCAGCTTGTAGTACAGCAGCCAGAGCTCCGCCAGCAGATCTTCCTCTGTCCTTACAGAAGTCTCGTAAATTAAACTTTGCATACAACCCCACAAGATAGAGTCCACAGGAGTTAAATACAGGGATCGCGGCGGCCACGGGGTTGGACCACCTCGCCCTATCCGTCTTTCAGCATATTCTCTGTTTTTATGTCTCCGAACTCCACGTGAGAAGTGAGGTGGTGTACCATCATGCTGAAACCACATTTCCTGACGGACATCCAGTGGCACAGTTTCCAAGAACGCGTCCAATGCGTTTTGTAGGGATCGAGTATGCAGGACCAGTTAGCTTGAGTAGAAGGAGAAGTGTAGATCTGAATTGAAAGCGTCGTTGAACGGAAACGGTAATATTATGTACTCAATCCTCTCTAAATGTCCTAGAAGTTTGTAACGGAGATTTCCGAACACTATGTACAATGGTGCAGTTAAATGGAGAATGCGAGTATAGCTTCGCCTGCTGTAGCTATTAGTATACTTAAATACGTGGCAAAGGAAAATAAAGGAAATCTTTAAAGGAACCAATTGTATTGCCACGAGATTTGTTAGAAATACTCTCTATTTAAGAAATATCTTTTGCAGGAAAAAGAGTAGCGCATTGAGCGTCATTAATCAAAATATGCTAGCCCATTATGTGAATATGGACGTTACTGATAAAAAATGAACCTTTGTCTCAGAGACGAGAAACCAGAAGATATATTTTATCAAAATTATCCCCTTCCCATCAAAAAATAAAGACAATACGGGCCTTGAAACATTTGCCCAGTGTCGATACAAGTAGTCTTAACTTCATTCAAGTACAAATACAAAGCACGTGAAAAATACTTCGTGCTGAGGAGTAAGACTTTAAATAACGACTTATTAGTTGAGAGATAGCATGTATGTATATGCTCATCAGCCAGGACATTGTGACCACTGACCTACTATCGATTTGAACCCTTCCAGGCGACAGCAGCGTCACATGGCAAGGAATTGCTGCTAGTCAGACACACGTAGTATCAGTGAATGTGCTGCCCGTGTGTAGAATCGGGAAGGCTCGCGATATATTGAGTTTCACCGAAGGCAGATTGTGATGGTCCGGAGAATCAGTACATCAGGAAATAAGTTCCACGGTGCTGGAGAGAGCTGAGACGGTAAAAAATGTAGAGGAGGACAGAGATTTGAATACATCCACCAGATAATTGAGGACGTAAGTTGTAAGTGCTACGCTGAGATGAAGAGGTTGGCACAGGAAAGGAATTCGTGGCGGAGCGCGTCAAATCAGTCACAAGACTGATGAAACGAAAATGATTTTAATGCTGCAGGCGTTCCACTTCAGTGCAAAGCACAGGGCATTCAGACAACCATGTGAAAACTTTTTGAAATTTATGTCGAATATTAAACTTTACGGTCCCTCAGGGTGATAAATAATGTAAGCTTCTAAGTTAGTGCAATCAAAAGGTACGGTCAGGTATGACATATAATTTCATACTCTCAAACTCGCTCATCAAACTTGTAGATGTACCATTTATATATACATGTATACAACGGGGTTGGTGTTCTAGCGGAAAAAAGCGGTAAAGCATGTACATAGAAACAGGAAGATCGCGGGATCCAATCTCAGTCGGGCGGCGGATTTTTCAGTCTTCGTTTTAACATCGCCCTTAACTCTCAACTATGTGAGGACTCGCCAGAACTAGCACGTTTATATTAAAAATGAAGAAATTCCTGCGGCTGTATTTAAGGTGTTGATTTTATTTTGGCAACCAGTTTCAACGTTGTAACCACGTCTTCCTCAGGCCCATACAATTGTTGACGTCAACTGCGTGCGGCTGCACGTATCAGCGCGTATCAGCCGCACGCAGTTGACGTCAACAAGTGTATGGGCCTGAAGATGACGTTTTACAACGTTGAAACTGGTTGCCAAAATAAAATCGACACCTTAAAAACAGCTGGAGGAATTTCTTCATTTTTGATATAAATTTATACCAGCTCACGTCCCACTGTCCTTCATTTCAACTATGGATGCACGAAGAAGAACCAGCACGTGGGTCGGATTTCTCACTAAACCGTAGGTCCGCCTTCCTCGGTTGGATGCCTGGGGTAGGTTAGGGACACACAGGTCGCCGAAGTGGTGTCCATCAGAAAGACCTGCACCGGGCCATGGAGCCACACGAAACTGTTATTATTAGTACCTATGTACATAATTAAATATGAGTGCAATTCTCAGAGCGCGAGGCCTACTAGCACTTCTCCAGTTTTTTCAACCTGCCTTCCGTTACTAAATGCAAGAGTGACATCTGCGCCACTGAACCTCGAGATGGAAGCAGACTGCACCGCTACAACAGCGTCACCGACCGGTCTCCAGAGCGGTGGATGGAGGACGCCAGAAGAAGCCGCAGCCGCTCCCAGCAGGGCCGACTATGGGTCGTGTCTGCGTTCGCCATCGAAATTATTGTGCAGCCATTTCCTTCGTAGACGACTTGGACCGTGTTGGCCCTGGTCATAACGAGAGAAATGGTCTGTTGCTGTCATATATTGTGACCACAAATGCTAAATTTCCTTTAGGCTTACTCTGAAGTGTCGTTGATGGAACACGTAAGCGGGCGACCACGAGTGGTATCCGCTGACCCTTCTGCGGCCAGGGCGCCGCCTCCTCGGGCTGAGGCCTCAGTCTGGAAGCGCTGGAGCCGCCGCTCGCGCGCCCGGCACGCGCCCGCGACCTTGTGGCGGCTCCAGCGCCGCTCCAGAGCCGCTCCAGCCTCATGAATATGCATGGCGGGCAGCGGCCGGCGCTGGAATTACTGCAGCAGGTGTGCGCCCGCCGCCGCCGCCGCCTCCAGTCTCACAAATGGAGAACTGGAGCACCGCAGGAGCCGCTACTGTGCGGCCGTTGCTGGCGGGCTGAAAAGTGGGGAGAGGCACCCACCCGGAGCGTCTAAATCTGCACCCGTGCTGTGCAAGCCACTTTGAACTGCACGGCACGGGGTGCTTAACGCTGGCATTACTTCCCATTCCAGTCGCTTATAAGCTCTGGAAGAATGGCTGGTCAGGTGCCTCTGGTTTACCGTCATTTGTCTAACGTTAAATAACCAACTCCTGTATTAGGCACCAAAATTCTTTTATTTTTATTGCTTATTACGCGTTTTTCTTTGCAGCATCCTCAGATATTAATGGATACGCGGTATCTAGTCAAAACTGAACTTCTTTACTTAACATCAGAGGCCAAACAATTAAGTTAACTAAGGCTGTTCAATTTTCGCTAGATGTATACCCATTAATATTTGAGGATGCTGCACAGCGAAATGCGTCATAAGGAGTGTAAATAAAAGGATTAAGGCGACTAAGCCAACAGTGAATTGTTTGGGTCAAACATGGTCAGAGCCGCTGAAGTATTTCGTGCCGAAAGTACTGAAATAGTCTAATCTCGTCTTCACAGGTTTCTGTGTGAGTGACACATACTGAAAAGAAGGGTTATGTCCCAATTCTTCTCTTGATGCTGTTTCTTGAAACGTTCTAAGTAAGCATCTGTCTTCAACTGTCTTCCAGTTCAGCTTTTTCATGTCTGCTTGTAACCATACTGTAAACCGCATTTCCTCGCCATGTCTGCGAGCTCTTGTCTACCACCGTGTAGCGTTTGGGGGGCGGATGTGCTAGTCTTTTCCTCGTTCTCCTAAATGGGTTTTGGCAGGATCCTACATGGCTGGCGTACAGGGCGAGAAATTTCCCAGTGCTTCCAACATATGTAGCTGCAAAGGTGTTTAATGTCCTTCCACGAGTCAGCACCTTTCAGAAGCGTTGTAAGAAGGAAATGGCCTATGAGACTGTCTGCATTCTGCTCTTCATTCTGACTGGTTCAAAGGCCTGAATGTTAAATAATTATCTGGAGCGGTTTGGAGCAGGCGAAATCGAGGATTCGACCGGAATCCCTCGTTGAGGTTGAAATTGCAACTCGTGAACCTTCTGGAATGGAGTTGGTGTTTCTAAGTGCCTATCTGGTGTTACAGATCGTGAACAACCAAGTTATTTTTCCAGTACGCAAAGCCACAATGCATTCAAAATGGTGTTCCCCTGAGCGGGAGTCGAATTCTGCTGAGGCAGTTTCCTTTTTTCTCTATCAGAGTTGTAGAATAATCAATGTGCAGCTAATTGGCAATAGGAAGTCTCATAGCAAAGCAAGCAGACATTAATTAGCAGCAGAAATAAAATGTCGCGAACAGAGAAAGGGGAAAGAAGAGATTCGAAAACTGAAGGAAGAAAATGTCAACAGAAATCGAAAGGGAGGCGGTGCGGAGGGAAAGGGAAGAAGAAAACGAGATAGGAGATTAGGGACGAAGAAACAGCAGAAAGCGAGAGAGGAAAGGGAGGATACAAACAAGAAAGAAATAATTTAGGGAAAAGAAAATTATCAGGTTCAATTTATGCAATTTAGGGAAAAAATTAAAAATTCCAGGACCTGGCCGAAAAACGAGGCAATTTCGGATGGATGGAAGAGGACAAGAAAAGGGGAAAGGGCAGCAGAGAAAATCAAGGATAACGTGAAATCCCAAGAATTAAAACTACACTAGCTGGAAGTTGAAAGAGAAACAGTAGGACAGAATACGGTACCCATGTAGATAATTGAGATGTTTGGGGCAGGCAGTCAGCCTTTCGAATATGATAAATTCTCCGGAGGTGCGCGGCCACACCCAGTGGAATTTCTAAACCAGTTTAACAATTTGTATGATACTGGCAATTACTGCAATCAGGACTTAATCGGATTGGCGGTTTGGGATTTGGTGGGAGAAGCAAAATTAATGGATAGAGGTTTGTGGGTTACTTGCAGTTCGTTCCCTGTATTTCGAAAGAATTGCAGCGAGCTGTTTTCGTCCAGGTGTAATGAAGAGCGTTGCCGTCGCAGAATTCGTCTGAGGAAGCCGTGTAGTAGTAGTTACGTCATACAGAAAAGTAGAGAAAGTGCGATACCTTGGCTTATCTTTTGGAAAGAAAGCTTTGCAACAGTTATAGAAAAGTTTTTGGTCAAAACAGATGTCCTAGATGTCCTAGCGATGGTAACAAGCATCTGTGTAAACGCAAGGGTGTTAGCATTTTTAGACGAAATGGAAATTCTGTTTAACCTCTCTGGTAATATATTCAAATACATTTTACAAACTTTTTGTGGTAAAATCTTCTAAAAAAATGTAGAGCCCGCTTGTAGCCGCTTATCTTGTTTATTGTGGAATCGAGGTACAACCGGCTTCGCGATAATGAATCCAAAAAATGGTCCAAATGGCTCCGAGCACTATGGGACTTAACATCTATGGTCATTAGTCCCATAGAACTTAGAATTACTTAAACCTAAGTAACCTAAGGACAGCACACAACACCCAGTCTTCACGAGGCGGAGAAAATCCCTGACGCCGCCGGGAATCGAACCCAGGAACCCGGGCGTGGGAAGCGAGAACGCTACCGCACGACCACGAGCTGCGGGCTATAATGAATCATCATCATCAAATACAATGGCTGTTGGAAGATCTGTCACTGATCTCAGATAATTATAGATCATCACTGAGGGATAATTTGGACCAAAGAATAAGCGGACACTGTGACATCAGAATACCGTAAATATAGTATTGTAGCAACTTACCAGGGTTGAATTCCTCACAGTACTTAGAAAAATAGCTATCCCGGCGACGATGAAGAAATTATAACATCGTATGCTGACGCAGCCACAACATCGTACCTACGGCACGAGTTGTAGTAGATGCCGGTAGACGGGATGAAGGTTATATAAGACCGTAGTACTTTAGTTTTGGAAGCTTGGGAGTCGTTTTGCAAATTAAATTGACAACCGGAAATAAATTATACAATAACAGCACGTTTTGCTTTTACATCTACATCTACATCAATACACTGCGAATCATATTTAAGTGCCTGGCAGAGGGTTCATCGAATCACCTTCACAATTCTCTATTATTCCAATCTCGTATAGCGCGTGGAAAGAATGAACACCTATATCTTCCAGTAATTGCTCTGATTTCCCTTATTTTATCGTGGTGGTCGTTACTCCCTATGTAGGTTGATAACATTACTAACACGTTTGAGACAATGGAAAAATTCTTGCTCTTTTTATTTTTGTACAAATCCGGCTGATTAAAAATGAACACTAATTAACATTTATTTTAGTTTTTTAAATTGGCATCCAGGCCACGGAACAACTAGGTTAAATGAGATTAATGGTTTCGATTACAAGCTAAATTACGAAAATAGCTAAAAATGACAAGGTAATCACGCTACATAACAATTTGGAGTAAAACTAAATGAATGAGAACGAAACGTGTTATATTTGGAATCAGTGTCTTCTTTAGTTCAGCTTTTGTCACGGTGATGAAACTTGCATTAACTTTTTGTATTTATATCAATGCCAACTATACATCCTCAATAGAAAAACTAGCTAATCTTCACTACTAGGTAACTGGATCATTTGAGTTTCGACGCAAACAGTTCATGAAGTGGGGACAGATAGGAGCATTTCTTCTTCTAAAGCATTCAAGAAAATGTTTCAGGAATTGGTAGCTCTCACAGCCGAATGTTAACTATGAATGAACATAGACATAGTTGAACATAGACTTAGCGATTGCATTAAAATTGCATAAGTTAAAGCATCTCAGTGGTATCAACAAATTTATCAGTTACTTGACAGTATAACTAAAAATGAAGTAATTGTTAAACGGAAGACATTGAGAATGAGAAAATGAATTATTATATGGAAAATTCAGTTCTCAGTGGTTGCAGACACACTTAGAAGGCTGTGATGAACACATATACTGCCCTTTTGAAACACAAGAAGCAAAAAGAGCTGATCTGTATCTCCAAGGGGGCGATGAATGATTTGGCTTTACAACGGCTGGAAGATACTAGGCAGCTTGCAGTCACCTGACGGCAGCGCCTTTCGATCACGCAAAGCAAGCCGTGCCGTTGCTCAATATGACAGTCAGGCGGTTTCTAGCTCGTCGCATTCGCACGATAATTAAATTTGACCTTTCGTTACCAGATTGTGAAGTGGGCTACAACGTGGCCTGCTTACCTCTATAATATTCCATCCGAGGGACTTTCTTCGTTGGGTTTTCACTTTCATCTCAACTGCAACCGTTTCAAGGTGATTGACTTGGTCAGTGGCTGTTCTGAGGCGGGCCGTGCCTAGACTCGATGCCCCGATGTGGCAGGAGGTCATCTTCGTAACTACCGCTCCAAATCAGCCAGGCCAGGCAGTGACAGAAGGGTTGGTCACCATATAATGCTACTCAAGCAATTACACCTCGCTAGAGAACGACGCCTCAGTCACGATCCGGAAGGATATCGTAGGTCCAGGTCTGCGGAATACAAGACAGTTATTATTGTCAACCTCTAGATCAGAGACGGTAATACAGTGGAGGCAGCTGACGGACTGGTCAGTTGAGCGAAACACAGATTTGCAAATCTCTGAAAACTAAGTAATACTCAGGTTTACATAGTGACGCAGTTACAAGGAAACACTGCGCCAGTATGAAGTCTTTCTTGTTTTGGAATCTACTGTGATATTGACAGAGTGTTTATGCCAACCGCACGCGACACTGAAAGTCCACCGCTCCAAATTGAACCGAGTATGATAAGTCCGCCGGCCGGTGTGGCCGTGCGGTTCTAGGCGCTTCAGTCTGGAACCGCGTGACCACTACAGTCACAGGTTCGAATCCTGCCTCGGGCATGGATGTGTGTGCTGTCCTTAGGTTAGTTAGGTTTAAGTAGTTCTAAGTTCTAGGGGGCTGATGACCACAGATGTTAAGTCCCATAGTGCTCAGAGCCATGATAAGTCCAAGCTGGCCGCCACTGGGTGCCGTGCTCACTCCAGATTCTCCTTCAGTCGCAAGACAACCTACTAGTGGCGCTACGTATCTAAACAGAGGGCACCCACCACAAGTAGTGGGCCTGTGTGCCTTTCTGTAGAGTCTGTGCTGTTGCCAGATCTTCCCCACAATTAAGGTCGAGGTCACGCCTCCCATTACCCCCTCGTGCTCCACACTCCCCCCCCCCCCCCCTCCATTATGAGCCAATTGGCTGGTGTACAAATGTTAAGAAATTCAAAGCAGCTTTATCCTATTGGCTGGGGTATTGGCTGGGGCCTGCATGGTTGTCTGATTTCCAATTATCTTAATGGCTGTAATTTACATCCCACATTATTTTAATTACATTAGGTTACACCCTAAATTGGACATCTTTGTATTTAGAATTATCTTAGTTACTATTAATCAAAATTGGTCATCACTATAATAATATATCTGCATCACCCTTAACTTAATGGATACAATTTAAAATGCAAAAACTGGCCATCTATATCTTTAGCTTTATCTGATGCTTCTACACTTAAAAAATTTCCTGGAGCCAGTTAACAGCCCGCTTGTGATGTTATTACCTTGACTGGAAAGGGCAGGAGCAAAAAGAAGCTTCTTTCAAATAAACAGAATGTGAAGAGTCCTCTCCCGCAGCACGTACAATGCTCCCGGCTGGGGGCTGGCTGCACTCGTCACCCACCACCGCTGCCTCTGATGTGCTGTCTACAGCTGCCGCACATCTGAGGAGTTCAAATGGTTCAAATGGCTCTGAGCACTATGGGACTTAACTACTGTGGTCATCAGTCCCCTACAACTTAGAACTACTTTAACCTAATTAACCTAAGGACATTACACGCATCCATGCCCGAGGCAGGATTTGAACCTGCGACTGTAGCAGTCGCGCGGTTCCGGACTGAAGCGCCTAGAACCGCTCAGTCACCACAGCCGGCATCTGAGGAGTGCTGCCGCTGCAGCTACTGGCCAGCTATCGTCATGCTCTACGATCATGCATGATCAGATCGAAGATTGCATGCTTCACACCTGTCGAACCAATATCACGTTTCCCTGGCACAGCATGAACAGGGAAGTGTCTGTCTTCAAGCCACCACACTGTCTATTACTGCAATCAAACCTTGTGAGATGCTTCCACAGGTGTTCCGACTGGATTGCTGGGGACAGCCATGAATTCCTATGCCATGCCAACCTCTTCACCCTCAGAGTAGCACTTGCAACCTTCGTCCTTAATTATTTTCTAGATCTATTGCCATTTCTGTCTTCCTCTAGTATTTATACTCTGTACAGCTTCCTCTAGTATCATGAAAGTTATTTTCTGATGTCTTAACAGATGCCCTATCTTCCTGTCCCTATTCCTTGTCCGTGTTTTCCACATATTCTTTTCCTATCCGATTCTGCGCAGAACCTCCTCATTCCTTACCTTATCAGTCCACCCAATTTTCTGCAGCACCACATCTCAAATGCTTCTAGTCCCTTCTGTTCCGCCGGCCGAAGTGGCCGCGCGGTTCTGGCGCTGCAGTCTGGAACCGCGAGACCGCTACGGTCGCAGGTTCGAATCCTGCCTCGGGCATGGATGTGTGTGATGTCCTTAGGTTGGTTAGGTTTAACTAGTTCTAAGTTCTAGGGGACTAATGACCTCAGCAGTTGAGTCCCATAGTGCTCAGAGCCATTTTGAACCTTCTGTTCCGGTTTCCCACAGTCCATGTTTCACTACTACAAAATAATGTGTTTCATACGAACATTTTAAGAATTTTCTTCCTCAAATGAAGGTCTATGTTGAATACTAGTAGAATTCTCTTGGTCAGGAATGCCCTTCCTGTCAGTGCTAGTCTGCTTTTTATGTCCTTCTTGCTCCATTTGTCACTGGTTATTATGCTGCCTCGGTGGCGGAAATCCTTAACTTCACTGGTTTAGTGGCCATTGATGCTGATGCTAAGTTCCCCGCTGTTTTCATTTCTACTACTTCTCATTACTTTCGTCTTTCTTCGACTTACTCTCAATACACATTCTCTGCTCTTAAGACTGTTCATTCCATTCGGCAGATCCTGTAATATTTAATCACTTTCACTGAGGATGGCAATATTATCGATGAATCTCATCATCGGTATCCTTTCACCTTGAGTTTTAATTTGGTCCCGGTGGAGGTTCGAGTCCTCCCAGGGGCATGGGTGTGTGTGTTTGTCCTTAGGATAATTTAGGTTAAGTAGTGTGTAAGCTTAGGGACTGATGACCTTAGCAGTTAAGTCCCACAACATTTCACACACATTTGAACATTTTTTTGACTTTTAATTCCACTCGGGTGAACTTTCCTTTTATTTCCGCCATTGCTTGTTCTTTGTACATTTTGAAGAGTAGAAGTGAAAGGTTACATCTCTGTCTTCCACATTTTTAATCCGTGTACTTCGTTCTTGGCCTTCCAATCTTATTGTTCAAATGGCTCTAAGCACTATGGGACTTAACATCTGAGGTCATCAGTCCCCTAGACTAAGAACAACTTAAACCTAACTAACCTAAGGACATCACACACATCCATGCCCGAGGCAGGAATCGAACCTGCGACCGTAGCAGCCGCACGGTTCCGGACTGAAGCACCTAGAACCGCTCGGCCACAGCGGTCGGCTCTTATTGTTCCCTCGAAACTTTTGTGCGTACTGCATATTCCACGTCTTTTCCTATGGCCTAAAGCTTATCTCTATTTTTCTCAGAATTTTTAACAACTTGAATGATTTTAAGTTGTCAGAAACTTTTTCCAGGTCGAAAAATTCAGTGAACATTTCTTCATTTTTCTTCAGTCTCGTTTCCACTACGAACCGCAACGTCAGAACTGCCTCTCTGCTGCCTTTACCTTCCTAAAGCGAAGCTGATTGTCATCTGCCACATCCTCAGTTTTCTTTTCCATTCTTCTCTATATTATTCTTCTCAGCAACTTGGATGCATGAGCTGTTAAGCTGATTGTACGGCAATCCTCTCACTTGTCAGCTCTTGCACTCTTCGGAATTGTGTGGATGACATATTTCCGAAAGTCAGATGGTATATCTCGAGACTCATTCATTCTACAAACCACCGTGAATGGTCACTTTGTTGCCACTTCCCCCAATGATTTTAGAAATATCGATGGGTCCTTTCTGCCTTTGTTAATCTTAAGTGTTCCAAAGCTCTTTTAAATTCTGATTCTAATATTGGATTCCCTATCTGTTTTAAGTCGACTCTTGTTTCTTCTTTTATCACGTCAGACAATTCTCCCCCCTCACAGAGGCCTTCGATGTACTCTTTCCACCTATCTGCTCTCATCTCTGCATTTAACAGTGAAATTCCCGTTGCGCTCTCAATGTTACATTCCTTTTTTTGATTTCAGCGAAGATTGTTTTGACTTTTCTATATGCTGAGTCAGTCCTTCCGACAACAAGTCCTTTTTTCATTTCTTCACATATGTCATGCAGCCTTTTCGTCTCAGCTTCCCTACACTTCCTATTTATATCATTCCTAAGTGACTTGTATTTCTGTGTTCCTTAATTTCCTTGATCATGTTTGTACTTCCATCATTCATTGATCGACTGAAGTACTTCTTGTGTTACCTATGATTTATTTTCACTTAATTGTGTTGTACCTAATCACTTAAAGTTCAGAGTACTCTTCAGCAATACTAAATTGTGATGAGAGTGTATATCTCCTCATGCCTTACAATCCCGTATCTGATTTTGGAGTCTGTGTCTAACCATGGTGTAATCTAACTGAAATCTATCGTATTTCCCTGCCTTTCCAAAGTATGCCACCTCCTCTTTGATTGTTGAACAGAGTAGTCACTATTACTAGATGAAATTTATTGCAGAACTGAAACAGTCTTTCTCCATTCTCATTTGTGCGACTAAGCCCATATTCTCCCGTAACCTTTCCTTCTACTCCTTCCCCTACAGCCGCATTCCAGTCTCCCACGAATATTAGATTTTCATCTCCTTTTACACACTGAACTACTCGATCAATATCCTAATATGCTTTTTCTGTCTCTTGAGCTTCAGCTTGCGACGTCAGCATGTACACATGAGCTATCGTCGTCGGTGTGGATTTGCTGTCGATTCTGATGAGAACAACCCTATCACTATACTGTTCACCGTAACACACTCTCTGCCCTACCTTCCTATTCATAACGAATTTTCCTCCTGTTGTACCATTTTCTGCTACACTCATCCGACCAGAAATCCTTTTATTCTTTCCATTTGATTTCACTAAGCCCTACAATATCTAGACTGAGCCTTTGCATTTCTCTTTACAGGCTTTCCACTTCCTCTACCACGTTCAAACTTCTGACATTCCACGGTCCGACTCGTAGAACGTTAGCCTTCCGTTGATTATTCCATATTTTTCTAATGATAACTTCCCCCTTGGCGGTCATCTGCCGGAAATTCGAAAGGGGGACTATTCCGGAATCTTTTGCCAATTGAGAGAGCGTCATGACGCTTCTTCAGTTACAGGCCAAGTGTCTTGTGGTTACACATTATGTGTCTTTAATGCAGTGGTGTCCATTGCCTTCTGCATCCTCATGCCGTCGATCATTACTTGCGCCTTTAGGGGCAGTTTCCATCCCCAAGGGCCAGAGAGTGTCCTGTACCTCTGCCCGCTCCTCCACCCTCTTTGGCACGTCTTTGGCAGAATGATGGTAACTTCTTATGTCGGAAGTCTTTGGCCGACAATTTGAAGATTTTAATTCAAAATTTAAGCGGTAGAGGGGTTCGAACCCGGAACCGAATACGTGTTGATTAGTAATCAAAGACGCTATCCTCCTTTTTAAATTGCTTACTGCTTTTTTGACACACTTGCTCATCCAACAGAGTTTAATCTGAAAAATAAAAAAATCAAATGTGCCGCTACTTGGCACCGCCACGTTGACCGTACTATAAAAAAGACAACCATCCTCTATTCAGGCGTTACCCATAACTATTCTCAAAAATTCTTCTCAGGTTTAAAATTTTTGTTTATTTATATATGTATATATTCATTAACTTAGTTATAAGATTATAATCTATAAATGCGCTCAAATGAAAATTCTATATAGCAAAATGTTACAATAAAAATCTGATTCAATGCGCAAACTAAAACATCTTTGTACGTTGCTTGCGCTATTTCAGATAAAACGATCTGTCTTCAAGAAATGGTGCAACTGGAGCATTCCTGTCCACTGCGACTGGCGTTTTCAATTTCCAATAATGCCGTCTGAAATATCAACAACATATTCATGCTGCATTTCTAATGTCACAATGAATGCAACGTTCTTTGAATCAGCCAATAACTTTCGTTTCTCATTGCTTGCAATTCTGGTCGTTTTGTATTCCATGTGATGCTGCGCGGTACGTTACATTTTGCCCGGCATTCTCCGACTAGTGGGAGGTTTACGAAACGCTGTTGTGTTGTGAGCGTTCAAGAGCGTTGTGACCGTTTTGCAGGTACCACCAGAAACCAGGCTCCACTTTCTCCCCTTCGCCAAGATGTAGTCGATTGTTATTGCGTTGAACAATGTAAGCAAATGATATTTGGCGAGGGGAACGCAACAGTCATTCGTACACAGAGGGGACCGAAGTTCAATCACGCGGATGTGAGTCGGAGGTAACAATCTAAGATCTTCTATGTCAGTCGCCAAATGCGACTTCATACCACGTCGCACTCACAGTGTTTGACAGAAAGTGGCGGTGTATCGTTTCCCACACCTGTGGACAATTGACAGTCGTGTATTTGGTTTCTACCACGTTATGCGGAACTGCTCACAGAACGTTGGTGCAGAAGTCTTTCGACTACGGCGGGCACGTTCTGGGGAGATCCGAAGCCACATGAGTGTTTACCGAATGAATGTCAATGAGTGGAGAAGTGTCTCGCGACGTGCGCCACCTACCGGCGGGACGTGACGGACCGGCATTGAGTCCTCCAGTACACGACCCGTAAGGGAGGTGTGTTGCCTGAGCACGTGGGTAGCTGTTGCCTTAGTCGAGACGCTACATCGTCAGAAAGGGGTCACTCGTACTCCACGTGGTCTGGAGTGCCCTGTATGGTGCCACAGTCACACGATGGTATAGCCCGGTTCCCGAACCAGCATAGCTATGTGGGATACGGTCCATGTCCGGTGAGAAAATGCAGCAGTGCTCTGGTAGGTTTGAAATACCTGAGCAGCAGGCGCCCCTTGATATCCGGCAACAACTCATGAGTTCTGCGCCCAGTTTTATCAACATTGAAAGGTCTCTGTTGGATTCCTTTCATGTTAATTTTTTAAAACTGTTGTCATTTACGGCATACATTCCACTTCTAAATTTACTGTTGTGTTTCTGACTATCTGGGAGGAGACTGAGCAGTGGAACGTGTTACTTTTACACATAATCAAGAACGATCTGTCACACTACTATACTTTAAAACACAGTTTATATGTAATTCATGTCACACAGTCTCATACGGAACCTACATCAGCTTTCTTTTATATACTGTATATGACAAGATACTGTCATCCCCCTTCCCTTCTGTGTGAAAGGATGAATGAGCAAATGTATTTCTAGTTGCATGCTTGAGGGTAGCAGACAAGCCTGTCTGCTAGAGAACAGTAGGACCAACGTCGGAACAGGTAGCTACGCTTCATAAAAGCAAAGAGGTTTCTATTCTTAGTATGGTCCTGTCCGTCCCTTGTCATGTAGGTATAGGAAGCTGCCTCTCTGGTCACTTCCGTTTTGTATCTGGAAACACCCTCGGTAGGGGCCCACGGCAGTCTGTCCGCGGCGAGCGTGTGAAGTGGTAAGATCTCCGGCTAAGCGCGTCTCTGCCAAGTCCGTAGGACAATGGATTTCTTAAGTTCAGCCTAACTGAAAATTTAATCACCTTTATTTCAGGTTTAGATCTAAAATATCTAATGTTATCCTAAATTGCAACGCAGTGTAATTCGAGTGTGAAGTTCAGAATATCTTCCAGTAGTTACTTTGTCACTACCTTGTGAGTAAAGTGGAACCACGTGTGGATGATCCGTAACTCTAACTAAGATCATCAATCTTAAACGCGAATGTGCGTGAGATTATAACGTCTCGTCTTGACAATATTTTTCAATATAGCAACTTTTCTTTATGTTCAAGACATGGGGTGTACTTTGTGAGACCAGTACCACGTGCTTATACAATTGTTTGACCCATCAGGCTAATAGCAAGACGATAGTAATCAGTTCGAGGTTTTTATTTAGTAGTTTGTGTTTCAATGTAATTTATTTTAATTGTCAAAATTATTGTGGAGTTACACTCTTTGTGTAAACCAAGTTGACCACGTAAAGCATGTAGTGTAATCATCCAAGTAGCCCTCAGCTATTCTTTTCGGGATGATTTCACAGAGAGTTAGTATGAATTTAGTACACCAGTGTGTGGCAATTTCATGACGGACAGGATTGCGCTACGAACGTAACTTACTTGGGTGAAAATTGAATCAGTCGGTCGTGGTTAATTTCCTCTTGCATATGTTTCAACGCTCTTCGTGTGTTATTTTATGAATGCGGTGTTGTATGCAGTCTCCCAGTCTTGGCTCAATATTTGATGTCTTCCGTAAGATTACAAACTCACATTAACCGGTGATATATATATATATATATATATATATATATATATATATATATATGTATATATATATATATATCACCGGTTAGTTATCGTAAGATGGGTACTAAAAGATTATAATTAATGTTAGTTTGGTTGGGAATTTGGTAACCTAGACTGGATACCTGGTGAAACAGTTGCTCAATAATGCAAGGTTAACTTCCCCAGATAGCTCACAGCTTCTAACCCGCTTTTATTGTCTAGAATATCAGCACCGCTTTCAGAACAAATTATTGCATCAACGTTACAACATCCCACTGCTCCTGCCATAGTTCCTCATCCCTTCCTCCGACTGCAGCTTTGTCTCCTACTTGGACACCCATTTTTCGATTATTTTCTCCCTTTTGTCTTTCTTTAACCTGTACCCTGCTGCTTGCTCCCTGATCTTGATATCAAGAGGACAGAGTCCTATTAGCACTAACAGTGCCACTCCAGGAGTCGTTCTGTATGCCCCTACTAAACGCAGGAGCATGTTCCACTGCACCCTTCTCACGACCATGGCAGACATGACACTCTGGAGCCTGTATGCCCAGACTGCCAAACCGTTACCCCACATGGATGTTAGGATACTGTTGTGGTACAGCTTAATGAGGTCTGCTGGTAGGTTTAAACGCTTGTGTCCAATTCCGACCAGATTATTGTTTCCAGCGACCTCTGGGGTGCAAGGGGGTCTTGCTGACTGCCAGTTTGGCGCAGAGGAGTCACCACGCCAAAGTCGACTGTTCACAGTTGGCCCACGTTACGGCGACTTGCCAGCGGTAGTCCTGCTTCTGGTGGTGTGCTATATTCATCTTCGAAATGCTGTTACTCTGCCAGACTTGTTGAGGGTAGAGATGCACCATGCAGATGCAACCACTGTGATCAGAGAAGGCCAGAGCAGTCGTTCGGCGGCCACCACTCCCTGCGTAAGACCTTGTGACAAATATATGGAATCCAGTTGGCCGCCGAATGACTGGTAATATGCACATGTCTAGGGCTCTAGACGTGAATCTTTTCCCATGTGTGACACAAGTGAACTAAATAAGCCCTCGGTCACATTTTTTAGTCTGTTAGCAATATTTATATATTTCTCAATAACGTTGGTACATACACAGAAAAATGGGATGAAAAAACGTGATTACCTGTCAGTTCCTTTTAGAATATTGCTGCATGGTACTGCCTTTTCCTATATTCTTACCATTCACGAATCTTCCATTAAAACTACATCTGGCAGTACTCAAGCTATACAGCACACGTATGCTAAAATTTCGTCTTCCCGATTCTGGAATGCAATCTGCTTGTTGTTGTCAGCAAATAGTTTTTAACTTCTATTTCTGCAATTGTTACATCCCAATTTGGCAGTCCCTTCGTTAATTCTATAGTGATGATCTCCTTCTACAGTTACAAGATTGGCAGGTTCCTATAACTTCTTCATGACAATGGCAGTGAAGAACCACTAGATACTATAAAAGTTCGGTCTCAATCGATAGTCTCTCCCGCTTCATTGGCAAGGTCAGGGACCTCCGTTGGGGCGATTGGCTTTCTTTCAGTTAAGTTCCATAATTGCAGCGATTCAGGTTTATAACGACGCTAATCTATTACGACAAGCAACCTGTGCGTGTTTTACAGAAACATAAATGACATTCCATGAACCAAAGACAATGTAGTTCTCACTAAACTCTGTTCTACATCTACATCTACATCTACATTTATACTCCGCAAGCCACCCAACGGTGTGTGGCGGAGGGCACTTTACGTGCCACTGTCATTACCTCCCTTTTCTATTCCAGTCGCGTATGGTTCGCGGGAAGAACGACTGTCTGAAAGCCTCCGTGCGCGCTCGAATCTCTCTAATTTTACATTCGTGATCTCCTCGGGAGGTATAAGTAGGGGGAAGCAATATATTCGATACCTCATCCAGAAACGCATCCTCTCGAAACCTGGACAGCAAGCTACACCGCAATGCAGAGCGCCTCTCTTGCAGAGTCTGCCACTTGAGTTTGTTAAACATCTCCGTAACGCTATCACGGTTACCAAATAACCCTGTGACGAAACGCACCGCTCTTCTTTGGATCTTCTCTATCTCCTCCGTCAACCCGATCTGGTACGGATCCCACACTGATGAGCAATACTCAAGTATAGGTCGAACGAGTGTTTTATAAGCCAGCTTCTTTGTTGATGGACTCTCCCAATGAATCTCAACCTGGTACCCGCCTTACCAACAATTAATTTTATATGATCATTCCACTTCAAATCGTTCCGCACGCATACTCCCAGATATTTTACAGAAGTAACTGCTACCAGTGTTTGTTCCGCTATCATATAATCATACAATAAAGGATCCTTCTTTCTATGTATTCGCAATACATTACATTTGTCTATGTTAAGGGTCAGTTGCCACTCCCTGCACCAAGTGCCTATCCGTTGCAGATCTTCCTGCATTTCACTACAATTTTCTAGTGCTGCAACTTCTCTGTATACTACAGCATCATCCGCGAAAAGCCGTATGGAACTTCCGACACTATCTACTATGTCATTTATATATATTGTGAAAAGCAATGGTCCCATAACACTCCCCTGTGGCACGCCAGAGGTTACTTTAACGTCTGTAGACGTCTCTCCATTGATAACAACATGCTGTGTTCTGTTTGCTAAAAACTCTTCAATCCAGTCACACAGCTGGTATGGTATTCCGTAGGCTCTTACTTTGTTTATCAGGCGACAGTGAAGTCAAGGAAAATAGCATCTACCTGGGAGCCTGTATCTAATATTTTCTGGGTCTCATGAACAAATAAAGCGAGTTGGATCTCACACGATCGCTGTTTCCGGAATCCATGTTGATTCCTACATAGTAGATTCTGGGTTTCCAAAAACGGCATGATACGCGAGCAAAAAACATGTTCTAAAATTCTATAACAGATCGACGTCAGAGATATAGGTCTATAGTTTTGGGCATCTGCTCGACGACCCTTCTTGAAGACTGGGACTACCTGTGCTCTTTTCCAATCATTTGGAACCTTCCGTTCTTCTAGAGACTTGCGGTACACGGCTGTTAGAAAGGGGGCAAGTTCTTTCGCGTAGTCTGTGTAGAATCGAATTGGCATCCCGTCAGGTCCAGTGGACTTTCCTCTGTTGAGTGATTCCAGTTGCTTTTCTATTCCTTGGACACTTATTTCGATGTCAGCCATTTTTTCGTTTGTGCGAGGATTTAGAGAACGAACTGCAGTGCGGTCTTCCTCTGTGAAACAGCTTTGGAAAAAGGTGTTTAGTATCTCAGCTTTACGCGTGTCATCCTCTGTTTCAATGCCATCATCATCCCGGCGTGTCTGGATATGCTGTTTCGAGCCACTTACTGATTTAACGTAAGACCAGAACTTCCTAGGATTTTCTGTCAAGTCGGTACATAGAATTTTACTTTCGAATTCACTGAACGCTTCACGCATAGCCCTCCTTACGCTAAATTTGACATCGTTTAGCTTCTGTTTGTCTGAGAGGTTTTGGCTGCGTTTAAACTTGTAGTGAAGCTCTCTTTGCTTTCGCAGTAGTGTCCTAACTTTGTTGTTGAACCACGGTGGGTTTTTTTTCCTTCCCTCACAGTTTTACTCGGCACGTACCTGTCTAAAACGCATTTTACGATTGCCTTGAACTTTTTCCATAAACACTCAACATTGTCAGTGTCGGAACAGAAATTTTCGTTTTGATCTGTTAGGTAGTCCGAAATATGCCTTCTATTACTCTTGCTAAACAGATAAACCTTCCTCCCTTTTTTTATATTCCTATTAACTTCCACATTCAGGGATGCTGCAACGGCCTTATGATCACTGATTCCCTGTTCTGCACTTATAGAGTCGAAAAGTTCGGGTCTGTTTTTTATCAGTAGGTCCAAGATGTTATCTCCACGAGTCGGTTCTCTGTTTAATTGCTCGAGGTAATTTTCGGATAGTGCACTCAGTATAATGTCACTCGATGCTCTGTCCCTACCACCCGTCCTAAACATCTGAGTGTCCCAGTCTATATCTGGTAAATTGAAATCTCCACCTAAGACTATAACATGATGAGAAAATTTATGTGAAATGTATTCCAAATTTTCTCTCAGTTGCTCTGCCACTAATGCTGCAGAGTCGGGAGGTCGGTAAAAGGAGTCAATTATTAACCTAGCCCGGTTGTTGAGTGTAACCTCCACCCATAATAATTCACAGGAACTATCCACTTCTACTTCACTACAGGATAAACTACTACTAACAGCAACAAACACGCCACCACCGGTTGCATGCAATCTATCCTTTCTAAACACCGTCTGTGCCGCTGTAAAAATTTCGGCAGAATTTATCTCTGGCTTCACCCAGCTTTCTGTACCTATAACGATTTCAGCTTCGGTGCTTTCTATCAGCGCCTGAAGTTCCGGTACTTTACCAATGCAGCTTCGACAGTTTACAATTACAATACCGATTGCTGCTTGGCCCCCGCATGTCCTGACTTTGCCCCGCACCCTTTGAGGCTGCTGCCCTTTATGTACTTGCCCGAGGCCATCTAACCTAAAAAATCGCCCAGTCCACGCTACACAACCCCTGCTACCCGTGTAGCCGCTTGCTGCGTGTAGTGGACTCCTGACCTATCCAGCGGAACCCGAAACCCCACCACCGTATGGCGCAAGTCGAGGAATCTGCAGCCCACACGGTCGCAGAACCGTCTCAGCCTCTGATTCAGACCCTCTGTACCAAAGGTCCACAGTCAGTCCTGTCGACGATGCTGCAGATGGTGAGCTCTGCTTTCATCCCGCTAGCGAGACTGGCAGTCTTCACCAAATCAGATAGCCGCCGGAAGCCAGGATTTCCTCCGATCCGTAGCGACACATATCATTGGTGCCGACATGAGCGACCACCTGCAGATGGGTGCACCCTGTATCCTTCATGGCATCCGGAAGGACCCTTTCCACATCTGGAATGACTCCCCCCGGTATGCACACGGAGTGCACATTGGTTTTCTTCCCCTCTCTTGCTGCCATATCCGTAAGGGGCCCCATTACGCGCCTGACGTTGGATCTCCCAGCTACCAGTAAGCCCACCCTCTGCGACCGCCCGGATCTTGCAGACTGAGGGGCAACCTCTGGAACAGGACAAGCAGCCATGTCAGGCCGAAGATCAGTATCAGCCTGTGACAGAGCCTGAAACCGGTTCGTCAGACAAACTGGAGAGGCTTTCCGTTCAGCCCTCCGGAATGTCTTTCGCCCCCTGCCACACCTTGAGACGACCTCCCACTCTACCACAGGTGAGGGGTCAGCCTCAATGCGGGCAGTATCCCGGGCAGCCACAGTCGTAGTCCGATCGGGAGATGCGTGGGACGAGCTGGCTGTCCCCGACAAACCCCCATCCGGACCCCCACAGTGATGCCCATTGGCAACAGCTTCAAGCTGTGTGACCGATGCCAACACTGCCTGAAGCCGGGAGCGAAGGGATGCCAACTCAGTCTGCATCCGAACACAGCAGTTGCAGTCCCTATCCATGCCAAAAACTGTTGTGCAAAGAACGTTTGAACTAATCTACAGAGAGCACAAACAAATTGACACAAAATTTAAACGGTTATTAAAGTACAAGATTGCCTATTAAATGCAGTAATGCTGCTACTTGCGCACTGCTGACACACTGCTCGGCGGCGGAAGGAGACTACGCGATTTTACACTATTCAGGTTCTAAAACGCGATGCTACAACTCTCAAATACTATAATACGCCCGAAATTTATGAATTAAACAATGCAAATACCAAAAACACGCAAAGAAATTAAGAATTAAACTATGTAACAAATAAGTGAGCTAAGAGTATACGACTTGCTGCTGCAGCTGCTTATCCAACGGCGGAAGGGATTTTAGGGAACCCGCGTTCAAGATAGACTTAATTTGTGCATTACATCGTGCGTTTCGTTTGCACACAAGTAGACAAAGCACCAATAACAGTCTTTTTACCACTTGAGTAAACTTACTAGCTTCATATCCCTGTGTGCTTCCACTGCCCTTCAGATGTTAACATATAAATACTCGTATAATATAATTATACAATATCACCTATTACATCACGACATCGTAACTTAATATTTTGTACTGTTTATAGTAACCAACTACATTAATGTCTACATCATTGCACAAATGTTATCACGTGCTATTTCTGTTACACAACTGATGTAAATGGAATGATTGTGTGGCGTTGATGGCCGGTAGGCGCCATCCGGGGAAGTTCGGCCGTCGGGTACAAGTCTCATTTGAGGTGACGCCACAGTGGGCGACTTGCGCGTCGGTCATAATGAGATGATGGTGGGAACGACACCCAGCCCACGAGCGGAGAAACTGTCCAAGCCGCCCGGGAATCGACCGCGTTCACGCTGTATGGTGCGCAAACACGTTACCACGCAGCTAAGCAGGTAGACAGACAAATGGTGTGTTTGTATGAGATAGTCCGTTTCTCGCTTCAGACACATGTAGAATTATTTACCCCTTTACCAGATTATATTTTGTTACGTTGACGAAATAGGGTTTCGCTGTTACAATATACCACACTTACAGAAACTCCACTCCAAATCGCATACCTGCCTTATTTGGATAAAGTGTGTGGAACATCGTGTGTTCGCCCCTGTTATATTACAAATAGTATTTCTAACCTATACGGGTAGTTTATTAACATGTATCTCAATTCGAACCGACTACGATGTAGATGTACTGTCATACAAAAGAATAACACGTTGCTCGACAACCCCTATATACTACATTGTAAGCTGTTTGCTTCTTTTTTTTTAAAATAATAATAACAATAATAATAATTACTAACTTGATACTGTATATAGTTAATATTTCCACTATTTTAATACTACGCTTTTGTATAGTACGCTGAATAATGTGGTTGCTGTACCTAGGAACCTGCAGATGGTGAATCGTACCATCGAAACCAGTCATTAATAAAAGTAAGTAAATAAAAACTAATAGATACAGCTGAAGGTATCGTCATTATTGCACATAAACATATCAGCTGCTATCTCAGTACCCGACAGAAGATGTATGCATGTATATCTCCCAGTTGATTGTTGGATTAGAATATGACTGGGGAGCTTACGTACAGCCGAATTGAGATTTTCCATAAAGTTTTCGGTTGCATCAGGAGGTAAGTCTGGAGGTCGATAGAAGGACCCTATTACAATTTAATATAATCCATTATGGAGTCGAGGTAGCAGTTGTCGTTATACTGGTTATCACTGCTAGCATTCAACCGCGATTCTTATACACATATTTTAACAGCGCGTTTCAAGAGACAATGCTCTCATCATCAGGTTGTAAAGTCTATGTCATGAAATTAAACGTACTAAAAAGACAAAATACCATCACTAAGAGTTGGGAAGTCCATAGAATAAAACAGAATTAAAAGTATATTGGACTGTGGGTGCTCGTCTTACATCGAAGTTGTTGACACCAGTCGATGGCCGTCCCATAGCTACCAAGTATGCTGTCGCACTGTGCCGGCTCGGGAGCTGTTGTGGACTGACGTGCCTAGGCGTTGTGGCGTGGTTACAGCCGTGTGCTTGACGGTAACGCTATGCTATTGGGCGCCTGATTTCCTTATTGCTTTGGTCTGCTGTTGTTAGCCTCTCGCCGCTCCGTCAGTGACATGCTAGAAGTTTAAAGTCGCATACCTACCCTAAAATAATTCTAAAAACCCGCTAAAAAATCTCATTTCTTTAAAATTATCTTGTGCATTTAGAATATTGCTTTGTTTCTTTTCATGGATAGCTATCTCGAATTCCTCTAGTAAATCAAGTTTCCTCCCTTTCTTTTCTACATGCAATATTTCTACGTTGTCTTCTATGCTCTTAATGGGATGGCCTGTTTCATATATATGGTTCGCAACAGCTGATTTGTCATAATTTCCTAACCTGAGCGCATCTTTATGTTCTTTATACCGGATCGCGAATGATCTTCCTGTCTGCCCTATATATTTTGCATCACAAGTTCTGCACTGAATCTTATAAACTCCCGATCTTTCAAACTTACTTCTCTTCTCGCCAATATCGTGCTTAAGGCTATACCTCACTAGGATATTAGTCTGAAAAGCTATTTTAACATCGTATGGCTTAAAAATATTTGCTATCTTTTGTCAATATACCTATGAGCGAAAAAGATAGGGAGACTGAAATTAATACCGTTCAGAGAATTGCGATGAATAACGGTTACAGAATAGATATGGTTAAAAAACTGTTACGGAAAAGTAATAAGCGCAAAAAGAAAAAACCTGATGGAGAGAAAGTGAAAATTATCACGATACCATACTACGGAACAGTCTCACAAAAGATAGCAAATATTTTTAAGCCAAACGATGTTAAAATAGCTTTTCAGACTAATATCCTAGTGAGGTATTGCCTTAAGCACGATATTGGCGAGAAGAGAAATAAGTTTGAAAGATCGGGAGTTTATAAGATTCAGTGCAGAACTTGTGATGCAAAATATATAGGGCAGACAGGAAGATCATTCGCGATCCGGTATAAAGAACATAAAGATGCGCTCAGGTTAGGAAATTATGACAAATCAGCTGTTGCGAACCAGTGCGACAGCATACTTGGTAGCTATGGGACGGCCATCGACTGGTGTCAACAACTTCAATGTAAGACGAGGACCCACAGTCCAATATACTTTTAATTCTGTTTTATTCTATGGACTTCCCAACTGTTTGTGATGGTATTTTGTCTTTTTAGTCCGTTTAATTTCATGACATAGACTTTACAACCTGATGATGGGAGCATTGTCTCTTGAAACGCGTTGTTAAAATACGAGGCCCGTTCAGAAAGTAAGCTCCGATTGATTGCCAAATTGAAACCACAGTGAACATCAGAAATGTTTTACTTGTAACAATTAGCTACACCTTTCAGCTACTTCTCTACGTAGTCGCCATTCTGACTTAGACTTTTGTCATAGCGTTGTACCAACTTTTCAATAGCCTCATCATAGAAGGCAGCCGCCAGTGCTTTCCGCCAATTCTCCACGCTGGTCTACACCTCGTTGTCTGTGTCAAAATGTTGTCTTCAAAGACAGCGGTTCATGTGACCAGAGATGAAACTCAGGGGGAGACAATTGCGGACTGTATTGTGGGTAATCTCACATTTCCATTTGAAAACGATGCAGGAGCATCTTCATTGCCCCTGCAGAATGCGGCTGAGAATTGTCTTGAAGAAGAAACAGCACGACAGTTATGTAATGTTAGCTGCATAGCTTCAGGCGAAATTTCTCACCAGGCCCTCGTACTTGGCGGCAGACACTATTTTCTAGACATCTTTACGCACTCACTGCGAGCTCAGAAATGAGAAGAGCGACGTGATGATAACTGGGGTTATACTAGAGACACTACCCAACACATCTGTGCAAAGCTTTATCAGGTTTTCATAGTCGTTTCCATTTCGCGACCGATCGGAGCTTACTTTCTGAACGCCCCTCGTATATGTATAAGAATCGCGGTTGAATGCTAACAGTGACAACCACTATTACAATTTTATGGACACTCCTGATTCTGAGTCTTTCTCAAACGATCATACATGCAGCCTTCGGCATGTAGTGTCATGTTTTTGTTGTATGATGATGGGAGAAGGTAGGGGGTGATCCGAGTGCCAACACACAGCCCACTCCTCTTGAAGAGCACCAGGGGCTCCGGCAAGCTTAACGTGTCCATCCGACTGACGGATCACCACCAAACGTGTGGCTGGTCCCCATCACACTGGGGAGCGGTTTGAAATTTAATATACGACACTGGTGCAACGTTTGGTGAACAGCAACTCGCCACCATCTCCTGTTTACGCACGCCGGTCAAATACTGCATTCCGAAACAGATCATTACGAATAAGCTTGTAAACATGGGCTTGTACTTGCAACATTGGTGCAGTAATGCTACTTCGTTACACGGCCATCAAGATTATTCGTAGTCTTGTAGATAAGGTTTGCCGTGTAATCCTAGAAGTCGCTATAATTTCTGAGTGCAATATTCAACTGGTAACTAGCTTTTCCAAATGCACACACCTTAAAAGGTTCTTTTATTGAAGGTGCGTGCTTTGATTGCAGAAACTGAATGCTGCCCATTAAAACAACTGTGAGCTACTAAGATATTCCCTTTAGTGTTACCTACAGCAAGATGTACAAAGGATCGAAGACTAATTTAACTACATATCTACAGGCAACTGAACACATACCTATACCGACAGGTAAATTCGAGATGTCGAAAGAGCCGGAAAAGTAATTAACAGGAACACGCACGCACGAGCACAGTAATAATGTCGATTGTGGCGAGATCGATAACTCGCGTGGTGATGTTTCCGGAACGGGAGGGTCGCTTTGACGCTTCAGACATTGCTCCGCCCCGCGTTTATTGCTTAACAGGCATAAGTCTGCTTATCAGATGAGTATAAATAACCTCCCGTTCGGGTCTGTTATCAGCACTGGAAATTATCAAAAAGATATTCATTAGTATGCCAGTTATGATACAGCTTATTTTTCAAGGTCGGACTTGCCTTTTATTTTCACTGTTATGAGACTGTCAAAATGATTTAAAGTCTACGGTAAATATTTATTTTCCCACCCAGACGGCAGCATGAGAAAGCCAATATTTAATTTTCTCCGTGACACATGCCATGAGACGTGGTAATTGGCAGCCATTCTGTGAAGTTAGTAAATTATTTCCACACAGCAGAGCACACCTGGAGACACAAACGAGAACTGTTTTATTTCTCGCCTGTTTCACACTAGTATCTCCAAGTCGCTTTTTGAGTCTTAGGAACAGAATTGGAGCGGAAAGTCCTCACAACTTGCCGACAAGTGATCGGCTCTTTTGTGATAAATGACTGTCCGCATTAATCTAAGAAAATAATGTCCGTTTTCTTTTAATTATTTATTTACTAGAAAATCAGACCAAATGTCAACAGAAAATATCGGTTTAGGCTGTCAATGGCCATCTTCGTATCATGCCCAAAAAGAAGCGAATCATCACTCATACAACGGACTAAAGAGATCGCACGTGTTGCGGATTTTCCTGTGCTTTTATGAGTCATACGGCGCTTATAGTGGAGTATCTGAAGATGGCCCATGACAGCCGAAACCGATAATTTCTTTTAAAGAGTGTGTGTCTGTGTGTGCGCAGTGAATAAATAACTAGTAAAAGTAGTTTTATCAGGCATGGAGTGGTCGCTAGTGCGGGAGACTTTTAGTTCTTTGCAAAATAATATTTGAAAGTATAGGCTTATTTAGCTGGTGTCGGTTTCAGTACATTTTTTCTCGGTTCCGCCTCCCTGAGGAACGTCATGTCAAGCAGTGGCCAAAAGTTGGATTTGTTGCGATATTGTGGACATACGTTTTGAGCGTGACGTTGTTCAATAACTCTGAGACCACTGGTGTTATTAGGCTGGTGCGAGACTCTCAAGAACATGTGACGACTGGAAAAAGTCACTTACCTGTTAGTCGCAGGAGAACCATCCCAACTGTCCGAGATCGGATATGAGAACGTCACTTATAAAACTCCTAGTAACACAAAAACCTATTCATTTAGAAGTAACGTTTTTAATTTTCTCCAAATGCTCTCATTTTCCTAGTCCGCAGCTCGTGGTCTCGCGGTGGCGTTTCATGCTTCCCGAGCACGGGGTCCCGGGTTCGATTCCCGGCGGGGTCAGGGATTTTCACCTGCCTCGAGATGACTGGGTGTTGTTGTGTCGTCTTCATCATCATCATTCATCCCTATTACGGTCGGAGAAAGGCAATGGCAACCACCTCTTCTAGGGCCTCGGCGGTGCGTCCCCTGCGCTCTGTTACGGAGTATAGGACTTCATCATCATCATGCTGGTTAGTTATTTTTTGGTCGTAATGCCGCGTCCTATCGTAAAGTCAAATCAAGTAAATGAGAATCGACGTTGGGTCCGCTGTGAGATGTGGTTATACGTCATCATCCATTATCTAGTGGTGACCGAGCAGCGTGTCATTGGTGGCCATGTCCTTGTACAATACACCTGTTGCATTGTGAGGGACCATTTTGTTTGATATTATTTTGCAGTGTCCCTAGAGAAATATTCTCATGAGTCAACAAGCTGTATAACAGAATCTGACACGTTCTTATTTCGACTTCAGGAATAACAGCTACTGGGAACTGTCTTTGTGAGAGTCTTTTTTTGTATGAGCCCAAAAACGAATAAACGTATGTAACAATTGTAATGAAAATAATTGATAATATTTGGACTTTTGACTCTCAAGTATTTTCTTCAATTGCCTGTAAAAATGAATATTTCGGTTTTAACGATAGATGTATGCTCTGAGAGAGACTAATAACAGTGCTTCCGTAATCTGAGGTAAGAGAACAAAAGTCTGCTGTCACTCAGAAGTAGCGAAGGATTCTTGAGCAGAATCACTTTCATGATAATAAGTATTCCGACTGAGGGAGCTTATTTACAGCACAGCATGCACAACCTTTACGGAATAGCATCAGCTACCAACGAGACAAAGCATTTTGTAACAGCGTAGCCTCGTTTGTAAATAGAAAAAAACAATATTATTACTATTATTATGTTTTATATTACTCTTCTCTGCTTGATAAATTAAACGCTAATTATAATTTATTAACACTCTTGAATTGAGGTTGGCAAGTTAGTTTTTGGTCTCTGTTGATTCACTGTGGACGTGGGACAGCGGCTGGTCAAATATTTAACAAAGAAATTCGCCAGACAGGCGTGTAAATTGAGAAGTTATTCTTTTTTTATATTGAATTGCCGAAACTGGTAGCGAAAATAAACAATAACTTCTGTGTCTGCATAGCTGTTTGGCGAATTTCTTTGTTAAAAATAATTTTTTGGTTTTGTGGCTAGCAGCGCGTGGCTGGTGGGCCTACCAGGTGGTACAGTTCATCATTCAAAGATATTCTCTGGTGGTTGAACGGTGATCGAAGCTTCAGTACTATTTTAATTACGTTACAATATGACACAGTCTGAAATGCAGTTAAGTTTTAACAGAAGCGTTACTGGTTGCAGACGGGTATGGACTAAAACTCTCCTGCAAGTACTGTCCGTTGACGTCCCCTCTTCTAGAACCTTGCAGACACGTGACTTTGCGTCTATTTGTCTACGTCTACATCTACATCCACATCTACATCTACACCTTGCTGTCGTGTGCGGCAGAAGCAGCTCTTCATTGTGCCTTGCGGTCGAGCTGTTCCCTGGAAGTAGTAATACGGTGTGTGGCGGAGGGTGTATATGGCACACGAATTCATCCAACCCCCTCATTCGCCCACACTTCTATCCTCTGATGGATGGAGAGAAGAATGACTGTTTTTCTGCGTCTATGAGAGTTGTTGTATACCTGATTACATCTTTGCAACCTTTACGCGATAGAAACGTAGTTGCTGAAGAATACTCAAATATTCTGTATTAAAAGCTTATTGAAGTTTTGTCAGGATGTTTTCGCGAGGAATCCTGTGTCTTTCTTCAAGTCTTCTGCCAGCTAAGATTTTTTTTTTTTTACATTTCTGTTGCTCTCGTACTTGTATGACCACTCGCATAGCCTTTCTTTCTACGCTATCTGATCAAAAGTACCCGGACGCCTAATAGCGCATATTAATCTGACATGTTTCCATCCTTCATCTTTATGATGAATCGAACTGTGCTGGGGATGTATGTATATATTAAACCGGGGACCTAGAAACGACAGAGAGGCTTCGTCCCCGCCGTAGCCCTCAGTGGGTCACAACCCCACAAAAGGCCAGAACACTCAACCACCCCACCACCGCCCCACACCGAATCCAGGTTTATTGTGCTGTGCGGACCCCAGTGGATCCCCTGGGAACTTCTCATAGCAGACGAGTGCAATCCCAAATGTTTGCGTGGTAGAATAATTGTGGTGTACGCGTACGTGGAAATTGTGTTTGCGCAGCAATCGCCGACACAATGTAACTGACGCGGAACAAGGGGAACCAGCCCGCATTCGCCGAAGCAAATGGAAAACCGCCTTAAAAACCATCCACAGGCTGGCCGGCAGACCGGACCTCGACACATATCCGCCGGGCGGATTCGTGCCGGGGGCCGGCACGCCCTCCCTCCCGGGAAGCAGCGCGATAGGTCGCGCGGCTAGCCGGGCGGGGTTGTGCTGGGGATACTTTCAGTAAGGCGCCAGAATGTCTATGGAGGAACTGCAGCCCATTGTTTCTCAAGAGGCGAAATCAGAGGAGGCAATGATGTAGGCCGATTTTCGAACTCAACCTAAAGGTGTTCCAGTGGGTTCAGGTAGGGAGTTTGGGAGGCCATCCCATTTCACCGAAGTTACTGTCCAGAAACCATTGCTTCACGAATACTGCTGTATGATACTGTGCATTGTCATGCTGATACAAAAATCGTCGTATCCCAATTTTTCTTCTACGCAATGCTGTACAATGTGTTCATATCCTTGCACATTTAGCATTTTTAAACGCAACGAGGGACCACACTCTAACCACATAAAACACCTCTTCTATAGTTAATTGTTTGCACTACACATGATGCCAGGTAACGATGTCCAGGCATTCGCCAAACCCACACTCATCCATTGGGTTTCCAAGGGGTCTAGAGCGATTCATCACTCCAAATCACTTGTTTAGAGTCATCCACTGTCCAATCGCACCGCTGTTTGTACCACCTCAGGTATCGCTTAGTGTTGACTACAGAAATGTGTGGCTTATGAGCCGCTCGACAATTGTACCCGATTCTTTCATAACCCCTACGCATAGCAGCTGTGCTAGCACTTTGGAATTAACGACTGACTCGTTCCGTTGGTTTCCTGCGGTTTTTTACAGTCACACTCCGCAATGTACGACGGTCCCTGTCCGCGAGTGCATGGCGCCTGCTTTGCCTCGGTTTAGCCGTGGTCGTCCTTCGCGTTCCCACCTCACAGTCACACAACCAACAGTCGACATGGACACCTTTAGAAGAGCTGAAATGTACCTGGTGGATTTGTTACTCAGGTAACATCTAATAATTAGTCACGTTCGAAGTCACTGACCGGTCTTGACCAACCCATTATTCGTACTGCTTCTCTACTGACAACATATACTATCCGCCTCCTTTTGCATTGTCCGCCTCTCATGACATCTAATGCTCATTTCCGCATTACATAAGGGCGTCCCGACGCTTTTTATCAGATAGCGTGAAAGCTCAAAGTCTCCTTTATGTCGACCAGATATGGCTTCCATAACTTGAGCAGCATATGACCTGTACATGTGTTTCATGCACTCGTTTTCGAAGGCAAAGTGCAGCTTCTCAGCTCTCTACTAGTCAATAGTAGTCTGCCGTTTGCTTTACCTACACCTGGGCCTATCTGGCGGTTACCCTCCGTATCTCTGCGGACTGTACAGTGTGACGAATTCTACAGTTGATACATTAGTCCTGTACTCAAAAAATTCCGAGCTTTCATGTGTACGTTTGCAATTGTCTTCATTAGGAACTAATCGACCGTCTGTGCACCAGACTGATATTCTAAGAAAATAAATACCGACGGCCGTAATTTTATCTAATAATTTTATTCAGTTACCAGTTTCGGTGACTCGCACTATTTTCAGGCCCCTGAGCTATTACTTTTCAGCATCCCCTCCTTGAAAACGTTTGACACTGTCAACTGGAATACACGCTTTGAATTCCTTTAGGTAGCGGGGGTAGAGGACAGGGAGCAGAGGATTAACTACAACTTGTACAGAAAAAAGACTATAATTGTACAGAAAGCTTGCAAGCTTCTTAGATCTGATGTTTCATTTATATGCTGATTTCACGATGTTACTTTTGATGCCACTAAGCCGGTAACGATCTAAAAATAAGGGACTAAACATAACTGAAGCCAAGATGGGCAGACTGTATTTGTAAGAGTCACAGGACATGACAGCAGAAGTAGCTGAGAAGCGATTGAGACAGGAGTAGAGCCTAATAGCAACACAACCCGGCGTCAAACTGATAGCATTAGATACTTAAATGTCTACGGCCGGTCGTCTTGTCTGGCGTACCGGTATCTTATTCGTGAATCAGTTTATTGCTTAGTAAAGGCCATATAAAAATTCCCACAGTAATTCCCGTGATTAGCAGCACATAAAGACAAAAAAGGGCGGCGGTTGACTGTGTAATTTAAAATATGTAGTGGGAATCATTCTGTATGTTGAACGAGCAGTAAAAGAAATCAAGCAAAAAGTTGGAGAGGGATTCTTTGATAATGAAACGTTCTTTTAAAAAAAGTGTGTGAAATAATTAAACTTTACGATTACATTGAATGAATCCTGATCTGTGGAATGGATACAAAACTCGAATTGTCGTGTTGCGCGTTGTCAGTGCAAGTGGTGTGCTTACTCTGTCTTATTGTTTGCAAAACTTTACGAATCGATTGGGCAATGCAGCTCCCAGTACCAATAAAGAAATACAGTCACTGCAAAGCACATTCATCCCTTTAAGCAATGAATCCTAAAGCCCTGTTCACATAACAAATAAACTAAATTGTCCTACCTCTATAGCAGCAACGGATTAACGCGATGTGTTCTGGTCACGCATAAAAAATCATAAATATGCTAACTACAGGCTTAGCAGTGTGCAATATTGGCCATAATACTTGAAATGCACATGAAATTCTTTTGGCTGATAAACGAGAGTATTTAAGAAAATTCAACTTCCCTAAAAAAATATATGACCTGGACTGGAAGGCGGTACTGATAATGGTGAATTACTAACACTGAGTTTTCTTAGCAAAATTATATCGCAAGTTCAGCTCGTCTTTTCAAAAACATCTCACAATTGAAGCTACATTACTCACAATTGATTCACAAACAATGAGATTTAAACAGCAAGTATTATCTAACTGCATTAATCCAACATAAATGTAAATCATCAAATCACATACAGCTCTGTTAACAAATCTTACGAACATTACAAAAATGAAATATCTAACTAGTCTTTTTCTCACAACAGTTTACATACATTCTGGAGTTATTCAGCAATTACATGTTATCAGCCAACTCATCAGTACTAACGCGCTGACAAAAACAGAAACCATAATTATTTAAATCTCTACCTTGCTTACGTGAAGACTTCTGCTTCCAAGTTCAACAATATTGGCATATCTAAATTAATCTCTTGGTGGCTTCACACAGCACACCACAGAAACTGCATACTCCATCGTCTTCCCCTCACAGACGGCTACGTACGATTGTGCGCCCAGCGCTGTCTCACTCCAACACTAGCAGTATCTTTGGCTCAGCGATCCACATTATCGAGCCTATCAGAGACATTCATCGTTTATCGTATACTAGATTCATTTTAATTTTGTTAATGTTCTAATCTTTCTCTGGTGACAAATGAAAGTGTGCCCCAATATACTCCTTTCAATGAGAAATGGAAACTTCAAGACTTGTATACGACATATTCACTCTATAGGAGACGGCAAAGAACTTGCAAGATAATTTGAACGGAATGGATTGTGCCTTGAAAAGAGGATAGGAGATGAATATCAACAAAAGTAAAATTAGAATAACAGAGTGTACTTTGATTAATCAGGCGATGGTGAGTGAATTAGATGAGGAAATGAAGCACTGCAAGTAGTGGATGAGTTTTGCTATTTGGGCAGCAAAATAACTGACGACGGCAGAAGTAAAGAGGATATGAAGTGCAGATTTGTAATAACAGGACAAGATTTTCTGAAAATGTGAGGTATGTTAGCGCCTAATATATATTTAAGTGCTAGAAACTTTTTCTGAAAATATTTATGTGGAGTGTAGCATTAGGAAGTACAAGGTGGACGATAACCATTACAGAGAATAGATTCTTTTAAAATATGGTGCTACAGTGGAATTCTGAAGGTTAGATCGACTAATTATTCTCTTCTCGAAGAGAAAATAAAATTGTGAGATAATTTGACTAAAGAAAAGGCGTGGTTAGTAGGCTATATCCTGAGGTATCAATGAATAGCCAATTTGGTAATTAAGGCAGGTTTGTTGTGGAGAGTGGAAGGTTAAAAACGTGAAGGGAGACCAAAAGTTAACTACAATAAGCAGATACAAGTGGATGTAGGTTTTGGCTGCTATGCAGAGATGAAAAGGCTTGGACTACCAGTGGGGAGAGGTGCATCAAACCAGACCTTAGACAGAGTACCACAACAACAAAAACAACCGACAACGTCGGGAGTATGTCTCTCAGGAGTATGTCAGGAAGCAGATGTGGTCCCGTCAACAAGTATTTTTCCAAGTCTGTTCACATAGCAGCGACTTACAATTCTCAAATTTTATGGGCATAGTTAATCTGCCATACGTCTGACTCGATAGCTGCCGACCTCAAACTGGTACACGTGGCCTTCTCCTTGGTCCACTTAAGTTTGTGCGATACTCACAGGAACAGCCATTGTTATTGGTTCACACGAGAAGCTCCCAGAGAGCAAAATGTGAATATCCAGACACCTTGTGTGGCAGAATCTTTTTGAAAATACACGCACGTTGACTGGAAAGTAGCAATAATGCGTTGTGTTCTTGCCTTTCTTATAGTTCCTACGTTATTATTGTGTAGAAAGAATAAAGTATCCACAGAAAAACTATCAGAAAAGCGTTAGACCACCAATGCCATTACAGCTGTCACAGTGAGGCAGTGTTATCGCTGACGTAGCAGAACGGCTCCTGGCGTCTATCAGCAGCGCGTCTTGAGGAATACACTATGTATTATTATTATTTAATTTAGTGGATTTCAAGGTATGTCCATGTAGCCATCTCAGCAGTGGAATATTAATCTTGACGGTATGAACGTGAAAACCACACAACACCCAGTCCCCGAGCGCAAAAAAATCTCCGACCCGGCCGGGAATCGAACCCGGGCCCCCTCGATTAAGTGACCGCGCAGCTACCGAGGCGGACGTCGCACTATGCAGGCGTGGATGGTCCATGTGGGTCAACCGGTCGGAGCTGTCAGCGGCCCTCTGCGGGCAGAACTGGACGCGCCGATGCTTCCTTCCTGTGACGTCACCGTCGCCGTAATTGCCCGCAATTTAGCTGACCGCATCCTTTCCGGTGTAATTAAGGATGTAATTTAGGGGCGCCGGCAGTTTATTAGTGTCCAAAGAGTCCAGATCGCGGCCTAAAAATGGAGACCCCATCCGTCATTAAAAGTGTTTCGGAAGCTCAATGGAACTGCGACCGGATGATGCTTGCGTGTGCCGACGGGAGCGGATCTTCGCAGATTTATCGTTTTCATCCGGGCAGCACATCAATAACTCAGGAATGCCCGGCTCGTTCTACTGCTTACCTTTAAAGTACACGTGTGCGCAGCTAGTACAGCGTCTGCTCGAGACATTCGTCCTAAACCCATTACAGGGATCCACTACATTTAACTGAATTGATGAAGCAAATGGTGTCGTTGACTACGAAATCGCTACATCCTCTCAGAAACGTTTAACCTCAAATTTATGAGCGTCAATGTCAAATAAAGATCTGCCACACCAGGTCGCAGCTGGTAGCGTGACGGGATTCAGCGACTGGTTTGGGCGACATGCCGCGATTATTGGGACGTACAGGTTCGAATCCCTGTCAGGCATTGAATTTCACTCGACTTGTAGCGAGAAACTCATGTTGTCGATGCCATTCGAGACTGCGTCGGTATGCCAAACGCATATACGCAGTCGAGCCCGTCCGTGCATTGAGCTGTTGCGTTGTTCTGGAGTTTCCAAAGAACTCTGTTTAGATATTACACGAACATTATGTGCCTTTTTTTTAGGCGACTATCAACAGCATTGACATACCATACTGCATGAGTCACACTGTGCTGTCTTACAGTATATTTACTCACAACTGGTTTCGATCATGGACCATCTTTTCAGTGGAGAAATATCTATTTTGAAACCTTCACGTGTCATGCGTGTTATTTAACCAGAGAAGTATAGGCCACTGCTGACTTGAAAAAGACAGAAAACTATACTTAACCTCCATAATACCGACTCAGCCAAACAGAAAACATCGAAAACATGTAAAATTGTAACATCAGTAATTGCCATTCCCTACTGCCAGATGTTTTCATGTTTTCAATGTTTTTTACTTGCTTAAGCTGGTATTATGGCATTACGTGTTATTTTTTGTCGTTTCCAAGTCAGCAATGGCGTATGATTTTCTGGTTGAATAGCATGTGTGTCTTTTTCCGCTGAGAAGATGGTCCATTATCGAAACTGGTTGTGAGTAAATATATTGTAAGACAGCACAGTGTGTGTCATGCAGCTCTCCAATCAACATTTTGTGGTTTTCGTTTTGTGTGGTTGCACTAAATGCATTATGGGGAACCGAAGTACCTTTATCTGTATCAACGTAAGATATTTTCTTCCGTAAACACGATGAAGTTAAAATAAAAAAAAATAAAAAAATAGGTACTTTTTAGCTTTTGTTATGCACCCCTTAACTTTATTTTTTAAAGTTGTTCAAGCGTCTTATGATTTTCGCTTCAAATTGAGTGTAATTTGTACAGAAAACGTAAAAACATGATGAAAGTGTGTATAACTCATGATACGACGAAAGGTTTTGTTGTAGTTTAAAGTCCTTACCTTCATGTTCAAATGGTTCAAATGGCTCTGAGCACTATGGGACTTAACTTCTGTGGTCATCAGTCCCCTAGAACTTAGAACTACTTAAACCTAACTAACCTAAGGACATCACACACATCCATGCCCGAGGCAGGATTCGAACCTGCGACCGTAGCAGTCGCGCGGTTCCGGACTGAGCGCCTTAACCGCGAGACCACCGCGGCCGGCTACCTTCATGTAACACATCCTCCATGTAAAGCATGCCGCGTAAAATTAAATCAAGTAAATGAGAACCGGCGTTTGGTCCGCTGTTTGATGTTGTTGGCCGGCCGCTGTAGCCGAGCGGTTCTAGGCGCTTCAGTCCGGAAGCGCGCTGCTGCTTCGATCGCAGGTTCGAATCCTGCCTCGGGCATGGGCGTGTGTGATGTCCTTAGGTTAGTTAGGTTTAAGTAGTTCTAAGTCTAGGAGACTGATGACCTCAGATGTTAAGTCCTATAGTGCTTAGAGCTATTTGAACCATTTTGTAACACATGGTTGGTTCTGTTGCTGCATTTGTTTGTTAAATACAGGAACAGACTACGTGAAAAATGTCGAAAGTGGTAAAATGGATTTGAGCCTCGTGTTGTGAAAGAAGACATTATTTTAGTGTTATTTCGTGTTTTTTTTATGTTTGTGAACAATGGCAGTTGCAAGTAATTCCAAGGTCCTCATTTAATGGTGTACGCTCTACCTCACACCGGCCTATGTTCGATGGGGCATGACTCGCCATAAATTGCAGCTACAAACGGTCGCTCACTTACAAGCCTGAACCGCTATGTATCCACATGCGCAAGACAAGAGAAGTTACTTGAATGCGCATGCGCATACGAATACGAGAAAGTTTATCCATGGTTCGGGGCTAAATAGCCCATATATTCCCAACCATGGATCAACGTATATCAAAAAATGAAATGGATAGAACAAGAGACGAGCTAAATAGGAGATGAAACCTAAAAATATCCTCATGACCAACTCCTAGTAAGAAATAGAAAATTTTTTGAAGGTTTTGCGCCTTTACTTTGCTCTTCATACTTGTAAATCTGATGATCTGGGGATTATCACATACGCGCGCTGATTGGCGAGCGCGGTTGGTCAAGCTGGTCATCTTCTTCCTTTTTTATCCTCATTTTCCTTTTACGATGAAGGTGATTTTAGCCCGTTGAACACCTCACGTTTTATCCCTATATCTTTATTACCAGGACGTCTTTAGATTACGTCCCCTCAGCCCCCCCCCCCCTCCCAGGCTAACTACTGGCTTTAGGTATAGTTTTTAAGAGTTCCTCCTGTTGTCATAGGTAGCTTCATATATAAGTTTCTTTACTAGCATAAGCAACCGTGTGCGGTTATTTTTAGGTTTCATCTCCTATTTAGCTCGTCTCTTGTTCTATCCATTTCATTTTTTGATACACGTTGATCCACGGTTGGGAATATATGGGCTATTTAGCCCCGACCAATGGATAAACTTTCTCGTATTCGTGTGCGCATGCGCATTCAAGTAACTCTCCTTGTCTTGCGCATGTGCATACATAGCGGTTCAGGCTTGTAAGTGAGCGACCGTTTGTAGCTGCAGTTTATGGCGGGTCATGGCCCATCGAACATAGGCCGGTGTGAGGTGGAGCGTACACCATTAAGTTAAGTAGTGGTTTTGACTTTGTACATATTTACTGTGTGTATGTTTTCCTTTTCTTTTTCGTTTGTAAATGTATAGTTATGGTGTTCTTTTAATCGCTGACAAAGGTCTTCTTAGGCACTTGTGGGTTTTATTGTTGTTCTGAAGAAGATGGCTCTGAGCACTATGGGACTTCACATCTATGGTCGTCAGTCCCCTAGAACTTAGAACTACTTAAACCCAACTAACCTAAGGACATCACACAACACCCAGCCATCACGAGGCTGGGAATCGAACCCGGGAACCCGGGTGAAGAAGATGTAGTTATCTACGCCGAAACCTGGGTTAACACTTAACACTAGGTGCTTTTTTCGCAATAGAGTCGGGTTTTTAGTTTTTTAATATATTAACCAACTATTGCTGACGCGCTGCGATGTTGAAGGTTCTTAACAGTCGAATTTCCGTTGCACTCTTAATGTTACCACACTTGCTTTTAATTTCACCGAACGTTATTTTGATTTTCCTATATGATGAATCAGTATTGCCGACAATCATTTCTTTTTAGATTTCTTCACATTTTTCATGCAGCTATTTCGTCTTAGCTTCCCTGCGCTTCCTTTTTATTTCATTACTCAGCGACTTGTATTTCTGTATTCCTGAATTTCCTTGAGCGTTTTTGCGCATCCTTCTTTCATCGAAAAACTGAAGTATTCCTTCTGTTATCCATGGTTTCTTCGCAGTTACTTCCTTTCGTACCTATGTTTTTGTTTCCAACTTCCGTTATTGCCTGTTTCAGAGATGTCGATTCCTCTTTAACTTTACTGCCTACTGAGCTAGTCCTTATTGCTGTATCTATAGGCTTAGAGAACTTCAATCGTATCTCGTCATTCCTTAGTACTTCCGAATCCCACTTGTTTGCGTATTGATTCTTCCTGACCAATGTCTTAAGCTTCAGCTTCCACTTCATCACTACTATATTGTGATTTGAGTCTATATCTGCTTCTGGGTACGCCTTACAATCCAGTATCTGATTCTTGAATCCTTCTCTGACTGTGATATAATGCAGCTGAAATCTTCTCGTATCACCTATCCTTTTCCAAGTATACCTCCTCGTCTTGTCATTCTTGAACAGAGCGTTTGCTATTATTATCTGAAATTTATTGCAGAACTCAAATGGTCTTCCTCCTCTCTCATTCGTTGTCCCAAGCCCATATTCTCCTGTAATCTTTCGTTCTTCTCCTTCCCTTACAACTGCATTCCAGTCCCCCATGCGTATTAGATTTTCATCTTCCTTCACGTATTGTGTTACATGTTTAATATCCTCATATAGTTTCTCTATCTCCTCGTCTTCAGCTTGCGACGTCGGCATGTATACCTGCACTATCGTTGTCGGTGTCGGTATGCTACCGATTCTGATAAGAGCAACCTTTTCACTGAACTATTCTTAATAACTCATTCCTAATCATAACGAATCCTCCTTCCTTTATACCGTTTCTGCTGCTGTTAATATTAACCTTTACTCATCTGACCAGAAATCCCTATCTTCCTTCCATTTTAATTATCTGACCCGTAAAATATCTACAGTGTGAGTCACTAACTATTCCCACTTAGATAACTCCTCAAGTATGATAGGAGATCAAAAGTTTGTGGGACAAAAGTTGCATGGGATAACGGGGGCCATAATATGACATAGGTCTTTCTTTGCTAGGTGAGGTCGCTTCAGAGATGACCTTTTTCTAAATGGGATGCTACAGTTTGGCAGTTATTTTCTGATAGCGGCATCGAGACGAATCCCATGATGTGTAACAGGTCTTGTGTCTGTAAGGTCTCTGGAGGTCAACGAAGTTCGCAAAGGTGGCATGAACGTCCATTTACAGAAGGTGTTCGAAGTGATGGCCATTGGTATCAATGCAGTGCTGCAATCTTCTTGTCATGGATTGAGTGGTATTACTTATCACTGCAGCACTTATCGAAGCACATGCTCTGACAATTCTCTTCCGCATATCGTCAGGTGTAGTTGGAACATCTTTATAAACAATGTATTTTACGAATCCCCACAAAAAAAGATCCAGAGGCGACAAGTCTGGCGAACGAGCCGACCACGACACACCTTCTCCGCGCCAAAGATTTCGGTATTGTCTCTGCAACTCATTTCTAGCCATTAGCGAAAAATGTGCCGGACACCCATCGTGTTGGTACCATACTCTGTTCATTATTCCTAAAGGTATTTCTTCCAATAACAGACCTAATGTTTCTTGCAGGAATGTGGTGTACTTCCTACCATTAAGATTCCCTTCGATGAAATAGGGGCCTATGTTTGTGTCCTCCAGAATCCCACGCCATACATTCACCGACCACGGTTTATGGAGTGCAACTTGCCGCAGCCAAGATGGATTGTCAGTTGCCCAATAATACATGTTATTCAACTCAACACTTCAATGGTTCGTGAATGTAGCCTCGTCAGTAAATATAATCAAATTAATAAATGTGTTGTCACTCTGAACCTGAAGTTGAACCCATCGGCAGAATTCCATGCGACGCATACAATTCTTACCAGTTAATTCTTGATGGAGACTGATATGGTAAGGATGACATTTATGGCGATGCAGAACACGAACACCACTACTCTACTCTGGCTCATGACAGATTCTGTTGCGATTTGACGCGAACTAAAGCAAGGATCTCGAACCACAGTGGCAAGAATACAAATTTCCCTTTCCTCGTTAGTAACTTTCCTCTGCCGGATATGTTTGCGATGCGTTAAAGATCCAGTTGTTCTCAGTTTGTCACACACATATTTAAATGTACGACGTATAGGGTGAGTACGTTGAGGATATCTTTCAGCGTATAAGTCTCTAGCTCTCACTGAATTTCGTTGGCATTCTCCGTAAATGAGAAGCATATCGACTTGTTCTTCGAAGGAATACATCATTCACATTTGCTTGATTCGACGATACTAGTCCTATCGTTTCTATTGGTGTTGTATTGAGAAACCGTCGAATGGTGTTTACATGTGAATGGCACGTTAGACAGATACACCATATTCGGCGAGTATTTACTATTTGCACGATATACGAGGGAGTATTGTCAGAGCATGTGCTTCGATAAGTGGCTCAGTGATAAGGAATACCACTGAATCCATGATAAGAAGATTGTAGCACTGCATTGATATCAGTCGTCATCACTTCGAACACTCTCTGTAAATGGACGTTCATGATGCCACCTTCTTGACCTATGTTGACCTTCAAAGACCTTACTGTTACACATCATTGGATTCGTCTCGACAGCTGCTATCAGAAAATAAGTACCAAACTATAGCATCCTAAAAAAAAAAAAAATAAATAAAGTTGACCGTGTAAGTAGGCTGTTTAGGTTTTTAGCCGGCCGATGTGGCCGAGCGGTTCTGGGCGCTACAGTCTGGAACCGCGCGACCGCTACGGTCGCAGGTTCGAATCCTGCTGCGGGCATGGATGTGTGTGGTGTCCTTAGGTTAGTTAGGTTTAAGTAAGCTCTAAGTTGTAGGGGACTGATGACCTAAGCTGTTAAGTCCCATAGTGCTCAGAGCCATTTGAACCATTTTTTAGGTTTTTATGTTGGTAACGCCACGTAACGCTCTATAAGAAAATCACTGGCTGTGCTGTGTGCAGTCTGTGGCTGATTTGCATTGTTGGAACATTGTTATTGTAGTGTTGGGCAGTTGGCTGTTAACAGCGCGTAGCGTTGCGCAGTTGGAGGTGAGCTGCCAGCAGTGGTGGATGTGGGGAGAGAGATGGCGGAGTTTTGAGAGCGGACGATCTGGACGTGTGTCCATCAGAGACAGCAAATTTTTAAGACTGGATGTCATGAACTGATATATATATTATGACTTTTGAACACTATTAAGGTAAATACATTGTTTGTTCTCTATCAAAATCTTTCATTTGCTAACTATGCCTATCAGTAGTTAGTGCCTTCAGTAGTTTGAATATTTTATTTAGCTGGCAGTAGTGGCGCTCGCTGTATTGCAGTAGTTCGAGTAACGAAGATTTTTGTGAGGTAAGTGTTTTGTGAAACGTATAGATTAATGTTAGTCAGGGCCATTCTTTTGTACGGATTTTTGAAAGTCAGATTGCGCTAAAAATATTGTGTGTCAGTTTAGTGTTGATCAGAATAAGTAAAGAGAGTAATGTCTGAGTACCTTCAGTTTTGCTCAGCTGTTTGAAAATCAAATAATGTAAGAGATTTATCAGCACAGTAATTCATTAATTTTTCTAAGGGGACTTTTCAACCGTCATGTGTCTGACGCGACTTCGTGTAGCAGCAAAAGACCAACGTCATATTATGGGCCCCGTTGTTACATGCAACATTCGTCCCACAAAGTTTTCAGCTACCATCATACTTTCGGAGTTATTCTAGATTGAGCGTTTGCGTTTCCGTTTTCAGATTTTATTGCTTCCCTAACACGTTCCAGCTTCGTACATTCCACACCCCGACTCGTAGAGCATTGTCCTTTCTTTGGTTACTCAATCGTTTTCTCATGGTCACCTCCCCTTTGGCGGTCCCCTCCCGGAAATCCGAGTGGGGGCCTATTACGGAATCTTTTGCCGTTGGAAAGATCATCACGACACATTTTCAGTTATAAGTCACATGGCGGTGGATACGGATTGTGTGTCTTTAGTGCAGTGGTTTCCATTGCTTTCTGTATCGTCGTGCCGTTGATCATTTTTGATTCCTGCACGTTTAATGACAGTTGCCCGTATCAAGGACAAGAGTGTGCCCTTAACCTCTGTCCGCTGTTCCACCCTCTTTGACGAGGCCGTTGGCAGAATGAGGGTGACTTCTTATGCCGGAAGTCTTTGGCCGCCGATGTTGATTATTAATCAAAATTTAAATGGTGGCGGGTTTCGAACCTAGGCCTGACGGCGTTTTGACTTCTTATCAAAGACGCTAACCATAGATGACGGGTTAGCACCTATTAATAATCTCCCTATGAGCACGATCAGCACCTGAATGACGTAGAACGTCTGTCATGTTGGATCTGTGGTCTGCGGAATCTACTGCTTGCAGGCATTCAGTCAATTTTTCTGTTACATGTAGGCGTATTAGGTAATTTACTGAAGCATTGGGCATTCAGCTACAATTTCACTGTAATATAGCAATTTGCTATAATTTCGCTGTAACATAGGAAAATTTTTTACAATTTCACAATTTGTTTTTAATTTCGCTGAACTGTGGGGCATTTTGTTACAATTTCACTGTAGCATGGGTCAATTTGTTGTGATTAAATGTGAATATGCAGGTCTTTATTACGATTTGACTGTAACATGATCCAATTAATTACATTTTTAATTTAACGTGAGCCATTTTATTACACGTTCTTTGTAACATGTTCATATATGGGGTGGGGTGTATTGTAGTCACCACAGTATAGTGTCAATATCAACGTGATGCATTTATTAGTTACCCAGCATAATCACATAATACAAGTGACATGTAAGTCTAGCTACAGTCCAACATATTTCAATGCCTTCACATACTAACCAAATTTATTCAAGTCCACAGATGCAGCAGTATCTCCAGCATTTGCTGGCACGACTGTGCATAACCTCGACCAACAAATGACTTTGTGTACAAGCATAATTATAATTGTATTTGGTATAAAGCTCAGATTGTGCTACAGTGGTTTGGTGAGTTGGAGGTGAGAAATGACCGATCACAGATGAGCTTTCACTGCACGCTGATGTGATAGTCAATCAGAAGCAAGTTTTTGGTGTGGACTGATGTGTGACATAAATGTAAAGATAGGTGTGTTCCTAGGAATGATTTAGAAGCAGGTATGTGGTCATTGTGGTACAGATAGTTGAGAATCTATGACATAAATTTGCTACTACAACTGCAGCTAGTTGGGAACCTATTTCAATCAATAGTATGCATCTGTTGTTACTATCTTACTACACTCCTGGAAATTGAAATAAGAACACCGTGAATTCATTGTCCCAGGAAGGGGAAACTTTATTGACACATTCCTGGGGTCAGATACATCACATGATCACACTGACAGAACCACAGGCACATAGACACAGGCAACAGAGCATGCACAATGTCGGCACTAGTACAGTGTATATCCACCTTTCGCAGCAATGCAGGCTGCTATTCTCCCATGGAGACGATCGTAGAGATGCTGGATGTAGTCCTGTGGAACGGCTTGCCACGCCATTTCCACCTGGCGCCTCAGTTGGACCAGCGTTCGTGCTGGACGTGCAGACCGCGTGAGACGACGCTTCATCCAGTCCCAAACATGCTCAATGGGGGACAGATCCGGAGATCTTGCTGGCCAGGGTAGTTGACTTACACCTTCTAGAGCACGTTGGGTGGCACGGGATACATGCAGACATGCATTGTCCTGTTGGAACAGCAAGTTCCCTTGCCGGTCTAGGAATGGTAGAACGATGGGTTCGATGACGGTTTGGATGTACCGTGCACTATTCAGTGTCCCCTCGACGATCACCAGTGGTGTACGGCCAGTGTAGGAGATCGCTCCCCACACCATGATGCCGGGTGTTGGCCCTGTGTGCCTCGGTCGTATGCAGTCCTGATTGTGGGGCTCACCTGCACGGCGCCAAACACGCATACGACCATCATTGGCACCAAGGCAGAAGCGACTCTCATCGCTGAAGACGACACGTCTCCATTCGTCCCTCCATTCACGCCTGTCGCAACACCACTGGAGGCGGGCTGCACGATGTTGGGGCGTGAGCGGAAGACGGCCTAACGGTGTGCGGGACCGTAGCCCAGCTTCATGGAGACGGTTGCGAATGGTCCTCGCCGATACCTCAGGAGCAACAGTGTCCCTAATTTGCTGGGAAGTGGCGGTGCGGTCCCCTACGGCACTGCGTAGGATCCTACAGTCTTGGCGTGCATCCGTGCGTCGCTGCGGTCCGGTCCCAGGTCGACGGGCACGTGCACCTTCCGCCGACCACTGGCGACAACATCGATGTACTGTGGAGACCTCACGCCCCACGTGTTGAGCAATTCGGCGGTACGTCCACCCGGCCTCCCGCATGCCCACTATACGCCCTCGCTCAAAGTCCGTCAACTGCACATACGGTCACGTCCACGCTGTCGCGGCATGCTACCAGTGTTGAAGACTGCGATGGAGCTCCGTATGCCACGGCAAACTGGCTGACACTGACGGCGGCGGTGCACAAATGGTGCGCAGCTAGCGCCATTCGACGGCCAACACCGCGGTTCCTGGTGTGTCCGCTGTGCCGTGCGTGTGATCATTGCTTGTACAGCCCTCTCGCAGTGTCCGGAGCAAGTATGGTGGGTCTGACACACCGGTGTCAATGTGTTCTTTTTTCCATTTCCAGGAGTGTATATTCAGCATGGAATACTGTTCATATCTACAGAATGAATGAGCTAACACTGCAGCTATTTCTACTCTACTAAGCGCACCACACAGACCGCATGCCCGCATGAACTATTGTGCATTTTCCAGAAAAAGCACACTTATCATTGAGTATGATATAAGGCTCAAACCACGATGATATGGTTTGAAGAACACATCTCAGGCATCAAATTCATGTCATCTGAATGCATCTGGGATGTTACTAGAGGTCATTTGTGCAACTGCAATTTACTGGTGTTGTCTGCAAACTTGTGATGTCGTGCACGTCTCGAAACCTAGAAGAATCCTTTTAACATGCTTGATTTGCCAACAATCCTTAAGCATCACGTGGACTGTGGTATAAGTCGTAACAGCAAAGCCTCGCTATTGTGAGTATTTGTAATCCTGCCCAGCAAAAGACACCCCTGTTGAAGGAAACACATCTATATTTCTCTGAAATAAATTAGAAATCGGTTGGATACATCATACCTATACCACATCTATCCACTATCCAGTCACATTAATGTGACCATCTGTCAGACGCATAAATAACGATTTTTTGAAGCGCAGGTCACTGCAAGATGTTCAGCAAGAGAGTCAGTTTCTGGAAGGTACTAACAGGGGTGTGGAGCCGTGGCACCCCCAGTGCTGTTGCCAGCTGCGCTACGTTTCGTGGCTGGGGTTGATTGGGTTTAAATTGGAGGAGTCTGGTGGGCAGGGGAATATGGTAAAGTCATGATGTGCCCTTTGAACCATGCAAAACGTATGACATGTTGCATATTGCTGGTATGTCCCGTTATGTTGAGGAAAAACAAACTGCTTGTTTGGGTGGACATGGTCCTCGAGGATGGATGTCTTCCAAAATCGCGAATGGTTCAAATGGCTCTAAGCACTACGGGACTTAACATCTGAGGTCATCAGTTCCCTAGACTTAGAACTGATTAAACCTAACTAACCTAAGGACATCACACACATCCATGCTGAAACACCCCCGTTTAAATTCCTTTATTAGGTTTTGATCGATTTACCGAAGCCGCCAAACAGTTAATTATGATGATTATATGACCGTGTGCTTAATGAATGAAGGCTATCGGTTTTCCTGCTGTGGTTTCTGGGGTATTTGAACCGAGTGGGGCTGTTCTGAGATTGAATAGTGGAAATGATAGAAAGTTTGTCTATTATTAAGGACCACAAAGGTTGCGATGTACAAGCTGATATATACAGGGTGATTCAAAAAGAATACCACAACTTTAAAAATGTGTATTTAATGAAAGAAACATAATATAACCTTCTGTTATACATCATTACAAAGAGTATTTAAAAAGGTTTTTTTTCACTCAAAAACAAGTTCAGAGATGTTCAATATGGCCCCCTCCAGACACATGAGCAATATCAACCCGATACTCCAACTCGTTCCACACTCTCTGTGGCATATCAGGCGTAACAGTTTGGATAGCTGCTGTTATTTCTCGTTTCAAATCATCAATGGTGGCTGGGAGAGGTGGCCGAAACACCATATCCTTAACATACCCTCATAAGAAAAAATCGCAGGGGGTAAGATCAGGGCTTCTTGGAGGCCAGTGATGAAGTGCTCTGTCACGGGCTGCCTGGCGGCCGATCCATCGCCTCGGGTAGTTGACGTTCAGGTAGTATGGACAGATAAGTGCCAATGTGGTGGCGCTCCATCCTTCTGAAATATGAATTGTTGTGCTTCTTGTTCGAGCTGAGGGAACAGCCAATTCTCTAACATCTCGAGATACTGTAGTCCAGTTACAGTAGCACCTTCGAAGAAAAAGGGACCAAATACTTTATTGGCTTAAATGGCACAGAAAACGTTCACCTTAGGCGAGTCACGTTCATACTGAGTTGTTTCCCTCGGATTCTCAGTGCCCCATATACAGACATTGTGACGGTTGACTTTCCTGTTAGTGTGGAAAGTTGCTTCATCACTAAACACAATCTTTGAAACGAAAGATTCACCTGTTTCCATTTGAGCAAGGATAAAATCACAGAAATCGATTCTTTTGATCTTATCAGCTGCAGACAGTGCTTGAACCAATTTCAGACGATAAGGTTTCATAACTAACCTTTTTCGTAGGAATTTGCAGCTCTCTGCTAGCTCTGCGAGTCGATTTTCCTGGGCTGCGAACAAATGCTTGCTGGATGCGTGGTACATTTTCATCACTCGTTCTCGGCCGTCCAGAACTTTTCCCTTTGCACAAACACCCATTCTCTGTAAACTGTTGATACCAACGTTTAATACACCACCTATCAGGAGGTTTAACACCATACTTCGTTCGAAATGCACGCTGAACAACTGTCGTCGATTCATTTCTGCTGTACTCAATAACACAAAAAGCTTTCTGTTGAGCGGTCGCCATCTTAGCATCAACTGACGCTGACGCCTAGTCAACAGCGCCTCAAGCGAACAAATGGACAACTAAATGAAACTTTATAGCTCCCTTAATTCGCCGACAGATAGTGCTTAGCTCTGCCTTTTGTCGTTGCAGAGTTTTAAATTCCTAAAGTTGTGGTATTCTTTTTGAATCACCCTGTATATATTTCCTACTAACACACAAATTCTGAGGCAGTTGCTACCTTCACCTTACACGTTTAGTTACGGTTATATCTTTTATTGGTTGCTGATTATTAGTACTTCGTCACACATAATGATGACGGTTAACATTCAGAACAATCCTCACTGCAATCCACGGTTGTTGCTGGCCGACGCTGTTGACGCGAAACACGTAATCCGGCACTTGTCACTTTCTGTTTCATATCACTCTCGAATCGGTGTCGATGAGGGTCCACCCCACGACGATCAGGGGGACGCGCTCACTCGTCATACTCCGGTGAATTTACCGTTTACTTCTCACTCGACCGCCATTCTTGCCCGTCTCTCCAGTACCATTTCTCACTCAACACTAGTCTCACTGCCTCCTGCAGCGCTCGACAATCGACTCCTGTGTACTATCGAGCTGAGTGTCGGATACCAGCATCTATGTTCGTGGGATCACGGATCCCTTACAGTGCCCGAGGCAGGATTCGAACCTGCGACCGTAGCAGCGGCGTGGTTCCGGACTGAAGCGCCTAGAACCGTTCGGCCACAGCCGCCGGCCCAGACTCTCGAGATCACTCAAGGAATAACCGTGAAAACGTTCCTCAGACAATAAGGTTCCCTCCTCCAGCCTGGACGCTTTGCTCTCAGACTTTTCGCGCCATACACGCCAACGGTCACCTGTCCGATGGAGTACAAAATGTGATTCATCTGAAATGGCCACATGTCGCTACTCAGTGGACATCCAGTTGGGGTATTAGAGTGCAAAATCCATCTTTTGCCGCCGATGAACAGCGGTCAGGATGGGTGCTACAGAGGCCCATGCGCACCAACATTCACTGGATCATCACCGAAGAGACACTGTTGGCAGCCCCTTGGAGCGTGTCGGCAGACACTTGCTCCACAGTTACACGTGTCTTTGCTTCACACATCTCCGCAGCTGTCGTTCAGCCCTTTCATCTAAGGCCCTTGGCGCACTACAGTTGGCCCGGCATTGGTTTTGGGCAGTGATATTTTTGCCACGCATTGTACGCTTTAACCACAGAGGTACAAAAACGGTTCACAAACTTAGCTGTTTCGGAAATGCTTCCATTCTTGGCCGAAAACCGAATGGTCATGCCCTATTGCGTCATCAGATAAACTGCTCTGTTCCCGCATTACCACAATCACTGCACTGTTTCCCGTGTCCCCCCGAAATCCTTTATACAGCATACCACCAGCCGTCTGTAGTGATTATTGCACGTACATGGAACATAGGTGGTGGTCACATTAACTTGGCTGTACCCCGTAGATGAATATCCTGTACACCAATGCATGTGTAACTTTTAATCCGAGGACTTTCCTGTTGGACTCTTTTATATGAGCTGGTTTTCACAAGAAAATTGCTGTTTTCGATGTAGATTTGATCAACTTGCTACATGTACGCACTACAGTCTCTACGACTTTCTCCTATGCTGTTGTATTGGACAGTTGTCTTTCTCCGTTTCGGTTGAACCCCATCCTTATGTTTCTATACCTTCATCCCGAATCTTCCGACCCAGCTTTCCTTCTGCTAAGCATTCGTTTTCCGAACACTATGTATTCGTTGTAGGCAGTACAAGTTTATATTTAATCTCATTTGAAATACCATCTGCAGTACAAGCCATCAGGTTGTGCACAGCGGAGGATGTTTTGCAACACTGATAGTCATTCCTTTTACCTGCACCACCCAGAAATGGATGAAAAGGAGGATTACGTGCTTCTGTTCGAGCCCTCATTTCTGCTGTTCCCGTGGCCCTTGAGAGAATTACGTTCCTGGCTGTAAATCGTTCTGCCGTCTGTTGGAAAGTCTTCTAAACTCTCTAGACAATGGTTCGATCGAAAAGAACCTCTGCACGCCTATGAAATGTTTCGATGCCTTCTTCTCCTCATAACGTCTGGCTACAAAGCCCATTGCTTAGTATTTACGTAGCGGTAGATGTAGAACCTGTTGTTTTGGATCCTAGGACTGTGCTGATGTCTTTCATTTTCGATTGAGGTACTTTGCTAACGCAGTTAACGTAGAAACTTGTCTTGGACGCTGCATTTTATAACAGTATTTTGCATTATAATCCATAATGCAAAACAGTTGTTGACCCTTATCTGTTCAATAAATTGCCACCACTATTAGTCACCGAAGCTGTGTTTTAGTTCTCAAATGGAACTAAACAAGGCTTATAAACTGCACATACCAAAAATTATAAAGTTCAAATCATTATCATCGTCATTATAGGCTATCAGTAAGATGGCGTGACGTCTTCTCTGGGGCTCACTGCTCGTAGATTCCTTGACAGCTATATAGGTCAGTTCTGAAGCCGCAAGTCTGATAGACGCTTGCATCTGCCATAGCATCAAATGGCTCTGAGCACTATGGGACTTAACATCTGAGGTCATCAGTCCCCTAGAACTTAGAACTAATTAAACCTAACTAACCTAAGGACATCACACACATCCATGCCCGAGGCTGGATTCGAACCTGCGACCGTAGCGGTCACGCGGTTCCAGACTGTAGCGCCTAGATCCGCACTGCCAGCTAAATAAAAGATTCAAACTACTGAAGGCACTAGCTACTGATAGGCATAGTTAGCAAATGAAAGATTTTGATAGAGAACAAACAATGTATTTATCTTAATAGTGTTCAAAAGTCATAATATATATATATCAGTTCATGACATCCAGTCTTACAATTTTACTGTCTCTGATGGACACACGTCCAGATCATCTGCTCTCAAACCTCCGCCATCTCTCTCCCCACATCCACCACTGCTGGCGGCTCACCTCCAACTGCGCAACGCTACGCGCCGTTAACAGCCAACTGCCCAACACTACAATAACAATGTTCGAACAATGCAAATCAGCCACAGACTGCACACAGCACAGACAGTGATTTGCATACAGGGCGCTACGTGGCGTTACCAATAAAAAAACCTAAACAGCCTACTTACAATGTTTTCAGACAAATTTAAGGATTTCAATATTCTTACTCTCTTTGTGGTAATAAGTAAAGTGAAAGTGAGTGAATAAGTTTTTGTAGAAAGACGAACTTGTCATGCTTAAATACTGAGGTCCTGCAAATTTAATTTTTAAGTAAAGCAAAGATAAAATTGTTTGTTATAAATGAAATTCAGTAAAGTAGAAGAGCTATAAAAAGAAAATTGCTTTTGTGGTTCAGTAACACTCAATTAGTGTGCATAAAAAATACTGAATGAAATATAGAGTGAACACACCCTACCATTAGCTTCTGACAGATCATTTGTTAAGAGAAAGGTGTAAACACAGTACCTTAATAAATGTAAATGCGAGTGTTATGCTATTAGAATATTTAAGTATTTAATTTGAAGTCCCCGTGGCCAATTTTTTTTGCACATAGTGATGATTAGAAATTCGTGGCCTTTCTAATTGGTCTAGTAGCTAAAAGATTCCTGGGCCTTTCTCAGAACTATATCCTAAAAAGTTGTGTTTGTTTGTGATGTTATGTTAGGGAACAGCAGGAATGTAGGCCAAATTTTTCTTATTCTGCTTTTCTGAAACTTCAACGTTTCTTTGCGTAGTTAGGTTGGCGATGATTACTCCAGTACAAAAACCACTTAATGAATTTGGTCGCCCAAAGGTTCTAGATTCGGTATTGCTCCATATTTACTGCGTTTCTTTTTAACAGCAAGAAAATTCTTAGGAATAGAACTGTAAGTCTGATTTCCACTTGTATTAGTCATCGTACATCACAGTCAAATACTACGAAAGGGGTAACATTATAATGTTGTGGAAAGTGGGCACGTTAATGACCTGTATGCTACGGGCACAATTCCCCATATTATAGTGTTGTAAGTGGCTTTTCTGGGGACAAGACTATTTGTTCCGCTGAGGTATTGTGTTATACAGCCAGCATCTGATTCTCGTTCCGGGGGTTTTCAGTGACATCTCTTGAGGCTTTGTGATTGACTGCTGCTTCACAGCTCTGTTTTATTTCCTCTACATTATATGGCGGTAACATGCTTTTCAGCGTGACGATGTACGTATTGTGTACACTCTGTCCACCGTGTATAGCCTAAGAGTTGTGGTTTCTGAAGAGGCAAGGTTTAGGCAGAAGCAAACTCGATTATAAATGCGTTACTGTGCCTGTCACAAAAGGAAATAAAAAAGGATTGTATAACAATGCAGTGGGTTGCTTCGTGTCAGGTGAAGATGTTTACCGTGTATACTGAACGACGCGGCCTCTTCGTAAATGTCCCGCAACGATGTGCACTTCCGTCTTTTTTTGCGTGGGTTGTCAGTCACATAATTTTCTTGAAAACGTATAAGAATCACCTTCTATTGTGAAAAAAAAAAGTTTATTTGTGAAGTTCACGACTGCACTTTCGGCCCTTGGCCATTTTCAAATCGAAGAATGAGAAACAGAATTCTATTACTTCACTAACATAGTTCTTATGAAACTTCCTGGCAGATTAAAATTGCATGGTGGACCAATAGTCGAACTCGGGACCTTTGCCTTTCGCGGGAAAGTACTCGCCAGCTGAGCCACCCAAACACTACTGACGACCTCTCCTCGCAACCTCTTCTCCTACCTCTCAAAATCCACAGAAGCTCTTCTGCAAACTTTGCAGAACTAGCACTCCTGGAAGAAAGGCAAAACAAAGGTCCCGAGTTCGAGTATAGGTCCAGCGCAGTTTTAATCTGGCAGGAAGTTTCACAGCGCACACTCCGTTGCAGACTGACATGGGCAGTTGTATTATAATTCGACACAATATCCACATTTCGTATTAGTCAACCATAACATTGTTGGAGACGAGAGCGAGAGCGCCTCGGTCGTATTATCGTGAGCTTTTATTGTGATGAAATGAAATGGAGTGATCGCATTGCATTGTTGGCCGGGAGGCCCCATGCGTGGAAGTTCGGCCGCCGTATTGCAACTCCTTTTTAGTTGACGCCACTTCGGCGGCTTGCGAGTCAATGATGATGAAATGATGATGAAGAACACACAACACCCAGTCATCACGAGGCAGAGAAAATCCCTAACGCCGCCGGGAATCGAACCCGGGACCCCGTGCGCGGGAAGCGAGAACGCTACCGCACGACCACGAGCTGCGGACTTTTATTGTGATATTTCATCAGAACACGCTGAACCGCTCGGTAGTACATCCAAAGTCACAATGCGACGCATTTTCGTTAGCCACCACTGTAGTCACTTACTGTAACGTCACCTCGTCTTTCTAACAAAGAGTATGGGAGGGCAAGCTTAATAATATCGTGGTCCCGTAGTACTCAAACACACCTCAGAATTTCTAAACATTAGCCCATCTAAACATCTGATCGTCATTATCGTCCACCTCCAGTGGTCGTTTACAACAAATGGTTCAAATGGCTCTGAGCACTATGGGACTTAACATCTGAGGTCATCAGTCCCCTACTACTTAGAACTACTTAAACCTAACTAACCTAAGGACATCTCACATATCCATTCCCGAGGCAGGATTCGAACCTGCAACCGGAGCAGTCGCGCGGTTCCGGACTGAAGCGTCTGGAACCGCTCGGCCACCGCGGCCGGCTCGTTTATATCACTGACATAATGTGATAACATTTAAATGGTAACAGTAAACAATAGAAACGGTAACAGTATGTTTAGCGAATGTTAGTGAAGTAACACAGCAGTCTTTGTACACTCTGTATTCACTATGTCACAGTGTTCCTCTTGAAAATGGTCACGGGCAGGAATTCGTATCGTGACTGTGGTAAATAAATAGGTTTAACAATTTAAGACGGTATGGAAGCTGAAGCGCAGTGTATTGCTGCATCTCCTGGGGGTTGCAGTGAGCACATAGCGTGGACAGGCAGATGAGGTGCGGTACAGCGGGGACCGGAAGCTGCAGGTGGGAAGGGGCGGCGGCCTGTGGACACAGACGCCCGCCACCCCCGCCGCCCCCTGCGTTTTTCTGCAGCGGGCGCGGTTCTTGCGCCGGCCGGATGTGGCAGCGGACCGTGACCGGCCCCCGGCGCGGCGCGGCGGCCGGTCCCAGGATCTGCCCCGGGACTGGACTGGCCGCCCCTGCTAACGACGCGCCACCTGTCAGATGCGCTGTCCTGCGGTGACAGCCCGCACTGTGCCGCCTGCCCGCCGCCTCCTCCTCTACTGTACGTGGCGCTCCCAGGCGTGGAAACGTAAACATCACTAGTTGTTATCACCAGATCACCTCAGAGATCCCTCTCCGTTAGTGGAGACGAAAAGGGCCACCCCAAAAAAATGAGGCTTTGAAGGAAGAAAGGAAGGTAAGAGATTAGCATCTCCCTACGTTGAGTCATTATCAATGGAACAGCGATGCTGCAGGAACGGAGGGGAGAAGTAGTCGGCCTGGGCTTTTCAAAGTGCTTTTCAGAAGAGATTGTCGCATCGAAAGGAAATCTGCATCAGCGAGTACTGGAACGCGTCCCAACCGCCAATGAATCTAGCTTCTCAACAAATGTGTCACCTCTACCGACCAGAAGACAGAAAACGTTCTGTGTAGGAATTGCTTTTGCGTTGGAGTCAAAACTACATGTTAATGTTTGGATTAAAACTCCGTCTGGCAGATTTCGCTGTGACTGCCAACTGGTCACAGGTCACTCACTTTTCGCATTACTCATAGCGGTACGTTAAAGCCTTTTAACTATCTTCCTGACACAGGGACAGTGCCAGGTGTCACGCTATGGATATTTAAGTTCCAGGCTCAAGATGAGCCTAAAAAGATTCGAAAGTTAAATAATGGAATAAAAGAGTATTTCAAGCAAGTGCAGTTGCAGTTTTCTGTACTTATTCTGAAGAATTTAATTTCTAAAAAATATTTGGAACTGTGATAAATCGGTAATTTGCTGCTTCTCATAGACTCAAATTCGAAGTTTTTCGAGACACTTCCAAATTGACGTACTAGGAAATAATTCGTTAAAACAGAATCTCGGCAATACGACAACGCTTAACTGAAAAACCTAAAACATAGCGGTGGAACTCCTTTTCATATACGAAAAAGAAAAGAAAAAACTCAGAGACACTTGTTGCAAACAAGGGGAATGCCATTGTGTTCATCTATTAAATGCTTTAAATTTCTTTCTCGATATGGAGTTAAGATGCCGATAAGCCTCGTGTTCAAAATTCATTCCAATTCTGAACGTGATCTGCCTGTGCCAACAATGTAATGACTCTGAAAATCTGCGGGATGCTTATTGAAAACCTTACACAGTACCACATTCACGTGATGTCTGGAGGCTATATATGCTGGCGATAAAAAATCTACGTATCTGAATGCCATATTCCTGCTCTATAGGCATGACTGCAGACGGCGAGGTATTTAAAGAGGCGTTGCCAGGATCGAACAGCCCATACCGGTGGTTGTCGAACGGCAGTCCGCATGTGGTCCGAATCAAACATTCGTGCAGCCTGCGGTTCTGAGCATATTTTGTCGTAACACACAGATGAGCCAAAACAGTGTGACCACTGCCCACCGCGACGCTGGACCACCTTGTCGGACTTTGGGGATGTGACAGGGTAGGAAAACTATGTAAGCGGAGCAGACACGGACGGAAGATCACGCTAGCAAAGATGTATGTTGCAAATGAGGAAATTCACTGAGATAGCGACTTTGCAATAGGGCAGATCTTTATTACACAGAGTCTGTGAACGAGTATCTTGAAAACGGCGAAGCTAGTCAAATGTTCACGTGCTACTGTCGTTGAGAGGTGGCATGAGCCCCCTCTCATATTTCTATCTTACGATTTTCCTCTCTAATTGCATGCAGTGAAAAGTCGCTATTCCTTCACACGCGGACTTCCCACGCAACGTCTCTCGTCACCCGGGTGGTCCGGTGACAGGCGGGCTCTGCTGATCTGGAAAGGGTTAAGCCGACGGGTGTGAGGAAGTCGAGTTAATGCTTTGCAGACGCCGACATTGTCAAAAGACACGCCCGGAGGTTTCTGAAGTAGCGGCTGGGCTAGAGGTTCCGTTACTTCGCAGAAACTTAGCGAAAACACTTTCTGGCGGGCTACCAGCGAGGCGTGGGAATGACTTGTGTACCCAGGCAGTTGTGGCGGGAAAATTCCCGCGCTTTCTGCAAAATAGTAACTGTGATTGGCTTGCTCAGGGCATAGCTCCGTGACGTAGTAAAATCAGCGCAGAAATTGGCGCAAAGAATCTCCATTGGTGGAATGGTAGTGCTCCGGCAATAGAGTGGAATTTTCCGCCGGTTTTCGAGTTGCTGATTGGAACGTTTAACCACGGCCACTGTGGTGGGGGCGGGAATGTTGTGTGTTCGGCCTGTACGGGTGCTCTAGGTAGTTGGCTCTCGCCTTTCGGTCGAGGACGTCGAAGCAACCAGCCATCGCCTCCGGTACGCCAAATCGTGTTCTTGCAGTTAAGAAGACAGATTGGTAATGTATGTCCGCAGTACCGGCAGACAGGGATTTTCCTAGGTGATAATCAGAGCTCAGCAGAGCGTGCCTGTTCGTCTTTTTCTAACTTTGTTCCGTCTTGGGTAGCAGCAATTAATATTGGGTTGGCTATGTGTTTTCTCTTAAGATTTGAGTTGCAAGGAATTGGCTCCACATACCACTTCGTCATAATGTTTACAATCTAGTTTAGGGACAACTTCACATTCACAGCGTTTGTTTGAGTATCCAATTTGAGCCAATTTGATGTATTGCAAATGTTTCATGTGTTTTTGTTTATTATTCTGTGTTTAGTCTTAATAAATCATATTGTTATTTTGGACAGAACTTTCATTCTGTTAATCGGTAGAGCAACCCTATCATTCCTCACTATGTTAATGAAACCTTCGTTTATTTAACTTATTTATCAAATTAAATTATTGCAGGTGCCAAACTCTCTTCTACGCCACTGGCAGGGTTGATTAGAGTCAGTTCGCGTATTTTTTCTAATCCTTGTGCAACAGCAAAAGTCGGAGTTAGAATAGGGGAGGCTTAGAGCATCATTTACATATGTAGATTCTAGAAGAATTTAGTGTTAAATACACTGCTAGCCCCGGCACCTCGCATCGTGAGCACCTATAGAAAGAAGTAGAAGGACCGTGAAAGTACCAGTAGGCGCTAAATGGTTTGAGGCTCTCGTCCCTTCACAGAATTTTAGGTTCGGATGCTTGTCTGCTCTGTAAAGTAGGGTGATCTGTGGCATCGCTGCCGAAAGAGTGTGTGGAGCACGCCGTTCATTCTACATTGTTGAACGTAGAGCTGCGCAGCAGACCACCCCTACGTGCTCACATGTTGACCTAACGACCTCGTTAGTTACGATTGCAGTGGGCACGGGACCGAGGGGATTCGACTGTCGATCAATGGAAACGTGTCGGCTCACATTTTTGCTGCAGTAGGTGGATGGTCGACTCCACAAATGCCGCCATCGAGGTGAACGTCGGCTCAAAATATGCAGGGCGCCACGGGCGCAAGCTGGTGGGAACAGTATTATGCTGTGGGAGACATTCTTCTGCGCTTATGTGGTAGTAATAGAAGACACGCTGACAGCTGCGAAGCATCTGAATCCCATCGTGCTTGATGTCTTCCCCGTCACTGAAGTTATGTTTCAGAAGCATAGCCGCGCAGGGTAGCCATGCGGTCGGGGAACTTTGCCACGGTTCGCGCGGCTCCCCCCCGTCGGAGGTTCGGAGGTTCGAGTCCTCCCTTGGGCATGGGTGAATGTGTTGTCCTTAGCGTATGTTAGCTTAAGTTAGATGAAGTAGTGTGTCAGCCTGGGGACCGATGACCATAGCAGTTTGGTCCCATAGAGCCTAACACAACTTTTTTTTCAGAAGCATAACTGTCGGGGGGTGGGGGGGGGGGGTGGGGGAGGGGGATTCCTCTGAGCCAGAACCGTGCTACAGTGGTTTCAGGTACGTTATAGTGAACTCACGTTGATTCCCCCGCGACCAAATTCGCCAATGTGCATCCTATGGAACCCATTTGGATCGGGCGACAGCAACGCGAACTCAAATGAGTGCGTGGCTCGTTATTTAAGCGAATTACATGGCCTGTGTGTAGACACCTGGTGCCACATACCTCCACAAACCTATCAACAAACTGTCGTATCCCCAATTTGCAGAATCAGTGATGTGTTTCGTTACAAAGACGGACAAACAAGCTGTTAAGCAGTTGGTGAGAATGTTTTGGCTCATCGGTCTATGCATCTAGCAAATGACACTCGAATCCTAAAATGTCAGCTAACTTTAAGAACTATTGAAGAGTGTAGTTTTTCTGCTCAGTAACAAACTGAAATACTTACAGAGACAGTAATATTTTAATACGTGCTTAATTTTAATTGACATTGATGAATTTGGCCAGGAGCTAACAAGGGAACCTCCCCACCGCACCCCCCTCAGATTTAGTTATGAGTTGGCACAGTGGATAGGCCTTGAAAAACTGAACACTGATCGATCGAGAAAACAGAAAGCAGTTGTGTGGAACTATGAAAAAATAAGCAAAATATACAAACTGAGTAGTCCATGTGCAACATATACAATATCAAGGACGCCGTGAGCTCAGGAGCGCCGTGGTCTCGTGGTTAGCGTAACGAGCTGCGGAATGAGGGAATAAAAGGTCCGTGGTTCAAGTCTTCCCACGAGTGAAAAATTTAACTTTTTGTTTTCAGTTTATGTGACAAACTTTTATGTTTTCATCACTTTTTTGGGAGTGATTATCACATCCACAAGAAAACCTAAATCGGGCAAGGTAGAAGAATCATTTTACCCATTCGCCAAGTGTACTAGTTTTTTTTTTTAATCTCATTTTGTTCGTTTTTGTTCGTTGACTCTGATCGGAGCGGATGTCCTAAGACACCCTTTTAAGTTCGTTGTTGATCTATTAACTCAGTTTTTTTATTAGAGAGAGCAGCTAACCCTCTGGCCGAACACGCTGAGCTACCGTGCCGGCGTTAGGTGGGTCGACAACATATTCCTGTCATGTGACGCACATGCTGTCACCAGTGTCGTATAGAATATATCAGACGTGTTTACCTGTGGAGGAATCGGTTGACCTATGACCTTGCGATCAAATGTTTTCGGTTCCCATTGGAGAGGCACGTCCTTTCGTCAACTAATCGCACGGTTTTGCGGTGCGGTCGCAAAATACAGACACTAAACTTATTACAGTGAACAGAGACGTCAGTGAACGAACGGACAGATCACAACTTTGCGAAAATAAAGAAAGTAAAATTTTCAGTCGAGGGAAGATCTGAACCAAATACATCTCGTTCCGCAGCTGCTCACGCTAACCACGGGACCACGACGCGCCTGAGCTCACGCTCTCCTCAATATTGTCTATCTTAAGCCTGAACTACTCAGTATGTATATTTTGTTTATTTTTTCATAGTTCCACAGAATTTCTTCCTGTTTTCTCGATTGATCTGTGTTCAGTTTCTCAAGGCCTATCCACTGTGCCAACTTATAACTAAATCTGAGGGGGGTGCGATGGGGATGTTCCCTTGTAAGTAAAGCAGGCCGGCTACCTCTGCGAATGAGGTCTAAGCGCGACCACTGCGGGGTCAAGAGGATCTAAGGAAGGCGTTGTTTGACTGATTGTCTTCCAGTACTGACAACTAACGGGCGTGCTCGACTCGCAAAGATCAGCTGCTGTTGTACAAATTTTGGCACAGAAGTAAAATGGATTCCTGAATGTTCATTACAGGTACGTCCAGCTTCATAAACGGCACATATTTGAAGCATGGAATATGAAAATAAATTAATAGAGTTAGTGTTATTAGTCAATTACTCATTCGCTCACACAGTCAAGACAACACTTCGTCAGGCAGTTGCAGAATCACAGCTTTGGGGTCGCTGAGGCTGGAGGGAACCTGAAACAGAGAAAAATCGACACGAAGTGTTCCGAATGGCTTAAACTTTTACGGAGCAGCATTGGGGGCCGGGATCAACTTTTCGTGCCCTTACCGTAGACACTCTATTGGAAGCTCATAAGAACTAATTTCCAGTAAATAAGTACTAGTAAGATCAGTACATTGCTTCCCGAGGTACCACTCCTAAGAAACAAAAAAAATGTCTTATAAACGTGGGCTCTAAAATGCTTACCTTAAGAGCTATGAGCAGTTTATTGTCTGCTTGCAAATTTCGCAGGAGAACTTCTCTGAACTGTTGAAGGTAGGAGACAAGGTTCTTGAGGAAATAAAGCTGTGAGGGCGAGTCATGAATCGTGCTTGGGTAGCTCAGTCCACAGGGCACTTGCCCGCGAAAGGCAAAGGAGCCGAGTTCTAGTCTTGCTCGGTCAGGCATACAGTTTTAATCTGCCAGGAAGTTTCATATCAGCACGCATTCCGCTGCAGAGTCAAACATTTCATTCTCGGAACATCCCCCAGGCTATGGCTAAGCCACGCCTCCGCAATATCCTGTCTGCCAGAAGTGCAAGTCTGCAAGTTTCGCAGGAGAACTTCTGTGAAGGATGGAAGGTACGAGAGAAGGTACTGGAGGAAATGAAGGTGTGAGGCGGGGTCGTGAGGTAGAGCACTTGCCCGCGAAAGGCAAAGGATCCAGGTTCGAGTCTCGGTCCGGCACACAGTTCTAATCTGCCAGGAAGTTTCAATCTCGGATGTGTACACAAGTCGTGGTGTAGGCCCGGAGTTCACCACGCGGCACAAGGATTTCGGATGATTACGTAATGGACGCCAGAGGAGTCGTAATGCAACGGCAGCCTGATGCAGCCTGTGGTCTGTGCAGTTACTGACAGGGCGTGCTGTGTCTGACAGTTGTGCGGCAGGACGCGGGAGCTGCCCGGAAGGTCGGCGTGATTTTCGCCCAGCGTCCTTCTCGGAGAGAGACCGGCGTCGGCTGTGTCCACCTTACATAAAAGAGACGGGGCGCTGGTTGCGTAACACACAGTGTTTTCTGCTCTGCAGCAAACCTGCGATCTCTGCTATCTGGTCGCCACCAGTCGGCTGTTGCAAGCACTCGCCCAGTTATAAGGCTTGAAAATAACTGAAACGCTCTACGTGAGTTTCATATCGACACCAGAGAAAACTACGAGGGCAATTCAATAAGTAATGCAACACATTTTTTTTCTGAAACAGGGGTTGTTTTATTCAGCATCGAAATACACCAGGTTATTCCCCAATCTTTTAGCTGCACAACACTATTTTTCAACGTAATCTCCATTCAATGCTACGGCCTTACGCCACCTTGAAATGAGGGCCTGTATGCCTGCACGGTACCATTCCACTGGTCGATGTCGGAGCCAACGTCGTACTGCATCAATAACTTCTTCATCATCTGCGTAGTGCCTCCCACGGATTGCGTCCTTCATTGGGCCAAACATATGGAAATCCGACGGTGCGAGATCGGGGCTGTAGGGTGCATGAGGAAGAACAGTCCACTGAAGTTTTGTGAGCTCCTCTCGGGTGCGAAGACTTGTGTGAGGTCTTGCGATGTCATGAAGAAGGAGAAGTTCGTTCAGATTTTTGTGCCTACGAACACGCTCAAGTCGTTTCTTCAATTTCTGAAGACTAGCACAATACACTTCAGAGTTGATCGTTTGACCATGGGGAAGGACATCGAACAGAATAACCCCTTCAGCGTCCCAGAAGACTGTAACCATGACTTTACTGGCTGAGAGTATGGCTTTAAACTTTTTCTTGGTAGGGGAGTGGGTGTGGCGCCACTCCATTGATTGCCGTTTTGTTTCAGGTTCGAAGTGATGAACCCATGTTTCATCGCCTGTAACAATCTTTGACAAGAAATTGTCACCGTCAGCCACATGACGAGCAAGCAATTCCGCACAGATGGTTCTCCTTTGCTCTTTATGGTGTTCGGTTAGACAACGAGGGACCCAGCGGGAACAAACCTTTGAATATCCCAACTGGTGAACAATTGTGACAGCACTACCAACAGAGATGTCAAGTTGAGCACTGAGTTGTTTGATGGCGATCCGTCGATCATCTCGAACGAGTGTGTTCGCACGCTCCGCCATTGCAGGAGTCACAGCTGTGCACGGCCGGCCCGCACGCGGGAGATCAGACAGTCTTGCTTGACCTTGCGGCGATGATGACACACGCTTTGCCCAACGACTCACCGTGCTTTTTCCACTGCCAGATCACCGTAGACATTCTGCAAGCGCGTATGAATATCTGAGATGCCCTGGTTTTCCGCCAAAAGAAACTCGATCACTGCCCGTTGTTTGCAACGAACATCCGTTACAGACGCCATTTTAACAGCTCCGTACAGCGCTGCCACCTGTCGGAAGTCAATGAAACTATAAGAGACGAAGCGGGAATGTTTGAAAATATTCCACAAGAAATTTCCGGTTTTTTCAACCAAAATTGGCCGAGAAAAAGAATGTGTTGCATTACTTATTGAACTGCCCTCGTATAAAGAGAAACGCCACTTATACAGGCCATTCGAAAAGCCCGAAGCAACAGGCTGTAGCGCTCATCCCCCACGGAAGACCTGGAGCCAAAGATACCCCCCGAGAAGATATCGAAACCGCAGAGGCAGTTAGGGAGAGAGTTCCAGCATCCAAAACACGCAACTTTTAGTTTTTAAGTGTAATATGTTTTTTTTTTTTACTGTCAAAAACAGTCTTGATCACAATTTATTTACTACGGTGACCGGTTTCGACCACTACTGTGGTAAGAGTAAGAACCTCGTTCTACTGGAGTAGTAAGTCTCCAGCAGAAGCAGGTTCTTACTCATTGGTCTGAAGATGACCACAGTAGTGGTGGAAACCGGTCACCGTAATAAATAAATTGTGATCAAGACTGTTTTTGATAGTAAATATGTGTAACACTTTGATGACTGTTCACTCCCACAATGTATTCTAATATCTTTGTTATATCTTCCTTTTCAGCTGTCAAAAGATATTCCTGGACAGTCATAAATGTCTAAAAGGCAATGAGCAACAGGGATATAATTAGAGTGATTTCACGGATTGTGGGCTGCAGCTGCAGTGCGCGCTTTGCCGCATGGTGCACAGCCAGTGTTACGTCACGCACAGTGCCCCCCTCCCCCAGTGAGTCAGCAGACCAGAGGGTAGAGGGAGGGCGCCGCCCACGCAGGTCAGCGCGGGTCGCGCCGGCACTTTCGCGACACACCGGCCGCCGTCGGCCGATCCGTATCGCGGATTTCGCCACTGTGCCGCGCCGCGCAGCCGTTACCCGGCAACTGCGGCGCTGCGTGCCGCTCGCGTGCCGGGGTCACCAGGGGGGCAGGGCCTCCGCGCATGCGCCGTGCTTTCCCAGCTTAGCCCAGCACACACAGGTCCTGTTACGCCAAGGTGCCGTTTGAGTGGGGTCGCCACTCGATAAGGGCCCGGGCAAAATCTTTCCTATCGACTGACGCCATATCTTTAAACGTGACACTATCTCTCATAGATACTCCTTACAGTATTGTTGTTCTTGTTGTGGTCTTCAGTCCAGAGACTGGTTTGATGCAGCTCTACATGCTACTCTATCCTGTGCAAGCTTCTTCATCTCCCACTACCTACTGCAACCTACATCCTTCTGAATCTGATTAGTGTATTCATCTCTTGGTCTCCCTCTACGATTTTTACCCTCTGCCCTCTGGTGATCCCTTGATACCTCAGAATATCTGCCACCAATCGATCCCTTCTTCTAGTCAAGTTGTGCCACAAACTCCTCTTCTCCCCAATTCTATTCAGTACCTCCTTATTAGTTATGTCATCTACCCATCTAACCCTCAGCATTCTTCTGTAGCACCACATTTCGAAAGCTTCTATTCTCTTCTTGTTTAAACTATTTATCGTCCACGTTTCACTTCCATACATGGCCACACTCCATACAAACACTTTCAGAAACGACTTCCTGACAAATCTATACTCAATGTTAACAAATCTCTCTTCTTCAGAAACGCTTTCCTTGCCATTGCCAGTCTACGTTTTATATCCTCTCTACTTCGACCATCATCAGTTATTTTACCCCCCAAATAGCAAAACTCATTTTCTACTTGAAGCGTCTCATTTCCTAATCTAATTCCCTCAGCATCACCCAACTTAATTCGACTACATTCCATTATCCTCGTTTTGCTCTAGTTGATGTCCATCTTATATCCTCCTTTCAAGACACTGTCCATTCCGTTCAACTGCTCTTCCAGTACTTTGCTGTCTCTGACGGAATTACAATGTCATCCGCGAACCTCACACTTTTAATTCCTTCTCTGTGGATTTTAATTCCTACTCCGAATTTTTCTTCTGTTTCCTTTACTGCTTGCTTAATATACAGATTGAATAACATCGGGGATAGGGTACAACCCTGTCTCACTCCCTTCCCAACCGCTGCTTCCCTTTCATATCCCTCGACTCTTATTAATGCCATCTGGTGTCTGTACAAACTGTAAATAGCCTTTCGCTCCCTGTATTTTACCCCTGCCACCTTCAGCATTTGAAAGAGCGTATTCCAGTCAACATTGTTAAAAGCTTTCTCTAAGTCGACAAATGCTATAAATGTAGGTTTACCTTTCCTTAATCTATCATGATTCAGTATTGCGTCGGCTTCTACCAGTTTTTCCATTCGTCTGTAAAGAATTCGTGTTAGTATTTTGCAGCCGTGGCGTATTTAACTGATAGTTCGGTAATTTCACATCTGTCAACACCTGTTGTCTTTGGGATTGGAATTATTATATTCTTCTTGAAGTCTGAGGGTATTTCGCCTGTCTCATACATCTTGCTCTCCAGATGGTAGAGTTTTGTCAGGACTGGCTCTCCCAAGGCTGTCAGTAGTTCTAATGGAATGTTGTCTACTCCCGGGGCCTTGTTTCGACTCAGGTCTGTCAGTGCTCTGTCAAAATCTTCACGCAGTATCATATCTCCCGTTTCATCTTCATCTACATCCTCTTCCATTTCCATAATATTGTCCTCAAGTAAATCAGCCTTGTACAGGCCTCTATATACTCCTTCCACCTTTCTGATTTCTCTTCTTTGCTTAGAATAGTAATACTTACAGTACTACTGATTCCAATTACGGTCGAAAGAGAGATATTGTCAGCAGTCTATTGGTTTGTAAGAAGCCGCGAACTATTTAGTGTCCCGTTACTAAAATACGGCAGTGTGATATGATATGCGAGGGTTCAAATGGTTCAAATGGCTCTGAGCACTATGCGACTTAACTTCTGAGGTCATCAGTCGCCTAGAACTTAGAACTAATTAAACCTAACTAACCTAAGGACATCACACACATCCATGCCCGAGGCAGGATTCGAACCTGCGACCGTAGCGGTCGCTCGGCTCCAGACTGTAACGCCGAGAACCGCACGGCCACTCCGGCCGGCGATATGCGAGGGATTGATCTAAAAAGTCACTGTGTGCATAGTAAGAATTTTCTTCTTGCTGGTGACAAATTTTGAGGGGTGCTCTACAGGGATCCATTTTCAGAACACTCTATATTAATGACCTCACATCTTACAGTAATAAAGCAGATATAGAGTTCCATTTGCTTCTGATCCAGGCGTCATAATGAACCTGAACAGTGCTGCAACAACAGAAGGGGCAATAAACGAAATATTCAGAAGTATTGTTGACTAGTTCTCGGTAAAAGATCTATCACTTAATAGTTCATTCTTTTCTATACAAGACAATACATACAGTTATCAATAACAGTACGACACTGTGGGAAAGAAAATGTATAAAACGTATCGTTAAAACTGGATGTACACATTAATCAAAATTTAAACTGGAAATCATATACATATTCTGTAATTAAAAATATACGTCAGTTTTTAAATGAAGAAACTGATATCTGTCACAAAGTGTTTTTAGAAGTATTTTCCGATGTCTCTTCTTGCTCTTTACTTTTTATTTTGCTGGAGTTTCGTACCTCACTAGGTAAAATTGAAACCTTCATAGGATCACTTTATGTTGATCCGTCTGTTTATCTGCCTGTCTATCGGCCTGTTAAGACCTCCTTTTCTCTGAAACGGGCACAGACATTGAACTGAAATTTATGTCACACAACAAGGTTTACGGTCATTTGGCGATGGTCACTGCACTCAAAAGATACGGCCATTAATCGCACATTTTTGACAGGCGCAGTCTCACTCATCAAAACCTATAGGCTACTTCCCTTTGACCTGGAATCACGACATTTGTTATCCGGCTACCTACCGATATACAAAATTAAGTTTGCACGGAACCCTCATAACGCAGAGTAGTACTCGCATCAGAGTTGTTTCGCTCCAGCTGTTTACTGTAGGTACACTTGCGACCTCCGTCTACCAGTTTAGTTTGAGGGGGCGTCATCTGCTCTGCTCCTAGTGCACGTTTATCTTATCTGCCTCAGTCGTAATTTTTGACTAGTTTTCTCTGTATGTCTCACAGTCAGTCTTACATTTTGAATATTCTTATCCTTATGCGGCAGAGCCCGAATGAGAATCGCAGTCTGTGTCGAAAGTGTTAATAGTTAGTAACTGTGATTTACTTCGTAGTCAACTGCAGGCTTCTGCGTCAACAACAGAGAGCTACTACCTTCACATCTCTGGGCCACTTCGGATCACGAATGGCTATGTAAAGTTTTCGGTGAAGTATCGTTTCCTAGTATTTTATTAATCGCCCCTTTTTTTCTCTTTAAACAGATGATATGATGATGGGGTGATATTAATGCGAAACCGGTGATAACACTATTTGTGTCACATGAGCCTGAAATGTGTAATAAAGCATAACAATCAAGCCACTGTGTAAGTATGTCCAACTGGTGCCTGAGAGTTAGTTCTAATACCTGGTGTTTACCAAGAACCTTATAAATGTTCAATGTGAGCACCATTTGTCACACGGCACACATCAAGTCTATAGTCCAAACGCTGGATAGGCCGCAAAGGGCCCAATGAGAGGGCTTGCTCTGCATGGCATCTACGTTCACCCGACGTAACGCAATGCGATTTTTGCCTTTGGGGCCTCATCAAGTATCGTGTGTACGTGCTTCCGCTACCAGCAGACCTCCCTGAATTAAGAAACCGGATTGAAGCAACTTTTGCTAGAATCACTGAAGACACACTTATCAACGTTTGGGAAGAACTCAGCTATAGACTTGATATGTGCCATGTGACAAATGGTGCTCACATTGAACATTTATAAGGTTCTTGGTAAAAGTGTTTGAGTTGCTCTTTCATTTGACATATCATTTATAACTGTAAGTTTAATGTAATAAATACTATAAACCGTTAAGACCCCGATATTCATTTATAAACACCCTGTATAATGCCTTCCACCTAACGCGATTGTAGCACTTCTAACTTAAGATCTCAGGGGACTGAATATTTTCGACGCTTAACGGAGCGAAGTCACCTCGTCGAAAACTGTCGCAGTAACCGTTTCCGTGCTAGTTCGGACCTGCGATATAAACTCCTCTAACTGTGAGGTGCTCTACTGCGGTGGCAGTGTGCCTCCCAGCCGGGACAGCTGTCCAGCTGGACTCGCCACTACTCCCTTGTCCAGCCCGACCAGAGTACCGTAGCGTATGCCGGTGACACCCGATAATCACACTCAAGTTGAGATTTCTGATGTTTTTAATCGGTGACAGTCATGCTTCGGCCAATTTTTATATTTTTTTATTATCGACTTGCTACGCTTAGTAACGAGGATATGGCCAACATTCTACTCACGTGCCGAGAATTATTCCGGGTTGTATGACTGTGGTCCATGGAACTCTTCCATTCCTGACGTTTCGTCCAAAGCTACGTTGGAGATCCCCGGAGGTACTCCTGGTCGTGCTGAGTCTTGCCGACTGTCAGCAAGACACAGCCCAACCAGGAGCATCTCCGAAGATGTCCAACGTAGCTTTGGACGAAACCTGAGGGATAGAAGAGTTTGATGGACCACAGTCATACAACCCGGAAGAATTCTCGGCAGCTGAAACATCCGGTCGTGAAAGCATTCATTGTGTGATTGTACTCAGGTACACAGTGCTTGGTAAGCATGATTGTTTTCACTTCAACTGACGTCCACCCCGATAGCTGAGTGCTGCCGGCACGGTAGCTCAGCGTGTTCGGTCAGAGAGCAGGTTGGCCTCCGTAGTAAAAAAACTGAGTGAAAGGATCAACAACGAACTTGAACGGATGTTATGTGACGTTCGCAACGACCAAACACAACGATCAACAACGAACAAGATGCAAAAAAACAAAAACAAAAAGATAGTCAGCGTGACGGACTGCCGTCCTAAGGGGCCCGGGTACGACTTTCTCCTCTCAGGGACTGGGTGTCGTGTTTTCATCATCATTTCATCCCCTTCCGCGCTCCAGGTCGCCCAGTGTGGCGTCGAATGTAATAACACCTACACCAAGGCCAATGATGCCAAACGCTCATTTCCATACTTCAACTGACGGATATTTTACAAAATTTTGACAATTAATTTATTTTCTAGGTTGTTATTCCTAAGAAATAATTGGATCAAACTGGTATCTGCCACACGAACATTTATGGTTTTATTTTACAATTTGCGGGTGTGTAAATTAACTGTGCTATAAAGTGTCGCATAAATTTCGGTGGAGTGGTTGAGAAAGTGCGTTATATTTATGTTATTGTATTATTATTATTATTTTATTCTTTTTGCTGCCGTTGACAAACGAGCCCCCTTAATGACTAATCGGTCGTGTTTTCACAATATTAAATTGTACATAAACGTAATGTGAAGCATATCTGATTTCTTAGTAGTTTAACAAAGTTTCAAGTAGTTGCAGCTGTAAATAACTACATGAAAACTTAAAACTTATTTAGAAACGGGACTGCTTAAAATTAACAGTTCATGTACTGAGGAGACCGGAAAATAAGGAGACAGAAAATGGTTCAGATTTATAGAATGCCACCATTGATGCTGTCTAGGAGGAAGTGCCTCAGAAGTACGCTACTGGCCATTAAAATTGCTACACCACGAAGATGACGTGCTACAGACGCGAAATTAAACCGACAGGAAGAAGATGCTGTAATATGCAAATGATCAGCTTTTCAGAACATTCACACAAGGTTGGCGCCGGTGGCGACACCAACGACGTGCTGACATGAGGAAAGTTTCCAACCGATTTCTCATACACAAACAGCAGTTGACCGGCGTTGCCCGGTGAAATGTTGTTGTGATGCCTCGTGTAAGGAGGAGAAATGCGTACCATCAAGTTTTCGACTTTGATAAAGGTCGGATTGTAGCCTATCGCGATTGCGGTTTATCGTATCGCGACATTGCTGTTCCCGTTGGTCGACATCCAATGACTGTTAGCAGAATATGGAATCGGTGGGTTCAGGAGGGTAATGCGGAACGCCGTTCTGAATCCCAACGGCCTCGTATCACTAGCAGTCGAGATGACAGGCATCTTATCCGCATGGCTGTAACGAATCGTGCAGCCACGTCTCGATCCCTGAGTCAACAGATAGGGACGTTTGCAAGACAGCAACAATCTGCACGAACAGTTCGACGACGTTTGCAGCAGCATGGACTATCAGCTCGGAGACCATGGCTGCGGTTACCCTTGACGCTGCATCACAGACAGGAGCGCCTGCGATAGTGTACTCAACGACGAACCTGGGTGCACGAATGGCAAAACGTCATTTTTTCGGTTCCGTTTACAGCATCATGATGGTCGCATCCGTGTTTGGCGACATCGCGGTGAACGCACATTGGAAGCGTGTATTCGTCATCGCCATACTGGCGTATCACCTGGCGTGATGGTATGGGGTACCATTTGTTACACGTCTCGGTCACCTCTTGTTCGCATTGACGGCACTCTGAACAGTGGACGTTACATTTCAGATGTGTTACGATCCGTGGCTCTACTCTTCATTCGATCCCTGTGAAACCCAACATTTCAGCAGGATAATGCACGACCGCATGTTGCAGGTCCTGTATGGGCCTTTCTGGCAACAATAAATGTTCGACTGATGCCCTGGCCAGCACATTCGCCAGATCTCTCACCAACTGAACACGTCTGGTCAATGGTGGCCGAGCAACTGACTCATCAGAATACGCCAGTGACTACTCTCGATGAACTGTGGTATCGTGTTGAAGCTGCATGGGCAGCTGTACTTGTACACGCCACCCAAACTCTGTTTGACTCAATGCCCAGGCGTATCAAGGTCGTTATTACGGCCAGAGGTGGTTGTTCTGGGTACTGATTTCTCAGGATCTATGCACCCAAATTGCGTGAAAATGTAATCACATATCAGTTCTAGTGTAATATATTTGTCCAATGAATACCCGTTTATCATCTGCATTTCCTCTTGGTGTAGCATTTTTAATGGCCAGTAGTGTAATTGGATCGAACTGGTATCTGCCAAATAAACGTTTATGGTTTTCTTTTACAATTTGCAGGTGTGTAAATTAACTGTGCATTAAAGTGTCGCATAAATTTCGGTGGAGTGGTTGAGAAAGTGCGTTATTTTTTATGTTATTGTTTTATTATTATTTTTTTATTCCTTTTGCTGCCGTTGACAAGCGACCCCTCTAATGACTAATCGGTCGTGTTTTCACAGTATTAAATTGAACATAAACCTAATATGAAGCATATCTGTTTTCTTAGTAGTGTAACAAAGTTTCAAGTAGTTGCAGCTTTAAATAACTGCTTGGAAACTTAAAACTTATTAAGAAACAGAACTGCTTGAAATTAACAATTTATGTATTAAGGAGACAGGAAAATAGGGACATATGAAATGGTTCAGATTTATAGAATGCCACCATTGATGCTGTCCTCAGAAATACATCGCGCCTCTCCCTCCTGAACAGCCATCGCCCGATCTACTACTACCCGGGGGCGAGGATCTCAGCAGTACTTTCCTCTCTCGTTTCACAAGCTGCGACATGGTCGCGAATGGAACAGTGACCAGAAAATTTAGAATAAATTTCTTTTATTTGGCGCCTATGGTCACAAACTTGTAGGTCCTCAGATTACCGGTTTTGGTGAGAAATGACCTTCTTCCGGTCTGAGAACTTACAAGTTTGTGACCATAGAAGTCATATACGAGAAACTTATTCTGCTTTCCTCTCGCTCTCAAATGTCCCCACATCTAGGTTATGTTGCTCTACACGACAGGGTGTGCTGTCCTCTGTTTCTACATCTCTCTTCCAGTCTAATATTATTGATTAATGAAGACTTGTTTTCGTGACATTATACATTTAGTCTTTGTTCTGTGTCTGTTCGACTTCATCTGTGCAGTGTCGTCTGACTGATATGCTACCACTGCCGCCGGCAGAAGTGGCCGAGCTGTTCTAGGCACTACAGTCTGGAACCGCGCGACCGCTACGGTCGCGGGTTCGAATCGTGCCTCGGGCATGGATGTGTGTGGCGTCCTTAGGTTAGTTAGGTTTAAGTAGTTCTACGTTCTAGGGGACTGATGACCTCAGAAGTTAAGTCCCATAGTGCTCAGAGCCGTTTGAACCTGTTTGCTACCACTGCCATTGTCATCTGCCTCGCTAGTATTGTGTATGGAGTGATTCGTTCCCTGTGCTGGTTGCCATCTATTCTCTCGTCGCTGCAAGTACTCTTTACGCAGCACACTAGATATTCTGTCTGCACAGTCGATGAGATCGCCCACAAGGTCTGTGGTCGAAGTAATTATGTCACGTCGTCGTGTGAGTGTGCTACTCCTCTTCCTGACACCAATGACCATAGGTTTGGAGGTATGTGTTCTAGGGTCCCTCTCTGTCCCAGGCGCAGTTAGTTTCCTGAGCCATGCGCTTACTGGGGTTGATATGATTCATCTTCAATAGTTGCCTGATGTTAGGGAGGATGGCGTATACGCCATGGGCCTTTCTGTAGCTGTCTGTCCCACTCCGTTTACCATGAATTCACTCTCCAGGTTTAGATCTCTCTCAAGACCAGCATTTCCTCCCCTGGGAAACCTCTCACTCTGCCTGGCCTGCCAATACGTTGCCGCGCGGTACGTCGTAATTATTCCCGTCTTGAGCACCACGCACAGTGCCACAACTGACGTGATTCGTAAAGTCTCTGTCTGCATCTTACCGCCATGGTACTACCCAATGGTGCAGAGCCGAGGTGCCCATGCGCTGGCTACAGTATACGTATATGGTTGACTACAAGGGAGTGCAGTGGTATATTCCTATTAGAGTCGTGGATAATCTGTAGTTCACTGTGTTGAACCTGGGACGTTTGTACAGCAGTTTGCAATCCATTTCTGTACCCGTTTTTATATGCTGATTAAAGTTTAATTTCTGCTCCAATTATATGCCTAAGTCTCTTGTAGCCATGTCTCTTTTCATGCTATTTCCATCTAGTTTAACTCCCAGTTTAATTCTAGGATTCCTTAGCAAGTTGCCTTTCAGCGTAATGCAATGGTGAAAATTTCCCGGTTGCAGCAATGCTGATATTTTCGTTTCAATTTGCCCACTGAAGTTGGCTTTTATCACAAAGTAGGAGGTCATCATCAAGTGCATACCAAATCGCATACCAAAGTTAAAAGCTTTGTCATGAAAATTGTGTCTGGTGTGTCCATACCCACATCAGACTAGAGTAGCGTAGGTGTAATGCTTGTTATAAAACAAATCATTTGTGATAAAAGACGAGTGGAGCAAAGCTCATCCTTCTCTCTGAATTCTTAATATAACTCATCGTTGAGTTTGGCCACTGTACACAACGAAACTTTTGCTGCAGTGAGGACTACAAGCTGGGCCTACAACAGGTTGCCGAGAATTCTTCCAGGTTGTATGGCCGTGGTCCGTGGAACTCTGCTGTCCCTGACGTGTAGTCCAAAGCTACGTTGGACATCTTCGGAAGTGCTCCTGGTTGTGCCGAGTCTTGCCGACTGATTGAACTCTTTGTTCCTAATACAACAAGAAAATGTTGGTGTCTTATTTCACTTGAGTGGTAAGTTCTTTATGACAGATCCTTTGTAGTGGCAAGAAAAAGAAAATTTCGTCAACAATCTACAGCTAGTTAATAAACCAAATCATGTAAATGTTCCCAGTGATAAAGTCTTCCAACTCATGGAGAACAACTTATTTGGGGACGAAAACGAGAAACAGAAGAAGTATGTGTTATAGTTTTAATCTGACTATTTTCCACATGTTTACATGACTTAAAGAAGTATTTCATCGAAGAATAAGTACTTTCAACATAAAAATTGGTATCAGCATCATATTTGCATTTCATTCAAATGTAATACGTGATGCAGATTATCGTTTAGAAATTAAGACGGCAATTTTAACAATTATTAAACCGGAAAGTATACTGGTTAATCAGCTACTTCTACAAAATAGCTTTTGTGCTTAAAAAAATAAATGAGAATTTTCGTTTTCTTTTCAAATTGTAAGGTGCTATGGTCTCCCGGCCTTCATTTCTTACATATTCCATCCTCACAATCATATTCCGCACATCAAAACGCTTCATTCGAACCCAAACTCGATAAGGTAGAGTCAATTTCGTATGAATTCATGTAAGCGATATGTAAATCGCAAGTGCGCACCGAGGTTGAAAAAGTCGAGGCTGGCGTACACAACATGAGGACCACAAGAATTTTCGTTCTTAAGAGGCAACCAGCCCGCTGGGAGGGACGTCTCTTCAGAGGGGTGAGTCAACACACCTACATCAGCCGGAGCGACCGCCCAGAGAGAGGACAGCTTTTGCCAGAGCGAAGGGATAACGACCCCCATGTTTGACTTAAAAGCAAATTCTGCTACATTGTGTGGGAGCGCCCAGAAGACGCATTTTTTGACGGACCGACTGGGTAGTTACAGAGTTCTCACAAGAGGACAGTATACGCCTAATAGAGATGCTGCATATTTCCGCATTGGTCGACTTAAATGTAACGTCATTCTCCCGTTTAAAAGAGCAATGCTGATTGGCGAAATATTTCTGATGCAAAGAGCCAGAGGAGTGAGGGAAGACAGCGAATATATACCCTTGCAATTTTTTCAGAAAAAGGGGCTGTTCCGTTGTCGCTCTTGGAGTGGAACATGTAACGAGAGCGAGTGCGCTCGTACGTGTATGCAAAGAGCGAGGAACAAAGTCTCTCCTCAGTACTTCACTGGGAGAACACCTCTGTCGTTAGCGAATCGGAGTGATACGCTATATTGAGTCGCTCGCGATTAAGCGTTGTTCACTGTGTTTGCCGCCACCCTTATTATGCGGTATGAACGCAGACAGAGTACTAGTTAAACGCCTGCAAGCGTCTATTGAGTGGCATCACGGTGGACTGGTTATCTGACCGGTGTACCACGCCAATAGTTAGACTAGGGGCGGATAGGAGTCCTAGACTTGATAAAGGCGCAGGGAGAGTTTGATTGGCGAAATTCAATCCAGGTAGAAAGAGATAGTTGTGTTACTTGTGAGCAGTGAGCGACGCAGGCAGCAGTCGTCGCAGCTCACGGTATTGTGCGCTACAGCGTATGCGAGCCCCATCTGTCCTCCCTAACACTGCACTCCATTACATTTCTCACATGACAGCCTTGACCGTACCTAGAAAAGTTATTCAAGTTGCGTAGGCGCAGCTCTCAGCCATTCTGGCGAGCAAATAACATTCTTAAAGAAAAGGGAGAAAAGAACCTTTCCATACTTTGTAAAATATTAGCATTCCTATCCATAAGGCTGTCCTCAAGGGTCGATCTGCGGCCCCATCTTCTGGGACATAACAATCGAACCCCTCCTACAACTTCTGGATGGGGATGACAGGTCAGACGGAATTGTCGCCTACGCAGATGACCTATTAGTTGTAGTCACTGCAAACAACAGAGCCCAGTTAGAAGAGAAAGCCAGTGGATTACTACAAACAATTACTCAGTGGTGTCACAACAACAAACTCAGGATAGCCGAAAACAAAACAACATACACTTTACAGAAAGGATCACTCCAAAGGAATCCTTCGGTTAAAATTGGGGACACAAACATCAAACGAGCACGCATTACGCGCTATCTTGGGGTACACATAGATGAAAAATTGAATTTCCACGAACACATAAGGCTGACAACAGGCAAAGCAGAAAAAATACTCCACAAACTGGTGAGGCTAAATTCAAAACAGTACAGACTACCTCTACCAGTCATACGTAAATACCACTGTGCGCTCTCTGAATCAGTACTCAGCTTTGCAGCTAGCACGTGGGCACATAGACTGAACGTGATCACCAACAAAGCATCCGTCAGACGAGGGCAGAGAAATGTCCTACTTAGGCTATCTGGAGCCTTCGGTACCACCTCAGCGGATGCACTGTGTGTGGTGCTCGGAATATGCCCCATAGATATCACGATCAAATACAGAGCTGCGAGGTACTGGTTAAAGGTGGGGAGACTAGATAAGGTACACACAATAACCGGTGTGCCCATAGAGACGATACGTCACCTTAAAAGTTGGCGTTTGGATACATGACAAGGTGAGTGGGATGTAAGTGATAAGGGGTGTAGACTACACGACTTCCTCCCTGACGTAAGGGAGCGGTTGAGAATGAGACATATCGATCCCAGCCGCGGTATGGTACATTTCTTAACCGGGCACGGACCTTATCCCACGCACTTAAACCGCGTGAGTCTGAGGCAGACACCTACATGCACATGCGGGGAAGAAGTTTCCCCAGAACACACTGTCTTTGTCTGCGGGCAATACGCGAACAATAGACATACACTACACTTAGATTACACAGATACAGACATAGATATATACACAGCAATAAGAGACGAAGAACAATGGGCACAATTAAACGCACTGACAAACAGTATTTCAAAAACAACACATGAAGAGTATATGCGGACACGACATCACAGACATGCCTATGTGCAGCGTAACAGAAATCTCCAGAGGATGGACAGCGATACCCACAGTGACAGCGAAAATAGTGACAACGAAAATAGTGACAATGAGGAGAAATAGGAGGAGGAAGCTGAGATGTGACAGTAAATAAGCAAATTGCTGGCAATCTAGCCAAGAAAACACCAAATGCTGTACAAGGATGAGCACCTAATGTAGTTAATACATAGGATTAGTAACAAATAGGATAAGAAACATTATTTCTCTACTAATAACCATTTGTGTGTGTGTGTGTGTGACTGGCGGTCAACGGCTCGATGAAACCATTCCGAGGTATTCACCGTCAATCACACTCGGCGATGGTATAACATCTCTCTCATCTATCCTATCTTCTTTTTATATTCTTCTTAAAAACAACAAAATTTTATTTATATTTCAACCTCAAATTATTGTTATTTTGAATCATTCTTTGTAAATGTTGTAGATAAAACAAAAGGAAAGAAAACTGTAAAAAGATGCAAAACGAAAATTGTAAGATGTACGACCTGTTTTAAACATCAGGTAACAGGTCTATAATTTGGCAATAAATAAGTAAATAAATTCCTATCCATAAGAGGTAATATACTGTTCCGAAAAGAACCCGGAAATTTATTAATTTATGAGAGAAAGTTTCACTTGATTTCTCAGAATTTCTTTTGTAATAAATAATATTTTTCGTTCGTATAATGTTTTTCTTACACAACTACCTATACTCCAGCACCCAAGTATTCCACTAGTTACATAAGAATATAGAATATTTTTGTGTCTTTTCCTTACAGTGGACGACTCCAGAAGATATTTGTTGCTGAGTGTTTTTCAGGCAGTTCTTGTTGGTACATTAGGTGCATCTGTCTGACTTCTGTAGTAGTGTGAGGTGGAAATCGTTTCTTGCAGGAGCCAAAGGGTACTTGTCGGATCAGTCGATTCCGCAACTTGACAAACGTAAAACTCACACACTCACAAAATGTAGGGGTCGAGTTGCAGCCTCATCCCTTTCCAGCTGGGCCCCAACTGTAGACACCATTTGTTTTGTGCCCAGTAGAAGTAAACCGTGGGTCAGCACAAAGAAAAAATTAAACTTGAATAATAAGAGTAGCCCTAATATCCATCTGCTGACAGAATAACAGATGGCTGAAGCCAGGTCTGCAAAGCGGCTTTACAGCTCGAGGCATAGAGCTCCGTATATTATGCGAGAGAGGGTAGTGGGCAGACAGCTTCAGGCGGTGAGTCACGGTTATCGCCATGACAGATGCCTTCTGATCAAGTAGCTAGGTGCATGTAGATAACGACTGTGGCCGGAAGGTGTGAGTTTCTTACCAACTATGAAGTTATCAAGTAGTTAAAACATATTTTGTAAAAAACTGTAGTTACTGTGATTATTACATTTGTCATTAATTATTGCTAATTTGTTTATTAATGTGAACGATGGTGCTGCAGAGTGAAAATCTCATTCTAGTAATGAATATTGTTATTTATATCAACTGAGTACCCGTTGCCGTGAGATCTGTGATTTTACAGAGAAAGTGAATTAAATTCTCAGGGAAATTTTGTAATGTACGAGTATCCAGTTTATGGGACTGGAAAAACAAGAAATATTTTACGGTACTTCTTTTATTTAAAGAGAGATTACGTTGATATTTGAGGATTTAATAAAGTTTTTCATTTAGTAAATTGTTTACAAACGCTATTAAGTTGTGATTGGTCAAATGTGGAAGAAGATGGCATTGGGTGGTTTAATACTAATATCAGACCGACTACGATGTGTATCAGCCAATCAGAGGACAGTACGTTTGCGCGTATTTTGTGGGCTAGAGGATTGCGTTGTAACATCTAAAGAGCAGTTCGGAGCTCAGCCATCGTCATGTTCGGATGCGGATGCAAGGAGCTCTGAATGGACGTAATGATTTTGGTGAATGACGATTAAAACCTGACTGTTGAGTGTCGCAAAGTGGCTGCGTATGTGCGAGAAAAACGAAGACGTGAAATTCCGATTATAATACGTAAATTGCAACATTTGAATAAGCAAATTCCGCGTAGCGTGCTATACAAGGCGTGATTTGAAACTGAACATTCGTAGGGGTCAAATTGTGTAATATCTGAGCGAGTATTTTGTCACAGATAATCCGTTTGATAGGCTTTTAGGTGTCGGATTCGTCCAATTGCCATAAACTGGCTATGACGAATGACTGTGATTAGGTGTAAGTTAGCCGAAATTGTAACTTCCGAATAGCACCGACTTGGCGGTGTTTTATTTCAAACAACTGGCAATATATTGAAGTTTTTACTCACAAACTATGCATCGTTTAATAGCTCAGCTGACATTAACAAAACATCTGTTGTGTAACAATTCTGATACTAAATGTAACTGGGTTTTCTCTTTTGATGCAAGTCAATTGTCAGGATGAGCATTCTAAAGCATTATGTCAGGGTGAAAATAATAGATAAATTAATTTTTCTCTCTTAACAACATGTGGGCAGCGTGGGTTCTTCCTTGGCTCTGGTATGAGGTAGAATGAAACAGCATTTTTACATAAGATAACTTTTATTGAAAGTTTCGTACAACTGTATCTTACTCGATGTTCTGGTTCGGAGAGCGGCAGCTGTGTCGTTTGCGTAGCCTTCTGCTGCGGCAGCGGCGGCGGCGGCGGCGTCGTCTGATTACGCGTGGCAGTGTGTATCTCGTGTCGCCGTCTCGCCCAGCTGAATGGAGACGCGCAGCGCCAGGTGGCCCGTTTAATTATTGCGAGCGAAGTCGTGCATCGGATGATACCTTGGGTGTGGCGTCCCAGTGTTTCTCTTCTCTAAGCGGCCGCGTGTGTTGGGCGTCGACCAGCGGAGCGGCGCGACGGGGCAAGGCCAGTGTCCCGGACTCGAACCACGGACTCCCGCTTGCCAGTCTTCGGCTGTCAGATCTCCATCCCAGCTCACAGGTGACTGCTGATGTGAGGCCGTCTCCTTCCCGTCCTCACGAGTCACCCGGGTACGTAAAGATCAGACTTCAAATGCCTTTTAACTTCTGTCTTCTGGCGCCGATGCTGCTGCTTGCTATTCCATTACAGCGGCGGACTTGGTGCGTCTGTGCATGATGCAGTCTCTTCTTGCATGACGGTCGTCAGCACCGAAACTGACTGAAAACTACTGCTACGTTCTTCACTTCTTCGTCTTCTTCGTCTCTCGTCTTCGTCTGTCGGGCCCACTGCGTCTCGCGTATTTATTCACTTCAGTTTACTTGAGGTGAACGACTTCCCGGTCATTGCCTCTTCTGTCACGTTGAAAAGCTTCTCGAAGAACCTTCTTAACGTCGGTCATTAGCTGTTGGGATGTAGGCGAGGGCCTTTGCTCACATGCGACAACTGAGAAACACGTGAGCCGGTCGGGCGATGCCCTGACGGCTGAATCGACAGCGCCCGCTTATGTAGAACTTGCTGACTTCACGGTCATTGTCTCTTCTGTTCTGCTGTTCTGCCCGCTGTTTGCCAGTATGTAACTCTCTAAACTAAACCAAGTTTTTAATTTATATTCTAATTTATACTTCACTTTGATTTCACTAATTTATTTACTTAAGTACCACTCAACAGTTGCACCCATTGGACTCGTATAATGCTACTGGTCCTAGTACAGCTTTTCCATTAGAGACCTATTATTCGTTTTTAACAGGGCAGGCATATGGACCGGAATGCAGAAGAAGAAACGATCGCAAGGTGAGAGAACATTATTTTTGTACGGTGAGCTCATAGTAACCGCGACGTTTCACCTGCTCATGTGAGAGTGTGGATGCAATGCTCCCCGCCACTGTCTAGGCACCAGCAGTGTTTTTTAGGTTCTCTTTGTGACGGTGTATACAGCAGTTCTTAATGACTGCCACTATAATGTAAAATCGTGCCAGTAGCTATCGCGTTTTCATACGCCAATGTACAGTATCTCACGCGTGCGATTGTCGTTAGTTACAGGAGTTCATTATCATATTTGGCGCTATACGAACGTATTAGGCCAGCACCGAAGTGTGCGGTGCGCTGTAATTGCGCCCGTTACGGGCTCGCTGGGCGTAAATTACGCGGCGCGTAGTTAGCAGCGCCTATTGTGGCGAGCTTGCCGTAAGCAGAGCCGGCCGCCCCACGTGGCAGGCGCGTGGTGTGTGTAATAAGGCGAGGCGGCGCGCTGGAGCGCGACACGGCGCCCGGCCCGCAGTAACCTGACGCCATCCCGGCTGCCCTGCCCGGCGTTACTTACGTGTCTCGCGGCGAAATGCCGCGTAATTTGCACCGGCCCCGGCTCCGGCGCCCGGCCGCGTAAATTCTTCTAACTGGCGACAAGTAAAAGTTATCTGCCGCTGCAATCGGCTTCTTTTCGTGTACTGGTGAAATCGCCACTGCGCGTGTTTCGACAGCACACAGCTATAACTTGACTTTCTTTGTATTTCTCATATTCTCATTTTTTGGGGCAAATGTTTGAGCGAAGCGAAAACAAGACTCCCCAGAAATTAGAGAGTGGATTTTTTTCGAATTTTTATAGCCAAACGAAGAGTGTAAAATGAACAACTGGGGTACCAAACTGACCAACACCCAGTCTATTTTTGCAGAAAAGATTAATTTTTTGAAAGTAATCAGAGTAATTTAAAAAAAACTTAATTACGAGTAGCGGTTTCAGGAAGAAGTAGACAACTAATTTTTGTTCAAATTTTCCTAGCTAAAAGAAGAATGGAAAGTGGGTAAATGGGTTGACGAATTGAGCAGAATGACGTCTACTTTTGCAAAACTTCTGATCACAAGAAAAACTGGAATTCTTCTTTCATTTTTCAAAAAATTAAATAAATATCAAATCATACCATAAATTGTCCGCCCCGATAGCTGCCCCCAGTCAATGTGGGCCATATTTCACCGAAGCTGTCACATTTCAAGTCTTTTTTTTTTGGATCTTAGCTATGTCAGAGATTCCTTCCCAACAACACGACTACCGACGACGCGGGATGTATACCAACTCTTACTGCGCCGGTGCCCCAGGAATACCCTGGAAAAGAAGTACCCAGACAAAAACTGGCGACAAATATGGCGCGTTATACGGAACGTTTACCTCCCAACGTCGGTACGCTCAACATGGTATGTGGTGGTAAATAGGAAGTTCGCAACGAATCAACGGCGGCACGCGATTCATTTGGCAGACATTTCACTATGGACACTAATGAACATCGTTTAGCATGTAGTGGGATGGCTCCAGCGTGGAACTTGGCACAACAGATATTGGCGTTCCTGTTACGCTCCGCCCCTCACACAATTTCATCAGACACACTTTTTTTCCCCCAAGAATCTTATTTTCCGGTCCAAAAAACCAATGCAGTGACATGGGTACGGGGAATGGTGGTGGGCTACATGTATAACGAATCGGAAAAGGACAAAATTGATTTTTGGCATTTTCTCCTGGATGGACACACGAAGCTGCAACAGTATAAGAAATATGGGCAAGACTTCGCTAATTACTTGCGACTTACATTTACAGACCCGCCGGCCACATGGGGTGTGACGGGTGAGAGATGAGATAGACGAAGAAGCCGAAATAGACATCGATCATACTTACGGACCCTTAGTTAATTTCGAGAAGACGACCCAGTCTTACACCAACGTCTGGAGAACGAGTCGATAGATGGCTCTCTTGCTCTATCGAACGTCGGGTCGTGAGCAGGTGTCGTCCCCGTCACGAATTTCATTTCATTGCTACAGGAGCATGTTTCATTTGTATTTGTACTATCCGCAATGTCCTCAAGTCTTTCATTTGGGCATTTTCAGTTTTATTCATTTCCTTGATTTTCTAATTAGGCACTACTTGTCAACATATGGACATTGTAGACACTATTTATGCGGTAGTACAACAAAATGTATGTCAGCAAAGGTGGTAAGCCTGACATTGGGGAAAAAAAAGATGGGTAGAGCGTAAAAAAAAAAAAAGTTGGTAGAGCACTTGCCCGCGAAAGGCAAAAAAAAAAAAAAAAAAAAAAAAAAAAGATAGCTGAGTGGACAGCGTGACGGATTGTCGCCCTACGGGCCCGGGTTCGATTCCCGGCTGGGTGGGGGATTTTCTCCGCTCAGGGACTGGGTGTTGCGCTGTATTGATCATAATTTTATCCCCATTTGGCGCGCAGATCGGCCAGTGTGTCGTCGAATGTAATAAGACCTGCACCAAGGCGGCCTGACCTGCCCCGCAAGGAACCTCCCAGCCAATGACGCCAAACGCTCATTTCCATTCCAAACTATAAATTTAATTTTCTCTGCTTTCCCTTGATGTAGAAAAGGGTAAATTAAATAACGCAACACTTTTGTTCTGAAATCAGTTTGGTTTCATTCAGGCTTCCAGTACACCATATTATTCCTCTTTCGTTTGGCTACAAAACCCTATTTTTCAACACAGTCAGCGTTCAGTGCGACGCACTTGCCCCACCTTACTGGGAGCGTCTGTACACCCGCGTGGTACCAGTGTACTGGTGGACGCCAGAGCCAACGACATGCACCAACAATAACCTCCACATCACCCACGTACTGCTTCCTGCAGAGTGCATCTTGACTGGACCAAACAGATAGAAGGTGCGAGATCTCGTCTGTTACGGTGGATAAGGAACAGTCCAGTGGAATTTTGCGACCTCCTCTCGAGTGCGCAAACTTTGTGAGGAATTGCATAATTATGGAGAAGGAGAAATTCGTTTGTATTTCGTGGCGACGAAACAGCTGAACCCTATTTCTTCATCTGCTGAGGGTCGCACAGTACACTTCACAGTTGGTCGTACACCGTGAGGGAGGACATCAGACAGGATAACCCCTTCAGAATCCCAGAAGACCATCGCCATGACTTTACCGGGCTGAGGGGCCGGCTTTGAGCTTTTTCTTTGGAGGAGAGGTTATGTGGCATCACTCCATGGACTGCCAGTTTGTTTCCAGTTCGAAGCGATGAACCCATGTTTCGTCACCTGTGACGATGTTCGACAAATGGTTGTCTGGATCACCTCGTAACGCGCAAGTAATTCCGCATAGACGTACCTACGTTTCCTTTTGTGGTCTTCTGTGATGCGACGAGGAAAGTAGTGGGCACCCACCTCTCAGTACGCGAACTGGTGGACGTGCAGTTGAGCAGCGAGGTCTTTCATTGTGATCCGTCAGTCACCTCGAATGAGAGTTCCAACACTGCATGCAGCATCCACAGCTGTGTGCAGCCGGCCGGCAAGCGGACACGTCTGCTCTACCTTGTTGGGATGACAGCAGCCTCGCCCACCGACTCGCCGTGCTTTTGTTCACTAGCAGGTCTTCTTAGACATGTTGAGAGCGCCTACGAATGCGTGCGATCTTCTGGCTTTCCTCCAAAAGAGACTCAGTGACAACTCTCTGTTTGGAACGCACTTTCATTACAGACGCCATTTTGAAGGCTACGTATTACGACGCCACCTAACGGAATTTTATGAAACTACAGGGGCTGAAGCGGGAACATCCGTCGATGTTCCACAACAAATGCGAATTTTTTCAGCCGAAATTAGCCAAGGAAAAAAATGTGTTGGATTACTTACTGAACACCCCTGGTTTATATTCTTAATAGTACCAGAATACTTAACGATTTTTAACTATATTATGTTTCATGTTCTCTGAACAAAATTTAAAAATTTAAAAGAATTAAAAAGGAACGGTCAAATGGCGTGTGGAATGATTTGTCCAAAAGAAAAAAAAAAAAAAGGTTAGAGAAACATCTGGGCCGGCCGGTCGGCCGGTGTGGCCGAGCGGTTCTAGGCGCTTCAGTCTGGAACCGCGCGACCGCTACGGTCGCAGGTTCGAATCCTGCCTCGGGCATGGATGTGTGTGATGTCCTTAGGTTAGTTAGGTTTAAGTAGTTCTAAGTTCTAGGGGACTGATGACCACAGATGTTAAGTCCCATAGTGCTCAGAGCCATTTGAACCATTTGAACTACCTTGCTCTCGAGCAAGAGTGTGGTGACCAGGAGCGAGTGATCCCTCTCAAAATCTTCGAGTTGTTAAGGCGTGATCCAGGTAGACGTTACATTCGTGGGGTTACTGCTGTTTTGTGATCGGAGTAGTAGTTCCAGAGTTAGTCTTATTTCTTTTTGATAATTGTGTATCACGTCTGAGGTCCTTAAGAATGGTAACACCGGGCCCAGGTATTTCTGAAGAATTTCGCAGAAGTAATAAAAACATGTTGTCAGAAAAATTCGTACGAACACAGTTTTGTAGGTCGGAATGAGGAGGACGAGGAGATTAGTGTTTAACGTCCCGTCTACAGTGAGGTCATTAGAGGCGGAGCACAAGCTTGGATTAGGGAAGGAAGGGGAAAGAAATCGGCCGTGCCCTTTCAAAGGGCATTTCCCTGAAGCGATTTAGGGAAATGACGCAAAACGTAAACCAGCATGTCCGGACGCGGGTTTGAACCGTCGTCCTCCCGAATGCGAGTCCAGCGTTCTGACCTCTGCACCACCTCGTTCGGCAGCCAGGAAGGTACTCCTTTCAATGAGGAAAATTTCTGGGATTTGGTAGATGCCCGAACTGGACTGCAGTAGCGGCTGAGTGCTCTGTCAGATGAAGGATTGAGCATTACGAGCTCTGTGCTAGTGTAAAAACGACCAATGGTATTGCATGTGGCCTGCTCCCGTCATATACGGGGTGTTTCAAAGTCTTTGCATCAAATGTCAAGGGGAACAACGTTATGGGAACAACATTTCTTAGAGACAAAATGGTCGCTGACGGTTCCCGGTGACGATAGTCGTCTTTTTACTGAATTCACCGACCCTGGCATGACGAAGTTTCACTGAAGCACCAGTGTCTATTACCCAGGTGTGCTGCATATGCACATTACATAGTCCAGTAAATTACAAGAGTGGTTTTCAAAAAGAAAACCTTTAGAACCGGTGTTAGCCGAACGGCCTACCCTTTCACGTGGAGACATGGCTACCTTATAGGCAACACACACTGCGTATGCGAACCACGGAGTCTCTACGTCGTGGCCACTCTCAGGGGCATGACGAGTACTAAAACACAGCAAGTGTCGCCAGGCCGCGTCATCGAACATTTTGTCTCTGACAGAAAATGATCTCCACGATGTAATCTATCACCCTAGGCGTTTGATGCACCCTCTGCAAAAAGGCACATGGGAATTTCAGCATGGAGGTCAGCCACGCCGAGACAACTTTTCTCTCAGAGGTGACGAAGTTGCGGATTTAGCATGTTTTCTGCCAGGCAGCAACGTGTAGTGAAAATACTTGAAAACTTTACGGCGAGTTTCGTACTCTATTTGTGAAGAATTACACCGAGTAGACAGTTCAGAGAAATTCTGTGGTGCAGATTATTGTGACGACACTAGTTTGTCGCATAAGCATTTTATGTTCCATTCTCATAAACTTTCGGAATGGTAAAGCAGGGCGTGTGGATTCTAGCATACAGGTCGTGCTTTTCTCGGTTCGTGGAATGTGGCGGCTTGTGGCACTTGTAAGTCTTCGACAGTTGGTTCACAAAAGTGGAAATCCGAGATATTTCACACTACAAATTCTCACGGGGAGCGTTCAGGCGAGTAAATCGCTTTATCTATTAGGCCAGAATGCTAGAAAAGCGCCTTTCAAAGCCGCATGAACCACATGAGGTCCTGAGGGATTTGAACAACACCCATAGGTCATCCTGAAGATAGAAGGGGAAAATCGGAGCTGCGGCTACGTTCCTGTGACCGAAATGGGAATGAACCTACATTTATGCATTCAGTTATCTTTCCGGCGATCATAAGGCGACGGCCGGTGTTCTGCCAGTCTTTAGTTTGTTAACGGAGAATACAACAAATGGTGGATGAGAACATTTTACAGGCTTTCGCTGGAGGCAGGAAGAGAGAGGGAGGTTTTCAGTTGTCAGTGTGGCAAATCTTACAATTTCGTCCCCTGCTACGGTAATCTGGAAGAGTGAGACAGACACAACGAGTTGGGGTTCGCTTGGAGACCAGAGGAGTGGTTTAAGGGGCTAGCAGACGGCAGCTGCTCGTATCTCGCCGTTGCACAGTTTGTAGTGGGACGCGAAATTGAAGCGTCACCTATCCACCAGTGTCAGCCCAGTTTGCAGGTGAATATAAGTTTAATTTAGTTTTGTTTATGTATTTTTGTAATATTTGTAATGGTTGTGAAGTGTCTAAAGTTTTTGTATTTTTTTTATGTTTCATGTACGGAGAGGGCGGCGCAACGAACGGAGACAGCATCTTCGTTGCCGGGACCGGAGAGGAAATTGCTGGCCACTATACGTCGCGGGTCGACAGCCAAAGAGCAACAGAAGATCCTGAAACCGAGTTGTTGCGTCGTGCTTCTAAAAATTAAATAATTGAGAATTTGTAATGTTTTGTACAACAATGATATCATAGGAAGTTTAATCTTATTGAAAATGTTAGTTTTGTCTCGTGAAGGCTCAGGTTCACGTCTGTATGTAGGAAGATAATAAACTAGTGGATGCTACTAAAGTTGAAATACGTGTTCCGAGGATTTATTTATGAAGAATTATGTGAATGAATTAATAATATATTTGACAAGATTATTGAATTTTGACAGCGTTCATCGCGACTTTGAATCTCAAAAGTTTATTCAATGTGGTTCTAATATCGATTAAATTAGATAACGTGTATCAATATAATTTCTGAGGAGAAACAAACGACATCTAAAATTGAAGAGGTTTACGAAAACCAATTGGCCCGAGTGACGTAATTCTGCGCATACGACTCAAATGATGTTTTACAGTTTCGTTCAAGAACCATTCTGAGACAATTTAAAGAGAATATAAATAATTTTGAAGTGGGTTGTAACTGACGTAGGTGACGAAGTCTACACATGGTCATATGTCGAAAGAAAATCATTTATAAGAAACTTACGTCGTTACACCACAAGTTGCTGTTAGGTGCCTGGTAAGTGTCGCGTGTAGCGTTTGCGTTTATCTCCGCATTGCATAGCTCACAATTTGCGAGCCTTTTTCTCAACTTGTGACTGCATTTTTTTTATCACGTTGGGATCTACAGTTAATGCAGTCTAGTAAATGCGCGTTTCGTGAGTTGCACACACTTTGGAAAGTGATTTGGATCCCAATCCATTATCTTTCAGAGGACATACAGTTGCCTTCTGAATAGATTCAGTTTTCATAAACTTGAATGTTATCACGCAGATGATCCAATGAAATATTGTGTTTGTAAGCATGTTGCTGTTTACGATTTTGATGAAAGTAACTGTGAACCATCACAAAATCTATTTCAGTTAGTATATTCAAAAATTACTTTTCTCACTCCATACTTTCCTCCCACAACATTCTGATGAGGCGAACCGTTAATTCTATAAAAAGAAGGTCCGTAGATTCTTGCTCACAAAATTGCAAGTTTCACTGTTTCCAATCTTATAAAGGTGACAAGAAGAGAATAGAAGCTTTCGAAATGTGGTGCTACAGAAGAATGCTGAAGATAAGGTGGGTAGATCACGTAACTAATGAGGAGGTATTGAATAGGATTGGGGAGATGAGAAGTTTGTGGCACAACTTGACCAGAAGAAGGGATCGGTTGGTAGGACATGTTTTGAGGCATCGAGGGATCACAAATTTAGCATTGGAGGGCACCGTGGAGGGTAAAAATCGTAGAGGGAGACCAAGAGATGAATACGCTAAGCAGATTCAGAAGGATGTAGGTTGCAGTAGGTACTGGGAGATGAAGAAGCTTGCACAGGATAGAGTAGCATGGAGAGCTGCATCAAACCAGTCTCAGGACTGAAGACCACAACAACAACAAAGGTGACATTACGAGAAACCTATTGTTTTCTTTTAATCTTGAGAGTTAACTGGGTCATTTTAGTCATATGAATTTAATTAATTTTTTATTTATCTGATAATGAAATTTCAGATGCGCTATCACTTAGAAGTGTGAACAATTACTAGCTTAACAGTTGTACGGTAGTGATGGATTCTACCTGAGCACAGAATCTGTTATTTTGAATTTTATGTTTTGTGTTCTCGAGTGTGGCATACAGTGGTTGGACTAATGACAGCTGAATGCCAGTAGAGTCGCACACATGTACAACGGAAGTGTAGACGACATTTTACTAGGCTGGGGAACTGTATCTTTCACAAGGTGTGATCGACTCTCATTCTGAACAGTTACATTGTATCAGCACTTCAAATAATATTGACTGTAAATGTCCAAATGTGGCACTTTGAGCATTTACAGATGCATCCCATTCTATTCTATAAAAACTCGTGTCAGAAAAATCATATTTCGGACGTTGAGAGCGTTCCTGTTTTATGACGAGCAATCATTTTATGAACTTTTATTATTTTTCATTCTTTATCTGATGGGAAGCGAGGACTTTGGTAGACTTTATATTCTGTTGTTTCGAGTAATAACTGGTGCATGTTTACCATTACAGTACTACGTCATTACCCGCATCACGTTTAAGAAATTCTAGTGCAAGCGTGGATGTTCTGGCTAGGTATAGTGTTTCACTGTTGCTCCCACGTAGTTGCTGAGAGGCAGTATACATCGACACATATGGAAAAGCTGAAGAAGAACTGAGAGGAACCATAAATAAATAAATTTTATTATTACTGTAACAAGTCCTGTCCCTGGGACGGCCCAAAGCAGTAGTATCATAGTCACGAAAAGGAATTGTCGCACAATGTCAAGTACTGACCAACGATAAATGATTAAGGATACACCGATACGTTAATATCTTTATGTTTGTATGTTTTTGGTGTTGTAGATAAGCAACGAGAGAGCAGAAGCACGTAAATGCAGACGCGAGAGAGCAAGAGCCGAGCGGGAAATCCTTGGCTGACGTCTCCTGCAGCCGAGAAGTTGGCCACCTGAATGAGCACAGACAGCCACCCGCAAAAAAAGAGAACTATTGTCAAATGGGCTAAAAAAGCTGTTCTTTTGTTATTTGAAAACGAATCTGTAGAGTTTTCTGTAAAGTATTATTAGCAATGAAGTGGATCATCGGTCCTGAACTGAAAATAGTTTTTTGAGTTGAGATATCGAGTCCGATCAGATGGTAGCCACTAACAAAATGCCTCTGAGCACTATGGGACTTAACATCAATGGTCATCAGTCCCCTAGAACTTAGAACTACTTAAACATAACTAACCTAAGGACATCACACAACTCCCAGTCATCGCGAGGCAGAGAAAATCCCTCACCCCTCCGGGAATCGAACCCGGGAACCCGGGCGTGGGAAACGAGAACGCTGCCGCACGACCACGAGCTGCGGATTGCCACTAACACCCGAAGGGTGAGTCAACTGTAACGAATTCTTTTAAGCAGGGCTAAACCACTGGTAGACTGGTCTGTGACAGACCAGTCCATGGACCCGAGTTCCGATCAGAGGCAGGTAATGGTTTTGTTTTTGGAAGATCAAAGTAAAAGAACATATTAAGCAGCTTGTTGAATGATGGGATTCCTTTTCTAGAAGCTAAAGTTTTCGAGTTATCCAATTTCTATAAAGGTCGGGAACCATTGAGAATCAGAGAGCAGAGGTTTTTGTCGCTTGGCGTTTTGTTCAAAATGGTTCAAATGACTCTGAGCACTATGGGACTTAATATCTGAGGTCATCAGTCCCCTAGAACTTAGAACTACTTAAACCTAAGGACATCACACACATCCATGCCCGAGGCAGGATTCGAACCTGCGACCGTAGCAGTCGCGCGGTTCCAGACTGAAGCTCCTACAATCGCTCGGCCATACCGGCCGGCGCTTAGCGTTTGTGACGGACAAGTTTGCACGATATTTGTATGAACAAGAGTGGGGTAAGTTTAGACAGATACAGGCCTGAAGACGGTAATATTTGATAAATGTAAAGCGGGATCAAAAAGCTTCCGTTTGAGGACTTCGTTGCAGCGTTATTCGACACAGCTCGACACCGATGCGTGTGCGTAAGCATTGACATGTAGACAAGAGAGTGTGGTAGATGCTGAAACCTGAATTACGGCGATGTTATTAACAGATGCGTTCAAACAGGACCAACGTGCTGCTATGTATTTATTAGCTGCCTAAGGACAAACACCGTTAGACATGGATCGCAGAATGAAGAATGCGTATGGGGCAGCATGTGTGTCAGAAACGACTCTTGCGGAACGGTGCACAAAGTTCCGCCCGGGTCGCGATTCGACACAAGAGCCTTGTCGATCCGAGAGGCGAGCCTCATCCCTTACACAGCAACTCAAGATAGGCTCGAGCACCCGGACTAGAGCCCTGACGGTTAGGGTCATTTTGTGTTAGAACAGGTCAACTGATAGGATAGAGGGGATAACAAGGAACTCGTTTTTAACAAATGCATGATCTAATTAAAATAAAGGTCTGCATTTCCTTATTACAACTTTGGTAATAGTTTGACTTTGTAGAAACTTAACTGATTTCTTCACAAGTCATGTTTAAAATTGTCTAATATAAGGGGCCTTCAAAAAGAAACGAACCGGAGGCATAGGTACAGAAACCAGTACCTGTGTGTCAGAAGTATTGAGCCTGGCTGTTGAGAAACTTGTCCCACTGTAACCCAAGGCGGTGAATGGCTGTCTCATAAAATTCCCGAGGCTGCGATGTTAACCAGTTCCGCACGTACAGCTGGACGTCGTCCTCCGAGGTCAATCGTTTGCCCCTCAGAGCCTTTCCAAGGGGACCAAAATATGGCCCCCTTCTGATTCACGTCCTGCAGCACGGGACAACAGTGAATGCCCAGCGTTACTCTCAAACCTTGACCACCCTTCGGCAAGCGATCAAATGAAAACGACCAGGCAATCTCCCCCGTGGGATCATTCCGCTCCACGACAGTGAAAAGCTTCAACACTGTCGCGGAACTCCCGCAGAAATTCAAGTGCAGGTTGTCTGCCACCCTCTATAGAGTTCCCCCTTAAAAAGGCTCTGAGGGGAAAAAGATTCACCTCGGAGGACGACGTCCAGCTGTACGTGCGGAACTGGTTAACATCGCAGCGCCGGGCGGAGTGGCCGAGCGGTTCTAGGCGCTTCAGTCTGGAACCGCGCGACCGCTAAGGTCGCAGGTTCGAATCCTGCCTCGGGCATGGATGTGTGTGATGTCCTTAGGTTAGTTAGGTTTAAGTAGTTCTAAGTTCTAGGGGAATGATGACCTCAGCTGTTAAGTCCCATAGTGCTCAGAGCCATTTGAACCATTTTTGAACATCGCAGCACCAGGAGTTTTATGAGACAGCCATTCACCGCATTGTGTCACAGTGGGACAAGTTTCTCAACAGCCAGGGTCAATACTTCTAATATACAGGTACTGGTGTCTACAATTATGCCTCTGGCTCCTTTCTTTTTCAAAATGTTCAAATGTGTGTGAATTTTTTAAGGGACCAGGCTGCTGAGGTCATTCGGTCCCTAATTAAACTAACTTAACTCACTCTGAGAACAACACACACACCTTTGCCCGAGGGAGGACTCGAAACTCCGGTGGCAGGGGCCGCGAAGTCCGTGATATGGCGCCTTCAACCGCGCGGGCACTCCGAGCCAGTTCCTGAGCCAGTTCCATTTGTGACAATATTGTTTTACTTGAAAGAGAGTGAGAATAACAGATCTGAGAAAAATTTATAGTATTCATGTCATAATATAAAGACAGGAAGCAGCAAAACAAAAATATTTTTTAAGGGAAAAAGAAAAAAAACGATATTGTAAATAAGTAGGGAGTTATCGCAGGTTGTAAAAATCTCTATTTATTGAGCGGCTTTGTTCTTCGCCTTACGGCTGCGTGGAGTAACAAAAGTACGAGCTTGAGGAAAAATTATTCACAGATGTATGCTTCATGTCAAAATAATATTTCAAGGAGACATATCGAAGATAAGGTGCATAAGTATTTACATATTGCTTTCGTAGTTTCGAGAAACTAATGTAATATTACGACGTTTGAGTCACTGCAGACGTACGCTCATAGTAACGCTTCCATAACTGAATAAGATTCAGTGCTGACGAAAACTATTATACCGAAGGTACGTGCAGAAACGAGAAGTAATAGCTCCGATCGACAGTACTACAATAGATTTTATATCATCTCCGGCAAACAGAGACTTGGTGCTAAATGAAACGACAGGTTTACTGTTACCAGTCACCGTTTTATTTATTTCCACGACGCGTTTCGAAGGTTTAAACCTCCATCATCGGGTGGATTTGCATTAGTTAGTATAACATGTAAATCCACCCGATGATGGAAGTTTAAGCCTTCGAAACGCGTCGTGGAAATAAATAAAACGGTGACTGGTAGCAGTAAACTTGTTGTTTCACTTAATGTCAGTAACAGTCACGGTAAAGCCTAACCTGAAAATGTTCGCATTTAAAGAGACTTGGTGCACAAGTAGCTGGAGAGGGTGGTCACACTCCACACGCGGACCCAGCGCAAGTACGGCCACTCAACAGAGACATCGGACGACTGAAACCTAATCTTAGCAAAGACGATAAAGCCTGCCAGCGGCAGCAGCGGCGGCCAACAGTGAAGCGCGCCGGCGAGCAAGCCAGTGGCGACGAGTGGCTGCCGCAGAGGCTCCCAGCCGGCGACCACCCGGCTGCCGGCGGTCCTGGAGCGCGCATCGGCATCGGCACGCCACGCGCCGCGCACGCGGCTGAACCGCCAGAAATGTGGAGGCCGGCGGCTTGGTGGGGTGGGGTGGGGGACCGCACGTTGACGCCTGATGCACGGCGCGCGTCAGCCGCCCCGGATTTACGAGTCCTCGGCGGACACCTGGCCAGCTGGGCCGCCATTACCGCATCAATAGCGCCGCCCCGGCGAGCGGGCGCACCACTTTTTCTTCCTCTCGTCTCTGCGAAGGCCCGCTGCGTAATAGCCCGCCTCGGCCCGTGGTAATTTGATATGCAGCCATCGCTGCTCACGGCCACGACGCCACGCCAGGTCCATTCACGTCAGCCACAACTATGTCTACATCCTAGTCCGCTTCTCTCAATGCTGCATGCTCAAACCAATTGTTGACCTACACTCACGAGCAGTTGTATTGAAGACACATATTTACCTAGCGCAGGCCTGACTAACCCTTTGTCACTACACAGGACATCAGCCTCACACTCCGCACTAAACGCAACACTGCTCCCGGCCGCGACCGCGTTACCTACCGCCACCACAAACACTGCCCTCCCTCTTTCCTTGCAGTTCTTGCCACCCTCTAGAATGTAATCCTTGCCACCGGCTTCTACCCCGACCTGTGGAAATCCTCCTTTATCCTGATGTCCTCCAAACCCAACATGCCCCCATCTGATGCCTCTTCCTATCGCCCTATATGTCTCACCTCGGTGTTCAGCAAGCTCTTGGAATCCATCCTTACCCTGCACTTCCATCACCACCTCCACCGACACCACCTCCTCCCCAACACCCAATGTGGCGTTCGACCTTCCTTCTCTGCCAATGACCAACTCCTACGCCTCACTCATCTCCTCTCCCTCCAGCTTAACTCCCGTCGCTCCGCCATTTTTGTCTCCCTCGACCTCGAAAAGAACAACAACTGTGTCTGGCATCCCGGTCTCCTGTTTAAACTCCAGACCTGCGCCCTACCTGTCAACTAAGTCCGTCTGATTGCCTCCTTCCTCTCCCATCGCCTCTCCTATGTTACCATCCATAATGCTGATTCCCGCACCTTCTAGCCCTCTGCAGGTGTGCCCCAAAGCTCTGTCCTCTTCCCTCTCCTCTACCTCCTGTACACAGCAGATATGCCCCAACCCCCTGGCCCCTCCAGTACACCTCCTGCAGTAGGCCAATGACACCGAATTCCTTGCCCTCGCTCCTACCCTCCAACGGTCCCAATGCCTTCTCCAGAATCACCTTGATCTTTTTGCCACATGGTGTAACCAGTGGCTCCTGAAAATCAATCCTTCCAATAGCCAGACAATCATCATAGGGCATACTGCTCACTCCTTTTGGCTCCTTGATTTCTCCCTCACCATCTGTGCCTGTCATGTCCGCCTCTCCCCCACCTTCATCTACCTTGGCCTCACCATTGACCATCACCTCACCTGGATCCCTCATCTCCGACCCCTCAAACTCCTCTCTGGCCGGACATGGGAGTTGAACCCCTCTACCATCCTCCACACCTACAAATCTTTAATCTGTCCCATCCTCTGTTATGCCAGTCCCGCCTGGATATCCACCTCTCAATTCTGTAAGTCCCTCCAGATCCTCTAGTGCCATGCACTCTTCCATATATGCCTCCCGTCCCCCACGTGGATCATCTACGACCTGATTCCTTTCCGCCATCTGCTCCTATTGCTTGAACATATCTGCATACTCTACACCTCCCACTGCTTTGATCCCCCTCATCTCCTGGTTGCTCCTCTCAACCCCTGCCCTCTGCTGCGCCTTTACCATTGTGTCCCCCTACTCTCCATCTCTACACCCTTCATCTCCTTTCCCAATGTGACTTCCATTGACTCCACCTCAATCCATTTATCCCTCCTATCAACTCTGATCCTCACCTACCCCTCCCTTCCTCTGTGTTTTTCCTAAGCTCCCTCTCCCCCACCCTTCCATCCTGCTTTTTCCCCCACCTACCCTCTCTCAGCCTCCCTTCTCTCCCCCAAGTCCTTTTGCGTTTCCCTCCTCTGCCTTTCCCCATTCCCTCTCGCGTCTGCCCTGCCCCCCTTATGAGTCCTCTCCCTCCGTCGACCCCCCCTTCGTTTTTCCTCTCCTCCCCCCATTTTTCTTCCCCCCTCATCTGTCCATGTCCCCCCCTCCCCCTTATCTGTCCTTTGCTGTGGTGTGTCATGTTCGTGTCGAATTTTTAGTGCAGTGTTTCCAGTGAGTGTTAAGTGTTGTGCATCTTTTCCGAAGTGTTGCGAACGGAAATCATACTGTCGCTGTGTGTGATTTTTATATCTCTTGCGAACAGAAACCAGACTGTCGCCGTGTTTTTTAATTGTGTGTCTACTATTTTACCTGTCTGCTTCCTTTGTATTTTGTTAGCATCGCCAACCCTTTGTTTTATGTTTTAACTTTCCACAATTTTCCGCCGCTTTGCAATTTAACTCACCGTTTTATCGCCTGCTTTATTGTTTCTTACCTTCTTCTTCTGTTTTAAATATTCTGTAGGCTGGAGAGCAGCGTACTAAGCTGCTGCCGGCCCAATAAAGGAAAAAAAAAGAGTAATCCTTGCGCCCCCAGAGCGCGGTCGCGCTCCGGTATTGCAGACCAGTCTGCTCAGCGGTCTGCCTTCATTCACCAGTGCGCTGCTCCGGGTAGGGGTGAGCGTGAGACGACTGCATTCTTAAGGCTCTGTACGCCTGACATGTTTGCAAAACACTACGACTGTGTCTAAAAGGCGAACATTGCAGCATACTTTTATAGGGAGGATTTTATCACCAGTATTTGTTTTCTACTTTTTATTTCCCCGCCAAAGCAACAACTTTACTACTTAATTCATTAAGTACTTTTGACAGTGCTAATACAATAGCAGAACTACAAAAACCTTTACATACAGGCGTTTAATACTAACTTGTGATGTTTATAAATTTATAAACTTTTCAGCTTTAGATTGTTTAACATATCTGACTCTATGGGCTGTAATACAAATCCGAAATTTTTCGGAAATTTCTCAGTTTTACAATAGAAAAAAAAAGTTAAACCAAACAGTGCAATAACTTTAGTGACTGGTAGTGTACTCCAGGATACTGCTCTTGCAACATTTTATAAGCCTTGTAAAGTCCTGATCTTGACAAACAAGTCACTGACCCGTGTGCTACACAGTACGTCTGTCAGCTCAAGTCAGAGGTGATGAGGACGTGTAACAGCAGCCAAACGCGAAAAAAGTCTGGCAGATAAATCAAAATCAGTCTTCAATGTGCGAAGATTCGGAACCTCTTAGAACTCACGATGACATTTTTCAATTATTGAAAGATAGTCAGCTATGTCTGGTCCAAAAACGACTGCCTTGAGTTCCGGTAAATGCCTTAAGTCATGAATCTGAATATGATTTTTTACGTTTGATTATCAATCTTGTCCGCCACATCTGTCACCAAATGGTTCTCCCCATCTGTGAAAAAGCTTAATGAACTCGAACAATAGATGATCTACACCATAAAACATATTTTTTTTGATACTTCTCATTTGTTTCCCTAAGGGCCGCTCAAATGTTCAAATGTGTATGAATTCCTAACGGACCAAACTGCTGTGGTCATCGGTCCCTAGACTTAAATACTACTTAATCCAACTTATGCTAAGAACAACACACACACCCATGCCCGAGAGAGGACTCCCACTGCGTGAGGGGCCGCGCAGTCCGGGACATGGTGCCTCAAACCGCACAGCCACTCCGCACGCCTCAAGTTTAGCCAGCATTCACTCTCGTTCGTCAGAACACAAGTAAATCAGATCGTCTTGCGGCTGGGGTTGTAATAAATGTAAATGTCGTGCGACTAGGGCCTCCCATCGGTAGACCGTTCGCCGGGTGGAAGTCTTTCGATTTGACGACACTTCGGTGACTTGCGCGTCGATGGGGATGAAATGATGATGATTGGGACAACACAACGACCCAGTCCCTGAGCGGAGAAAAATCTCCGACCCAGCCGGGAATCGAACCCGTGCCCTTGGGATTGACATTCTGTCGCGCTGACCACTCAGCTACCGGGGGCGGACAGTGTTGCAATGATGTTTTTACAGCTCGTAGTTGTGCAATGCTCTATTAAGCACTTTGCATGGCATACAAACCACACTAAAAACTATGAAATCCCATTCAGCATAGAATAATGTGGCTCCTCCACTGTTTCTTTTATTGGACAAGTATGTGGACGCCCTGGTATTAGTAATGTAGAAGTCAATGTAATTTAACGCAACAGGTATACTGTTCCTCCTCGTCCCTTGGCCCCACTCGCCACTGCACCCGGAGCGCTAGGCAGGAGGGCGGCCAGACCTAGCGGGGTATACACCGATGTGACAAAACATTATGACCTTTGCCCACTACTCAAATGGCTCTGAGCACTATGGGTCTTAACTTCTGAGGTCATCAGTCCCCTAGACTTAGAACTATTTAAACCTAACTAATCTAAGGACACCACACACATCCATAACCGAGGCAGGATTCGAACCTGCGACCGTAGCAGCAGCGCGGTTCCGGACTGAAGGGTCTAGAACCGCTTGGCTACAGCGGCCGGCTGCGATAGGTGCTAGCAAGATTTTACACTACAGTGGGAGTCATTACGATCACAACATTTTTTTCTGCTGTATACACCGTCAGAAAGATAACCTGAAAAACACTTCTGGTGCCTAGACAGTGGTGAGGAGCTGTGCATCCACACTCTCCCCTGATCGCGTGAAACGTCGCGGTTACTATGAGCTCACCATACAAAAATAATATTCTCTCACCTTGCGATCATTTATTCTTCTGCATTCCGGTCCATATGCCTGCCCTGTTAAAAACGAATAATAGGTCTCTAATGGAAAAACTGAACTAGAACCAGTAGCATTATACGACTCCAATGGCTGCAACAAACGTTTTGTTAATATAAGGTCAGCTGAGCTATTAAACGATGCATAGTTTCTAAATAAAAACTTCAATATATTGTCAGTTATTTGAAATAAAACACCGCCAAGTGCGTGCTATCGGGAAGTTACAATTTCTGCTAACGTACACCCAATCACAGTAACTCGCCATAGCCAGTTTACGGTAACTAATCGAATCAGACACCAAAGAGCTTATCAAACGGATTATCTGTGACATAATACTCGCTCAGATATTACATAATTTGACCAATACGCATGTTCAGTTTATCACGGCTTGTATAACACGCCACACAGATTTTGCTTCTTCAAAAGTTGCAATTTACATATTAAAATCGGAATTGCACGTCTTCGTTTTTCTCACACGTGCACGTCTATTTTGCGGCACTCCACAGTCAAGTTTTAATAGTTATTCACCAAAATCATTGCGTCTATTCAGAGCTCCTTGTATCCGCATCCGGCAGCGGCTAATGGTTGTACCTCCACGACACGTCACAGAACGTGGGGTTTCGAGGCTTGTATGGTCTGTAAAGTAGGACAGATGGCGGTCTGTGGCATCTCTGCCGAAACAGCACAATGCCGTACATGTGTTTCGCAACACCCCGTTCATCGCACATTGTTGAAGAAGAGGCTCCGCAGAAGACGACGCTTGCACAAGTTGGCCCAACAGTGTCGCCAACTAAGATTGGAGTGGGCTCCGGATCATCGAGACTGGACCGTGTACAGCTGGAAATGGGTCGGCTCGTCGGATGAATCACGTTTTTACAACACCAGGTCGACGGTCGCCTCCACAGTCACGTCATCCAGGCGAACGGCTGTTGGAAACGTGGACTGCACCACAGAGGCAGGCTGTTGGGAGGAGTATTATGCTACGATAGACATTCTCCTGCATTTGTATGGGGCCTGTGGTAGTAATCGAAGACACCACGTCAGCTGCGGGCCATCAGCATCCCTTCATGCTTGATGTCTTTCCTGACGACCCTGTTATCTTCCAGCGGTAAAACTGACTGTGTCTCGAGCCAGAATAGAGCTACAGTGATCGCGAGATCACGTTATGAGTTGGCCACCAAATGCGCCTAAATGGGGATCCGACGGTTCCCATCTGGGTCCCTATCGAGTGCCATCACCGCATTCACAGATCAGGGCCAGTTATTTACAGGAATTGCAAATGCATGACTTGTGCGTAGAATCAATGATACGCAGAACTGATGATATATTGCGTTACAAAGACGGTCCAACAAGCTATTAAGCAGGTTTTCTTAATGTCTTGGCTCGTCAGCGTGCGTTATGCTGTTAAGACGGCAAACAGACAATATGAGGGGGGCTGAAAAAGGGAAGTTTTCAAAAAAACCATGAATTTACATTTGATTGCAAAACAGCCTTATTACTTTCAATGTATCGTCTTTATGTGTCTCGCATTTGCCTTGTCGGTGAATACACTGTTGGGAACATCTTCATACTCAACTATAGTGATGGCTGACAGCACCTCCGTAGTGCTTCTGGCTACCGTGTCGTCAAGTCGGGTTGATTGTTGTTTGGTTTTGGAATCAATCCTCACCGGTAACGATTTTGGAAAACATTCTGAGTCGTTTTGAAGCAGTTCCTTCAAAGCGAAGCCTGCTTCCTTTCTACGCTCTTCTGACTAATTCAAAACCAGAGACAGAACACATCTCTTGTTTTAAAGTTCGCTGAAACAAGCTCGAAGACAATCCAGTTAACTCCGTCATATGTCCATCGCTTATCCACAGTATTCAAGTACAACATCAAAAATTTTTTCCCTATTTTTATCTCTTCAGGTAGTTGACTGAAACCGGAACGAGATTGTCATCAATCTACTTATCGCCATTTCTGAAACGAGAAACCACTCTTAACCTTGCCCTTTTCTCACAGCACCATCTTTGTACATTCAAATAAAAGTTTCTATGGATATCCACCGGGAAGGAAGCAAAATTTCACAATTGCTTGATATTAAATCATTCCCATCGCCACGAAATCGAGGAGACAGTAAAACAGCTGCAGCGAGATAAGTCCGTTGTGGTCCGACGAAACTTTTCCAGGTGGCGTCGAAGCAGTAGTGCAACGTGAAGCAGTTACACGACATTCCCTGCCGAGAAGAATGCTTCATACACAAGCCTTGTCCAGGACACCATCAATCCGGTATCTTTCGGATACCCCTCAAACGCATAAGAATCAAGGAGGCAACATGAAAATGAGAGACAGAAGCGCTCGTATGGAAAGAGCTTAAGACAGATATGCAGTGTTTCTTTATTGTTTTCAATCTGTCTATTCGCGAAGCAGTGGAGGAAATAAAAAAAAAATTCGTGAGTGGTTAGTTGTTTCCACCAGTAGTAAGTAGCTCTTCTCGCGTTACCAAGGCACCTCTAGCGCGGTTCTTCAAACACTCTCTTCAGACGTCATAGACCTCACATGTAACCCTGGGGCCACCAGCCCTGCCGTACAACCCATCCCCTTTCTACTCGTATTGTCTACCAGTTGATAAAATTACCCGAACGTCTTCACACTTTCTCGGTGAGACACCGCCTTAAATTACACTGTCCGTGCGGACGGGGTTTGCGTGTTTCAGTGAAGAAGAGGACTATCCCGGGGGTACTGTAACTACTGGCAGCCTCTCCTATGGGGTACAGGTATCGTGTAGAGGATCCAGACAAAAAGTGCCTCACAACGGCCCATTTTTTCCTTTATCCAATCCTGAGTTTTCCTTTCTTGAATTGGTAACATAGGGGGGACTCTTAGCCACAGGGAAGGCAGCCCCTCAGGGGGAGTAAACCTTGAGGAAAAAACGGTCCTTTACCCGAGTAAAAACAGGTTCTCCTACGTTTCCCAAACAAAATAAAAAAGCCATCGCATCAAAAGGCATCGACTCTCATTAAGAACAAGGGTTCTGATCTGTGGGACATGGAATGTACAAGGATTAGCAGGGAAAATTGAGAATATAGTTAAAGAAAAGAAAGTACTGAGAATGACTGTTCCGGTAATGCCACGAACGAAAAAGAAATCTTCTGGATAAGAAATAATTGGGGACTGTATTCTGTTTTGGAGTGGAGTACAAAAAACTGAAAGAGTAAAATCAGGAGTAGCAGTTCTTATAAAATGAAAATGGAAACAAGGAATAATTAATTGGAAACGGGTGAATGAAAGAGCAATCAATGTAGTAATAAAATTCACGGAATAAAATTTGAAGTAATTAGGGTGTATGGCCCTGTCGACTAAGCGCCTGACAAGACGAGAAGGGATTTCCTCGATGACTTGCAGGGAGTGGTTGACATATGTTCAGGTGGACGTGAATTGTTAATGATAGGAGACTTAAATGGGCGAATTGAAAAAAAAAAGTTAATTTATGACGTTGTGGGGCCGAGGAGAGAGGTTGTGGGAAACATAACAGAAAGAGCTTGATCAGTTCCAATAAGAATTAACCTTACACCCATGGTCAAGGGGTAGCGGCTTTGATTAGTAATCAAAACGTTGTTTGTCCCGGGTTCGAAGCATGCCACGGCTGAAATTTTGAATAAATTTCATCAGGAATGGCGGCCGAAGACTCCCGCCGTAAGGAGTCACCCTCATTCTGCCAACGGTCTTGTCAAGTAGGACGGAGGAGAGGAGAGACGTTCAGGGCACTCTCTTGCCCCCGGGGTGGAAAACTACCCCTAAAACCGGAACAATCAGCAATGATCAACGGCATGAGGATGAAGAAGCCAATCGAAACAGCTGCATTAGAGACACTTACCGTCTATCCATGTGGCGTGTGATTGAAAACGTGTCATGTCTCTCCATTGGCAAAAGATTTCGGAATAGTCCTCAATTCGGCTCTTTTAGAGGGGACTTCCAAAGGGGAAGTGACCACGAGCCGGAGCGTGGAATGCCAGATGTTTGAATGTGGTAGGGAAGTTAGAAACTCGGAAAAGGGAAATGCTAAGGCTCAATCTAGATGTTGTGGGTGTCAGTGAAGTGAAATGGAAAGGAGACAAGGAATCCTGGTCTGATGAGTATAGGGTGATAGCAACAGCAGAGCAAAATGGTATAATGGGAATAGGAATCGTTATGAAAAGGAAAGAGGGGCAGAGAGTGAGTTACTGTAAACGGTTCAGTGGTAGGGTTGATGTTAACAGAATCGACAGCAAACCAACACCGACAACGATACTTCCGGTATACAGGGCGAAATCGCAATCACAAGATGAAGGGATGGAGAAAGAATACGAAGATACTGAAGGGAGGTGAAAAACTAATAGTAATGGGGGATGAGAATGGGTTTATAGGGGAAGGAGCAGAAGAAAGGGTTGTGGGAGAATATGGATTTGGTACTAGACGTGAGAGAGGACAGAGAGTACTTGAGTTCTGCAATAAATTTCAGATAGTAATAGAGTACAGTCTGTTCAAGAATCACAAAACGAGGAGGTGCACTTGGAAAAGGTCGGGAGATACAGGAAAAGTCCAGTTAGATTACATCATGGTCAGTCAGGGGTTCCAAAAAGGGTACCGGATTGTGGAAGGAGACATAGACTCAGATCAGAGTTTAATAGTGATGAACAGTAGGCTGAAGTTTAAGAGATTAATCAGGAAGAATCAATGGACAAAGAAGTGGGGTACAGAAGCACTATCAAATGAAGAGATATGCTTCCTGCCAATTTCCCAGGCGTGGGAGGAGTAATTAATTGATTAATTCAATTAATTAGTCAATTAATTTGATATCGAAAGTGTGCTAGGGGGAGGGGGGTTGGGGATTTTTAGAGAGATGGGGTAGGAGGAGGAGGAGGTGGAGGGGATGGGGTGGGGGTTTCTCAGAAGCACAGGTTATCCCCAGGGCGTCATAACTCAATTAGCGTAACAATAGGTTAAGGGGAGGGGGAGGGTGTCAATCAAGTTTGCCCCTGAATGTATGCAACCTGCACTAAAAATGGCCCAGTACCCTGTTGTCCTACTACTGTAGTGTGGAGGCAGTCTGTAATCATGGTGCGATATCGAAAGTTAAAAAGAGGTACGTAGTTTGGTTCATTTAAAATCTGAATTTCCGCTTAAGACCAAGATGACACAAAGGAGAAAGAGGAGAATGCTGGAAGTAGAACTATAGAAGATCCAAAATATAGGATACATCTGCTACAAGAAGAAAATGTGAAAATTTTTATCAGCAAAGATTAAAACTAAGGCGGAGGTGTATTCTAATGGTCAGGAAGTACACATATTTGTGGATTTAGAAAAATCTTATGATTCTGTACCCATCAATGGACTATGGGAAGCGATGGAGTACACAGACGTAGAAGCACGACAGATATCCCTAATTCAAAAAACATAAAACCAATCATATGCAGCAGTTAAAGTAGGGAGAAAGTTGACTGAGACATCCCAAACATGGAAAGGTCTTAGACACAGCTGCAGTGTGTTGTTGAACCTGTTTAAAATATATATGCAGTATATATTGGAACGGTGGAATAGTTTTGCGGAGATGCGGAATTTCCTTTCCAGCAAGGAACTCTCTACTTACTATTGTTTACCGATGAGTAGGTTCTGACAGCACAAAGTAGAAAGGATGTCAAATTTACGATAGAGAACTTAATGGAAGCAGGGCTTAGAATAAATATGAGCAAAGCGGAATATCTAGTAGTGGGAGCAGATGAAAGGGATATAGTACTGCCGCAAGGAACTATTAAAGCTGTAAAGGAGTTTAATTACTTAGGCTCGATTATCTAGTCCTTGGGGAGCAGTGAAGCAGATGTGGAAAGCAGGATTCATCAAGCAAGAGGACCAATTAAAATGCTAAATGGAGTTCTGTGGAGCGGGTAATATCAATAGAAGCAAAGAAGAGCATTCCTCAAGTACTAGTGCGAAGTATATTAAGATACGTTGCAGAGGGATGGACCCTGGTGAGTGGCAGAGAAGCAGCGTGCAGGCAATAGAGATGGGTAGAATACGGAGGGCAGTGAGGATTCAGAACAGAGCTGAGAAGAAATGAGGAAATTAGGGAGATAATGGATACGGAACAACCAGTCGTGCAAGGAACTGAGAATAGAGCTCTTCGGTAGTATTGTTACATACGGCAAATAGAGCAAGGACGATGCCAAAAGCAATCCTGGAGTGGTCGCCACCAGGAAAGAGGAAGAGTGGACGGCCAAGATTAACATGGGGAGTGGGGGTAATTAGTATTATGAGGAAGAAGATCTGAAAGAGGAAGATTGCCATGATCTTGAAAGCTGGCGAATGGGAATACAAGGCAACTGCTGAAGAGTGGAGAAGCCCTTAAAAGTAAAAGTAAGTGCATCTTCACGTATCCTGAACATCTAATAAATTCCACTATTTAACCCAAATGTCTCTACAGGCGTCACCAGTCATGGACTGCAGCAGCGACGATACCGACATATGCAGAAATAAATTCTGACAAGCAACCACCCTAACAACTGGAGTCCTAGCCAACAGATCGTTTCCTTATTCGATGCGTGTGGTATGGTCGGGAAATCGCAGTGCCACACCGAAGTCAGTCGGCAACGCATATTGATACCACTGACGTTAGCGAGCGCTCACTGCAATCTGCAATGACGTATGGGAGGCGCGCCTGAAGACCACACCTCTCCCCGAGCACTGCGGTGCCTTCGCACTGTGGTCAATACGGTGTCTGGCAGGGAAGAGCTCTGTCAAGTTCGAGACCTCAGCTACGGCATTGTAGTGTGGGACCAACGAGTTATTAATGTTGTTTCAGATGAACTTGCACTGTTGTAAATGTACCTCAGGAAAACAGTTTGTTACTTAGTGCATTAAGTGCTGCTTTCCTAGTCAATGGCAGTTGTAAATTATCCAGCAATCCTGTGGCAAGGAACTGTCAAAGTAAAGTATATTTTTTAGTCATTTTTGTAATAAAGTGAACTAGTATTTCATGTGAAACTTCCTGGCAGATTAAAACTGTGTGCCCGACCGAGACTCGAACTCGGGACCTTTGCCTTTCGCGGGCAAGTGCTCTACCAACTGAGCTACCGAAGCACGACTCACCCCCGGTACTCACAGCTTTACTTCTGCCAGTACCTCGTCTCCTACCTTCCAAACTTTACAGAAGCTCTCCTGCGAACCTTGCAGAACTAGCACTCCTGAAAGAAAGGATATTGCGGAGACATGGCTTAGCCACAGCCTGGGGAATGTTTCCAGAATGAGATTTTCACTCTGCAGCGGAGTGTGCGCTGATATGAAACTTCCTGGCAGGTCCCGAGTTAGAGTCTCGGTCGGGCACACAGTTTTAATCTGCCAGGAAGTTTCATATCAGCGCACACTCCGCTGCAGAGTGAAAATCTCATTCTAGTATTTCATGTGTTGTGGTTTAATGATCCTTCTCCCAGGGCAATCAAAGCATCCACATTTATGCCAGGATGAAGGTAGTTTCGTCTGGTTACAACATTCCGCCTAGGCCATGGCAACTGCAAACTTTGTTCCGTATGAGCATCGGCTGGTGTCAGAACACGTTTCCAGGACCCCCTTCCCAAACTTCGTCAACGTTACACGAGCACGACCAGCGCCACTACTGGATGCCAGCTGGACTCATCCTGGGACCACCTTCGCCCTTCTGGTCCACTACCATTCGGATACAACTTGCCTTTTCTCAGGCGCGTCGCAGTGGACATGCTACCACCAGATGGTCGCTGGTGCCGTTCCATACTCCAAACACTACTGCAGAGAGGCACACATCGGACTAGAAGAGACTGCCACACACGTAGTTCACCACTGATATGGCCGAGCCCTCCTACAAGGAAGACAGATAAAAAATGGTCACGTCCACTGGACATAGAATTTACAGGTATAGGAGTAACTAAAGCGCTAACAATGCTACTATTTCACAGAAAACCTCCCCTGGCGACTGCGTGTGTCTTTTTAGCAAGGGAAAAGAGGGAGTTATGCGACAGCTATCAATGTCGTAGTTAAACAATCCGATTGACGAGAAGAAGAGCCTGAGCTGGAGATAACAGAAATATGGCAGGCTGCTCGGGTAGAGATCCTCGTAGTGTGGGACACTTCACGGAGAGCGTCTGGTGCAGGCCTTGATGAGAGACAGTTCTGCAGTTGTTCAGTAGTTGGGATGCGAGCGCAGTCAATGTCACTTCCCACGTCCCATCGTGAAAGCCGCCAGCTGCCGCCGAATCATTACTCGCAGACACTGCTTTTCTCCACAGGACAACGCGCCTCAGCTGCTGCGGTGACGGACTGGTCATCGCCTCGTAATGACACGCAGGTTTTTAAAGTCATGTCTTTCGATTGATTTTCATGCAGCCCGCCATGAATTCCTCTCAAGTGTCAACGTCTCCATCTCAGCGTAGCACTTGCAATCTACGTCCTCAATGACTTGCTAGACGTATTCCAATCTCTGTCTTCCTTTGTGGGTTTTGCTCCCTACAGCTCCCTCTAGTGGCATGGAAGTTAGATGTTCTACCATCCTGTCCCTTCTTCTTGTCAATGTTTTCCATACATTTCTTCCCTCACCGCTTCTTCGGAGAACGCCTTCATTCCTTGCCTTATGAGTCCACTAATTTTCAATATTCGTCTGTAGCACCACATCTTCAATGCTTCTATTCTCATTTTTTCCGGTTTTCTCACAGTCCATGATTCACTACCATGAAAAGATGTGCTCCAAGTGTACGCGCACGTAAATTTCCTCGTGAAATAAAGATCTGTTTTTATACTGGCAGACTTCTCTTGGCTAGGAATGCCCTTTTAGCTAGTGCTAGTCTGCTTTTCATGACCTCCTTGCTCCGTCCGTCATGGTTTATTTTGCTGTCTACGTAGCAGAATTCGTTAGCTTCACCTACTTCGTGATTACCAATCCTGGTGCTAAGTCTCTCGCTGTTCTCATTTCTTCTACTTCTCATTACTCTCGTCTTCCTTCGATTTACTCTCAATTCTTATTGTGTACTCATTGGACTGTTCATTCAGATCAACAGATCCTCTAATTCTTCTTCAGTTTCACTGAGGATAGCAACGTCATCAGCAAATGTTATCATTATTATCCTTTCACCTTGAATTCTAATTCCATTCTTGAACCTTCCCTTTATTTCCGTCACCCTTGCTTCGATGTACAGACTGAACAGCGGGGGAGAAAGACTACATCCCTGTCTTACACTCTTTTTAATCCGAAGACTTCGTTCTTGGTCTTCCGGTCCTATTGTTCTCCCTTGACTCTTGTACATGTATATTACCCGCCTTTTCCTATAGCTTAGAGCAATTTTTCGTAGAATTTCGAACATCTTGCACCGTTATACATTGTCGAACGCTTTTTACAGGTCGACAAATCCTATGAACGTGTCCTGATTTTGCTTCAGTTTTGCTTCCATTGTCAACCGCATCGTCAGAATTGCTTCTCTCGTCCCTTTACCTTTCCTAAAGCCAAACTGATCGTCATCTAGCGCATCCTCAATTTTCTTTTCCATTCTTCTGTATATTATTCTTGTCAGAAAATTGGATGCAGGGGATGCTAAGCTGATTCTGCGTTAATTCTCGCATTTGTCGGCTATTGCACTCTTCTGAATTGTGGGGATGATGTTTTTCTTTTTCCTGCATTCTGAGTCGGTCCTTCCGAGAATCATTCCTTTTTCGCTTTCTTCACATATTTCGAGCGACCATTTCGTCTTAGTCTCCTGCACTTCTTACTTATTTCATTCCTAAGTGGCTCGTATTTCTGTCTTCCTGAATTTCCGTGAACATTTTTGCACTTCCTTCTTTCGTCGATTGGGTGAAGTATTTATTGTGTTACTCATGGTTTCCTGGTAGTTGCCTTCCACATTCCTCTTCCACTGAAGTGCCTGAGTCTATATCTGTTGCTGGGTACGCCTTAAATGCATATATAATTAAGCACTCCCAAGAAATGCGCCTGGGAGTGTTATAGCTGTCTGAGCAACAATAAAGAAATCCTAGAATAAACTATGTTGAAGGACTTTTATTAATATAGAGAGTTAAATATTATGCTCTTATTTTTAATATAATTGATAGAAAGACGTTAATTGTTTTGTAAAGAGTAACCGAAATTCGCTGTCCATGGTTCAAATTCGTTTTGTGAAAATACTTCTTTTCTTATAGATGGTGCAACTGATCGATTTATTTATTATTAACTTGCAGATGTCACACTCAAGAGAAATTATCTCGTAAGTAATAAATCTAAGCAGCTTGAATTTGCATCATTTGCGGGGTCCTGGCGAAATCCATAAATACAGAACTGGCGCCCCACGTTTGATGTGACTAGTAATTCACAAGTTGCCAGTATTTTTGACTATTAATTTCTACGTGTAGCAGCAGAAACAGGATTAAATGGTCCAGTTAAAGAAAAGGTCGAATATATTAAAAATGCTATTCCACAAAGCTTTAAGTAACTAGAAGTAGCACGAACATCCTTCACTGAAAGTAATGGAATTACAAAACTTTGAAAAAAAGTGCATGTTGTATTGATTGAATCGCATACTGAAATCTAAAAACTTGTTCCATCTTAATAAGTAATGTCTTCAGTGATATATACAATGCATCACTGGGACAGAGGCTTTTTCCCTTCGGGTTAACATATGCAGTTGTTATATCTCTTTATGAGAAAGGTGAGAAGACAATCAAACAGTTGTCGTTGGAGTACATCGAGAAAGTTCAAAGAAGGGCAGCACTTCTTGCGTTTGGCGAAATAGGGGATAGGGTGTCACTGAAATGATACAAGTTTTATGGGTGGACGTCATTAAAGAGAAGGCGTTTTTCGTTGCGGCGGAGTCTTCTCATGAAATTTCAATCAACAGCTTTCTCCTGGGAATGCGAAAATATATTGCTGACGCCGACCTACGTAGTGAGAAACATTTATCATAATAAAATTAGGGAAATTAGAACTCGCACGGAAAGATATAAATGTTAGTTTTTTTTTCGCGCGCTATACGAGGGTGGTGTAATAGAAAATTATTGTGAAGGAGGTTCGATGACCCTTCTCTTAAATGTGTTTTGCAGAGTATCCACGTAGATATATATGTAGACCAGTTTTCTTACTGACATCTTTTCCAATATATTGGTCTCACACTTTAGCATAAACAATTTACATATCATATCACTGTTTGTACTCCAGAAGGGCTTCTCGACTGAGAATGCTATTTATACATTCAGTTATCAAACAGTCCAAGCCTTGAAGAGTAAAATATTATGTCACCATTTGGTATTTTCCAAGGGGTTTACGTTATTCTCTTTAGAGCAACTCAAGTTTTATGGAACTGATGGCTTTACATACGGCTCGTCTGAATCATAATTAATACACAGAATACAAGAATTTGCTCTGAATGATTCAAACAATGTTGGAAGGGTAGAAAATTTTAGTGACTGGGAGGAAATCACTTAGGTAGTCTTGGAGGGTACGGGGGGGAAGGGGGTTCAATTTTTGCTGTCTACTTATTGGGCTAGTTTTAACTTTAAGCGATCAGGTATGACACTGAAGAAAGAAATACTCCACTAACTTCAGCTGATCGGTATGAAACATCGTTACCGTGGTCGAAAAGCAGTGGAAGAAGCTAGGCAGCCACGTGAGGAATGCCGAGTCCCCTCGCCGGTCCATGGGTACCATGTCCGGCTCTCCTGGTCGTGAGGGCGGCTTCTGGGGATGTGAGCGGGAGTCTTGTCCCGGATAAGGTACGCTGCTTCTCAACTTCTCCTCTGCCCAGTGCACAGAACGCAAAACACAGAAGCCAAGTCACTTGCATCTTCAGGTTTTACTTTTGATAACTGCAAGAAAGTTTATTGCAGTTTCTTGCGCATTCCAGACAAAGCACACACACTGCAAATAATGACTTTGTAACGTGCCATATACAGAATTTTTTGTTTTTGAACTTTTCAAGCGTAAATTTTCAATGTTTATTTGTGCAACTGATCTGTTCATGTGATAAAATTGAACTACAATGAAATGTCACTGAACGAATGTCCAACATGCAAACTTTCATCTTTATCTTTGTACTTACCAAGACTTTACTTTGCAATAGTGCTCTGATGCATCTTCAACTCTGAATAACTTTTCTCCCACACATTCAGCTAGCTAGCATGCTCTATGTTACTTGGAAGATGATTGTGAACTCCGATTGACTGTGTCGATCATTCATTTACATTGGTTCGCCGGTAAATGATTAAATGAAATCATAGACGTACAGTTATTTCTTTTGAGTTACGGCTTACTATTTCCAGTTTGTTTTATCGGGCGCAAAGTAACCACAGTATATTACCACTCATTGCACCACATTATTTCTCTATGTTCATCAATTCGTTAAATTAAAAATAGTTCCACAAGTTTCTTATTCAATAGTCACGAATATCTTGTGCCCTCAGTATTCTGTCTAAATCTGTTAATTATGTCCATATTTCTATAACAATCTGTATCATTCGTCGTCGGTCCGTCTTGCGACCACCACTGTCGACGTTCTAAGCTACTTCGTGTTGTTACACAACCTCGGTGGTGTGCCGTCGAGTGGTTTAGCGTCCCTGCGTCGCATGCTGTTCCTTTCGCCGATTGCACCACATGGCTTCACGTTATTTGTCGATGACTGTATAATATTCTCCCAAATAATTTCCTTCTCCCAATGCTGCTTTTTCTCATCTGACTGCTACATAAAAGTAGGGCTGAATTCAGGGTGTATTTAAACATCCATTTGTATATACGCAAGTTTTAATTATTTGTCCATTGATCAAAATGTAAGGTAACTTCGAAGGCTTACCTTACCAGTTGTAGGCTTTTGGAGCAATTAACTCCAACTTCAGAGAGCATTACTTATTAATAGACCTCTCGCCATGCTTTAATATTAATGCTGTTTGCGAGCCTTGATAATGATGGAGTAACGAAATTGGGAGTAACTTGTTTCTTGCTTAAGTTTAGTGTAATTCGTCAGATGTGTTACTTACTGTATTTTGAATCGTTATTTGCCTTGCTGATAGTGCGTTGTTTAAATGCGAACAATTGTTTTGTCAACTGAATTTCGAAATTCCAGAATTAATTTTCAAAAAATGTTCAGATGTGTGAAATGTTATGGGACTAAACTGCTAAGGTCATCAGTCCCTAAGCTTACACACTACTTAACCTAAATTATCCTAATGACAAACACGCACACCCATGCTCGAGGGAGGACTCGAACCTCCGCCGAGACCAGCCGCACAGTCCATGACTGCAGCGCCCTAGACCGCTCGGCTAATCCCGCGCGGCAATTAATTTTCATTCTGCGGCGCCCTGTATGCTGATTTCAAACTTGCTGGCAGATTAAAACGGTGTGCTCGGCAGGGACTCGAAGTAGAAACCTTTGTCTCTTTTGCAGGCAAAGGCTCCACCGACTAGGCTACCCACCATCACACTTTAACTTCTCTCACTACGTCCTCTTCTACCTTACAAACTTCTCAGTTCTCGTCCATAGCTAGAGGGACGGAAAGAAAGGATATTGCGGAGAAATGATTTGATGACAGGCAAGAGGACATTTTCGCTCTGTAGTGGAGAGTGCGCTAGTATGAAACCCTGTGAGAGGTGCACGGGAGGACATCTTTGATCTTTGAAAATCAGGAGAGAGGTGCTGGTGGAGGTGAAGTTGTGGTAATTTCACTTGACTTGTCGATGAATATAATATTCTTCCAAACAATTTCTGTTTTCCTCATCTAACTGCTACATTAAAATGGAGCTGATTTCATGATGAATTCCACAAAAGACGAAGATATCGGTTTCGTAGTCCAGCTCGGCAGACGATGTTAATTTTCCTGTAAGTTTCAACTTACTCATTGCTTAGTACATACATAGAATAATTTCTGGGAAGGTCTTATGGGACCAAACTACTTAGGTCATCGAGGTCCCTAAGCCTACACACTACTTAATGCAATTTACACACCCATGCCGGAGGGAGGACTCGAACCTCAGACGGTGGTGGTGGGGGGGAGGGGGGGGGGAGGGGGGGGGCAGCCTCACGGTCCGTGACAAGGCGCCCTAGACTGCGCGGCTACCCCGTGCGGCTCCATATATACAGGGTGGTCCATCTGAAGTTTCGAACGAGATTATCTCGAAACTATACATCGGGTAAAAATAGTGGGCAACACAAATTCGTAAGCTCAAAGCGGGACATCAAATGATGCTACACGTGACCTCCAGCCCCCGCCCCCTTGGGTGGGGCAACTTTTAAACCTTAAATGGGAACACCCCTTTTTTATTTCAGATTCGGATTCTTCATAAAAAAGTAATAAAGTTTTGTCTGAAACATGTTTTGAAACCATTGACAGATGACGCTGAAATCGAGAGAAAAGTAAAATTGGGGAATAACTGTGATTTACTTAGAATGATCCGAGAAAGACGCATGAAATAGATAAAAAATGTGCACCAATTCTTTCGTTACGCCAAATCAAGCTATTTTTGTACAAAATGTATTGTATCCTACTTTTGGTGTGACCCAGGAACAACGACATGTACGCAGATGATTACTTTTCTATGGAGAATCCGAATCTGCAACAATAATTGGGGGGTTTCCATTTAATATTTAAAAGTTGCTCCCCGCACCACCCAAGGGGGTATCACGTGTAGTATCATTTGATGTCTCCCTTTGAGCTTGTCTTACCCACTATTTTTACCGTATCTATAGTTGCCGAGCCGCGCGGGAGTAGCCGAGCGGTCTCGGGTGCTGCAGTCATGGACTGCCTTGCTGGTCCCGGCGGAGGTTGGAGTCCTCCCTCCGGCATGGGTGTGTGTGTGTTTGTCCTTAGGATAATTTAGGTTAAGTAGTGTGTAAGCTTAGGGACTGATGACCTCAGCAGTTAAGTCTCATAAGAATTCACACACATTTGAACTTTTTTTAATAGTTTTCGACGTAATATGATCCGAAACTTCAGATGGACCACCCCGTGGATGCTATCACGACTGCAGAAGGACGCTTACCAGGGTTTATAGCGCTGGGTAGCCTCCTCGATACGGAAGCTGCATAATGACGGCATCAAGCTCCGAAACTCAGGTGTAGCGCCGAGCCTTCGAGGAAGCTACAGGTGCCGGAGCGCAAGCGCACTGGCCGACGCGTCGACCTGGATCGACCCTCAGTCGCGCACCGAGGCGGCGCGGAGGCTGCTCCGTGTGGCCGGCAGCGCGTCGCCTCGCCTCGCCTCGCCCTCCCCCGTAATTACGGCTCGTAGCCGCCTGACGGATAGGTCCGCCGCCGGGGCACAGGGCTCCCCGTATGAATATTCAGCAGCAGCAGGACCAGGAGCCTAGAAGATGGCGCAGGGTGCCCGGCTGACCGCCGCTCTCCGTCACCCGTCTAACGGCTGTCCCAGCAATGCACGTCTTGGGATTCCACGCCAGTACACGGCGGGGAGTACGTTTGTTCCATTCACTGTTCGAGCTGCAACGCGCCCACCGACAACTTGGCTTACGCTCCAGATAGTGTCGAGCGACGGACGGGGTCTCTGTAGCTGGCCAGCCTATGTAGCAACTGGCATCAGCAGTTCTTGTACCTTCCTGCTCTCTGCAACTGTGCCCTTAGGTGCGACCGTCTCTACATCTCGAACATCGCCAACACTGATGAAGTGCCTAAAACACTCTTCCTGTCCAACTCCCCCAGTACGACGGTGACACAGCTTTTAAAACCATGTACCCCCTCACTTTGGACACCCCAAGGATCTCTCCAACTCCACCTCAACCATCACACATACCTCTTGGTGCAACCAGTGACTTAACAGGATCAGTCTTTCCAAAAAATGCGGACAATAATTGTAGCGCAAACCACCCAGCTCATCTACCACTATGCCTTCTACTTGAGACTTTGCAACTATTCTATGCAATGAGGAGACACACTAAAGCATCTCGGACTAACTGGTGCCCACAAACTAAGATCGCAACCTCACGTACTAAATATAAAGGAGGAAGGCCCCTGCCCGAGCGGTTGTAGGCGCTACAGTTTGGAACCGCGCGACCGCTACGGTCGCAGGTTCGAATCCTGCCTCGGGCATGGATGTGTGTGATGTCCTTAGATCAGTTAGGTTTAAGTTGTTCTGAGTTCTAGGGGACTGATGACCTCATACGTTAAGTCCCACAGTGCTCAGAGCTATTTGAACCATTTGAGGAAGGCCATGGCATCCTAAAAGTACTGCCCAGTTCAGCACGAGGACTGCATATTTCCACCATTTTACACACCAAGAAAACATTACTGCCATTCATCCTGTCTTATGAGAATGCCGTCTGGACTTCCACTCCGAGTGCTTGAACGCCGTTCACTCCGTCTTTTCTTCTGTATCTGCGTACCCTACCGCACTCTAACCTACATCAACTATACCTGCTGTTACTACGTGCATTTGTGTGCTACTTCTATGGGCTAGAGACTTTTAGTGTCCTGAACTTAATACGTGTCCGTGCTGTCTCTGCCCGTTGGCCTGCATTACAACGTAACTACTATATGTATAGTCGATAGATCGAGGAGACTAGAAACATGGTAAAATTTTGCAAAGCGTACTTTTAAATATTTGAAGTGCACCTTTAGTACTGCTAGTCAAACATGCAACCCACGTGAGTGCAACAGAAACAAAGAAACCATATGAAACTCTTAACATGAGGGAAAACATTTTCTTCCTTTGCACGCAGTGCCCCTTTCCACACGATGCATGTGAATTGTGCCTCAAATGTATCTGCTGAGTATAGGTGACAGTTTGGGTGTGTGTGTGTGTGTGTGTGTGTGTATAGTGTGCTGCCGTGTTTGAATGGTGTAATGGGAAGAGAAGGGAGGGGACGGGTGAGGTCCGGCGCCGCCACACAGCCTGCTGCTCTCGGGTAACAGTCCGGCTTAACATTCTCATTGTGAGGCGCACCTCCATCAACAGTGACCACTGCCCTCTCTGCATCAAACAAAGTTGAGGAAAAATATGGCATTTCAGTTTTTGACCGCTATTTTCTATTTTCAATGACCGGTTTCAGGCTAGCTGTGACAAGTTACTCGGTAACTGCAATATATGAGCTGAAGATGGGCAGCTAGCCTGAAACCGGTCACTGAAAATAAAAAATAGCGATCAAAGACTGAAATGCCATATTTTTACTTAAAGAACGATCGCGGAAATCCCATTAAGACAATCATGTCTGGTTTTCATACAAAGTTTAATCCAAAACACTGACACAAACTATGGTGATCAGGAAGTTAACGTCACCACCTCTTCTGCTGATGAAAAATTTCTTCCTTCACGAGTGTAGGCAGTTCTCGTACCTTATGGGGACTAAGCGAAAGGGTTTTTCTGACAACTGTAGCTATGTTCCGTTAGCGAGTACGTCGCAAATAACATAGATCTGGCTCGAGTGGGCCGTCAATTAAAAAAGGGGGCTAACGCACAAAATCCGCGACAACAAGCAACATGTAATTATTTAAAAATCTTTTAGCGGACCTAAATGTGCACCCGACCACCCACACGTGCGTAATTCTTACAAATATCTAAGTTCACAAGTCAAAAACCACAAGAACTTTCAAAGAGTAAATCATTCTCTTCTCTGCGTAGTACTCTTTCACTAATGGAGAAACTGCGCTACCTGTAAATTAATAAATTAATCACAGATCCGGTCAGATCCTTTCAGAAAACACAAGTCCCATCTCGGAACAAATTTGTTGCATATATGGGTCTGGGGAGGCTGATGATGAGTTTATTAGTTTACAGTGTAGCGCAGTTTTTCACTAATTTAAAGAGTACTACGCAGTGGAGAGAATGATTTACTCTCTGAAAGTTCTTTTGGTTCTTGACTTTTGAATAATACATACACTCTTGTAGTCTCTAGTTTTTTGAATGGTTCATTCAGTATTAATAACGAATTCAAACATTATTCTGGTCTGCTTCAAATAATAGCATTACGTCAGTCTCAAAAAGAATACAGTCCTGTGACTGACGCATCACAATTCTTCTTTTGCATAGCTCTGGAGCGCCCCTGAACTTATTTCACTGACGTGATTGCTTTCTTCTTCTCCTAAAATCATTTCAACTTCTCACTGTGGTTTTTCGTATGTTCTTCTGTTCGCGTTGTGTTACACGTAACATTTGGTTTGGGTTTAAACTGTTGCTTGTCAATTAAAGCTTAGAGTGCTGAATTTTTTTTGTAGACCCAAATGCCTATATTGTAATTTCTCAGTTTTTCTTTATTATCGCGTCAGAATGGAAAGCATGTAATAAACAAAACGCAATCTATCGTTGACATCAGTTGATACATGGTTGACCAGAAGTTAGCCACGTCGAGTGCGTATGGTGTCGCCCTTATCATGTCCCTTATGATGCATTTTGCTGGAGATGAGAAACATTGTGGAAGTCTGCGCAGCACCACACTCGCAAAAAACTGACTCCACAGGATCTCCCCACGTCTGCAGGTTCGGGTTCGATTCCCGGACGGGTTGGGGATTTTCTCTGCCCGGGGACTGGATATTTGAGTTGCCATCATCATTCCATCATCATCATCATCATCATGATTCATGACAGTGGCTAGTCTGGCCTGTGTAAAAAATTGGACTGTGTAAAAATTGGGACTTTGTACGGGCGCTGATGACCGCACAGTTGAGCACCTCGCAAACCAAACATCATCATCATCAACTTCTGCAGGTTGGTCTTGTACCTCGTGGTACTAGTGAGTAGTCTGTAGAGAGCCTTCCATGTTGTCCACTTCTCTGAATGACCAGAAGGGATCTCTTGCTTCGGAACCATCCATTTCTCCAAATGTTGACATTTGTCCCGCCACTTTGCGATCCTTGCTTGCTGTGGTGTTCCTGTAAGAGTTTCACTAGCTGTCACGTAGCTCTTCCTTCATTTCAGCAGAGGACATGCTGGCTAACAGCCATATCAAGGGTGGGCCCTCGTTGTTACCGCATCTAGCAGTTGTCTGGCGTCTCATTTCAGCAGGGTCCATCGCAACAAGACAGTGCAATTTATCTACGGGTGTATGTCTTAAACAACCCGGAATAATGCGACAGGACTCAATAAGCGCCACATTTACGTTTCTGGCATGGCTGCACTTGTACCATGCCGAACATCCATATTCAGCACTGATTCTGTTCGCGTTGTGTTAGACGTAACATCTGGTTTGGGTTTAAACTGTTGCTTCTCAATTAAAGCTTAGAGTGCTGAATCTTGTTTGTAGACCCAAATGCCTATATTGTAACCTCCCCCTCACTTATCGACCTTAATGACAGTGAAAAATTAAACCGCGTGTACCTAATGGCAATTTGGGAAAAGCATTCGTCACCGAAGTTAATCTGTCGGTAAAGAGGGAGGAAAGGGTTACATCTAAATGACAGGAACAATGCAAATGAAACTGGTGGAAATTCATTTTGAAAAGGGGTAACGTTAGCATAGAAAGTAAATGTGCGGCCGTTACGTTAACAATTAACTAGCGGTAATTAGATATTTGAGATTTGGGGAAAATTACGGTCGCCAGTCCTATGGACAATTATTATAGTAACTGAAAAAGAAAGGTTATTGCACATATAATTAGCACTAGAAGCGTGGCAACTGAAGGTTGACACGTGTAGTGTGAAAACTGAAAGTTTGTCAGAAGTAATAAATTTCGCTACACTCTGACTTAATTTAGCAAAAGAATTAATAAAACCGGAAAATTGAAAGTTAATGTAGTGACTGAAATTAATAGTGAGCTTTGTTTCTGAAGCACTACGAAATTCAATAAAATAAAGTTAGTCTTGGGCTACCTCAACAATCATTTCAAAAGCTACTTGAATCTACGCAATTTAGAAATAAGAGATTTAACTTTGAACTTGAATTAAATGATTCTGAACAATTAACAATAGTAAAATTTAGTACGTACCAAGCTGAGCTGCAGTCACAGGTAAGCTAAAATATGGTAACAAAACTCGCACTCTTTATTTGTGCTTGTGTAATCTAAATATTGTAGCCAGCTATGAATACTTTAACTGAATTTTGAAATTAAAGCAGTGGAATGGAATGATATTACTTTAAAGCTGGCGTTTGAATTTCAACGACACTCGGGTTCATTCCGGAAAAGGAAGGGACCTTGCTTGGTCATGCGATTGGGACAATGAGCAACAAAGCTTCATGCTAAGATGCTGTAATTTTGTGATGCAACAATTTTAAAAGCTGAGGTCTGCCATACAGTTCTAAAACTTTACGTGCTTCCAGTCTTCCTTGTTGTTTGATTGAATGTTTGAAGTCGTCGATCGAGGAGGTGGCGACAGTCACTCATTGTCTGCCGTCGCTGTTGCAGAAGCTGGATGTTGGCGCGCCTTCTTCTCGACACTGTCACCAGGCGAAACAGGCTCTTGATGTGTGCCAGCTAACACTTCCCGTCCGCGACACCGTGTCAGAAACTAACATAGCAATTCGAGCGCAATTACATGCTGCCAAACCCCGAAAGTGCGGCAACTCGCGGGAGCGTCACACAACACACCTGCTCAATCGCACTCCTCCAGCCAGACTCCCTCTGCCCCACGTGGCACAGTTCACTACCAAAGATCCTAAACACTTTGGTTCTCCACACGACCTATCGATGTATTCGTTCGATAGCATAGTTTTCCCTAGGCAAGACCCAGCGAAAAAGTACAAATAGTATTTACAAAACAAACCAATTATACATCGACATAAATGCATGTATATACAAATAGTGAAACAATTACAATATACAAAGACACAGAAACTTCATATCTTCAGGTAACAAAATATGGAAAAAAAGTTATAGTACAATAGATGGAAATAGGAGGATATGCATTTCCGGCGTTACACGTGCCCTACATTGTCTGATGATGTACGTGTAACGTAAACAGACTCAGAAAATGTCCCAAAAAGGAAAAAAAACAGCGGATATGCATATGTTTAAAACATCAAGAAAATTTAGCATTAGGCCAATTAACCATAAACCAATTTTTCGATAATAGTAATTGAGTGGAGACACTCCTAACCTTATTTTACCCTGTCGTCTTACACAAAAGAACACAGGTTGGCAACATATTAAAATTCATAGAAAACATAGAAAATGGTTTAGCTATTCTAAAATCATCAAAATTCCTAACAGTATCATGAAATGGAATGCTAGTTACAAAATTAATCAGAGTGCATGGTCATAACAGGTAGATCAAAATACGCAGATTAATAATCAATTACATAGAATACACATTTTTATATAACCTTTTCATAGTCCACTTAACGCTAAACAAGAAAATAATACTCAGCAGATCGAAAAAAAAAACATAAACATTGACAGCAAAATTCTTTCACATCACCTGCCCGGAAAGAAAAACAACTCCGCCTTCCGTACCCGCAAGTACAAAGAATGCCGACCGGCACAAAAGCCGACAGCGGCTCCGCCTCGCCAGTACTGTTGCGCCCGCCTGTGCGGCACGCTTGATCTCACTCGCCTGTGTAATGGCATTTCCAGAACGTCCGTTTCACTGAATTCTTTCAGAAAAACTCACTCCCGAGTAATCTCAAGGAGTCCATTAACACTATCACAGTGGATAACTCAACACTGTCCATCATCACACACACGTACTAGCCTGAAACTTAAAACAGCGTCTAAAGTACACCGGCAATGACTAGCAAATCACATATTCATGAAATCTTACAGCTAGTTACAAAATCATATTTACATTCCTTAATCTACTGTGACTCAGCTGAAAACTTAAACTAGCAGCTTGTATTTTTCAACTGATTAATAAACAGTTACTCTTAAATCATTTAATCAAAATTAATTACTTATTAATTACAACATCTTTAATGTCCTCTTGGTCAGGCAAAAGAATGGCAATTTAGCAAATCCTTAAATCTTACACTCTGTATTTACATACTGTACAAATTACCCATTCTGTGGTATTAATCAATCCTAGGTTGGTACAATTTCAAGTCTACAATGTTCCGTATACCTAATAGTTTTCCTGAGCTTCGATACTCTAAGCAATAAGGATTTGTGTGAGATTTACCAATGACTTTATATGGTCCATTATAAACAAACTTAAATTTATAGATTTCGTTGTCTATCTCGCTCGATTTCTCATGAGCTTTTACAAGTATTAAGTCTCCGATTGCAAACTTAGCAAAATGCGCTTTAGCGCCATGACGATGTATGCGAGCATCGGCTTTTAGCTTCATTATTTCTCGCAAACGATCTTTTTTCACACCAATACTGATGTCAATCCGTGGAGGGAATTTGATTCTCTCTTCCACTAAACTTTTACTTCTGTCATCTAACAGGATTTTCTCACGTTACAGCAGTTCTAATTCATGCCTACGTCAGTGGCATCCGGCCAGTTAACAATGTGTATAGGCTGGTATTGCCTATGCACACCATCTCCTGCCTCGTCAAAACTAGCTACTATTGTTTTATATTGTGACGTACATGTCAAAGTTTTGCTTTCACAATGAATCACTGCACGGTACTTTAATAGCCAATCTAACCCAATAATTACTTCCGTAGTTAAGTCTGGCACGACGACACACTCTTGTTCAAATCGTGCCCCTCATATCTCGAAGTGGACAAAAATCTGTTTTGTGACCGGTTTACTGGCCTTCCCAGTAGCACCGATAATTTTCACTCCTGTTACTGGCATAACTACGATACCAGGTCTGTCTTTCAGTAACTCAAATATTTTCCCAGATACAGCACTCAATTCTGCACCGGTGTCAATCAACACGTTTAGTTGTAGGTCGTGCATATTAACAGACACTACTATCTGTCTACACTTGTCCTCGACTGTTTCTTTATTTTCCCACAGTAAATCCTCGTCTAAATCCAGGTCATTCCAGAAAAAACCATCCGGCTTTGATCCTAAATCCGGCTTATCTGGTGGCTTTTTCAGCCTCTGTTCACATACAGTTTTAATTTCAACACGTTTGTCCTGAGGCTTAGTCTGTAGCTTCGACTCCAATACCGAAACCCTTTCCTGTAGCTCGTCAACTAGTGAGTGTTGCTTTGCTATCAATTCACTAATTGTCACCTTCGTTGATTCCTCTTTCGCCAGATTGATCTCATCTGCCAATCTACCTGGAGGAAGGTGCCCAGTAGTATCTGCAACTACTTCCTCTGAATCTGCGCAACCCACACTGCTACCGTCTGACCGTATAACGTCAGCTCTAACCTCATACACGCTGTAATCTACGTGCTTTTCTACCAGTCGTGTGCGGCCATCACTAAAATTTTCGTAATCTTTTCCCTTAATACTCTCGCAATGTTTAAACTGGAGTTTTGCGTCGGATGGATCGGCTACTTCTACCACTATAACTTTCGGTAAGGTCTGCCGGTTAGGGCCAGAACTTTCCGTTACTACTTCAACATCTAACTCCTGCGGGACGAAACACGACGAATCTTGCTCGTGCTCCCCATTAACATCAACTGTTTCTGGTAAAGTGTGCCGGTTAGGGCCAGAACTTTCTATCACTTCACAAACACTATCTTCCTGCGGGACGAGACGCAACAAACCCTGCCCGCGCTCCCCATAAACACTTCTCCCGTACAGGCCCCTATACTCTCTTAGTTCGTAGTATAAGCGACCGAACTGCCTTAACCAGATCTCATCCCTCTCTGCATCCCCTCGCTCGATGACGGACGTGTTATCCGACATCTGACCTTCTCTCAACAATTGCGAATCATTCTTAAACTCAATCTCCAGTTCCGCTGTGGGTGTTACAGCTGCCACTTTATAATCGATTTCCGGAACACTGCTTAAATAGTTCTCACTGACAGTGAATGTATTTTCTGCTGCCGTGTCTACAGCTTATCTACTACTTGTGGGCGCACTCCTTTCTCCTAACACTGGCACACTCTCCCGCCGTTGATTATTCCATACGGAATTTTCATAACGACGACACCTCGGTTTTCTACTGTTAATGGGCCGCCAAAATTTCTCCACGCCCGGTCGGCCCCTCACCGGCGCGGCTAATGGTTTCCCTGTCTCGTCCCAGCAGATACACTCCCCGGATACTGCTGAGGCGGCTGATCACACCCTCTGGCGTTATTACTATTCTGCGAAGCCCGTATCACGTTAGTATGATACTGGTTTCCGTCATTCCTGTTATTATTTGCATTGTTGTTGTTGTTGTTGTTGTGGTCTTCAGTCCTGAGACTGGTTTGATGCAGCTCTCCATGGTACTCTATCCTGTGCAAGCTTTTTCATCTCCCAGTACCTACTGCAACCTACATCCTTCTGAATCTGCTTAGTGTATTCATCTCTTGGTCTCCCTCTACGATTTTTACCCTCCACGCTGCCCTCCAATACTAAATTGGTGATCCCCTGATGCCTCAGAACATGTCCTACCAACCGATCCCTTCTTCTGGTCAAGTTGTGCCACAAACTTCTCTTCTCCCCAATCCTATTCAATACTTCCTCATTAGTTATGTGATCTACCCATCTAATCTTCAGCATTCTTCTGTAGCACCACATTTCGAAAGCTTGTATTCTCTTCTTGTCCAAACTATTTATCGTCCATGTTTCACTTCCATACATGGCTACACTCCATACGAATACTTTCAGAAATGACTTCCTGACACTTAAATCTATACTCGATGTTAACAAATTTCTCTTCTTCAGAAACGCTTTCCTTGCCATTGCCAGCCTACATTTTATATCTTCTCTACTTCGACCATCATCAGTTATTTTGCTCCCCAAATAGCAAAACTCCTTTACTACTTTAAGTGCCTCATTTCCTAATCTAATTCCCTCAGCATCACCCGACTTAATTAGACTACATTCCATTACCCTTGTTTTGCTTTTGTTGATGTTCATCTTATATCCTCCTTTCAAGACACTGGCCATTCCATTCAACTGCTCTTCCAAGTCCTTTGCTGTCTCTGACAGAATTACAATGTCATCGGCGAACCTCAAAGTTTTTATTTCTTCTCCATGAATTTTAATACCTACTCCGAATTTCTCTTTTGTTTCCTTTACTGCTTGCTCAATATACAGATTGAACAACATCGGGGAGAGGCTACAACCCTGTCTTACTCCCTTCCCAACCACTGCTTCCCTTTCATGTCCCTCGACTCTTATAACTGCCATCTGGTTTCTGTACAAATTGTAAATAGCCTTTCGCTCCCTGTATTTTACCCCTGCCACCTTTAGAATTTGAAAGAGAGTATTCCAGTCAACATTGTCAAAAGCTTTCTCTAAGTCTACAAATGCTAGAAACGTAGGTTTGCCTTTCCTTAATCTTTCTTCTAAGATAAGTCGTAAGGTCAGTATTGCCTCACGTGTTCCAACATTTCTACGGAATCCAAACTGATCTTCCCCGAGGTTGGCTTCTACTAGTTTTTCCATTCGTCTGTAAAGAATTCGTGTTAGTATTTTGCAGCTGTGGCTTATTAAGCTGATAGTTCGGTAATTTTCACATCTGTCAACACCTGCTTTCTTTGGGATTGGAATTATTATATTCTTCTTGAAGTCTGAGGGTATTTCGCCTGTTTCATACATCTTGCTCACCAGATGATAGAGTTTTGTCAGGACTGGCTCTCCCACGGCCGTCAGTAGTTCCAATGGAATATTGTCTACTCCGGGGGCCTTGTTTCGACTCAGGTCTTTCAGTGCTCTGTCAAACTCTTCATGCAGTATCATATCTCCCATTTCATCTTCATCTACATCCTCTTCCATTTCCATAATATTGTCCTCAAGTACATCGCCCTTGTATAGACCCTCTATATACTCCTTCCACCTTTCTGCTTTCCCTTCTTTGCTTAGAACTGGGTTTCCATCTGAGCTCTTGATATTCATACAAGTCGTTCTCTTATCTCCAAATGTCTCTTTAATTTTCCTGTAGGCGGTATCTATCTTACCCCTAGTGAGATAGGCCTCTACATCCTTACATTTGTCCTCTAGCCATCCCTGCTTAGCCATTTTGCACTTCCTGTCGATCTCATTTTTGAGACGTTTGTATTCCTTTTTGCCTGTTTCACTTACTGCATTTTTATATTTTCTCCTTTCATCAATTAAATTCAATAGTTCTTCTGTTACCCAAGGATTTCTACTAGCCCTAGTCTTTTTACCTACTTGATCCTCTGCTGCCTTCACTACTTCATCCCTCAAAGCTGCCCATTCTTCTTCTACTGTATTTATTTCCCCCATTCCTGTCAATTGCTCGCTTATGCTCTCCCTGAATCTCTGTACAACCTCTGGTTCTTTTAGTTTATCCAGGTCCCATCTCCTTAAATTCCCACCTTTTTGCAGTTTCTTCAGTTTTAATCTACAGGTCATAACCAATAGATTGTGGTCAGAGTCCACATCTGCCCCTGGAAATGTCTTACAATTTAAGACCTGGTTCCTAAATCTCTGTCTAACCATTATATAATCTATCTGATACCTTTTAGTATCTCCAGGGTTCTTCCATGTATACAACCTTCTTTCATGATTCTTAAACCAAGTGTTAGTTATGATTATGTTGTGCTCTGTGCAAAATTCGACCAGGCGGCTTCCTCTTTCATTTCTGTCCCCCAATCCATATTCACCTACTACGTTTCCTTCTCTCCCTTTTCCTACACTCGAATTCCAGTCACCCATGACTATTAAATTTTCGTCTCCCTTCACAATCTGAATAATTTCGTTTATTTCATCATACATTTCTTCAATTTCTTCGTCATCTGCAGAGCTAGTTGGCATATAAACTTGTACTACTGTAGTAGGCGTGGGCTTCGTATCTATCTTGGCCACAATAATGCGTTCACTATGCTGTTTGTAGTAGCTTACCCGCATTCCTATTTTCCTATTCATTATTAAACCTACTCCTGCATTACCCCTATTTGATTTTGTGTTTATAACCCTGTAGTCACCTGACCAGAAGTCTTGTTCCTCCTGCCACCGAACTTCACTAATTCCCACTATATCTAACTTCAACCTATCCATTTCCCTTTTTAAATTTTCAACCTACCTGCCCGATTAAGGGATCTGACATTCCACGCTCCGATCCGTAGAACGCCAGTTTTCTTTCTCATTGCATTGTACCGATTGTTATTACGGTTCGAACCACTATTGTTATTGCTGCCAAGATTGCGGTATGCATTATTCCCATAGTTATCATTGTTGTGGTTGCTGTGGTAGCCGTAGTTGTTACCACGGCCTTTACCACTGTCGCGATTATTGCGCCAATTGTCCTCGTCCTCAACTCATTCCAGGAAATCATTGATTGTCCAGTAATTGCTTCCTACGTAGCGTTTTGTATCATCTGGAAGCTTCTTGTAGAGTTCCCAGACTATTTCGGATTCCGTGCGGCGATCACGGAAATATTCCAACTTGCGGATCCAGCCCTCACAAAACTCCTTCATCGAGCCGCGCGAATTCGCATCGAAAGGCCTCGATACGACAAATTCGCGCCAGCCACTTTGTTGTTCTTGCTCTGACCAGTATTCAGCGAGAAACAAATTTTGAAACTCATCAAAATTCAAGTTCGTAATGTTGAGGTTTAAGCCCCAACGCTTGGCATCACCAGCCAACACATCAATAACCGCATTAATTTTTCTCTCATTCGTCCATGATCTGGCTAAAACTCTTTCACAATTTTTAATGAAATCTCGTGTATACCGCCTTTTTTCAAGGGGTCGAATCGCTCCTCTTTCGTCAACAATTCCGAACTATGTGCACAGATTGGCACATAGCTCTGTTTTTCGTCAAGTTTCTTTTCTAATTCCGAAACTCTCGTAATTACTTGGCAAGTGGTCGTCGCAAGCGTTTCCACATCCCTCTTTTTCTCTTCGCAGGTATTAGCCTGCTTCCTCACTTTAGTATCTACTTCGGACGCTAAAGCCTTTAAAGTTTCCACCTTCTTTTGATCCTCTTTTTTCACTAATTGAATTTGTTCCGCCACCTTATTCTCGATGGTCGGAGCAACTGCTTCTCCTACACTTTTCTCGATTCTGCTAATTTCGGAATAAAAACGAGTATTTATGCATGCAATTTCCGCCTGAACGCCTATCATTTCCTGTTTTAAATTACCGATTTCGGTATTAATCACAACAATAACTTCTTTGATTTTATCAACTTTTGTGTTAACAACTCCAACATTGTTGTTAACAACATTAATAGCTTTGTTCTGATTGTCTAGCTTCCATTCAATTTTTTTCAGACTGAGCTTCTTGCTTGGCAGACTGAGCTTCTTGCTTGGCAGCCTGAGCTTTAATTTCTGCCGATTGACTCTTGATTTCGTTAATCAAAACATTCAATAAATCAGTTAAATTCCCGGAAACTACCGGTTTTACTTCCGTAGCGGCTTCCTCCTTAAATGTCCCCCCGTATTCGTCATCAAGGGGTTCAGATTTGATTTTCACTTCCGATTCCGAAACGTTTTCTAAAGTTTGGAATTCCATTTCTGCTCTTTGATGCGTTTCGGCGATCGCGTCTTTCATGCTAGCCGCCTGCCCCTGAACAATGGGTACCGCGGGGCGCGTTTCCCACTGTTCGACCGATTGTTCCTTATCCAAGTCTACCAAATTTTGGTAATTGTTGCCTTCACTCATTTTAATAATTTTCAATATAAATGACAAATCTCTAATCTAGTTAGGATTCCTCCCACTACTTAATCTCGCTGACGTAACGACCTGTTCGTAACCAATCCTTTGTTACGAGATTTGCACCATACAAAATTCGTGTCCAGAACCACCTCAAATCTGAAGACGGTCCTGTCACCAGGTCGCCACGTGTAACCTCCCCCTCACTTATCGACCTTAATGACTGTGAAAAATTAAACCGCGTGTACCTAATGGAAATTGGGAAAATCAATCGTCATCGAAGTTAATCTGTCGGTAAAGATGGAGGAAAGGGTTACATCTAAATGAAAGGAAAAATGCAAATGAGACTGGTGGAAATTAATTTTGGAAAGGGGTAAAGTTAGTATAGAAAGTAAATGTGCGGCCGTTACGTTAACAATTAACTAGCGGTAATTAGATATTTGAGATTTGGGGAAAATTACGGTCGCCAGTCCTATGGACAATTACTATAGTAACTGAAAAAGAAAGATTATTGCACATATAATTAGCACTAGAAGCGTGGCAACTGAAGGTTGACACGTGTAGTGTGAAAACCGAAAGTTTGTCAGAAGTAATAAATTTCGCTACACTCTGACTTAATTTAGCAAAAGAATTAATAAAACCGGAAAATTGAAAGTTAATGTAGTGACTGAAATTAATAGTGAGCTTTGTTTCTGAAGCAGAACGAAATTCAATAAAAGAAGGTTAGTTTTGGGGTACCTCAACAATCATTTCAAAAGCTACTTGAATCTACGCAATTTAGAAATAAGAGATTTAACTTTGAACTTGAATTAAATGATTCTGAACAATTAACAATAGTAAAATTTAGTACGTACCAAGCTGAGCTGCAGTCACAGGTAAGCTAAAATATGGTAACAAAACTCGCACTCTTTATTTGTGCTTGTGTAATCTAAATATTGTAGCCAGCTATGAATACTTTAACTGAATTTTGAAATTAAAGCAGTGGAATGAAATGATATTGCTTTAAAGCTGGCGTTTGAATTTCAACGACACTCGGGTTCATTCCGGAAAAGGAAGGGACCCTGCTTGGTCATGCAATTGGGACAATGAGCAACAAAGGTTCATGCTAAGATGCTGTAATTTTGTGATGCAACAATTTTAAAAGCTGAGGTCTGCCATAAAGCTCTAAAACTTTACGTGCTTCCATTCTTCCTTGTTGGTTGATTGAAGGTTTGAAGTCGTCACTCGAGGAGGTGGCGACAGTCACTCATTGTCGGCCGTCGCTGTTGCAGAAGCTGGATGTTGGCGCGCCTTCTTCTCGACACTGTCACCAGGCGAAACAGGCTCTTGATGTGTGCCAGCTAACACTTCCCGTCCGCGACACCATGTCAGAAACTAACATAGCAAGTCGTGCGCAATTACTGCTGCCAAACCCCGAAAGCGCGGCAACTCGCGGGAGCGTCACACAACACACCTGCTCCACCGCCCTACCCCAGCCAGACTCCCTCTGCTCTGCCCGCGCTCCACGCGGCAGAGTTAACACTACCAAAGATCCTAAACACTTTGGATCTCCACACGACCTATCGATCTATTCGTTCGATAGCATAGTTTTCCCTAGGCAAGACCCAGCGTAAAAATACAAATAGTATTTACAAAACAAACCAATTATACATCGACATAATGCATGTATACACAAATAGTGAAACAATTACAATATACAAAGACACAGAAACGTCATATCTTCAGGTAACAGAATAAGGAAAAAAATCTATAGTATAATAGATGGAAATAGAAAAAATGGCTCTGAGCACTATGGGACTTAACTACTTTGGTCATCAGTCCCCTAGAACTTAGAACCACTTAAACCTAACTACCCTAAGGACATCACACACGTCCGTGCCAAAGGCAGGATTCGAACCTGCGACCGTAGCGGTCGCGCGGTTCCAAACTGTAGCGCCTAGAACCGCTCGGCCACCCCGGCCGGCTGGAGATAGCAGGATGTGCATATCCGGCGTTACCGTATCTGTCAGTTTCCGCACTATGTTGCTTCTGGCTGACACTTTCTGTTCTATGTGTAGACAGTGTTTTTTACACTAAAAAGCCAAAGAAACTGGTAGACCTGCCTGATATCGTGTAGGGCCTCCGCGAGAAAGTAGAAGTGCCGCGACACAACGTGGCATGGACAACGTGGCATGGAGTAGTGCTGGAGGGAACTGACACCATGAATCCTCCAGGACTGTTCATAAATCCATCAGAGTACGAGAGGGTCGAGGTCTCCTCTGAACAGCACGTTGCAAGACATCCAAGATATTACCAATAATGTTCATGTCTGGGGAGTTTGGTGGCCAGCGGAAGTGTTTAAACTCAGAAAAGTGTTCCTGGAGCCTCTCTGTAACAACTCTGGACGTGTGGGGTGCCATATTGTCCTGATGGAATTGCCGAAGTAATAGCCGAGACGAGGCGTAAACCTTTGTGTCGTGCAGTCATCAAGCGTGCACGAGTGGGCCTTCGGCTTCGAAAGCCCATATCGATGATGTCTCGTTGAATGGTTCGCACGCTGACACTTGTTGATGGCCCAACATTAAAATTTGCAGCAATTTGCGGAGGGGTTGCACTTCTGTCACGTTGAACGATTTTCTTCAGTCGTCGTTGCCCCCGTTCTTGGAGGATCTTTTTCCGACCGCAGCAATGTCGGAGATTTGATGTTTTACCAGATACCTGATATTCACGGTACACTCGTGAAATGGTCGTACGGGACTGTCCCCACTTCATCGCTACCTCGGAGATGCTGTGCCCCTTCGCCCGTGCGGCGAGTATAACACCGCGTTCAAACTCACTTAAACGTTGACAACCTGCCATTGTAGCAGCAGTAACCGATGTAAGAACTTCGCCAGACACTTGTTGCCCTATATATGCGTTGCCGACCGCAGCGCCGTATTCTGCATGTTTACATATCTCTGTATTTGAATATGCATGCCTACCCCAGTTTTTTTGGCACTTCAGTGTATATGTACGCGTACAGTCCAGAGTCACTCCCAGGTGTTTAAGAGTCGGCCAGTGTTCAAGAGCAATTTCTTGCCACATGTTTTGAAGGGGTTTTGCTGCTGTTTTGGTCCTGAGATGGAATATACAGTTCTGAATTTTGGCAAGATTCGGCTTCAGGTGACTTTCTTTATAGTAGGTGGTAAATTCTTCCTGATGATCTTTTTCCATTTCAAGTATCAGTTTATTTTTAACTTTCATTGAGAGGACAAGATAAAGGATCATTTTGATCAATCATCGATCATTTTGAGAATTATGTAAAATTTCAGTCTCCTTTTCCTCAAAGTGTCCGACATATTCTCCAAATTTTGATATAACTTGTTACACTTCCGTCTCATTCAGATTCGTTTAACAGCTATCAGACCAAAATTTTTCCTTAGTATTTTCCATACTTCTTTTCCTGTGTCTTTAGTTAATGATCTATCACTATTGACTACTGTCTCTGATGCGTATAACGCTTCAGGTTCTTCTTTTTTTTTTTTTTTTTTTTTTTTTTAACAGCAAATTTCTGTACTTTGTTTCAGTTTGGCGGATTGTGAGATTGCCGCGTACGACTTCGTTACCTGGCTGGTTGAAATACCGTATGCTTAAATGAAACGTTTCTCAGAAACATTAATACAAAGATTATCTCCGGCTCGCAGCTTTAGCTCAATTACCCAGTAAATATTTTTACAGTAGGAAATAAAAAGGCATATGTTCGGTCGAGATGGTCGGGTCGTTCTACGGGAGTTCGAACCGGTTAGTTCCGTATCAAGTGCTGCAGCATAGGCGTGCGTCAGCGATCTGAGCTACAGAGACTGGTAGAAGGTGGTTTCATGTATCGGAAGGTGAGCTGCTACTCCTGAGTTTGTGACTGTACGTGAAGACGCACACCAAAGCCGTATTCTGCGTCAGAAATATGTTCTGAGAAGAAGGCGCTGCAGAGTGATCCACCGGCCAGCCTCGATACTGATATATTCACGTAATTTTTTTGGATAAATATCATCAGCGCTATCTAAGAGAACACATGCCAAGACCAGCGTATTATCAGCAATGGCACTGACTTCTCCACGAAGGTCCATCAAACGACCACGTGGAACACACGAATCAGGTAAGCGAAGTGCAAGGAAACAACGAACGACAGCTTGATGATGCAGTCCCCAGCACGCTGTGCTGGATGTACAATCCGCTGAGCTGCTCAGGTGCTGTAAGAAGAGGTGGTACTCGTTAGCGAGCATGACCCGGACAAGCACAGATGGCGCCTGCAGGCTGCCGCCACCTGCCGTCGCTCCTAGCGGTCCAGCACGTGCACACCTGTGTCTGTGTGTGTGGGTGCTCCACAGCTGAGGGTCCTCACCCACCCACGGCAAACAGGCCGGCGCGGCGCGGCGCGGCGCTTCTTGCGCGCCACCTGGTCGGCGAGGCGGGCCTCAGAGACGCCGGCTGTCGCCGGGTTTGCACAGCTAATGTGGAGGAGGCCGGCCTCGTCTCGTGCTGCCTCGAGTGCTTCTCCTCCCGGCGGTCCTCAGCAGCAGCCAGCGGCTTGTGCGGGGTCTGGCTTTACACGCGCTCTGTTGCGCAAAGTCTGTAATGACACAGGATTCAACACTGAGTAGTCTAATGTTAATTTTTGCCAATTTTGGGTCTCGTACTCTCCGTGACTGTTATCGATTGTTGGTGAATAACACAACTAGCTAGAAAATCGTTTGGACGCCAATTAGATAAAGCACTTGCCCGCGAAAGGCAAAGGTCCCGAGTTCGAGTCTCGGTCGGGCGCACAGTTTTAATCTGCCAGGAAGTTTCATATCAGCGCACACTCCGCTGCAGAGTGAAAATCTCATTCTGGAAACATCCTCCAGGCTGTGGCTAAGCCATGTCTCCGCAATATCCTTTCTTTCAGGAGTGCTAGTTCTGCAAGGTTCGCAGGAGAGCTTCTGTAAAGTTTGGAAGGTAGGAGACGAGGTACTGACAGAAGTAAAGCTGTGAGTACCGGGCGTGAGTCGTGCTTCGGTAGCTCAGTTGGTAGAGCAGTTGCCCGCGAAAGGCAAAGGTCCCGAGTTCGAGTCTCGGTCGGGCACACAGTTTTAATCTGCCAGGAAGTTTCATATCAGCGCACACTCCGCTGCAGAGTGAAAATCTCATTCTGGAAACATCCCCCAGGCTGTGGCTAAGCCATGTCTCCGCAATATCCTTTCTTTCAGGAGTGCTAGTTCTGCAAGGTTCGCAGGAGAGCTTCTGTAAAGTTTGGAAGGTAGGAGACGAGGTACTGGCAGAAGTAAAGCTGTGAGTACCGGGCGTGAGTCGTGCTTCGGTAGCTCAGTTGGTAGAGCACTTGCCCGCGAAAGGCAAAGGTCCCGAGTTCGAGTCTCGGTCGGGCACACAGTTTTAATCTGCCAGGAAGTTTCATATCAGCGCACACTCCGCTGCAGAGTGAAAATCTCATTCTGGGCACTTTAAAAGTATTTGTGCCTGGTTGCCTTTTTCACCAACACTAAATATTCTGTCCAGGACTCTTCTGGAAATTGTTAAGATCAATTTTATACTTCTCAAACATTTTTAAAAGTATTTTTTCCATTGCAACAACCAGTTATTAAAAAAAGAAAGAAATGTCTGTGTACTTTTGCTGTGTAACAACTGGGAGAAAAGTATTGTGCCTTCCTTTCCGTAATCATCAGCTTCAGCCACTCGCCGTTCATTGCTGGATAAAATCCTCCGCTGAACTTCCCTATTCATTTTGCTTTCCAGCTGTACGCATTCACATCGCTCATCTTAATGTAATCTACTCGCTTTCCTTCAAATCGTCTTCTCCATCTTTCTTTCCTTCCTTCTTTTCTATTTTGATCTGTGATACAAAATCCAGCAGAGATCGTCCCTGGTCGTCCGTCGATCCGTTCGAGTGGCTACGTGTCCCGTCTACTTACATTCAATTTCGATTAGGGTCATAATTATGTCTTCCTCTCTGATCTGTTCCCTGACGAATTTTTTCGTTTCCTTGTGTTTCGTAACGATTCCCTACAACATCCATCTCCCAGATCCTTGCCCAACAACCTTAAATCCAATTCGTAATTATACTTTTTTAAACTCGTGTACAGGTAATTATTGTTTCTTCTACTGGAAGACGTACGGAAATTTGTGACATTGCATCACTGACAATAAGGGGATTCTGAGTGACAACGAAAGGAAACAGAAATTAACTACTGTTCCTATAAATAACAAAATAATCAATTCTCAAGAATCTGAATGTGAACTTTAAAATATTCTCTAACAACTCCTAACAATAGTTCTGCAGTGCTCTTGTACGCAACGGACAACTTGCCTCGTCTTGCCACTGCAAGTACGACATCAGCAATACGCTAAAAATATTTCATAAACAATACTGCGATCCATGCAGAGCGCCAAGCATGGTCATAATAAGTGCAATAGCTATTGCCGTATTTTAAAAAAATAAAAATTGTATGATAAGAAAGGGTTTGGTCAACAGACCTTAAAAGGCGAAAAAAATGAAAGAAACAGATAAAGACTTTAGTTTACTGTGTTGACAAATTAGATTATTTAAACACTGACAAACTTAACACAGACCTTAATTATTCCAGAATTCCTATATTCAATAAACACGTCTCTGGCCACAACAAAGATATGAATATTACTCTCAATGTATACATACACAAAACTGACAAAATCCCTCACGTGCGCAAGCAGGCAGGAAAAAAGTCAAATTACCAAAATCCTCAATTAATACCAAAGTCCCCTCCGGCGCTACTAAGCACGATCAAGGCAGGCTGCGACCTCTCACTTCGCGCGCCTTCTCTCCACCGCAGGCTGCTCCCGGCCACTTCCGACTCCTCTCAACAACTGTTCACTCGCTACCACTCGCCACAATAATCTCCCAGACTCAGGAGTCTGTGTATGCACACCACACCATAATCATTGGTGAACTTTGCAAGGAAGTATTAACGTCCAACTTTCAACCTTCAGATTTCAGTGGTTTTCACATTAAAAATCCACTTCTCGCAATCTTTTCGAGCGCTCTGAAAACTTTTTCTCTGTTGTTTGTTACTGTGGCGAGTGACATCTAACTGATGGGATGTGTACATAAAACGTAACTTTCTGGTCCATTTTCTTCCTACTTTAATTGTTTCAACATTTACCAAATTTAAATTGTATCTTTTCACATCTTCTCGACCACATTCACAAATTGGTTGTTTAATTCAATATGTTATATCATGTTCCTATTGTAGTTTACTTGGAATTCTTTCCCTCTCCTCCACATTTCAGATGAGATTATCATTTATTTTGCTTCCTTCATACTTCAACATTCTATGATGCATAAGTACCCTTCTTAAATAACTGCGCATTTCGTCTGTGTCCGTATAACGGTCCTTTTCCAAAGCACTGGAGTTCTTTCTTACTTCAACCTGGTATACTCTTTGTCCGTACATAAATTCTCATAATCTACATTTCTGACATCCAACCTGATGGTCCTGCGTATTTATAACATCGTATCTCATCTCACTTTATATCTTACGAGTCTATACAACGTTGCAATGAGGTAGTGGTTCAGAAGCTTGACATAATATATAATTTGTTTAATATTTGATAAAAATGTTGTCAGTTTCACTTTTAGTCGCATCTGGTACATGAAAAGCCCAGTTCAGATTTGTTTTCTTCCATAAGAATATGTTGTTTCTGTTAAATACGAATAACGAATGACTACTTTTCATTTGTTGCACCATAATCTAAGTGTCGCACTGAAGAATAATTCTTTACTTGTAAATTTTATTATTTTTTCAATGTGCTGCATGGAAGAGGAGATCTTTTAGACAAAAATGACCCTAAATATGAATTAGACGTTATATCTACACTGCTAGAAAAAAATTAGTGAATCCTTTTAGAGGTTTCCAATTCACTCGAGGTTTATTGTAACAACAGTGCGTATAGAGTACATGGAATGATTACATTTACAGGTCAACAACACTAGCGGTTTTGTGGTACCAGGTATCGACCCAAACTGAAACAACCGTCTTAGTACGTGGTGTAGCGTCCCCGGGTGGCAGTACAGGCGTTGACTCTGGCAGCCAGTCGATCGAACAGATGGCGACTACTGTCCTGGGATACGTTACGCCACGCCTGCTCGACCTGTTCACGTAGTTTTGTAAGAGATTTTGGTTGACGAGTCGAGCGAGTCACTTCTCGTCCCATCGTATCCCGCACGTGCTCGATTGGCGACAGGTCGTGTTGGCAAGGAAAGTTGCTGCACGTCTTGTAGAGGACGTTGAGTTTTACGGACAGCATTATGCTGTCGGAACAACAAATCACTCCCCTGCACCAGTGGAGCCGTGCACGTCGATGCTGTGGCATGAGTGGAAGGCGGGCATCCCCTAGTCCCAATGCCAATAACCGGTTCGCAACCGATCGTGTTCACACCTTTGGGCCCACAGCGACTCTTATCTGTCATGTGAAAGCTGTACGACCTGCCGCTGCCGCCCTTACAGCACCACGATCATTGCGGGAGTCTGTGCTGCACGGGTGTGACGACTGCTACTAGCATTACTGCCCAACTGACGCAGCATATCCGACTTCATGGCAACAGGACCGTCCCGCCACTCGAAAGGCCACAGTGTGACCCCTTTCAATACTCCACTGCTGGCTGTAGGAAGCACGAGTGGGTCTCCGTGGCATGGCTGCCTATTTGCGTCACAAGTCTGCACCACGCTGAGCCTACTGGCTGTGAGCATCCCCTCCCCTATTAAAGGGTAGACACACCCCATAGCGCTCCGGTAACAACGCCACTGTTGACGGACGACGCTGAAATCATTATCAGTACACCTACTACCTCCCCCCCCCCCCCCCCTCCAAGTAGCATACGCCGTCGTCTCATCAAAATCAGTGTCGTCTTTCCAGTTGTACTAATTTCTTTCCAGCAGTGTATGTTCATATATCTCGCAGGGGATTACGTCGGTAATCCGTCACTAATGAGTGAATTCAGAATAAGAGAGATTCCACCGTAAGTGAACAAAGACAGTAGAAACTGTGTAGGGCAGAGTTCGCGTTGAATGTTGTCTGTGCTGGGGACGGGACGTGTAGCCGGTTTCCTTTTGACGTCGATGAAGTGCAACTATATCTTGTCAGAATTACACTGCTAAACAGAGTAGGTGTAGTTATCAGTCATTTTGCAAATACCGAGATGTGGCCTGCCCCTTGTGGTTGCGTGAATCGGAAGTGTGGAGCCCTCAGCACATCAATTGATCGTTCAAATTGTGCCAAGTGCAACTCTTATTATATACTAATAAAAAAGTAGGCAAAAATATCTTCTAAGCATCCCTCTGGGCTTGCTTACACAGCACACGTGCTGAGGAGAACGTCGATTACTGTAATTCCCACGTACCGAACGTCAGAAAAGTCGTGTTGTGAAACTGGACGTTCCGTACGAAAAATCTCCCATCACGTCAGCTGTACTGCCGGCTGTGGAACGGAGTTGGTTCCGGTTGTGACAGGTGGTGCGCGGTTGTTCACGTCGGGACCGCTGCCCCCGTTGCCTGTCAAACCTCGAACGCAAAACGCTAACTGCGTGCTGAAGCCACATCGACTTCCGCAGCTTGCGCGCTCTGTATAGCGAATGACGCTGCAGGAAGGACGACCTGGGTCTAAACTGCTGTTATTGTGTGTATTTAATGTGGTGTTGGTACGGTCTCGTGGTCCCTTCCTGTTACTTCCATGTGCTGTCGCTGCCTTATTGCAGGCTAATAAGGTATTATGTGCAGGGCTGCATTACAATATTAGCTGTACATAAGTGGGTAGTTTGGGGTAGCTAGAAGCATAAACAGTTGCAGAAAACGCAATATGCACATCTATTACTAATGTTGCAAGTCATACAGAAAACCCAGTAAAAAAAAAAAAAAAAAAAAATGTAAATTGCCTGGGCGAATGTATTCGTAACGTAACATAAAAAACGTGAACCTCCACACATTAAATTCACAAAGAAAATTAATGAGTGATACATAATCAGCTTTACAAAAATGTCGTGAAGCGTCTATATTATTTCGGCATGAATCGTGCGGCTTCAATAGCAAAGTCCTGAAATCTCAGAAGAGTCGATTCACATGGATATCTCTGTACCTTGCAGTCTCTGGCCCTGCCGGTTAACACATTTCTAATATATTTCAGAGAAATACGACTGCGTGACAAATAATTTTCAATAGGACCAACGGGAAGGAAAAAAATGAAGTGAATAATCTTTGATTGTGACGCTTTGCAGCTCGTCGCAGCTAGAGCTGCGCTGTATTCTGAGCAGCAAGGCCTCAAGCAGGCTCTGACAAGAAATCACTGGCGCGGCGCGCTTTCCTTTTCGAGCTTACGCCGGGAGCGACCGCCAGAGATAACGTAATCATCGCGTGACTCGCGCATCAAAGCCGATGGGCGACGATGCAGTTACCACAAGTCTACACAGGAAGAAAATCAAGAAACTTCAATTCGATCATGATGGCAGGATGCAAGCGATGCTGAAAGAAGTGGAGATAAAAGGAGTATCCTGCCAGTGTTTCTTGTGAGGCAACATTCTGCCGTGAATCACAGTCCGCACTTTGGCAGTGCAGTGTGATTGCCAGAGAGGGAAGTAGTGCAGTGTATCAGGCAGCGACAAAAGGGACCAACAAGGAATATCACGTGCTTTGTAGCCACAGCTTCCACTGGCCTTGGAGTTTGTTGAGGGAACTCTAAACAATGCAATTATCTAGACAATCATTCATCCCTGTCTGTCGTCGATCCTACAACTCCACTGGGAACAATACGCGTACACACACTTCTCATATAAACCAGTGCACTTCCGAGGTTTCAGCAATTCCGCTCGCTAACACTATCCCGAAATACAGTCCCTGATAAAAAAGGTGAATCATTCAGAAGAGGAGGAGTTTGAGAGGCTATGTGATATTATTTCAGCGATTACAACAGCGAATAAAATTTGCAAAGAACTGGCAGTATGAGATCACTTATCAGTATGACGTTGGAGTCCCTCTGGCTTGGATACACGCACTGCTTCGGTATGAAAGAGTGTTGTAACTTTTCCTCAGATACTGGATACTAACACTCGGACGAAATTTACGTCCAAGCTGGTCCCAAACACGTTCTATCGGAAACAGTTCTGTGGATATTGCTGGACGCTGGAGACCCTCAACATGACGCAGGCAGTTCATAGAGACAAGCATCATGTGTGGACGGGCATTGTCCTGTTGAAAAATGACACCGCGGTACTGTCGCCTGACAGTTGAGAGATGAGGATGCAATACATCCGTGAGGTACCGTTGTGCCGTTAATGTTCCCTCAAACACTGCCAACCACCATCTGTAGTCATCCCGATGGCCCCCACACCATGACAGCAGGAGTAACTCCACAGTGACTCCCGAAAATACTGGAAGAATGGGGCCTCTCTTCAGGTTGCCACAATACTCGCCCTCGACGACCATCCGAGGAGATGCAGAACCGTCTAAGGCGCTGCAGTCATGGACTGTGCGGCTGGTCCCAGCGGAAGTTCGAGTCCTGCCTCGGGCATGGGTGTATGTGTTTGTCCTTAGGTTAAGTAGTGTGTAAGCTTAGGGACTGATGACCTTAGCAGTGACGTCCCATAAGATTTCACACATATTTGAACATTTTTGAGATCCTGAACCACGATTCATCAGTAAACATCATGCGACTTCATTCATCATCAGTCCATGCTTCCTGGTCTGGACACCACTCGAAACGCAGTCAGCTGTGTTGTCGAGTTAACAGCATCCTATTCATGAGACGGTAATTCCCTAATCTCCAAACAATGGTGCGGAGTCACACAGAATGTCACATGCTGTCCATTAGTTATTCTGGGATGAAACGTGCAGATGTGAAGTGGTTACGAAGTACGTGGTACAGAATACGGCGAATATCCATTGTGGTCAGATGTGATTGACCGGAATTCCTACTCACATGTTCCCATATGAGCTGTGGTAGAATTTGCTGTTTTGAAGAGTGCACCGCAGAGCGTAGTGTGAAGCAGTCGCTTTCCGTTTCTGGTGGTAGCTCCGCTGTGGCAGTCGCAGCTTTGGTGTCTCCCTCTGGTGGGAAAGGGGAAAAGTTGCTTGTTCACGTGCATTTAAGGGGCGCTATGAGCTCCGCAGTCGGATCCTCAAGCTCCTTTCCGGCCGCACGTGGGGTCTGGACCCCTCCACCATCCTCTACACCTATAAATCCCTCATCCGCCCTATCCCTTGTTATGCCCATCCAGCATGGATCTCCGCTCCCCCTACCTTTTATAAATCCCTCCAAATCCTTGAACGCCATGCTCTCCGCCTCGCATATCGCATCCGTCACCCCTCCCCCACATGGCTCCTGTATGATCTCATCCCCTTCCCCCACCTCCTCCTTTTCCTTGAAAGGATACGGATCCTGTACACCTCCCGTAAACTTGATCCTCCTCACCCACTCGTATCCTCGATCCTCTCCCATCCCCGCCCACTGCCGCGCCTGTATTCCCACGTCCCGCCCGGTCTCCATCTCTCCACCCTCCTTACCCTCTCCCAAGGTGGCTTCCGCCAGCTCCCCCTCCCTGATGATGCCCTCCTCCCCTCCATCTACCCCTCCTACCAACTTTGATCCTCCCGCCCTCCTCCTGTGCTTGCTCCTCTGGGCACCCTATCTCCCTTCTCTCCCTTTTTCCCTCCCTCCTCCTTTTCTCCCCCCTCCTCCCCGGGGCCTCCCCTCCGCTGTCCCTCTCCTCCACCATTGACATCCTTTTTCTCCCCTCTCCCCCACCTCACCCCTGTTTCCTCCCTTGGCAGGTCCCCGGACTCGCACATGCTACGTGGACATTCGCGCGCCGGAAATCACCGCCATCAGTGTTTCGTGTGTGCCGTCGTGTTTAGTGTTCAGTGTTCACCGTCACACTCCCTCGTTCACCAGTGCCATTGTCATCTTCAGTGTTTGTGCGTCGTCTCATCAGTTAGCAGTGTGGATTATCGACAAGTGTTTGTATCTATGTGTCTCCTGTGTTATTGCCCACGATTCTGTAACTTCTGTGTCTTCTCCTGTTTTTGCTGCTTGTTTATTCTATGGCTGAAGAGCAGCGTAGTGTGCTGCTGACAGCCTGCCTATTGTACAGGCTTTAAAATAACAATAAAGTAAAAAAAAAAAAAACTCCACAGTCGGACAGTCAGTCAGTCAGTCGGAGGCAGTTGGTCAGCCAAGTTAGTGTGGGTCTGTCTCTCGTCCGCATTGGTGAGGCGGTTAGTGTCTGTCGGTCGTCCGGAATGCTAGTATGTGTTAGGCCGCCAGTCTGCTCGAGTTTGCTCAGGCAACGGTCATTGGCGGTTGGATCGATCGGTTGGTCGGTCGCGCACTGATACACAAGATGACCGCTTCGAGCGTCGGCGCATGTGAGGTCGCCACGTGAGTCCAGTGGGCCGCGGCGTATAGCGAGGGGTAGTGGCTTCGCGGCCGACACGAGAGCAACAGGAGTCAACCCACGACATCGGTCTGGCCGGTGCGAGTTGCGACGCCGTGAGACGGGAGATCGGCGCGCCTTCCTGCGTCCGTTGGAGCGGCTGGCAGCGGACGGTTCGGCAGAGCGTTTTGGGAGTGCTGCGCCAGGTCTTCGCCAGAAATCGCAGTTATTATTAGTTAAGTGATTCGTGATACGTTGTTTCAGTTACTTGTGAAATTCTACTTGTGTTCTTGGTCAGTCTCTCGTCCCAAGTTTTCTCGTTTGTGTCTCGTCCGCATTTGTTAGGCAGTTAGTGTCGGTCTGTTTATCTGTCGGTCTGCCATACGTTAATAGCTGCCTCTGTCATGTTTGTCGGATTCGGTGTCCGAAGCTCGTGGTCGTGCGGTAGCGTTCTCGCTTCCCACGCCCGGTTTCCCGGGTTCGATTCCCGGCGGGGTCAGGGATTCTCTCTGCCTCGTGGTGATTGGGTGTTGTGTACTGTCCTTAGGTTAGTTAGGTTTAAGTAGTTTTAAGTTCTAGGGGACTGATGACCATAGATGTTAAGTCCCATAGTGCTCAGAGCCATTCGGATTCGGTGTTGACAAATTTATTGCTTAAAGGCCGAATTCTTGAAATATGTTTCTATCTTGCTTATCATCTTGCGGGGTGGTATATGTGTAATGTAGAGCATGTTGTACATTTTGTGTAAGTCTGCATTTTATGGGTTTTATTTAAATAGGTATTTTATGTTATAAGCTTGGCACGCTTCCACCGTAAGAGTCCTTAAAAAAATTGAAAGTAAATTCAAGTTTCAACACACAGTCCAATATCAGGCCATTGCCACACCCAAATGTCCCACAAATCTGGATATTGCACGATTCGACCAGCTGGTAAAATGGAGACCCACAAGGAAATCCTATCTCCCACGAGTACGCCGCATCCTCCATGTCCTTCAAAGTGATCATTCTATGTCCAAAGCTGTTCCACCCCTTTATATACCCTTGTATAAACATTAAACACTAATGCACTGTGATGGTCGGTCTATTTGTCACAGACAATTGCAGTCTACCGTCCGAGTGTACATGTACGAAGTTACACTGGCATCAGACCATGTCTTCTAGCTACTTAATATTTTTTGTCAACAGTGCATGTATGTTACCCATCGAGCACATAGCAAGTGTGATCGGATGGCCTTAGGTCCAGTCTTCATTAACACAGCAAGGGAGGTGGAGCAGCCAGCCGTGAAGACGATGCACTTGTGCTTGGGAAGAAGCAGATCAAATCTCTGACAATCAAATGTCTGACTGGCCCTCTGCATGTACAAAGTTTGTGGTTTTCCTAAGCCACAAAATCGTTCCCAAATCCAAGCCTGTGCCTTGTTTCTAATGACTCCATCATCGCTGTAAATTAAACCCTGATCATTAAAGCCAACCTCTCTTGAATAGGCTGAAGGACCATGGAATACCGGCCTCAGCCTGACATCCAATAAAATGATAATCACCTCTGCTCATGATTTTAGAAGTAGCTGAGGCACTGAAATCCTTGTCGACGACAATCTGTTCACAAATGAATGAACCTGCGGTTACTTTCAACAGCAGAGCATGGAACCTATACAGCGGTCTGCGATAGCGACAACCTGCTGTCACCAGACTGTGGCCTAAGAAATCGCGACTTGGTTAGGAAATAAACATAATTTTGTCACACAACATATTAAAACGAAGTGTTTAGTTTTGCTCCATTTATACTCTGTTACGTCGTATGCATAAACTGATTGCCAGTTGTGAGCTAACGGGCGATTTGTGGCGCCCTGGAAATACTCTGAGTTCGGAGCTGGCGTGGCCGCGGCAACCACGTGGTGACGAACTTTGGCTGAGCATCAGGGGTAGCCCGAGCGCGTGGGCCAGCCGCGTGCCTGGGAATTCCAATGTCTTCTAAGCAGATTCTCACGAGTTGTATGACTGCCAGTTAAAATTTTCAACATTTCTGTTGCATCCTTTCACCATTCAAACAAGTCTGTGGTCATTCACCCATCTCTGCATGCGCTCAGTGGTACCTATTACTCCAACCTGGTGTGGGCCCCATACACCTGAACAGTGTTCAACTATGGGGAATAAAAATTTTTTTTTATGCCATCTCTTTTGCAGACATACTGCCCTTCTCGAGCATCCTACTATTGACCTGTAGTGTGTGCAATACTCTTTACGTTCAATGTATGCAATGTCGTCATTCCACTTCATAGCTTTCACACATTGTTGTCCCGAAAAACTTGTATGAAATGACTGACTCGATGGTTATATAGTCAAACGATACCAACTTTTATGCTTTGCGAGCCGCAGAACTTTGGAATTCTGTACGTTCTCTCTGCATTCCTGACAGAGTCGTTGGTTGCGGTAAGCCAAAATGGAATAAATCCTCATGGAAGATACAGAACTTGCTCCTAAACTGACCGGTTAACTGTTTGCACTGTTGCAAGTAGGCTGTTCAGGTTTTTATGTTGGTAACGCCACGTAGCGCTCTGTATGAAAATCACTGACTGTGCTGTGTGCAGTCTATGGCTGGTTTGCATTGTTGGAATAGTCGCTATTGTAGTGTTGGGCAGTTGGATGTGAACAGCGCGTAGCGCTGCGCAGTTGGAGGTGAGCCGCCAGCAGTGCTGGATGTGGGGAGAGAGATGGCGGAGTTTTGAGAGGGGATGATCTGGACGTGTGTCCATCAGAGACAGTAAATTTGTAAGACTGGATGTCATGAACTGATATATATATATATATATAAGTCATTTTATATATATATATATATATATATATATATATATATATAAAATGACTTTTGAACAGTGTCAAGGTAAATACATTGTTTGTTCTCTATCAAAATCTTTCATTTGCCAACTATGCCTATCAGTAGTTAGTGCCTTCAGTAGTTAGAATCTTTCATTTAGCTGCCAGTATTGGCGCTCGCTGTATTGCAGTAATTCCAGTAACGAAGATTGTTGTCAGGTAAGTGATTCATGAAAGGTATAGGTTATTGTTAGTCAGGGCCATTCTCTTGTAGAGATTATTGAAAGTCAGATTGCGTTGCGTTAAAAATATTGTGTGTCAGTTTAGTGACGATCAGAATAAGTAAAGAGAGTAATGTCTGAGTGCGTTTAGTTTTGTTCAGCTGTTTGAAAATGAAATAATATAAGAGGTTTATCAGCACAGTAATTCATAAATTTGTCTAAGGGGACGTTTCACTGATATAGGACGTGTCTCAATGAAACTATGTATCAGTTTGCAAGTCCATGAGCTTTGAGTGTCAAGATGACTGTCAGAGCCTGTACTTTACGTTTTCATTCTCAATCTGGAAGACAGGCATCTCTTTCCATATCAGCTAGTCAATTGCCAGTTCGTGCTGTTTGAAAAGGACATTTTCTGTTTCCATTAAATACGGTAAAGACAGGTAAATCAGGAGGCTCAATTTCTCCCACTATACTTATTATAATTTTCGCCATTAAATAAAGGTACTTATCGCAACTTCCGTGTCCAAAATGCGAGTTATCGACTGCATGTTTCCTGTACCATCTTTGGTCCATTTAATTACTAGTGACTCTTCTTTTAGTCACTGTCTCGTTCTAGAAGGCTGGCTGCTCAGGGCTTTGGCGTCTGACCCAGCTTTCCCTGCACCTTGGCTTGCCTCGTTTGATGCCAGCATGGGCCACCCTCCCTGCATCTTCGTTACGAATACAGAAGCAGTTGCCGTTCTCACCTCTCCAGCTGAGCAGCGCCTCTTCCTTCCTCTGCGACAATCTCGAAGTGCATTCTCTACCTCGACAGAATAAAATCTACAGTGCATTGAAGGTACCTCATTTGATACCGATATTCCGCGATATTTCGTGACACTCCCCAAGAATAAATTTGAGAGGAACAGGGAGGTTGTGAGAGATTGCAGGGCACTCTCGCTTCTGATATGGTGTCACGCTGCTTAATGTTCTTAGGGAAGATGATATTTATTACTTGGTTGCTATACTGGATACGATCTGACATCATTCATATAATGAAATTGTTGGCGGTAGTTAACGCTCTTTATTGTGTGCTCTAGTGAAGGAACAGCAGTAAGCTTTACCTGTGTTCATAGGAAGAGGGTGCGGAGTTAATTGACTGCACTAAAAGCGTACAGTGGCTGAGGAATGAGGGGACCGTTTTTTCTGCAGAACCTGAGTGAAAGCGTTTGTGGAGTGCGCAGTCCTCCCGGTCTGATTGTGCAGACACATTGGGTGGCGCTGGTCAGTCGTCGGCCACATCGAGGTAGGCTGACCAGCGCTGAGTCGCTGGATGTATGAGTAGAGCACTGATAACCGGCAATAAAGTAGGGAATGGGCCCTTGTTAGGTAGGAAGCTGATGAGACGGCTGTGAGTTTCTGCGAATTTCCGTGGGACACGTCAGTGGCCCCCAGGCGTCCAAACTCTGCTACAAAAGATATTTCTGAAGGCACGAGGCTTTTAGCGAGTTTATGGCCGTTCTTTGGAAAGTTCAAAATGGACACAATAGGGGAGATAACTATCTTTTTATGGAGGGCTATGTTTCCATCCAGGTCATGCTTTTAGCAAAGTCATGGCGTAACCACGTGGGACAGAGGTTGTGAAGTTGAATCTTTTTTAGTATTCTCCCAATTAATTTTTAAAGTCGCTGGTTGGTGAAATCTGTGTATGCAGAGCAGGGGGCGGTCTGCCAACTTCAAATGCCGCTCCAGCTCGTGATTGGCTTGTGAAAAAGTGGGAGTAATCTAAGGTGTAAGTGCGCTATGCTTCCGAGCTGGCGAGAAAAGCTGAGAGAAGGAGAAGAACACACTCTTGTACTGGTACTTCACTTGTAACGAGCGGCAGATCTTTACCTAAACGGTGAAACTTCTGTCCTTTGCTAGTGTGCCACTTAGAGCCTGTGCCAGTCATCATCTGGACCATCAGAGGTACTGCTTCATGCGTCATGCAAACAACCAGTGATGCGTGGGTGTACTTATGTTTTGAGTCGCTGGTTGACATATTCCGTCACGCATAGTCGTGTCACAGAGTCAAACTGGTTTGGCAGACCAGCAAACGGATCCACCTGCTCACTGGAATCGACCAGAGTTTCAGAGGCTCGTAGGGAAGTATCTGCAATCTGAATCAGCCGAACGCGAGACCGCATACTTGCATTTTTTTCCGGCGTGCGCCATTAATAACAAATTGCCGCCGTCCATGACTGCAGTCGCCGAGCACATAGTGGGTTGGTGCCCTGACCAGCAGAAGGGTAAAGTTTTCCCTGCTATGGCGTAGGGCTCCAATATATGCTTCTCAGCACCCTGTTCTTTGGAACCATATTTTATTTATGGAATAGTTGAGTATAGATGCTTGACAGTAGCATGGTTTTTGGGCCATACCACCCCACATGTATGAAGCCAGGTAAAGCGATTAGTGTGGTGTGTTGATCCCCAGTTGATCACTTTGCTCACCATAGACGGTATGCCACATAAAGCGTTCGTCAAATAAAAAACGTTTGTGTGCCGTTTCTTTAGCCATCTTTTGTCATGTGATGTTGAGAATGAATAAATGAGTTGTCATTTAGACCACAGCTCCTCCCAGTGTTGTGATTAACATTACCTTGGCAATTTAAATAACATTACCCTGCAATTGAAAGACGGAAACTTGCAATTTTGCAGGGTGGACAGCTGATGCAAAGCAAACACTACCGTCAGCACCGCCTCCGTTAAAAGCCTCGCCGAGGTACGCGGCAGACAGACACCTGCAGACTGCGGACCGCGGACAGCTGCTATGGTAATGCTCCTGTGCTGCTGCTGGTGCCGCCGCCGCCTCGCAGCTGTCGCGCGCTGACAGGGCTGAGAGGCGAGGCAGGAAGCCGTGCGTCTGCGGCCACGCGCCGCGCGCACGCAGCCTCCGCCGTGATTTGTGGACAGCCGGAGCGCAGCACGGCACGCGCCGCAGCCGCAGCCGCAGCCGCCACTGCCGGCCGCTGCAGCCTTCCCTACAAGGAGCTCCGCGGCCGGCCGACCACGGCGCCAGCCGCCTTCTGCCTCGCAGGAGGTCAGCGACGCGTCTCCACAGTGTCTCCGTGACGCCAGAGCGCCCCCTAGCCCGAGTCCCGAAAGCGTGCCAGTGCTCCGGGCGTAGCCGTTTCGATCCTTGAATGAAGGCGACATTTTCAACACAAGTATTTAGTCGGTAAGGGGAGAAGGGGTGGTAGTGGCTTCAGCTTCCTGATCACCTGACTTTGTGGCATTGTCCTCAATTAAATTCCAGACCTCTCTGCAGTGTCTCACGGACTGTGAACACGTACCACTGTCGACGGCGATCCGCTCGTGCTGGAGATGAGTAGGCTGTGTGCCGACAGCGGGTTTCACCCTTTCACTTCTCTCGTCGTTATACGAGGGTCACTCCAAAAGAAATACGCACTATTTTTTTAAAATCCATCTTTTATTCTACATTTTTGAAAGTTTTACAGTGTGTAGATACATCCTTTAGGAACAATATTTTCATTTCTCCACATAATTTCCAGCCCTCTCAACTGCCTTACGCCATCTTGCAACCAGCGCCCGTATACTCGCACGGTAAAATTCTGGATCAACCTGTTGGAGCCACTGTTTGGCAGCGCGCACAAGGGAGTCATCACCTTCAAACCTTGTTCCACAAAGAGATTCTTTTAGTTTCCCAAAGAGATGACAGTTACATGGAGCCAGGTCAGGACTCTAAGGCGGGTGTTTCACTGTTGTCCACCCGAGTTTTGTGATAGCTTCCATGGTTTTTTGACTCACATCTGGCCGTGCATTGTCGTGCAACAGCAAAACATCCTGCTTTTGCCGTTGTGGTCGAACACGACTCAGTCGAACTTGACGTTTCTTCAGTGTCGTCACATATGCCTCAGAATTTATGGTGGATCCACTTGGCATGATGTCCACAAGCAAGAGTCCTTCAGAATCGATAAACACCGTAGCCATAACTTTTCCAGCAGAAGGTGTGGTTTTGAATTTTTCTTTGGTGAATTTGCGTGATGCCACTCCATTGATTTCCTCTTCGTCTGTGGTGAAAAATGATGGAGCCATGTCACAATTCTACCAAGAAATTCATCTCCACCATTCTCGTACTGTTCCAAAAGTTCGCTGCATACCGTTTTTCTTGTTTCTTTCTGAGCCACTGTCAACATCCCGGGAACCCACCTGGCACAAACCTCATTTAACGCCAACACTTTTAGTATTCTGCAAACACTTCCTTCCCCTATCCCAACGTAGCGTGACAATTCGTTCACTGTCATGCGTCTGTCAGCAGTCACCAATTCGTTAACTCTCTGCACACTGTCTGGAGTGTGTGCAGTACGAGGCCTGCCGCTGCGAGGACAATCCTCAATATTGCCGTGCCCGCTTTCATCACGTAACATGCTTGCCCACAGACTAACTGTAATGCGATCGACAGCAGCATCTCCGTACACCTTTTTCAACCTCTTGTGGATGTTTCCCAATGTCTCGTTTTCACAGCACAGGAATTATATGACAGCACGTTGCTTCTGACGAACGTCAAGTGTAGCAGCCATCTTAAAGACATGCTGTGACGGCGCCACTGACGGGAACAGGTTGAACTAAGTTTGAAAACAAGCGAGAAGGATGTATCTACACACTGTAAAACTTTCACACATGCAGAATGTATTTTTACAAAATAGTGTGCATTTCTTTTGGAGTGTCCCTCGTACAACTAAAAATAACACCACACTATATAACACCCAATACAGTCACCCACAGTCAAGAGAGACACTTCAGACGTTGTGGACATGTTCATTTTACTAAATCCGCTACATTTATTGAATGCCAAGAACAGAGGTAGACGAAGATAAGGAATTCGTCCACCTTGGAAGCAAAATAACACATGACGTTCGAAGCAAGGATTACATGAAAAGCAGACTGGTACAGACAAAATGGGCATCCCTGGCCAAGATAAGACTACTAGTGTCAAAGATGGGTTTTAATTTGAGGAATTTTCTGAGAATGTACATCTGAAGCACAGCACTGTATGGCAATGAAACATGGACCGTGGGGAAACCGCAACGGGACAGAATCGGAGCACTTGGAAGTGGTGCTAGAGAAGAATGTTGAAAATTACGTGACCAGATAAAATGAAGAAAGAGGAGGTTCTCCTCAGAATCGGTGAAGGGGGGAACTTACGGAAAACATTGACAAGAAGAAGAGATGGGATGACGGGACATGTGGTAAGACATCAGCGAATGACTTCCACGGAGCTAGAGGGAGCTGCAGAGGATAAAAACTGCACAGGCAGGTAGAGACTGAAGTACATAGAAGATATAACCGAGGACGTAGGTCGGAAGTGCTAATCTGAGGTGAAGACGTTGGCACAGGAGAAGAAGTTGTGTGCTGTCCTTCTTCATCACCCGCGGCTGCTTTAGGAGTAGGCGATGGATGGCGACGAGACGATACCTTGTTGCAAAACTTTTAGTCACAGAGTTCTTCTGTGTCAAATGCTCTACTTTTCTGCACGTATGCCCACGGACGAACACTCCATCTGCAACATCGATGCAGGTGTGCTGCATTGGTCGGGACAATGGCCAGTCGTGTATACTCTTTTCATTGTCCATGGAAGACCCCAACCAACCTATAATTCGTCCATATTGGCGGAAACCCATTCCAGCTGCACAGAACCGCGCGTTGGGTCAGCGTCACGTTGACACTGTGTTAACGTGGTGCGTACTCCTACCTCTACATCTGCATCTACATCTGCATCTGCATCTGTAGTTTGTGGTGGAGGGTACTTCTGGTAACACTATCTGCTCTGCGGGGGAAGGCGCTGTTCGGCTCTGGCCGCTTCTGAACTCACACCAACGTCAGCGTACCAGCTCGGCGTCGTCCTGCAGCCCAACTAACAGACCAGGCCGCCGTAGTCTGCGGGAACACACAGGGGCTCGATCGTCCAGCTGACGAAGTGTGTCCAGAATACTGGCGCACCCCCTCTCTCGCGACTTCCCGCCGCCCAGCGCGAATGCACATAGTCTCAGTCCTCTGCTCATAGACTGTTCTCCGGGGACCGCGCGATTCCATCACGACAAGTTGCATCATACCCAGAACTGTCATATCCAAGTACTTGGTCACAAAAGCCATTGAATTCACAGTAAGAGTTGGACAGATATTATGATATCACACGCCAATTACAAACACTTTTTTAAGTAATGTAGTTTATTCTTCTTCACTGAGCTAAATCCTAATATGCTCACGCAAATTCTGAATTATCTGCAACTTCCTTCTTGGAACAAACACTCAATAACTATAAAAATATGTTTTAATGTACCTTAATTATAAAAACACTCCGAGAAAAAGAAAGAACGACGCGCCAAGAAGGATTTATCATGGTCGGACGAAAATCGATAGATGTGATGTACATCAAACAAAAGATTACAATTTCAGAAAAATTGCATTATTTATTTAAGAAAAAGACCTTTTCAAACAGAGCCAGTCTCTGGAGACAACACAGACAGTGATGGGATAGCAACCTGAGTGTTGCCCGCCATACGGCCGAGAGCCAGGAGTGATGGTCTGGGACGTCGTTTCATTTCACAGTTGGGCCCCTTTCGTTGTCATGCTTGCCACCCTGACAGTACAGCGCAACTGCGACGATAGTCTACGTATACGTTGTGCCTTTCTCCAGCTTGTCTTCGTGCTTGCCAAATCTTACTTTGCCAACAAGGCCCCCAAATCTCCCCCACCTGACAACATATGGAACATTGTAGGGAGAGTCCTGTAATAATATTAGTACTTTAACGATCTAACTCTTCAACTGGACAGAATTTGGCACGATATCCAACAATTCCATCAATGAATGCCAAGCCGAAGAGCTGCGTGCATAAAGGCCAGGAGTGGACGAACGAGTCACTGATTCACTCAGTTTGTCTGTACATGTACATCACATCTACCGATTTCAGTCCCAATGGGATAATTCTTTCGTGGTGCTCTTTTTTTGTCTTAGAGTGTATTTCAAAACGATTTACGTAAAAATCTCTACAGTGAATTCTCACAAATACTCACTTGTTTCGATCTGATTGGGCATGTGTTATTAAAAATGAAAATTTCTTCTAAAAGAGTTCGGTCAGAAGTTGTAAAATAAGAGAAATACCTGTGTGTCAGACTTGTAACAGTATTCAGTTGTACCCAGTATGCTACCAATCCCACACTGTGTGGTACAGATCTAAACCTCCAACACTTCATGTAAAATATGTAGTTGAATGTTTGAAGGAAGAAGGAATTGTAGTTTGTAGTCAGAAGCACATAGACGTATGTTAAATCCCGACTGGAAATCTTTCACTCCCCTCTCGCCCCCCTCCCACTATTTAGGTAGCTGGCTCCAGTTAAAGTGCAGAAGGAGCAGAAGACGAGGTGGTGTGGGTGGGATAAGTCGGAAATCGCTTCGAAAGTCTGCTAGAAGTAAGCATTTTTTGACTGCGTTGCATCAGTAATATTCCAAGTTACTATATTAAAAATGGCACTAGAGCCCAAAGCAGCAAGGGGGACGTGGCGTTTAGCGCCGCTCTCAAACCATCTAAGCGCGGCAACGCTGTCCGAATCAGCTCCCAGTATTATCGACGTTCGAGCTGCCGCCACAGAACTACGCAGCCTATCGTCCAGAACAGCTAAATATTGTGTGAGAGAGCAGCGACGTTCATAGCGTCCGATGCTGACTTACTTTGCGAAGAACCAGCCAAGGCACAAAGCGTCAGCAAGTAGTCACCGATGGTGTAAGACATCGATGTGGAAGTGTAGGGCAGGATTGTTGCTCAGTACAATTCGCTCCTGATGAGAAAAACCCTGTCACTGAATTCGTCACAGTGACTTAATCTCTGCCCTACCTTCCTATTCATAACGAATCCCACAGCCGTTATGCAATTTTCTACTGCTGTTGATTTTACCCTATACTGGTCTGACCAGAAATCCTTGTCTTCTTTGCATTTCACTTCACTGACTCCCCACTACATCTGCATTGAGATTCCACACCCTGATTCGTAGGACGTAACCATTTCGTTGGGTTAGGGCACTAATAACGATTCATCGAATACTTACGGGAGTTAAGTTTCGTTTATTATCAGGTGTGATGTATTCTTAAAGTGTTGTAAGTCGACCCATCAAACCGACGCAATACAATCACTAGCGTGCACTACTTGTACGGGGCATATTTTCTCGTTCATACCAGTTAACACAGATAGAGCTGACGAGTACTGATGTGGATGGTTTTCGGAACCTCGCTTTCGGCTTCGTCCGTCGCGCCAGGGAGGCCACTACAAGGTGGCGGATTCCACGAGGCGGGATGCCCTGAGAGTGGCAGCCGGCAACAAACGTGGCGAACCGCGCAGTGAGAGCTGAAAATGTTCAGCTTTGCGACTTGAGGCTCGTTCATCGTTGACAGATGTTTGTAATTACCGCATTCCTACAGTCCTAGCGGTAATTTCGGTGAGGAAACAGCATTTCTGACGCTCTCTAAATACAGGGCACGGCTGCTAGTTAGCGGCAGTACCGACTGATTTGTGGAGAAGCCGGTATTTTTCCAGCGGGCCGTCTCCGGGTTCCGGAGATAAGGAGCGGCACGGAGCGCAGCTGCGTCGTCGCCGCTTCCAGGCCCGTCACGTGTCACAGCAGGACGGGGGCCGGTCAGAAGCTCCCGGGTCAGCTACCAGTCCGCCTGCCACAGTTGCACACGCACTCAGATGGCCGACTGGCGGCTGATTCGCGGAACTCCCCACAACTCAGCGTCACGATGTGCGGCTCTCTCTCTCTCTCTCTCTTCGCCTTTTTTATATTGGATAACATCGGTACTTCAGGCAGAAGGTACCTTGTCTTTCTCCACCTCGCAAGACAAGTACAACAGCTCCAGTGACTGAAACCGAGTAAAAAGTGTTTTCAAATTCCAAGATGCTACTCCAGGCGGGTGTAAAAAATGAATGTGCACAACGGAAAATAATAAACGCTAAAATGATGATTTGGCCCTGTCTGACTACCCCCTGAAGCAGATCTTAGGATCTCTTAATGCTCCTTTAACATGTAAATTACAATACAAACATAAATTAATGATGAAGGCAACTAATACTACTAAATGATAAACGTTGTTGTTCAATATACAGGGTGGTCCATTGATCGTGACCGGGCCAAATATCTCACGAAATAAGCGTCAAACGAAAAAAATTCCAAAGAACGGAACTTGTCTAGCTTGAAGGCGGAAACCAGATGGCGCTATGGTTGGCCCGCTACATGGGGCTGCCATAGGTCAAACAGTTATAAACTGCATTTTTTAAAATAGGAACCCCCATTTTTATTGCATTTTCGTGTAGTACGTAAAGATATATGAATGTTTTACTTGGACCACTTTTTTCGCTTTGTGATAGATGGTGCTGTAATAGTCAAAAAACATATTGCTCACAATTGTGAATGAACAGTTGGTAACAGATAGGTTTTTTAAATTAAAATAAAGAAAGTAGGTACGTTTGAACATTTTATTTCGGTTGTTCCAATGTGATACATGTACCTTTGTGAACTTATCATTTCTGAGAACGCATTCTGTTACAACGTGATTACCTATAAATACCACATTAATGCAATAAATCCTCAAAATGATCTCCGTCAACCTCAATGCATTTGTCAATACGTGTAACGACGTTCCTCTCAACAGCGAGTAGTTCGCCTTCCGTAATGTTCGCACATGAATTTACAATGCGCTGACCATGTTATCAGGCGTTGTCGGTGGATCACGATAGCAAATATCCTTCAACTTTCCCCACAGAAAGAAATTCGGGGACGTCAGATCCGGTGAACGTGCGGGCCATGGTATGATGCTTCGATGACCAATCCACCTGTCATGAAATATGCTATTCAATACCCCTTCAACTGCACGCGAGCTATGTGCCGGACATCCATCATGTTGGAAGTACATCGCCATTCTGTCATGCAGTGAAACATCTTGTAGGAACATTGGTAGAACATTGCATAGGAAATCGGCATACATTGCACCATTTAGACTGCGATCGATAAAATGGGAGCCAATTATCCTTCCTCCCATAATGCCGCACCATACATTAACCCGCCAAGGTCGCTGATGTTTCACTCGTCGCAGCCATTGTGCATTTTCCGTTGCCCAATAGTGCATAGTATGCTGGTTTACGTTACCGCTGTTGGTGAATGACAATTCGTCGCTAAATAGAACGCGTGCAAAAAATCTGTCATCGTCCCGTAATTTCTCTTGTGCACAGTGGCAGAACTGTACACGACGTTCAAAGTCGCCGCCATGCAATTCCTGGTGCATAGAAACATGGTACGGGTGCAATCGATGTTGCTGTAGCATTCTCAGCACCGTCGTTTTTGAGATTCGCGATTCTCGCGCAATTTGTCTGCTACTGATGTACGGATTAGCCGCCACAGCAGCTAAAACACCTACTTGTGCATCATCATTTGTTGCAGGTCGTGGTTAACGTTTCACATGTGGCTGAACACTTCCTGTTTCCTTAAATAACATAACTATCCGGCGAACGGTCCGGACACTTGGATGATGTCTACCAGGATACAGAGCTGCGTACATAGCACACGCCCGTTGGGTATTTTGACCACAATAGCCATACATCAACACGATATCGACCTTTTCCGCAATTGGTAAACGGTCCATTTTAACACGGGTATTGTATCACGAAGCAAATACCTTCCGCACTGGCGAAATGTTACGTGATACGACGTACTTATTCGTTTGTGACCCATTACAGCGCCTTCTATCACAATCTCGTTTGATGCTTATTTCGTGAGATATTTGGCCCGGTCACTATCAATGGACCACTCTGTATATTTATTATAGATTAAAATCAAGCCTTTAAGTACAATTGTCTATATTTCCTAACTAAAATTATTAATCAATTGCCCAAATCTGCCCCTTATTATAAGTGCGCGGTCTAATATCACTAACGCCAAATGACTGAGATCATCTACGTACCAAACACTAGAAGACACTACTTACAAAGATGATCTCAGTGGAAATAAACCAACGTGATCACAGCTGTTTAGCTTTGTAGCGCTAATAAGCCGAAGAAGTTTGCGATACCACCGTATGTAGTGCGTCTGCTGCGTCGAAGTGATGGTTCTCGCATTCGTCTGCGACGATGGAAAAACTCCAGCCGCAAATAAACGCTTTCAAACACTAGGACGGCAGAAAGCGGTCCTCTGACTACTATACTCTAAGCCTGTCTTCTCCTCTCTGTGTTCTACAGACGAGAAACGCGAACTACCAGCCACATGGACGGAGTTCAAATAACGTCTCAACGTAAGTATACGCAGAAGAAGTGCTCTCAGTTACTGAACGCTGCGTACTCAACGACGACTTCCAACCCGGAGGTGAAGTCCAGAATCGTGTGGGTTCGCAACAGTACAGTGTCTAACTGTTCTAACTATAAACTCTCCTGAGAGCAAAGACAGCAGGTCCGTTTGTACCAACAAAGCTGACACCGAGCCGACCGTCACACACGGGCGTTCACATCGGAAGACCAAGTCTCTCCACCGCTGGCTTCCCAGCAAGGCTCGGCTCCCCATCCTCGTAATTCCGAAAACGAATCATATTCCCGAAACCACGAAATGTTCTCCCTCTCTACAGATTCTTCCGAACGCCAACCAACCATATTTTAGTCTTTTGTCGCCCAGCGCGGAAAGTTTGCGAGGAAAAACCTATACTCGCATAATGGTACGCTTCTGAGTAAAAATCCTTGGAAATAATCCAGCCTGCATGGTTTCTGAGGTTCCGCTTCTTCGTTCCTCTCACCTGCGTCCAAGATTTCCAGCGTTCCCGGTTATCCCTCCGGTCCTGCCGCAATAGCACCCGGCCGGCCCTGTATTGTGTCTTCGCGCTCAGGTCTCCAGACTGTCTGTCTTGGCACTTGCTGTGTGGAGATGGATCACCACACCTGTGTGGGCCTTGAGTTCTGCCTGCCGTTTCATCTCCACTGGTGTTCCAACTTTATTGTATAGGCGATCATTCATTACGCCGTTTTTATAATAAAGACACTCTGTCACGTTTCATGCAATAAGCGTTAACAATTATTTACAAGGCGTACGTGACAATGTCAGTCTCCTTTAAATATTAATATATACGATGTACAACTTATTAAATGACACCTAATAGTGGTTGTACTTCACCGCAAAGTATGCGGATGAGTGCTTGTAAGGTGCGAAATTATAGCCACCTTGCAAAATACGTACATGTGTCTGTTCTACCACCAATAAATGTCATTTACCTGCACTTGTAAAACCTAATTTTGACCTATTTTGTACCTGTATCGATATTTCTATGGCAATTTGTAGTGTTCTTAAATATAATGTTGTATCTGTCATGGAAATTCTTTGACTTTGTATACATGTTTCAGTTATGTGACATTTTTGAACGATGTTGCTTAAATTATGCTTGTGAATTTAAATAACTACTGAAATGATTGTTATATAATGTATTATTTTAACACGCGTAATGTATCACGAACTGGCGGAATGTTACGTGACTTGGTCCGTAGTTAGGGAACATAGTGTTGAATGTAAAAGGCGTGGGGAAGCCCCACAGCTGTGGAAGTAGCTTTTGTGACGGGTAAGGTGGCTGGGCTGAGCAGTGCTGTGGTTAACACCTGGCTAGCAGTAGCGGGTCATTGTGGCCGATATTCCTGAAGTTTTGAGGCCAGAAGAGCTTAAGGGCAATAGTTATGGGCCTGTGTTTGGTGATACCATTATCATGGCATGGTTTCTGGGCCTATAAATACAATTCCGGCGCCAAGAAGATATCTAACGCGGCGAGGTCAACAGTACTGCTATGACTGCATCAAAAAATGGTTCAAATGGCTCTGAGCACTATGGAACTTAACTGCTGTGGTCATCAGTCCCCTAGAACTTAGAACTACTTAAACCTAACTAACCTAAGGACATCATACACATCCATGCCCGAGGCAGGATTCGAACCTGCGACCGTAGCGGTCACGCGGTTCCAGACTGTAGCGCCGAGAACCGCACGGCCACTCCGGCCGGCTATGACTGCATCGGTGCCAGGTTGACAGCCACTGCAAATTACGCCATCAGTACGACCGGCCTTCCACTAAAGTGTTTATATTTTTGCACTCTGTAAATGGACCAGGTATTTGTGAAATTCGGTTGATTTTAATAATAATCGTGGTGTTACTAAAAACTCTATCTTACACCCGTGGTTATCTCAATTCACAAACCTGCACAACAATCCAATCCTAGTGAACTGAATTTCGAGTGTCCTGATTTATTATAAGAAAGTGGTTGAACTTGAATTTAATGTAGTGTTGTCGTTTGCACAGCGAATTACATTTTTGATTATGTCAAAAGACTGGTTATGAAAGCACATTTGTCATTTAAAGAGAAATAGTTTGTTGTGCTTTACTTAATTAATAATAAATGATAAGAATACTTATAATTTCTCATATATACTGGTGTTGTTTTCTTAATGTGGATGTTTCTTCAAGCCATGAAAGTAAGGGTCATCATGTGCTAGGCTGGTTAGTTAATGAAGCAATGCAAACGCTCCTTCAGAGCCAGTTTGGTTAGATTTTTATTCTATTTAGTTGCTTCAGACCGAGTGTAAGAAAGAACTGTTTACTGTGTTGTCTATACTGATACCAGTTGTCTAATGCACAAGCATAGAGACCCTGTACTAAGCAATCAAGTAACAGAGTATGATCATTAGCAGACGCCTGATTTAAATTCAGAATCATTTCAAGCGTTTCCCTGTTCAGTTCTGCCACTAGTTTTATGTGTGTCGGTATTTGGTATTATAAACTAGTTCATTTAAAGTACTTGTTGTTGAGAGGCATATGATACTGTTCACTATCTCCTTGGCCATTTGTTTGTTAGTAGCGGATTCATTAGCAAGGTTGAGTTGTTGTGTTGTAGTATGGGCGGTTATAAAGGGGATTTAGTGTGTGTATGTGTGTGTGTGTGTGTGTGTGTGCCAAGGGGGGGTTGGGTTAGCCGTAGTAGTGCCTTCTGCTTTATGAATTTGTTTGACACAAGAATGCACTAATTAGGCTGGCGACCGGTTTCAATATGTAATGTTACAACTCGCTTTTGTGCGGCGGGAACGACTGTTCCTGACCCACCTGTTTAGAGGTGTAACGTTAGCATCGCCTGTCGTTTTAAGTTGTTCGGTGGTAGCGTTACACACTGGTTTTAAACCGATGTTTGAAGATAATGAATTCGAAGATTACAAAACCACCTGAAGAGACAATGTTGTGTAACAGAACGTCATCAGCAGTAGATTCGCAAAATTATTTGTTATTATTGGGAAAAAAAACATTTCCTTGAAACAGTGTGTGTTCATACATGCAGTAGTTACACAATCATACTTCACTAAAATGTAAGTTGCTGTGTTGTCGAGCGTTCTTCCTTTATTCGTCATCAAGGACCCCACGAAGTGCAAACCATACAGGGCCATTTGTTTATTAATTGTGTTAGGCAAAACCCTTTGCAAATTACCATGCAGAGGCCGGGTTGCTGTGGTCCGGGCGTCAGTCCCCGGCAGCGCCTGTGCCCGAGACCGCGCTGCGGCCGGTCCTGGTGGAAGTTCTCGCTGTAGTCAGCCAGCCACGGTGCCGACCGAACTCGGGCCGACCTCCAGAGCTGAAGTCGACACATGGCGGCGAACGGATGACTTCTGCGAGGTGGAACTGACTTCCGGAATCGTCACCTACGAAGATTGAACATTCGGGCACGGACCACGTCCGTCCTCAGATCCGAACTGCATCCTAATTGCTTCTGTCTGTTGCTACCTGCGCTCTACTATTTATATCCGGCAGGAGGACGCTTTTTACCCTCGGTGGTAGCTTTTTGTTATTACTCCTGCAGTATATTGCAGCGTAACTTAGCGTGCTGGCCTCACTTCCCCTTACTCAGCACCCTCCAGGTCTGTGTGCGTCCTTGCGTCAGCCTGCTGGTAGACTGCTGCTGTCAGCAAGGCTATCTGTGGCTGCCTACCTCGCAAAGCCTTGGTGGCCGGCGTGCCTCTGTTTTGCCATTCTCCACTGCGAGAAGCAACGCTTACTACATGTGGCCGCAACATCTCCCTTCGACATAGGTGTGTGTGTGTTGTCCTTAGCGTAAGTTAGTTTAAGTTAGATCAAATAGTGTATACGCCTAGGGACCGATGACCTTAGCAGTTAGGTCCCATAGGAACATACCACAAATTTCTAATTTTCTAATTTTATAGTGTTCAAGGGTAAGATCACAAGGGACCCAATAATTACAATGTTTAGGGAAACAAACATCAGCGAGACATCTGTGCGTATACTTAGTGGAGAACATAAGCTTTGACTCGCATATCGAACAAGTTGTGAGGAAACCCTTAGCATTATATAACAAAATGATAAGAATAGGACAGAGGAGATACCATCTTCCTCAAAATGTAATTAAAATTTATCACAATATCGTAAGAGTTTTCCTGCTTCCATTATGGGTTACAATACGAGCATCTGAACCCAGAAGACTAGAGTTTTACGTGCCTTTCCCAATATTTCTACATGTTTCTTTTGCAAGTTTAAAAGCATTATGTTGATTTTCTGTGGTCCAGAGTCGTTTTTGTAACATTTAACTCACTAATGTAGCCAAAATCAACATTTTGGTCTGTGCCTTCTTTCCATGGGACCAAATTTAAAAGGTAGGATGTTTTCACATTTTAAATGTCCATAACATTGTATCCATTTGTATTCATGTAACAATTAATGTATATACCAATAAAGAGACATCTATACTATCAGTTGATAGGAGCAAACTTTCTTATTTCCGCGTATTTTTCGTCTAAAACTTTTTTTTTTAATTTACCAGTAAGTTCCCTGATTTAAGCCCTTTTAAAAAAACACCAGTTCAGATGGTAAATGGTCAGGGAACTCACCAGATATCTCGGGAAAATAAACTTTAGTTCACTGACCTTTCTCGCATAGCCTTGGACTAGCTGTTCAATAGCATTGGAACACCCGTATGTAATGCGGAATTGACTACTAGATGTCATGACAGGTGGACCCGCCATTGTAAAAGGTGGCGGACAGCACAGCGTTAGCACTACAGGAGCAGCAACAGCCGACTGGTTCAGGCAGGAGAGCTCACTGACTTCGAACATGGCGCAGTCATTAGGTGTCACCTGACTAACAAATATACCAGAGACTTTTCAACTCTTCTAGAATGATGGTGGTGTGAACGTGAAACGAAAAGGCGCAGAAACAACCACAGGTAAACCAATAACACACACCTCTTGTACTGACGGACAGGGACCTTCGATCATTGGGCACAGCAGTTGTACAAAATAGTATGAAGTCAGTAGAAGGTTGCATAGTGCTGCCAGCAGTACAGTTGGCACAATGACTGTACGTAGGGAGTTCACAAGAATCAACAGGGGATGGCCAGAAATGAGGAATGTGGACTGATAAATTAGCTATGCTCTGCGGCAATCCGATAAAAATGTTCGAGTTTTGGTAACGCCTGGTGAACGTTTCCTGCCATCATGCGTAGTGCAAACAGTGAAGTACCAAGGTGGCGGTATTACCATAAGGGGAAGTTTTTCGAGGTCAGTGTTGTCCCCTTATTGCGCTTAAGAAAACGCTGAATGTTGAAGGATATGAACAAATGTTTGTTTCAGCATGACAATGCATCCTGTCATAAGGCATACGTGTGCGGCTCTGGTTTGTGGACAATAACATTTCTGAAATGGATTGACCATCCCAGTGTCCCGAGCTGAAACCAGCGGAACGCTTTTACGGTGGCTTAGACCGAAGACCCCGCTCCAGACCTTCTCTGATTTCTGCTCCTGAGGAAGAATAGACTGTGATTGCTCTACAAATAGTCAGACACCTCTATGAAATTGTTCCAAGGAAAGTTGAAGTTGTCATAAAGATGAAGAGAGAACTTACACTAACAGGTTCAAAATGGTTCAAATGGCACTGAGCACTATGGGACTTAACATCTGAGGTCATCAGTCCCCTAGAACTTAGAACTACTTAAACCTAACTAACCTAAGGACATCACACACATCCAGAATTCGAACCTGCGACCGTAGTGGTCACGCGGTTCCAGACTGAAGCGCCTAGAACCGCACGGCCAGACCGGCCGGCCACTAACAGGTGTCCGAATGCTTTTTATCGGTGTAAGCACCAGACTGAATATCTCTGACGACTGCTTGTGTTCTGTTACCTCGGACACGTCAGTCCACAGCGTGCAACTGGCCCGGTGTCCGGTGTCAGGTGGGAGCTACCTGCTGCAGGGCTGCTCAGCTGCACCGAGCCGGCCAGCCCGGTCCATCGGACAGCGTGACGGACGCGCTACATCCGGCCGCTAATGCTGGCCGCGCAATCCCGACCCGCGCCCACTGATGCCTTATAGAGGCACCTCGTGCGGGTCACGAACGCCCTGGTTCTCCTGCTGCAGTCTGGTCCACGTTGCAGGAGAGGCTTGTTACGTTCAGAAAGAGAGCTCAGCTGAAGTCGCTGGGACTACAGCCTTTCTTTTTTACTACAGTCTTACACCTGGTTTCCAGCATTTCCTATACTGCACTAATCTTTTCATTTCAAGGTAAGTGTTGCACCGAGAAAGCTCTACAACCTGTTTCTCATCTTCTACTCTTTGTCTGCCTCTACCGTTCTTCTCACACAACTGCTCCCTCCAACACCAGGTAAGCCACTCCTGGATGCCATAGCATATGTCCCAGTAACCTGTCCCTTCTCCTGTTAACAGTCAGCCATAGAATTGTTTCCTGATCCATTCTTTTAGCACATCTTCACTCGGCGACAGCGAATTAGGCTGAAAGAGGTTCAATGAACCCTCTGCCAAGCAGTTAAGTGTCAATTGCAGAGTAGTCACGTTGATGCAGATGTGAAAGTAGAAGAGAGACAAATGATCGTTCCGATTTCCCTCGACGCTCACGTTAGCGCATTTTCAAACTGTTTCAGAGCTTTATATAGAGGCAGGACAAGTTTGTTTGTCGCTGAGGATCATTCGCTGCCGACTCGATTCAACACTCTTTTAAAACACCGTCTCCGCGTCACAGGGCCCACGATTCTCCTGCGATCAACGCGAGGACTGTCGGCTCACTCTCGATTTCGAGAAAGCTTCCCATGAGCTTATTTAGCTTTTAGCCCTTTCAGCCAATAACAGAACATAATTCAGACCTTTCCATTGCTCGTTTCTTGCTCCTTCTAACAGTCCTTTCCAGTAAAGAATGGCTCTTTGCAAAGATATTACAAGATACGCTCTAAAAGAAAAAAAAAACCTCTACGAAGGAATTAGGAATTATCCTAACGGGACGGAAATCGGTAGATGTGACGTACCTCTACTAATAAACAGATGACTACAATTTTTTTTAAAAAACGGATCTTTTATTTAAGAGAAAGCGCATCACAAATTGAGCAAGTCAATAATGCGTTAGTCCGCCTCTGGCCCTTATGCAAGCACTTATTCCGCTTTGCAGTGACTGACAGTTTTTTGGAAGTCCTCCTGAGGGATATCGCCCCAAATTCTATCCAAACGATGCATTAGATCGTTAAATTCCCGAGATGTTCCTATTGGAGACGATCTGGTACATCTGAATTAGTACTTCGTGTTCGCTGATGACCGTAAGACAATGAAAGGAGAGAGGCGGCACTGTCTCAATACTCTTCTTACTAGGTGGTCAGAGAAGGTACGCAGTGACTTTGTCCCCAGTTTGTGTATCTCCGCATGGAGACTCCAGGAAACTACCTCCAGGACGCTAAACTCGCATCCAGATCGCTATCAGTGAGGACACTAAAATTTTTCTCTTCAGCAGGTTACCGTTTAAAATTTACAATAGGTCAGTTTTTTTGATAATATCATCTGGGTGCGAAACGTAAGGAAGAAAGCAACTTTGGCATGACGAGTGACTGCCAAGTAGCATAGCTCGACGATGCTTGTATCACATGTAGAAAAAATTCCTACACTATAGTACAGTACAGTACAGTACAGTAACTGAAAGAAAAAATGTGCAGTGAAACGAACAGAAATAACGCTTTTATTCAATTACAATAATGGAACTGAAGGCAGCACGATTTATGAAGATCTGGACATTACAAAAGACTGTCCTTTGTTGTTAGTAGAGTGTGATCGCTAGTGACCGCAGTGCATCACGTGGAATGTGCTCCCGTGCTGGCCGCGAGGTTGGTAAGAAGTCCTTCTGGTAGGGTGTACCAGCGCGGTTCACAATTGCTGGATCGTCGTTGGTAAAGCACTTGCCCGCGAAAGGCAAAGGTCCCTAGTTGGGGTCTCGGTCAGGCACAATGTTTTAATCAGCCAGGAAGTTTCATATCAGCGCACACTCCACTGCAGATTGAAAATTTATTCTGGAAACAATCCTCCAGACTGTGGCTAAGACATATCTCCGCAGTATCCTTCCTTCTGGGAGAGCTAGTCTTGCAAGGTTAGCAGCAGAGTATCTGTGATGTTTGGAAGGTAGGAGATGAGGTATTGGCTAAAGTAAAGCTGTGAGTCGTGGTTCCGTAGCTCAGTTGGTAAACCACTTCCTCGCGAAAAGGAAAGGTCCTGAGTTCGAGTCTCGGTCCTATACACTATTTTTTCTGCCAGAGAGTTTCATATAGCACTTAATCCACTGCAGTGTGAAAGTTCATTCTAAAATATTCATCTTCATTCTGAAGCTCTTGCGTCAATCTTTGCTTACAAATAAATTTCTTTTTGGGTACAATCCGCCTTGAGTAAGCACAAGTTTTCCTTCTTTCATCCGGACATGTTTCCCTGAAGTTACAGTGTTATCAGCGAGTATCATTATTTATTTCTATTAAACAACAGGGAATGTCTATTACATGTATACTTTTAATTTTTATGAAAGTATTCACAAATTTGAAAACATATAAGGTTCTTTATATATACTTTGTTACTAAATATTGTGGTTTTTGTGGTCTTCAACTGACAAAAATCTTGTCTATTTTCAAATTCAGAAATTTGAGAACATACAAGGTTTCTTTTATGTACTTTGGTACTAAATGCTGAGGTTTTTGTAGTTTTCTGTAGAAAAAATGTGTTATCTGTTTCAAATTTGAAAACTTTGGTACTAAATGCTGAGGTTTTTGCAGTTTTCTGTAGAAAAAAATGTGTTATCTGTTTCAAATTTGAAAACTTTGGTACTAAATGTTGAGGTTTTGTAGTTTTCTGTAGAAAAAATGTGTTATCTGTTTCAAATTTGAAAACATACAAGGTTTCTTTTATATACATTGTTACTAAATGCTGTGGTTTGTGTGGTTTTCTGTAGAAAAATGTTTTATCTGTTTCAAATTTGTGAATGCTTCCTCAGAAATTCAAATTTATACATATACAGATCGTAAACTACATTTTACTATTGTTTAATAGAAAGGAAATAAAAAACCACTGTGAAGATACGGTAACTTCAGCGAAACATGTCTGGGTAAAAGAGAGAAAAATTTTGTTTGCTCAAGGAGAATCTCATCCGGAAACAAAACGAGCTTAAAGTCTGAGTGAAGCTATGGATGTCGCATTACGGACTAATTGTATTTGCATGTGAATTTGAAACAAGTAATGTTGTATAAATGTGAGTCAGTGTTCTTAAGGACTAATATTGTCTACATGTATATTTGACACAACAGTTGTATAAATCTAGGTCCTCAATATAATGTTCTTCATCAAGATTAAAGGCAAGAGTTTCCTGTCATTATTGATAAGTGCAACAGTTGTTTATGAATAACAGAGACACGCCGGCCGTTGTGGCCGAGCGGTTGTAGGCGCTTCAGTCCGGAACCTCGGAGCTGCTACGGTCGCAGGTTCGAATCCTGCCTAGGGCGTGGATGTGTGTGATGTTCTTAGGTTAGTTAGGTTTAAGTAGTTCTAAGTCTAGGGGACTGATGACCTCAGATGTTAAGTCGCATAGTGCTCAGAGCCATTTGAACCATTTGAATTACAGAGACGTGTTTCACGTAACTTCAATGAATTATTGGAGCGATGTTTGGTCATGTTCGCGAGGAAATTGCGTATTCCAGTGCTACTTAATGAATCTGTACAGTTTTCTTTATCTGTAGTACAACGCCCATCTGTTTTTTGTTACAAATCAACAATTTTTTAAATAAAACCTGAAAGTAACATTGATGATTTGAGTTTTGCGATAAATAGTGTTTATTCTCAATTAACAGACAGAAGGATAAGTATACAGAACAAAAATGTTCCATAGGTTACGTCTCACTTTATATATCATCACTCAGTTTCTAGACCATTCCCCACTTCCGGTTTTTTGGGGAGTCAAGTAAGATCATAAATGTAATGAAAACGATCGTTATGAAGCAACGGCCGTTAGGTATGCAACACACCCACCGCACAGGTAATGAGGGTGGGACTTAACTGACCAAAGCTACTGGACTACCACAGCCTACACTTACTTATGTTAGTCTACTGTGGCTTACAGTTGTTTTAAAACTGTAGTTGTTCGGCAGTTTTTACGTGATCACTTCATGAGTCACTATGGAGAGGTTTGGATTTAGGTACTCACAAAGCTTATCCTTTCATTGTCGGCGAAATACTGACGGTAAACATTTTTTCCTTAGCTGGGAGTGGAACCGGCTCTCTTCGAGTCAAGCGATTGTGTATCTGTTACCCACGGTGGCGGAGCAAGCCAAAAGGAAAAAAATATATATACAGGTTGGTCCATTGATAATGACTGGGCCAAATATCTCACGAAATAAGCATCAAACGAAAAAACTACAAAGAACGAAACTCGTCTAGCTTCAAGGCGGAAACCAGATGGCTATGGTTGGACAGGTAGATGGCGTTGCCATAGGTCAAACGGATATCAATTGCATTTTTTTAAAAAATAGGAACCCCCATTTTTATTACATATTCGTGTAGTACGTAAAGAAATGTGAAATGTTTTAGTTGGACCACATTTTTCGCTTTGTGATAGATGGCGCTGCAATAGTCCCAAACGTGTAAGTACGTGGTATCACGTAACATTTATGCAGTGCAGACGGTATTTGCTTCGTGATACGTTACCAGTGCTAAGATGGACGGTTTACCAATTGCGGAAAAGGTTGATATCGTGTTGATGTATGGATGTTGTGATCAAAATGCCCAACGGGCGTGTGCTATGTATACTGCTCGGTATCCTGGACGACATCATCCAAGTGTCCGGACCGTTCGCCGGATAGTTAGGTTATTTAAGGAAACAGGAAGTGTTCAGCCACATGTGAAACGTCAACCACGACCTGCAACAAATGACGATGCCCAAGTAGGTGTTTTAGCTGCTGTCGCGGCTAATCCGCACACCAGTAGCAGACACTGAGAGGCACTCACATGCCTTGCTCATACTGTGGCATCAAGCAGTCACGCCTGCAAGATGAGTGGTCTGCCAAGCGAGTGGATTCATTCTTACTTATCGAGTAACATGAACTCTAGTACTCACAACTAAGTTACAAATTATCCTCTTATATGAATAATACGCAACGGCAATACCACATTTCTTTTTTTTTTTTTATTTAACGGCTTTTATCAACACGTGGCCATCGCACTGAATATGAGTGGCGCACACATTATAAATTCTGGATATCATGACAACATACAATTCGAAGGAAAAGGCCACCAATCTCTTTTTTTCACTATCTTATTTATTCCGATAAATTTTATAACCTAAACACACAAATTCTATAACCTAAAACAATAACACATGAGAAATTCCGCCCAGTGGGCATGGCTTTACATTGGTGATTCTCTATCTTATGGTCTCGTAATTATTTAACGCTACAGTGCACTTTCTGGATAGGATGGTGGATCTTTTTCAATATCTCACATTTCGACTCTCACAACCATCATCACGAAACTTTCCTCCAGACCGAGCGGTACAAAACTACCTTGCTACTCTCCCATGCAAACCACACATACTTAAATTACGTGACATACACCACACTACAACATGAAATACAACACAGGGAATAGTCACAATATTATCACTTTCAGCTTTCCCACTTCAATTAATATTTATCCCAGTTTCATACGACACTGCCCCACTTCGTAATTCTACTTTCCTACTATGAACTCTGGAGATATATGCCCGTCTTCCTGTGCAATGCAAGCCAAGTGGCGTTGCTGGATAGACGGCTGACTCATCTTGTTTCTCTCTCAGAGTATTATAGTTTGAATCAAGCGTCACACGGAAACATATCTCGCAAAGTAATATTAAGAACATATTCATCACACACACGAGTCCTCAACTAATACCATGGACGAGTACTTCTCTTTATCCTTTGTCTCATACACAGATTGAGACTCACACAGTACTCACGACGTGGAAGTACTCGCCTCTAATTTCAAGTCCTGCACACGCTATTTCTTAAATATTTCAGCTTATAGTACACACGCTAGTAATTCAGCTTAACTTAAGCACACGGAAGTATTTCAACTTATTGCTACACGTGGTTTCATTGTGACCGTTGGTCACTTCCGAAGATTACTACGAGCCCATGAATATTACCTGCCTGACATTTAATTCTCCCCACAAATGTTCCTGAAATAGAGAAATTATTATTTCAAACTACTCTTAAATATTCGACATGCATACCATGTCTCCACTCTTTTGTCTTTACGGAGCACACCCAAGACAAGTCTTAACAGCACAAGAGCCAGCGGCAGAGTGCTGAAACATGGCCGTTCTTCAGGTCTTCTCGCACCTCTGTCGAGGTGGGGGATGACCATGCTACCGTATTGGTCAGCCACATTTCAGGCGCTCAAAGCTCCGGTAAGTTTCATCTCTTTGGTTCCACCAAAGATGGCCAAAGGATCGTCTCAAAGATGATCATGTATTCACGTTCGCTATCTGCGGTTAGCTGACGACCATACATTCATTCATTTCACAGATCTCACCAAACTGGATGAAGGGATTTATTTTGTGGGAGTGCATATGTGATCAATCATGCCCGAGGCAGGATTCGAACCTGCGACCGTAGCGGCCGCGCGGTTCCAGACTGAAGCGCCCAGAACCGCTCGGCCACCAGAAATCTGGGTTTGAGCAGAGCACTTCAGTAGCGGGTAGCGCCGTTCACACACGTGGGCACGGCCCTTGCCAATGATGGCAGCCGTGAGAGGGAGGCCTCGGTGGCAGCAGCGGCAGCAGCAGCAGCCGGAGCGCCCTGATGGAGACCGATGGCCGGCGGCAGCGCGACCCGGCTGCGTCTTCCGGCACGGTTATCGGCCGCTGACCGCCGCTTCCTCTCATTAGCAGCCCGAGTCTCGGAGCACAGTGGGACAGCGCGGCACAATGCCCAGCCTCGCTTCCTGCGGCCGCCCGCGGGCTTGGAGTTCAGCACCGGGAGAGCGCGCGCGGCCCTCCAGGGTGGATGGACCGTCGTATCCCGGCGGCGCCTTTCGGTGGTGACGGCAGCACTCAAGACCCACCGACAACAGGTTACGAGCTGCGAGCTCGTGCTGCTCGTTCAAATCACAGGGGACCCAATCACGGGTGTTAGGCAAGCACTGAATGTAGGGGAAGGTTGGGCTATCGACGGGCCACCTGTGGATAATGTGGAATAAAGTCCTTGGATATTGTAATAAATATTTCGATTTCAGTGTAACTTGAACGTTATCTTTTACATTTCACTATAGTAGACAACGAAGCTATAAATGTTCACAGTCAACGAAATAGCTGAAAAATAAAAACATAGTTCATGGCCCAATCGATGCAACTTGTTTCCTTCATTGGCTAGGCAGTTTCTATGTATTACCTATAGTGTAATAGCTGTTAAATATTACACACATCTAAATAAGATTCAATAAATTTAATACTTTTCCATTTTTATGTGTTTTGTTGGCTTCTGAAAACGTATAGCATGTATTCGTAACCATGGAGGCTAAAAGCAGGAACGTTGCCTTGGAAGGCAGAAAAAAAACCACTGCCGACAGTTTATCAAAACAGTTATAACCATTAGGAAAATGTAATAAAACCATTACTTACGTTTTGTCCACAGTGACCTATTAGGCCTAAGATGAGACAAAATTTCAAGTGACTCACTCAAGGCAACTCGCACTGCATCGGTTAACAGCGCCAGCCTCCATGCACAGCCAGTAACTTTTACAATGTTAAAATGAAAAAAAGGGTGTGAACTGCTCGTACTTTCCAATCATCGGTTCAGAAATGTAATCATTAATACCACATCACTACGACGTTTCAGGAATAAATACTAGTCAATTATAGGGACAAGTGCAAGTCTTACCTTCTTTCACTTAAGTTTTTTCTCTTCGCAGAACATCTCACCACTACGATACCGAGTATCTGGCAACGCAGGGTCGGTTAATGACTGCTAGAATGCGCCTATTGCCAATATCCACAGAAAAATCGAACTGGCCCATGGACGGAGTCGACCCATCGATAGCAATCTCAGTTCTTGTTACGGGCAGTGCAGAAGACAATCCGCTCAAGTTGACAAATTCATATGAATGTAACGAAATTTAAAATAAGACTCACTACTCTGCAATGAAATTGCTAACAACAATTCATCGGAAATAGTAACAACCTTAAAACGCTTGCGAGTATCCTCGGGATCAACCTAAGACCACATAAAAGTACCGGCAGGGAAGACCGATTCACTGGAACGAAACACAGAAAATGTATTTCGTCAGACGAAGTAAATGGGTTTGCAAAACACTCATTACATCCGTTCTTGAGCATTTCCCCACAGTGTGGGATCTATCCATGATTCAAGTACTAGAAGAGGCAGGAAACATCGCAAGAAGAACTGCGTCTATTGTCAGTGGATCATTTAATAACAAGAGTGTCACGGTGGAGGTCTTCAGTTCCAGTGGCATCACCGAGAAGTTTACTACAGACGTCCCAAGAAGACTCAGCACACGATTCGTGTGCCTCGTCTAATAACAACAACGAGAAACTGAAAGCAATTCGATCTCACTCACAATCGTATCGCTCTTTCTTTCGCTGCCCCTTTCGCGAATGAAGCAGTAAATAAGGGAAACGTACAAGCTGGCAGACCTTCAGCCACAAAGCTTAAGGAGGGTAGACGTAAATGTCGGTGTGAAGGTGACTGATTCTGCTAGTGCTGTACTGCTGTTGCATCCACGAATGATTGACCTTGCCGCGGTGGGGTGGATTTCGTTCCTCAACGATACAGATAGCCGCAAAGTAGTTGCAGCCACGTTAGAGGTGTGTCTGGGAAGACAGACCTGTGTTCCGGGTAGCAGGCTTGTCAGTAATTTCAGGTGCAACAGTCTCGCTATGTTGGCGCTATGAACGGCCGAAAGCAAGGGGAAACTCCCACGTTACACGACATCAGATGTCTGAAAGTGCACGTACAATGGTGCGTCTTTCACGTAAATTCACGTTTTTACTCTTCTTGCCTCTATTCAGTGGGTCGGTGCAGCAGTGTTTTTTTCCGAATATGCATGGACCAGTCACATTAATCTGACCATCCTCTATGTTCGATGTCAACGTGCAATAACCATTTACAGAAAGCAAGTGCCGTCATTAACAGTGGAAGGTATATAAAGCGTGTCGGAGAGGCGCGGGAAACAGTGCAGTCGTAGTCGTAACGCGGAAACGAAGCAAGTTTTTCGACGTCGAAAAGGGCATGATTACTGGTTTTCGGGCCAAGGATGGAAGCATTTCCAAACCGGCTACGTTTGTAGACTGTTGGCGTACTACCGTGGTTAAAATATGGCAAAATGGCGCCGTTCAACACTGGAGCGGAGGCAATTACGGTGCCTCACAAGCCATAGACGACAGGGGTTAACGACGGCTACAGGAAAATAGAAGACCAATTGTTCACCAGCTGGCAACCGAAATGAACCGAGGGGCTACCAGCAGTGTCTCCCAAACGATGGCACAGTGAGCATTTTATTTATTTACTTCAATAACAGTACAGGGTAACCCACCGCCTTGAAATGTAAGATGGGTCGGATGCTTCTGAATCTAATAGCAAAGACTTCTCATTATTACACTCTTATTAGTATATAGTTGTTAATGCTTTTTTTTAAAAAAAAATAATGTAAAGGACATAAATAAGAGTGAACATTACTGCATATGGGTTCAGCAGCAGGCGTCTGATTCACGCACCCTAGGCTGACTGCTGCTCATCGACGACGAAGCATGCAATCTGAACGCCTGTCCCGCAGCTGAACGTCCACTGACTGTCGACAGGTTGTCTTTTCGGATTAGTCGCGTTTTATGCTACATCGGACTGAAAATGGACACAACGCAATAATCGTTGCAAGATTCTACGCCGTAGGAGGCAGCATTCTGGTCTGGGGAATGTTTTTGTGGCATTCGCTGGATGCTCTCGTCATTCTGGAAGGCACAGTGGATAAATACACGTATGCATCTGTTCTTGGGAACCATTTCCGCCGCTACACGCAGTTTCTTTCTCCTCGGCACGTTGGCATATACCAGCAGGACAATGCAACGTATCACACAGCCCGCAGTGTGCGTGCGTGGTTAGAAGAGCAGCAGGATCAGTTTACTGTACTTCTAGGGTCACCAAGTTCCCCGCATTTAAACCCAATCAAGAATTTGGGGCAACCTTGCCGTGACCTTACGACCGCGATCTTGCTGTTCGTGCCATGGATTCTCAACCGAGAAATCTACCGCAGCTGGCATTGGAGTCAGCATGGCTCCACATACCTGTCGGTACCTTATAGAACCTCTTTTACTCTACTCCTGCACGTCCCGCATTGGACCGTGTCTTCGCAGTCCCTGTGAGAGTAATACCTACGTGACTGTAGGATATTCCTTCATACATCACGTAATACTGGTTGTTGTAACTCTGTAAACAGGCGTTCGCAGGACAATTAGCTTCTACCTTCAAGCGTCGACCAGTTCAGGCTATTCGGCATTTTCGTGCCGTTCAAAAAAAATGGTTCAAATGGCTCTGAGCACTATGGGACTTAACATCTATGGTCATCAGTCCCCTAGAACTTAGAACTACTTAAACCTAACTAACCTAAGGACAGCACACACATCCATGCCCGAGGCAGGAGTCGAACCTGCGACCGTAGCGGTCACGCGGTAACCGCCGACACATTCCTGTGTAATCTCGATAGAATTTAAGAGATGGCTTGTTGAAATTATGGTGGTGGAAGGAATTTTCTCTGCCAATATTTGACCAGTAAGAGGAGTGGCCTGCAGAACCTAATTACCAGACTGTACGTAAAGGTCCTGGATTAAACTCCAGACGTCTATGCTGTGTCTAATGGAGTCGATGCATACGACACTAGACAGTGGTCCGCCCGTCGCGTGGAGATGTTAGGATCTGCTGCCCTGTTGGTGTTACACGAGAAGATTAGTCTGCGTAGTGGCACCAGGTTTCGCCCCCTTCCTTGTCTCTGATGAATGACAACAACTCAAACACTACACTCCACGTGCACATTCCAGCCACCTAACATTAAAGCCGACTCACGTAAGATACAGCACTTTACTTCATAAACGCTTCTGAGCTAGTGGATGAACCTTTGGTTATAGAGGGGAACAATGCCTTCTGTGTGAAGCCTACTTTCTGCAAGGTAGCCGTACATCTCTCTCAGAGCACACTCAGCAAAGCGGTCATAATATCAGCGTTAAACAACAGCTTGCTAAAAGCCATGACCATATAGGGGTAATGACAACCGTAACACCTGCAGCGTTATTATTCCCGCTTTGCAGTTTTCATGTTATAGGGTACTTTCGGGTGAAGTTGAAGCCCATCTCAGTCTTCTGTCTGTTTTATATTCGCTGCAGAGTTGTGTTTCCTGAAAGAATACTGGAGCAGTACGGAAACATGTAAGACGCCCGGGAACCAATCAAAACTGTGTAGTTGTTTCTAAGTCTCAATGAAAATTCGACAAACAGTTGAGGCAGAAGAGAATCCTCAGTAAAATTGGCGGAAGTGAGTGCAGAATAACAGTATCCATCATTGACACAAATGCACATTACTGCTGACCAATCACAAAAAGAAAGAAAAAGAAGAAAAAAAGCAGAAAAGAACTGATGTACTAGGAGGTACAGAAGAGGGGGAACTTAACAGCTCCGAAGCACTGAAGTTTCTCATATCGAGAGGAACTGTGAAATTTGGAAGGAGCGATTTATATTTAACTTGAAAAACTTTTTATAGCCAAGCTGGTATTAATCAATCTTCGTTGTTGACGATCGGTTTCGACAGTTAGCCGTCATTATGGTAGAGAACATACAGCACATTATAAATAGGTCTGTCAAATGTAAAACCATATACAGGTAAGTGGTGCTTTTTATGTCTATATGGTTTTACTTTTGGCAAACCTATGTATAAAGTGCTGTATGTTCTCCACCACAATGACGATATGGAATAAGTGAAAAACTCATGATGTAACACGATTTATAATCAAAAAATTTTTGATGATCGGAAGCTGACAGTTTCAACCGTTAGTAAACAGTATATATTAATTAGTGCAATCTTGGCCATGAAAAGACTTTTGAAACTGGAAAGGACCACACATACAATAAGTTAGATTTTAACATGTCCGATTTCGTTCATTGCTGACCCGTGGACTTTTCCGTTGCCCAGTTGGCTGAGATCTCTGTATTCATCTTCAACAACTGTGGAAAAGATTTGCGACCTGCACAAATTCTCCATTTTCAGCAAGCTATGCTCCATAAAATGTTTTAACATTCATGTTACCTCACATGGAATAACGAATATTCAATTAATCTTCCACCCCGACCAAAGGCTCTGAGAAGTACTCGCTATTATTTAATTTACAATTCAAATTTATAATGCATTTTGTGTTTTAATGTTTGCCATTTCCTATTATTGGTTTTTTTCTTAATGCAATCTGTTTCCAACCCCACAATATCTTCAAGCATTCTTCTAGCATTCAGAAATTGTGAAAGCTGTTGGCCGTGCGAGATGGTCACTACATTATTATAAAACTCCATCTCTCGAGCTGTCAAAATAACGTGCAGCAGCGTGTCTTCCTTTGCATGCTTTTCAGTGAACTGGTAGCCAGTGAAGGCAGCATCACTTGTACCACATCGCGCAACGGAACCACTCAGGCTGATAGGGGACTAGATGGTAGTGTGGATGGGACGGTCCGAGATTATTGGTGATCCGGCTCTCTTTCAGAGAAAAGTCGTAGAGCGAGGAAGAGTGAAACTATATTCCAGCGGCGTAAGCATACGCTGTTCGTCCCGTCGAAATCGGGGCATAAATAAGAAGCTTGCAAGCAGTGGCGGCGCACCATGTAAATGGGTCCATAAAACTTGTAAGCAGGTACGTGGCATCACGTAGCGCCGCCATACGTGCGCGGCTTTCGCGGGGAGACGGTGTCCAGAACACGCCGCCAGAACCCATTTGCATAGCATTTGCCGGCGCGCCGGATGTGCTGACGCCGCTCCAGGAGCGAGGAGAGAAAACAGGATCGCCGCCTCGCGTCCACACGCGGGCCGGTCGATAGCACCAGCGGCACCCTCTGGCGGGTCCCTTTGGGAGCCCCGTTGCCTGGCAACGCATCAACCGCCAGCATTCACAGCCGGCAGCGCCTCGTCGACGTCATGCACCGTCGTGAATGTGAAGCTAAACGTCGCAACTCACATTTACACGGCACGAATCATTCACGTGCGTAGGAAATGCGGCGTGTTGTATCACATTTCCGCCGCGCGCTAAGAAGCGTGAAACAATACGTGCAAGATCGCTTTCTACGAGGGGAGCTCGATAAGTGAAAGCAGGCTGGTTTTATTGAGGATTCCAACACACCGTGTTATTCCCCATCTTTTGACTCCAAAATCCCATTCCTGGCCGGAATGGCCGGTGTCTCGCATAGTACCCCTCAACTCGTCGATGTCGGAGCCAGCGTCTTGCTGCACCAGTAACCTCCCTATTAAACTTCCTGGTAGATTAAAACTGTGTGCGGGACCGAGACTTGATCTCGGGACCTTTGCCTTTCACGGGCAAGTGCGGTAGAACACTTGCCCGCGAGAGGCAAAGATCCCGTTTTCCAGTCTCGGTCTGGCACACAGTTTTAATCTGCCAGGAAGATTAGATTACATTAGATTAGTACTTGTTCCATAAATCATGAATACGACACTTCGCAATGATGTGGAATGTGTCAGGTTAATAAAAGCTGTCTATACAAGATTTTACATTGGACAAAATATTACATGGCACTTAATATTTTTAATTTTTTTGGGTGGGGGGTGGGGAATTTACCCACTTACTATATCCAAAAATTCATGTAATGAGTAGAAGGAGTTGCCATTCAGAAATTCTTTTAATTTCCTTTTAAGTGCTGTGTGGCTACCAGTCAGACTTTTGATGCTATTAGGTAAGTGACCAAAGACTTTTGTGGCAGCATAATTTACCCCCTTCTGAGCCAAAGTTAGATTTAACCTTGAGTAGTGAAGATCATCCTTTCTCCTAGTGTTGTAGCCATGTACACTGCTATTACTTTTGAATTCGTTCGGATTGTCAATAACAAATTTCATATATATATATATATATATATATATATATATATATATATATATATATATATATATATATATATAGTGAGGCTACAGTGAAGATCTCTAGCTCTTTAAATAAGTGTCTGCAGGATGATCTTCGATGAGCTCCAGCAATTATTCTGATTACACGCTTTTGTGCAATGAGCACTAATTTACTCGATGAAGAGGTACAACAGAATATGATGCCATACGAAAGCAGAGAAAGAAAACAGGCGTGGTAAGCTAATTTATTGAGATGTATATCGCCAAAATTTGCAATGACCCTGATAGTATAACTAGCTGAACTCAGACGTTTCAGCAGATCTGCAATGTGTTTTTTCCATTCAACCCCTCATCAATGCATACACCTAGAAATTTTGAATATTCTACCTTAGCTACCGATTTATGATTGAAGTCTATGTTTATTAATGGTGTCATTCCATTTACTGTGTGGAACTGTATATACTGTGTTTTGTCATAGTTTAATGAGAGCCCATTTGCAGAGAACCACTTAATGATTTTCTGAAAAACATCGTTTACAATTTCATCACTTACTTCTTGTCTGTTGGGTGAGTTAATTCTTGTCTGAAGTTTCATATCACGGCACACACTCTGCTGCAGAGAGAAAATTTCATTCTGAAAACATCTCCCAAGCTGTGACTGAGCCATGTCTCCGCAATATCCTTTCTTCCAGGAGTGCTAATTCCTCAAGCTACTGTGAAGTTTGGAAGGTAGGAGACGAGATACTGGCGGAATTGAAGTTGGGAGAAGCGGTAGCGAGTCGTGCTTGCGTAGCTCAGTCGGTATTATCCACGCACAGCTTCCTGCCGAGTGCATCCTTCATTGGGCCAAACAGATGCAAGCTGGAACGTGAGAGATTCGGGCTGTAGAATGGATAAAGAAAAGCAGTCCAGTGAAGCTTTGTGAGCTCCTCTCGGGAGCGCACACTTGTGTCAGGTCTCGTGATGTCAAGGCGAACGAGAAGTTGGTTTGCATTTTTGTGGCGAAGAAAACGCTCAAGGCGTTTCTTCGATTTCCTAAGGTCAGCACAATACATTTCCAAGGTGATCGTTGGAGCGAGGGCATCAAGCAGAAAAACACCTTCAGCGTCCCAGAAGGCTGTCGACATGAGGATGAGGTAGTGTGCCGCCGCATCATGGATTGCCGTTTTGTTTCCGGTTCTAAGTGATGAAGACATGTTTCAATGCCTGAAATGATGTTCGACAAAAAACTATCAGCCACGTGAAGCCCAGGCAATTCCGCACAGATGGTCCATCGTTGCTCTTTATGTTCTTCTGTTAGGCGCCGAGGAATCCAGCGGACACACACCTTTGAGTACCTCAACTGATGTGCAAATGTATCAGCACTATCAACGCAGATGTTCAGCTGTGCAGCGAGGAGTTTGATTGTGGTACGTCATCACCGTGAACGAGAGTGTCCACACGTTCCAACAACGCAGGAGTCACAGCTGTGTGCAGCTAGCTGGCGTGCGAGAGATCGGAAAGGTTTGCGCAACCTTGTTCTGGTGATGAGAGACGGCTCGCCCCACGACCAGCGTGCTTTTATTCACCACCAGATCTCCGCAGAAATTCTGCACTCTCCTATGAATATCGCTACGCTCTGGTTTTCCGCCAAAGGAAACTCAATGACGGCTCTCTGCTTGTAACTCACCTCCGCTGCGGATGTCATGTTGAAGGCTACGTACGTATAACACCGCCACGTATTGGAACTTCATCAAAGTACAGGGTTATTACAAATGATTGAAGCGATTTCACTGCTCTACAATAACTTTATTATTTGAGATATTTTCACAATGCTTTGCACACACATACAAAAACTCAAAAAGGTTTTTTAGGCATTCACATATGTTCGATATGTGCTCCTTTAGTGATCCGGCAGACATCAAGCCGATAATCAAGTTCCTCCCACACTCGGCGCAGCATGTCCCCATCAATGAGTTCGAAAGCATCGTTGATGCGAGCTCGCAGTTCTGGCACATTTCTTGGTAGAGGAGGTTTAAACACTGAACCTTTCACATAACCCCACAGAAAGAAATCGCATGGGGTTAAGTCGGGAGAGCGTGGAGGCCATGACATGAATTGCTGATCATGATCTCCACCACGACCGATCCATCGGTTTTCCAATCTCCTGTTTAAGAAATGCCGAACATCATGATGGAAGTGTGGTGGAGCACCATCCTGTTGAAAGGTGAAGTCGGCGCCGTCGGTCTCCAGTTGTGGCATGAGCCAATTTTCCAGCATGTCCAGATACACGTGTCCTGTAACGTTTTTTTCGCAGAAGAAAAAGGGGCCGTAAACTTTAAACCGTGAGATTGCACAAAACACGTTAACTTTCGGTGAATTGCGAATTTGCTGCACGAATGCGTGAGGATTCTCTACCGCCCAGATTCGCACATTGTGTCTGTTCACTTCACCATTAAGAAAAAATGTTGCTTCATCACTGAAAACAAGTTTCGCACTGAACGCATCCTCTTCCATGAGCTGTTGCAACCGCGCCGAAAATTCAAAGCGTTTGAATTTGTCATCGGGTATCAGGGCTTGTAGCAATTGTAAACGGTAAGGCTTTTGCTTTAGCCTTTTCCGTAAGATTTCCCAAACCGTCGGCTGTGGTACGTTTAGCTCCCTGCTTGCTTTATTCGTCGACTTCCGCGGGCTACGCGTGAAACTTGCCCGCACGCGTTCAACCGTTTCTTCGCTCACGGCAGGTCGACCCGTTGATTTCCCCTTACAGACGCATCCAGAAGCTTTAAACTGCGCACACCATCGCCGAATGGAGTTATCAGTTGGTGGATCTTTGTTGAACTTCGTCCTGAAGTGTCGTTGCACTGTTATGACTGACTGATGTGAGTGCATTTCAAGCACGACATACGCTTTCTCGGCTCCTGTCGCCTTTTTGTCTCACTACGCTCTCGAGCGCTCTGGAGGCAGAAACCTGAAGTGCGGCTTCAGCCGAACAAAACTTTCTGAGTTTTTCTACTTATTTGTAGTCTGTCGTGACCTTATGTCAATGAATGGAGCTACAGTGAATTTGTGAAATCGCTTCAATCATTTGTAATAGCCCTGTATAAGGGTTGAAGCGAAAATCCCGGATTTTTTTCTTCCGAAATGGCCGAGAAAAATGTGTTGCATACCTATTGAACGCCCCTCGTGCATCACAGGTTCATCGGCGCAGGCTTCTTAGAGCAACAAATGATACTAAGTTTAAGTGCCTTATATTCTCAAAGGGCTCCAGCAGCAAAAACATACGAAAAATAAGTCGATTTTGTTAGTAGTTTTGATGATAAAATTTCCGCGGACAGTACGTCGGCAGTTCAGACTGCTAACATATCTCTAATGTGCTCCTCTCGACGCCGTGAAGGCCCAAGGGATGTCTACCGGCCGCCGTGCCACCCTTTGCCTCGCTCCTTCATGGTCAGCACACCGCTCTCCCGGCCGTTTTGCACGTTTTCTAGACCGGGGAGCCGCTGCCGCTTGATGAAGTAGCTCCTCAGTTGGAATCACGAGGTTGAATGCTCCCCGAACCAGGCCTCCCACCGAGGAGAAAACCGTCATTGTACCAGGAATCGAACCTCGTTCCTCCGAATGGCAGCCATCTACACTGACCACTCTGCTGCGGAACTGGACATCGTAACCCTAAGTTCTAAGTTATTGTATGGGAGTTAAGCTTCTGCAGATGTTTTACTCAACCTATATCTGCGTCAGTCTCCGCCGGTGTTTTGTAAAGTTTGTTTAAAACGAACTTGCACGCGCCGTGTTCTTGATAGCGTACTACTTTCTCACGTTCTCTGTACGATTTCTGTACAGGCAAAAACATTGCTCCCTCACAAATATTCGAAACTTGTTTGTTGTAGAAATACGCTATCACTGACACACTGTGTAGGTCGAATTGGAATGTCTTCATTTAACACGACCGTACGTTCGAAAGCACACCACCAATGAGTCACGTTTAGCCAACCTCAGCGATCACATTTTTTCGAAGTTTTGGGCGCCTTTCAATCTATAATGTACTTCGGGCTTTTCTCTGTTGTTCTTTGAGAATCGTTAATGACTACATTTCCCGACACAAAATCCGGGGCTTTAGCCATAGCCGACGTCTGCCGCTACAAAGGGTAACAGTCGCAAATGAGGTGGTGAGCATTTTCTGCAGTGTCAGCCCATATCGAATCTTTTCAGTATAGTATTATTTTCCCTCCGGATTTTTTGCAGCTCGAAACTGAATATCCACGAGTCATCAAATTACTGGGAAATTTCCACGGATGTAGGCACAAATGGAACCTTATTTATTGTCATGATTTTTGTTTCAATGGTTCTTTAACTACTGGAACAGGAGTTAAGGTGGTACACAAAAACCAGTAAACTGAGGATGCAAGATTTGTAAATCCAATATTTTGGACTTCAAGCATTTCCTAAACGTAATCCGTTTGATGTTAACGCTAACAGAACCGTATTTGATCATCAAACCAAACAGCTATATCAGTCCAAATAAATTGTAAAAATGTATGTTTATGTCTATGTATGTATGTTCCACATCTCTCCCGAAACCACTGGACCGATTTCAACCAAACTTATAAGCCGTATCACATACTGCCTGGAAAGAATCGCTGTGGGGGTAAGAACTGTTGAAATGAAAAAGGTTTATCGCTCAATACTTTTTTTGCTGTTCATGTAGTAAAACTGCCGCATCAGGCAGTCACTCATTTACTAGCCTGGTGTGGCAGTTAAAAATAAAAAACGATAGTCGAACTTTTAAATTCCGCGTTTAAGAAATCGTCCACACAGGAGAATCAGAAAAACAACTGAAAGAGTTTAGAACAAATGTGACGCCATGTCCGGATGGAATAAAATGCGCTACTACAAAGAGTACTCTACGACGCTGCCCCCTTACTTCGCTTGCATTTTTCGTGAATCTCTAGCCCAGTGCAAAGTCTGAAGAGATTGAAACAAAGCGCGGTAGGGTTTAGAACGGACCCACAAAATTACAGACCAATGTCCTTAAGCCCGCCCGGTTGGCCGTGCGGTCGGTCCGCACGGCTTTCCGGGCGGGAAGGAGCGCCTGGTCCCCGGCACGTATCGGCCCGGCGGATATGTGTCGAGGTCTGGTGAAACGGCCAGTCTGTGGATGGTTTTTAGGCGGTTTTCCATCTGCCTCGGCGAATGCAGGCTGGTTCCCCTTATTCAGCCTCAGTTACACTATGTCGGCGATTGCTGCGCAAACAAGTTCTCCACGAATGCGTACACCATCATTACTCTACCATGCAAACATAGGGGTTACACTCGTCTGGTGTGAGACGTTCCCTGGGGGGTCCACCGGGGGCGAACCGCACAATAACCCTGGGTTCGGTGTGGGGCGGCGGAGGGGTGAAGTGGACCGCGGTAGTCGTCGTGGGGTTGTGGACCACTGCGGCTGCAACGGGGACGGAGCCTCTCCGTCGTTTCTAGGTCCCCGGTTAACATACAATACAATGTCCTTAAAATCGATTTGCTGCAGAATTCTATAACACATTCTCAGTTCGAATATAACGTATTTCCTAGAGACCGAATAGCTTATGTGCACGAGTCAGCACGCTTTTCGGAAGCATCGCTCGTGTGACACTCAGCTTGCCCTGTTCTCACATCCACATCACATACAGCGAACTATGGATGAAGGGCAATAGGCAGATTCCATATTTCTAGATTTCCGGAAAGCATTTGGCACGGTACCCCACAGCTGACAGTTAACGGAGGTACGAACACACGCAGTAGATTGCCATATGTGACCGGCTCGAAGACTTCTTAATAGCAGCCAGTACGTTGTCTTTGACGGCGAGTGTTCATCAGAGACGAGGGTATCGCCTGGAGTGCACCAACGAAATGTAAGAGGACAGCTTTACTTTTTATATACCTAAATGATCTGACGGATCAGGTGGGCAGCAATCTCTGGTTGTTTTTGTTGATGATTCTGTGGTGTACGGTAAGGTGTCGTCGCTGAGTGACTGTAGGATGACAGAAGATGACTTAGACACAATTCGAGTTTCTCTCATGAAGGGCAGGTGCCTCTACATGTAGAAAAATGCAAGTTGGTGTGTATGAATGGATACTAGTGGTGGCCTGCTCGAGACAGTTACGTCGTGTTAATATCTGGGCGTAACGTTGCAGAGCGATGTGAAATGGAACGAGCTTCTGAGGATTTTTGTAGGGAAGGCGACTGGTCGACCTCGGGTTATTGGGATAATTTTAAGAAGGTGTGGTTCGTCTATAAAAGAAACCAGGTATAGGACGCTAGTGTGACCGATTCTTGAGCACTGCTCGAGTTTTTGGGATCCGCACCAGATCGGACTAAAGGAAGAAATCGAAGGAATTCAGAGTCGGGCTGCTAGGGTTGTTACCGATAGGTTCGAACAACACGCAAGTGTTGGTTCGGGAACTCAATTGGGAATCACTGGCTGGAAAGTGGCGTTAATTTCGAGGAACACTACTGAGAAAATTGAGAGAACCGGGATTTGAAGCTGACTCCAGAACGTCCCCTCTGCCGCCAACATACATTTCGCATAAGATAAGGTACTAGAAATTAGGGCTCATATGGAAGCATATAGAGAGTCTTTTCTCCCTCACTCTATTTGCTAGTGGAACAGGAAAGGAAACGACAAATAGTGGTACAGGGTGCATTCCGCCACGTGCAGTACGATGGCTTGTGGAGTATGCATGTCTATATAGATTTGGATCAGCACCCGAACACGTAGACTGCTCCAGCGCCCCATGTTGAGTAATGTCCGCTGAGCGATGTGCTCCGATACACCTGTGCCTGCACCGGCATTGTTGTGCAGTCTGATGTGCCACACATCGATGCCTGTCTGCTGTACACAGCCTGCAGTCCCCACGTTCTGTGATGAGACGGCGACGCGCAACACCCTGTCACACACTTGTGGTTACGCTGTCTCCCAGCCATTTTTCTCCATAGCTGATCACAATAGTTCCACGCGAACAGCCGAGAAGCTTCGCCGTTACCGAAATTCTCGTTCACAGGTGCCGCGGCGTAAAAATCGGCTCTTATATGAGCTGTTTTTCCTATTTTCGGATGTTTAGTCACTAGAATGATTCATTATTCGTCCCTCCGCCGCATCGATACACCTATTTTAGCATGCCATGTCCCCGCAACGTCACCAGATAGCACTCAGTCTCGTGCTGGGCAGTGTTCATGATGTTTTGGATCGTCTGTGTACATCGATGCCCAACTTGAGATCTATGAAACGTCTTCTAGAATTTCAACGACTTCAGTGTCAATAAATTAGTAGCAAGAGTGACAAAGACAGATCGCACGTAGACCTACATACTTTAAAGCATCAAGGAATTGTTACACCTATGACAAATCGGACTATATCACAAACACTTCCGATCATAACTTTCGCTGGCTGTTCCACTACTAATTGTTATAGCTTTTTAAGAAGTTTTTCATTAAATTGCTTGCCTGAGCCCAGTCTTACGTTTTAGCAAATCTTACAGCTTGATTTCTTTGCCACAAATTCGTTCTGTACTGACTTCCAGTATATGACAACATGTGAGAGTGTCGTTAGGCTGAGTTAGGCGACGCTCGGCGTGTCTGCAGAGGAAGGCGTCCGTCAGGCCGGAGCGCGGCCTCCCTGCGGCCGCCACGCGCCGCCTGCAAAAACCTGCCGCCGCGCCGGGAGCTGCAGCCGGCCGCTCGCGGGTTCGTGCCCCGGTGTATCCGCCGGGCTGCGCGGCGCCGCTGCTCGCATCACCGGCTACGGATCACCTCGTGCTGTCTGCCGGGTGGAAAATAACTCAGCTGCCGTAAGTGCGTAGTCAATTCTTTTGTCACGATCTCCAAGCATCCCATTCAGAAGAAGTTGTAAAACATAGGAGAGGTGGGGGCTTTCAATGGCGGCAACTGTCGGATTAACACTATAAGTGCTCTAGTGCCTACCGCCACCTTGCACTACAACCAGATGCTACTGTTGTTTGCAGTCACCAGTGCCTAATAGGAGGACCAACATTTAGGAATCGAAATCGCTCTTAGTTTTCCCCAACTACTCCACTGCGTTCTACAGCCGAAAACACGTACTGCACAATGCAGGGCACTTCACTCACGACTCGAGCCCTGTGTCCGGCGCCGCGCGGGAAAAGTACCGGGAAAGCAGACTATATTCGCCGCATGCGAACCGACCCGTTCCTCGGACCTGGCATGTGACGTTTTGGTTTAGCTGAACTAAGCGAGCGCCGGCCGGGGTGGCCGAGCGGTTCTAGGCACTACAGCCTGGAACAGCGCGACCGATACGGTCGCAGGTTCGAATCCTGCCTCGGGCATGGATGTGTGTGACGTCCTTAGGTTAGTTAGGTTTAAGTAGTTCTATGTTCTAGGGCACTGATGACCTCAGCAGTTAAGTCCCATAGTGCTCAGAGCCATTTTTTTTAACTAAGCGAATTACGGCCGACCTCGAAAACAGCTTCTAGAATATCGTTGCGCTATATATAAAACTTCAGTCTGTTATAGTAGTTTGTCTCTCAAAAAAACTTAGTAATAGTCTCACTGATGCAATGGCAGTGTTTGACCTTCTGCTGTTCTGTATGAAATAACCGTAAGTCCTTTTGTTAGTTGTGGTCACGTATCTATCTGAATTTGTAGTTTCAAAGGATCTGTCCAGTAATTCGCCTTGCACAAATAGCACACCACAAGCTTGTTTTCACGTCATGCAGACGTCCTGATGCAGTTGTAGTAGTAGCTCTATTCATTCATTGCTCACCTTTTCGAAGATACTGGACATGTCTTGTGTATTATACTTTGTTGTTGTTGTGGTCTTTAGTCCTGAGACTGGTTTGATGCGGCTCTCCATGCTACTCCATCCTGCGCTAGCTTCTTCATATCCCAGTACCTATTCCAACCTACATACTTCTGAATCTGTTTAGTGTATTCATCTCTTGGTCCCCCTCTACTATTTTTACCCTCCACGCTGCCCTCCAATACTAAATTGATGATACCTTGATACCTCAGAAAAGGTCCTACCAACCGATCCCTTCGTCAAATCAAGTTGCGCTACAAACTCCTCTTCTCCCCAATTCTATTCAATACCTCCTCATTAGTTATGTGATCTACCCATCTAATCTTCAGCATTCTTCTGTAGCACCACATTTCGAAAGCTTCTATTCTCTTCTAGTCCAAACTATTTATCGTCCATGTTTCACTTCCATACATGGCTACTCTCCATACAAATACTTTCAGAAACGACTTCCTGGCACTTAAATCTATAATCGATGTTAAAAAATTTCTCTTCTTCAGAAAAGCTTTCCTTGCCATTGCCAGTCTACATTTTATATCCTCTCTATTTCGACCGTCATCAGTTATTTTATACCCGAAATAGCAAAACTCCTTTACTACTTTAAGTGTCTCATTTCCTAATCTAATTCCCTCAGCATCACCCGACTTAATTCGACTACATTCCATTATCTTCGTTTTGCTTTTGTTGATGTTCATCTTAATCGTCCTTTCAAGACACTGTCCATTTCGTTCAACTGCTCTTCCAAGTCCTTTGCTGTCTCTGACATAATTACAATGCTATCGGTGAACCTCAAACTTTTTATTTCTTCTCCGTGGATTTTAACATCTACTCCGAATTTTTCTTTTCTTTCCTTTACTGCTTGCTCAATATACAGATTGAATAACATCAGGGAGGGGTTACAACCCTGTTTCACTCCCTTCCCAACCACTGCTTCACTTTCATGTCCCTCGACTCTTATAACTGCCATCTGGTTTCTGTACAAATTGTAAATAGCCTTTCGCTCCCTGTATTTTACCCCTGCCACCTTCAGAATTTGGAAGAGAGTATTCCAGTCAACATTGTCAAAAGCTTTCTCTATGTCTACAAATGCTTGAATCGTAGGTTTGCCTTTTCTTAATCTAGCTTCTAGGATAAGTTGTAGGGTCAGTATTCCCTGCAATATTTCTACGGAATCCAAACTGATCTTCACTGAGGTCAGCTTCTACCAGTTTTTTTCCATTCGTCTGTAAAGAATTCGCGTTAATATTTTCCAGCCGTTACTTATTAAACTGATAATTCGGTAATTTTCACATCTGTCAACACCTGCTTTCTTTGGGGTTTGAATTATTATATTCTTCTTGAAGTCTGAAGGTATTTCGCCTGTCTCATACACCTTGCTCACCAGATGGTAGAGTTTTGTCAGGACTGGCTCTCCCAAGGTTGTCAGTAGTTCTAATGGAATGTTGTCTACTCCCGGGGGCCTTGTTTCGCCTTAGGTCTTTCTGTGCTCTGTCAAACTCTTCATGCAGTATCATATCTCCTATTTCATCTTCACCTACATTCTCTTCCATTTCCATAATATTCTCCTCAAGAACATCGCCCTTGTATACACCCGCTATATACCCCTTCCACCTTTCTGCTTTCCCTTCTTTGCTTAGAACTGGGTTTCCATCTGAGATCTTGATATTCATACAAGAGGTTCTCTTTTCTCCAAAGGTATCTTTAATCTTCCTGTAGGCAGTATCTATCTTACGCCTAGTGAAATAAGCCTCTACATCTTTACATTTGTCCTCTAACCATCCCTGCTTCGGCATTTTGCACTCCCTGTCGATCTCATTTTTGAGACGTTTGTATTCCTTTTTGCCTTCTTCATTTACTACATTTTTATATTTTCTCCTTTCATCAATTAAATTCAATATTTCTTTTATTACCCAAGGATTTCTATTAGCCCTCGTCTTTTTACCTACTCTAGCCTCTAATGCCTTCACTATTTCATCCCTCAAAGCTACCCATTACTCCTCTACTGTATTTCTTTCCCCCATTCTTGTCAATCGTTCCCTTATGCCCTCCCTGAAACTCTGTACAACGTTTGGTTTAGTCAGTTTATCCAGGTCCAATCTCCTTAAATTCTCACCTTTTTGCAGTTTCTTCAGTTTTAATCTACAGTTCATAACCAATAGATTGTGGTCAGAGTCCACATCTGCCCGTGGAAATGTCTTACAGTTTAAAACCTGGTCCAAAAATCTCTGTCTTACAATTATATATTCTATCTGAAACCTTCTAGTAACTCCCGGCTTCTTCCATGTATACAACCTTCTTTCATGATTCTTGAACCAAGTGTTAGCTATGATTAAGTTATGCTCTGTGCAAAATTCTGCAAGGCGGCTTCCTCTTTCATTTCTTACCACCAGTCCATATCCACCTACTACGTTTCCTTCTCTTCCTTTTCCTACTATCGAATTCCACTGACCCATGACTATTAAATTTTCGTCTCCCTTCACTATCTGAATAATTTCTTTTATCTCATCACAGATTTCTTTAATTTCTTCGTCATCTGCAGAGCTAGCTGGCGCATAAACTTGTACTAATGTCGTTGGCTTGGGTTTCGTGTCTATCTTAGCCACAATAATGCGTTCACTATGCTGTTTGTAGTAGCTTACCCGCATTCCTATTTTTTTATTCATTATTAAACCTACTCCTGCATTACCCCTATTTGATTTTGTATTTATAACCCTGTATTCACCTGATCAAAAGTCTTGTTCCTCCTGCCACCGAACTTCGCTAATTCCCTCTATATCTAACTTTAACCTAACCATTTCACTTTTAAATTTTCTAACCTACCTGCCCGATTAAGGGACCTGACATTCCACTCTCCGATACGTAGAACGCCAGTTTTCTTTCTCCTGATAACGACGTCCTTCTTGAGTAGTCCCCGCCCGGAGATCCGAATGGGGGACTATTTCACCTCCGGAATATTTTACCCAAGAGGTCGCCATCATCATTTAACCATACAGTAGAGCTGCATGCCCTCGGGAAAAATTAGGGCTGTAGTTTCCCCTTGCTTTCAGCCGTTGGCAGTACCTGCACAGCAATGCTGTTTTGGTTAGTGTTACAAGGCCAGATCAGTCAATCATCCAGACTGTTGCCCCTGCAACTACTGAAAAGGCTGCTGCCCCTCTTCAGGAACCACACGTTTGTCTGGCCTCTCAACAGATACCCCTCCGTTGTGGTTGCACCTACGGTACGGCCATCTGTATCGCTGAGGCACGCAAGCCTCCCGACCAACGGCAAGGTTCATGGTTCATTTAAGAATGAAAAAAATAAAGAAATTCACATTTATATACTTACAGGTCTAGAATGACGAAGATCGGACAGGTAGCCGGCTATGGCCTTACAGTAGGAACCATCCAGGTATTTCCCTGAGGTAATTTGGGGAAACCACGGAAAGCATGTATCACGACGGCCGGATGAACATCGCAGCCTCCACCCTGCCGAATATAAGCCGCTCTGTTTAATACGAGGGTTGGAACTTAAATAGTGGCAAATATTTATTTACAATCGATACAAAAGGGTTACGTGTTTGAACCTGTTACTGTCTTTCAATCTAGTCAACAGCGTTGTGTAGAACCCTTGCGTGGAAGGCGTAGTATACCGCTAGCAGAGTATGGTGGATGGTTCAGTACTTCCCAGTCCCCCCGACCGAGCAGAGCAGCCACAACTCGCGCTGTATGCGCCCGCGCTTTGTCGTGGAAAATGATGGATGGGTTGCGCAAAAAGTCTCACCGTTTCTTTCGCAAAGCTGGTTGCAGGTGATGCTCCAAAAACGAATAGTAATACTGTGCACTGACTGTCAGCCATGGAGGAACGTAATGTCTTAGGATAACACCATCACAGTCGTACACAAAATCACCATACCTTTCACCATACTTTGGCTCCGACGCACTTTCGACTTTCGCGGCCACCCATAATGACGCCATTCGTTGGATTGGCGTTTCAGTTTTGGCTTTGTGGCATTCGCTTCAGAACTGTTCCAGAGATTCGACAGGCAGTAGATCGCTCCATTCGCACCACCAACAGGACAGGCTCTGCTAACGGTAAACTACGACTTCCACATCGCTGGCAACGGGTTCTACACAACGCTGGTGACTACATTGAAGGACAGTAACAGGTGCAAACATGTAACTCTTTTGTATCGGTTGTGAATAAATAGTTGCCTATATTTAAGGTCCAATCATCGTACATTGCTGCCTCTTTCGGTTTATCCCTCTCATCGACCAATCCCTAGAGTTTGTACACAGTGGCAAAAATCACCCTGTTGATACAGTAGCCGCAGCTGTCCCTAGTGGATTATGACTTTGGTTCCAGATACACAAACTGTGGGCAGACTGTAAAGACATGTTATAACAGTACATGACCCAATGTAAGCACACTGATGACTCCAGTACTTCCACAGATATTTCAGTTCAAGCAGTAGACAATATCAGTGTATCATAAAAGAAACCCCTTAAATGACGCATGGATACTTGCCGCTTTTTCTGTGAAAAAGTTAAATCCTTCTTGTTGACTCCTTGACACTTTACATTGTAGTTTTTGTACAATACGTTTTTTTCTTGGGGTTATATAAAATTTATTCTTCGGTAGTTTAAATGAGCACTTAATTTTGAAAGTTCTCCTAGAATACCCCTTTTTTCTGCAGTGTCTACTGCACATTCCTCGCATTCTCTTTTCCTGCTTTTCCCTGCAGCCTTCGTTTCACTCCCAAGCATCCCAGCCTTCCGGACTTGCAGGTGCTGGAGGTTTCTGCTCATTCGTCCTCAACTCTTCGGGACCAGATGGTAACTCGCGGCTGCTCTTGCGTGCAGCAGCCCTAGACTGTTGCTGACTTTCCTGGAAGCTCCATGGACGACGGTCTGCCGGAGTTGCCCGCTTAGGGCAATTCATCTCATCTCGTTAGCCTCACGGGACGTTAGCCACGAGGAGACCAGCAGCCGGAAGTCTCTGCTTGCGTTTAACAGTCCGAAAAGTGGCGGTGTAGGGGACAGTGACTGCACGCGGCAAAGCGGGCACTGACGAGGAAAACTCGAACAGCAGATGGAGATCTGATCGCGTAGCTAGATTTTCAGCAGAAAGGGCCGGTAGCTGTGACCGAGCGGTTCTAGGCCCCTAAGTTCGGAACCACGCTGCCTCGGGCATGGGTGTATGTGATGTCCTTAGGTTAGTTAGGTTTAAGTAGCTCTAAATCTAGGGGTCTCATGACGTGAGACGTTAAGTCCCGTAGTGCTGAGAGCCATTTGAACCATTTTTTTGATCCACGATCCAATCTCTATGATTCAATATCAACTGGAAATCGTAACTGACGATGTTATTGGGCCAACGTGGGACGAAGTAAGTGACAAATTTTATTGTCAAAGCAAGAATTCTTATTTTAATAATTAACATTGGCGGACTGTTACCTGTCGTGTTACTCTCTACGGCACCGATTGTTGGCCCACTGCAAAAGAGGCAGAAACACAGCTGGGGGCATGGAGACTAAGACGCTTAGACGGACATGTGGCATCACTCAATTGGATCACGTTTCGGACAACACTACCAGGAAACGTTTCGGGGTCGCACCGATCCAGAAGAAGCTGCGAGGAAGCCGTCTGCAGTGGTTTCGACATGTGCTGCACGCAGGGGAGGCTACCACTGCAAGGGCAGCATATGCTGTGGAAGCCACGGGAAAAGACCCAAGAGATGACCTGGATGGCGATGGAATGCGGCGGAATGTTGGTTCGGTCACATATTTGTTGGCTGTGAATTGCTTTCCTAGTAAGATAATATCCATTACCTTCACCGCCAACTATTAAGTTATGCGGTAAACAAATGCATTTAATTATACCATCACCCACATCTCCAAAATGAGTTCTGCTGAGGGTAATAAGTGACATTTTCTATGTTTTATACCAGTGGTTTTATATGCCATTGAAGTATCATTTATCAACAGCTAACTGATGCCTTCTGTAAGGCCTTAACAAACTGCGTGAAAGTGGACAAGTTTTATCACCTAGAGTGGAAAAAGGTGCAGTGACATCACAGTTTACCGAAGTGTTAGGAATTTTGACTCTCCAGTCTGAGAAATGCAGAAACAGAGCTGAAGGCCTAAATGTACGACTATCGTTTCGCTTATCGTAACCGACAACATTAACACTTATATGCTTGTAATTAGCATCAATCAGTTCTTGTAACACAGTAGAACCACAATGTTTGTTGTTATTGAACAAAGAGTGACAGCATGTAGGGCAGATAGTTCGAATGTCTTACCTGTCTTAAGCTGTTAGGAAAATTCCTAATATTGTAACAGTCACTCGCTATTCTTCTGAAATCATTGACTTTTGGAATTTTCATTTTCGACAGTCTTTCAGTATAACTTTAGTGCGATTTCCCAAATCGCTGCAGTTTCAGTATGAGAAGAAAACGATGGCTTCTAAATGACTAACCAGTAGACATACATCTGAAAAGGAAAGAGATTCAGTAAAACACATGCATTTCTTTTCCTATTTACAATGTTTAGTATTTATAGTTATGCAATGTTGTTTTCAAGAGCTTTAGTGCACATCATTTTGCTTTTCAGCAACCGCAGTACGAAATAAATGGAATAGCTTGCGTGATAAACTGAGGACTACCTCAAAAAATGGTTCAAATGGTTCTGAGCACTATGGGACTTAACTTCTGAGGTCATCAGTCCCCTAGAACTTAGAACTACTTAAACCTAACTAACATAAGGACATCACACACACCCATGCCCGAGGGGGATTCGAACCTGAGACCGTAGCGGTCGCGCGGTTCCAGACTGTAGCGCCTAGAACCGCTCGGCCACCCCGGCCGGCGAGGACTACCTCAGCTTCCACTATTATTTATTTGTTTATTTATATATTTGCTGCATGAACTTTATGGCCCGCCTTTTATATACTATGACGGTCCTACGTTTCATTAATTACGCAAGCAACAACCGGAACTACAACAATGAAATGATGTATAGTTGTCGAATCATTCACACTTTGTATATAGTATGTTATTGGATAGAACAATAATAACTGAACCAGTGACAGTTCTGTTAGTGTTCTCTACAGCCCATTACTATTTAAAAAAATAAAATAATCCGGAAAATTAAAGACGTCTAACTAAAAGATTATCAGAGGGTGGAACAAAGAGAAAGTAGTAAGAGATATGAGTAAGTCCCCATCGCAGCAGCTATAGCCTTAGAAGTCAGGTCCGGTCTGCATATCAGGACTAGCTAGCCACATCCTGTTACTGTTTCCACTTCTGTGTGGTCCCGCAACCGTGGCTCGTATTCTGAAGACGTAGAGTCTTCATTACACTCGTAGAGCTGTTGTTAGTATTCACTATCGGACATTATACTGCATAATAAAGTTACAACTGGATTTTGCAAATAGTATGTTATAGCTACTGCTGTAACAGTATAATAAGAATTTATTGTTATATAAACTCAAGAATTTCTCTTGTGCTAGATATGAGAACAGCACTTTTTATGTCATTTATGTAACGTTTAAGTGTGAGTGGTGCCGATGATGTGGACACCGACCATGAAGCTATACGACCACAATATGGTCACTGATCGCTTCTCTTTCACTGCCATATACTCCCACTATACTCACATTTTCCTGGGGGCCCCGTCCATTGGTTTGGACGCGTCTGCGGCGACGCCTTTCCTTATTTCTACTAAGAGCCTCACTTTCATAACAGTTTTTTAGCTTGTCCCTCGCTTGGCGAAAGGATTGAACTAGAAATGGTTGGTTAATTGATTCGGTGAAGGGGACCAAACAGCGAGGTCATCGGTCCAATCGGATTAGGGATGGACGGGGAAGGAAGTCGGCCGTACCCTTTCACAGGACCATTCCGGCATTTACCTGCAGCGATTTAGGGAAATTACGGAAAACTTAAATCAGGGTGGCCGGACGCGGGTTTGAACTGTCTCCCTGCCAAAAAAAGAGTCCAATGCGCTAACCACTGCGCCTCCTCGCTCGGTGCCTGTTTTTTAACTGTAATATTGGTGATCCAAAAACCAGTTATCTTCTGGAAATCGTCGATATTTGCCCTTTTTAGCCAGTATTAAAATAGCATTGTACCTAATAAAACAATTTCGTGTAGCTCAATGGCCGGGTGCAAGTCTCTTCATTGGCCGTCTCTTCAGCGATTGCCGGCCAGTGTGGCCGTGCGGTTCTAGGCGCTTCAGTCCGGAACCGCGTGACTGCTACGGTCGCAGGTTCTAATCCTGCCTCGGGCATGGATGTGTGTGATGTCCTTAGGTTGGTTAGGTTTAAGTAGTTCTAACAAGGGAACCTCCCCATCGCACCCCCCTCAGATTTAGTTATAAGTTGCCACATTGGATAGACCTTGAAAAACTGAACACAGATCAATTGAGAAAACAGGAAGAAGTTGTGTGGAACTGTGAAAAAATAAGCAAAATATACAAACTGAGTAGTTCATGGGAGGATAGGCAACATCAAGGACACTGGGATTGTAGGAGCGCCGTGGTCTCGTGGTAACGTGAGCGGCTGTGGAACGAAAGGCCCTTGGTTCAAATCTTCCATCAGGTGAAAACTTTAATTTTTTATTTTCAGTTCATGTGACAAACTCTTATGTTTTCATCACTTTTTTGGGAGTGATTATCACATCCACAAGAAAACCTAAATAGGGCAAGGTAGAAGAATCTTTTTACCCATTCGCCAAGTGTACAAGTTAGGTGGGTCGACAACATATTCCTGTCATGTGACGCACATGCCGTCGCCAGTGTCGTATAGAATATATCAGACGCGTTTTCCTGTGGAGGAATCGGTTGACCTATGACCTTGCGATCAAATGTTTTCGGTTCCGATTGGAGAGGCACGTCCTTTCGTCTACTAATCGCACGGTTTTGCGATGCGGTCGCAAAACACAGACACTAAACTTATTACAGTGAACAGAGACGTCAATGAACGAACGGACAGATAATAACTATGCAAAAATAAAGAAAGTAAATCTTTCACTTGTGTTAAGACTTGAACCAAGGATCTCTCCTTCTGCGGCTGCTCACGCTACCACGGGACCACGGCGTTCCTGGGCTCACGTGCTCCTTGATGTTGCGTATATGGCCCATGGGCTACTCAGTTTGTATATTTTGCTTATTTTTTCACAGTTTCACACAACTTCTTCCTGTTTTCTCAATTGATCTGTGTTCGGTTTATCAAGGCCTATCCACTGTGCCAAGTTATAACTAAATCTGAGGGGGGTGCGATGGGGAGGTTCCCTTGTAAGTTCTAGGGGACTGATGACCACAGATGTTAAGTCCCATAGTGCTCAGAGCCATTTGAACCATTTTTTTTCTTCAGCGATTTGTATGTCCCTAATCGACCCCAGTTATCCAACAAGGGAAAGGGGGTCTACATATTGACGAGGAATCCAAAGCAAAAGTCGTTCCTGGCACTTCCTCACCTTGTTGAGAGGTGAAGGCCAGATTCAAGTCGGATTGAAAATATCCGTGGTCCGACCGGAACTCGATCCCGCAACGTCTCAGGTTCCAGACACGCAATTTATCTCTAGAACACTAAGCCCGACACTGTATCTAACAGTGAGGTGTGTTCGGTTTATTCCGGAGACCACATACAGGGTGTCCCAAGAGGAATGATCAGCATTCAAATATACGGTAACTGAAGAAAAGAAGCATTTTCTAGGATAAGCGGTTCCGACACAGCTATGCTGCCGTCATCTGATCTGTAACAGGATGAACAGAAATTGATAGGAGAAATGCTCGTATTTTACAATCATGATATCATAATTTGGTAAACTCTCCTGTAACATGAGCTATGTAATTATGACACACCTTGTGCTTTAAAATTGTCCACAAGTGTTACAAGTCGTTTCACATTGCATGCACATGCCACACTATCATGAAGATCACTTCAAATCGTCACCTAAAATGTAAAATTGCCATGTACAAATATAAACCTAACTGTATTGCGCCGATTACAAGTGTTCATGGTCATTACCCGCTAGCGACTGCAGAGAAGTGATGTAAACATAACGACCACATAAATTTCCACCTGGTGGCACTGGGGCGATTGACTGGATTATTGTCTGGTATACAGCATTAACAGTTATATGGAATTATGTACCTTAATCTAAAAAATGTTCAAATGTGAGTGAATTCCTAAGGGACCAAACTGATGAGGTCATTGATCCCTAGACTTACACACTACTTAAAATAGTTTAAACTAAGAACAACACGAACACCCAGCCAGAGGAAGAACTCGAAGACTCGAACCTCCGGTGGGAGGGCCTCCCAATCCGTGACATGGCTCCTCAAACCGCGTGGCCACTCCGCGCAGCTGCCTAAATCTTTAGAATTGTTAATACATTATTAAGGACCATTGTTTTTGCATCAATGTTTAATCCAGATCAGACAAATATAGAATATCAAAGTATATAACTTAGATAAATCTTGCAGACTAAAAATATTAATGGCATGCATCAGGGAATGAAGAAATCACTGGCTCTTAGTATATTACATGTAGACAAGAACTTATAAAAGAAGGTTATCGTCAAGGAAGGATATCAGTATTATATATATATATACATACACACACACACACACATATATATATATATATATATATATATATATATATATATATATATATATACACACACACACACATATATATATATATATATATATATATATATATATATATATATCTGCAAATCTCCTATGTTAATGCTAGGAAACAGATATACACAGAATTTCTGCTGTGCACATAAGCAAAACAGCAGACGAGACATACGTAATATTCTAAGTCACAAAAGCCTTGTACGTCACTGATTGTCTAGGCGAAAAACCAAGCCAGTTAAAACCACACTCACATCCAAACAGCCTCATTATATATAATGACCAATATTTGAAGACGACGCGAATATCTTTATTTTCCTATTGGTATAATATCCAAGTTCATATGAATTCGTTGCTCTATGGTAGGTCAGTGTAAGTAAAAATTTTTATGCTAACGAAATCTTTTTAACATACCAAGGAATGTTTTATACTTCTTTACATGTAATAGTCCAAAACTACTAGTCAAGATTTTCTGAAAAAAAGTAAGGGTCAGCACAAACGTCAAGTCTCATCCAACGTCAAAAAACATACGAATGGTTGCCTTCATTTACATCTTACATAAACGGTAAATCATCATACGCGAAGAAGGGTTTTAATGACGTATGTGGAACACCTATGTTTATCAGTATGTATGAATACATCACTCAACTAATACTAAATATCATTGTGCAACATGTAGCTATGAAGTCTCTATCACAAGACATACTGTCCAGATACATCGGGTCTAACACCAGAGGTAGAAGCAAATTCAATGCAATGGACATCGGCTGCGAAGGCCATGTAATGACGCAATCTTCTGTATGAGTGCTAGACGAACAGATACCTATAGCTCCTCTTCAATGTATATAAGTAATCAGCAGCAGTGAACATACGCCATACAATATTGCAAGTCACGTCTACATGACCCACTGTCTAGGTGAAAAGGGGCGTCAACCCACACCTGGACAGTGTTTTGTGACAGACTTCATACCTATATGGTGCACAGAGCAGTCGTTAGTACTGTCTCTCGTCCTCTAAATATCATACGTGCATATGGTTTCTGCATATGTAAGCTGTTAATTCTACCTACACATTGAGTGATGTATTCTTATATACTGTGAAATTTATGTTTACCTTATAAACACAGGTGTTCTACCTACGTAACTAATTTCCTTCTTTGCACTTGATGATTTACCTTTTATGTAAATGGAGACAACATTCATATATATTTTGACGTTGGGCGGGACATTACGTTTGTACTGACACACTTTTTTTTTCTAAAATGTTGAGTAGTAGTTTTGGACTATTGTTTTAGTTGTAAGGAAGTACAACACATTCCTTGATGTATATTAAGATTTTTTTAACATAAAAGTTTTTACTTACACTCACCTAGACGTCGAGTGAGGAACTTACATGTACTGGGATATTATACCAAAAAGGAAATACAAATGTTTGCATTGTCTTTAAATATTCCTAATTATATACAATGACTTTGTTTGGGTGTGACTACCGGTTAGGAAATGGATTGGTGTGAGTTCCCCTGGAGTTGGTTTTTTCGTCTAGACATAGGGTAATATACAAGCGTACTGTGAATTGTAATGTTATATATGTTACGTCTGCTGTTTGCTAATGTGCACTGCAGAAATGCTGTGTATTTCTGTTCCCTAGCCCTAGCACCTATACACTGAGTGATGCGGGCTTGTTTGTGGCGACTTGGAGTGTGGCATGATTTATGTTCGCATCTGATGATTGTTTGCATTCAGTGCAGAGGTGCTGTATGTGTTCGACCCTCTAGCATTCATGTGAGTATTTGTCACTGAATGGTCGTTATGGTCGATGCATGGGTTTCCATAAGAACGGAAGAGAATTGAAGCATTTGAGATGTGTTTCTACAGAAAAATGTTGAAAATTACGTGAACTGATAAGGTAGGGTTTGAGGAGGTTCCCTGAAGAATCGGTTAAGAAAGGCGTATATATGGAAAACACTGAAGAGAAGAAGGAACAGGATGAGAGGACATCTATAAAAACGCCTGGGAATACCTCCCATTGTACGAGAGGGAAACGTAAAGGGTGAAAACTGTAGACGAAGATAGAGATTGGAATACATCCAGCAAACAATTACTTGAGGACTTGGGTTGCAAGTTGTACTCTGAGACGAAAATGTTGGCATAGGAATGGATAGTGGGCCGCATCAAACCAGTCAGAGAACTAAATATGGGGGCACACTGGATCTGTCTGGACGTTATGTCTTCTGATAGGTATTTGACGCCCATGTATTGCACCAGGCATTCATTAATACGTTCTCTAGATCTTAAACATATGATACATCAGTATGTTTTTCAATAGTTGTAATTTGTTAAGTCCACCTAGAAGCTGAGCTGCATACTCATGCATAACGAGAACTTATTTTAACCTGACAAACACAGGTGCTCTACATGCAGCATTAATACCCTTGTTTGTACATGATGATTTATCTTGCGTGTAAGAAGTATATGAAGATAGATTTCTCTTCATTTAAATTATATCGTTGGACGACGTGTAACACTTATACTGGCCCTATATTTTTTTGGAAAAATATGTTGTAGTACTTTTGGATTATTGATCTGGTTTTATTAAATGTTGTAAACAGTCTTTGAAATTCTGTAATAAAGGTTAGTGTACTCTTTTTAAGCACGAAAGTGTTCTTAAAGTTTGGTCTATTTTTCGATTTAATACTTAGATTGTTGTTATTTCCGTACACCAAAAGGTGATAGGTTTCGAGGCCTGAGGATGGTATCTTTCATTTTCTATTTCTATCTGTAATTTCGGACCCGACGGAGAAGATGGACTTCAGTACGACGTCAATGGCTGAAGGAAGCTTTGGTGTCTGTTCTCAGAGAGGCCCCTACACATTGCCTCTGACTCATAGTGACTTGCTGAATTCGGATGGGCAACAATCTGTCAGTGTGGGATGGGAAGAGATACTACCACATTTTTTCTCCAGGAAACACATGATATGACTCTCTTCGTAAAAGAATCCGGAGGAGGTGGATTATATCGAGATCAAATACAGAATTTCTGGAAGAAGATGAAAAAAGGAAGAGGAAAGGAAGTAGGAAGAGAGAAGAAGAGTTAAGAATTGGAGCACGAAATGTGTTCGCATTATTGCAGTGTGGCAAGCTGGAAAACGCCGAACAGGAAACGATGAAGTATCGACTGGATGTATTAGGTACGTGTAAAGTGAGATGGCGAATGAGGGAGGGTTGGATGGTGGAGAGTACAAGTTGTTTTACTCAGGCAGGGAGAAGAGAGGCAGCTATGGTGTGGCAGTTATGATGGGAAACAGCTAATGAAAAATGTATTAAAAATGGAGTACATAGATGAAAGACTGATGACGATAAGATTAAGATGTGAGAAGAAGGACAGGCAAGACATTGAGATATTAACGGTTCGAACTCAGCAATATAACGTTACCTCTGCGTACAAACCCCCAGAATCAGATTTTTTCTTCACTGAGCATGGCAATTTCAGTTACCAAGACTTTAATTTTGTAGTGGGCGATTTAAACTGTCAGAGCACTACATGGGGCTATAAAGAAACTAACAGCGGCGGAGTGGAACTAGAGACCTGGGCTCAGGTACACGATCTACTGCTCATACATGACCCGAAACTGCCAAGCTCCTTTAATAGTGGCAGATGGAAGAAAGGGTAAAATCCCGATAACATATTTGTTAGCAAGAAACTCGCTGGCCAATGTGGAAAACTGATTGGGGAGCCAATTCCCCATACGCAGTATCGGCCCATAATTTGCGCGGTCAATGCAGTTGTTAAGCCTGAACAAGTCCCTTTCAAAAGAAAGTTCAACTTTAAAAAGGCCAATTGGAAGAAATTTAGAGAGCTCATTGATGTAGAAATAACAAAAATCCCCCCACAACCTGGGATGTACGACTCCTTTGTCAAACTCGTTCAGAAGGTGTCTAGGAAAACAATACCGCGAGGATGCAGAACACAGTATATTACGGGACTGTCTGAGGACGCAAAGCCACTACTGGAAAGATACCAGGAGCTCTTCGATAACGACCCATTTGATGATGAGACACTTCTAGCAGGCGATGAACTCATGTCCTTCATAGCTGAGAACCGCAAAGCCAAATTGTGTGACCTCGTGGAGAACCTGGACATGAAAGTGAACAGTAGGCGGGCTTGGAAACTGTTAAAGAACCTTAACGGTGACGCTACAAAGTCAAATGATAAATTTACTAACGTCACGGCAGACCAAGTCGCCACTACATTCCTTATGAATGGCAAAACCCACGGCAGAAAGTACCAGCAACCATTAGCACGTGATGCGGCAGAGGAAAATCATCACCTCAAGGCACCATTTACAATGTCAGAGCTTACTGTAGCCATTTCCAGCTTGAAGATTAACAGAGCCCTTGGAATCGATGAGCTTAGAGTCGAGCAAATTAAAAACTGTGGCAGTAATACCCTACAGTGGCTGCTAGATTTGATAAACGCATGTGTAGAAAGGCTCCATATTCCAAAGATGTGGAGGAAAGCCCGAGTGGTTGCACTTCTGAAACCAGGAAAGGTCTCTGATGACCCAAAAAACTTTCGACTTGTGTCAATTTTATGTCACTGTTTTAAGATCTTAGAATGCCTGACGCTATCAACAGATCATCCCACAGCAGGCAGGTTTCCGACCGGGCAAATCGTGCTGCGGTCAAGTCCTGAACCTGACCCAACATATAGAGGATGGGTTTCAGAGGAAAGAGATCACGGGAGTGGCATCCATAGACCTTTCAGCTGCATATGATACTGTAAACCATCGGAGGCTCCCTAGGAAAGTAAATAATGTGACAAGAGATTACCATTTAACATCACTGATAGGTACTTTCCTTCATAACAGGAGAATTTTCGTCTGTCTCGAGGGCACGAAGAGCTGGTGGAGAAATCAGAGGAATGGCCTACCTCAGGGAAGCGTCCTCGCTCAAGCTCTGTATAATATATATACAAGTGACCAACCCGTGCCAAACATCACGCGCCAATTCATGTATGCCGATGACACTGCAGTTGCAGCCCAGGTTAACAATTTCATGGAGGTAGAGGAGAAACTAACCAGTACCTTGGAAGCTCTCTTCCAGCATTACGAGGCAAACCACCTAAGGCCGAACCCATCCAAGACGCAGGTCTGTCCATTCCATTTAAAGAACAGGGAGGCAAATCGTGAATTAAATGTAATATGGAGAGGTGAACGTCTCGAACATTGTAAAACGCCCAAATATCTTGGTGTCACGTTGGATCGCAAACTGACCTATAAACATCATTGTAATGCCACAAGGGAAAAAGTCTCAACTAGGAACATCACCATCAGGAATCTGACCAGCGGATCCTGGGGCGCAAACCCAAAAGCCTGAGAACTTCAGCCCTTGCGCTCATTGTGTCAGCCGCGGAATACGCCGCTCCAGTATGATCTGCATCAACACACGCGAGAAAAGTTGATGTCGCGGTGAATGAAATGGCACGGATTGTTACCGGATGCTTGAGGCCAACCCCAGTGCACAAGATGTACTAAAACATGGGGATCGCACCGCCCAACATACGACGTGACATCGCTGCAGAAGCCGAAAAATCCAAGCAAGAAAAGGACATGCGTCACCCTTTATATGGACACCAGCCTGCTGACCGACGGCTTTATTCGAGGAAGAGTTCCCTGTCACGTACACGAGTCCTGGAAAGGTCGGCTGCAGAGAATCGTTGAAAAGGTGGGAAATCGACCTGAGAAACCCCCATAAAGATGTAAAAGAAGAACTGGCGCCTGGAGAATCCTAAACCGTATTAGGGTAGAAGTGCCAAAGTGCGAGGCAAACCTGCAGCAATGGGGTTTCTAAAAGAGAATGAGAACACCCTCTGTCATTGTGGTTCTGTCCAGGATCCTTAACACCTGCTTATCTGTCCATATTTAGACCAGACCTGCACAGTGAATGACTTACGGGAGGCAAATGACAAGGCCATATTGGCTGCTGATTTTTGGATGTCTGAAGTATAGTTCCGGACACTGAAAGTAAGTAAGTATTTAAGTTCTTGTGTACAGTTAAAGTACCACGAGCCCCATAATTTCTTGCCTAATGTACGTCAGAAATATGTTTATTCTACAAAATATTGAAAGTTATATGCTTTAATTATACATGCTGTTTCTATATTTCTCTGAATCGGATTATGTATTAACGTAAATAAAAATGGTCCTTAACAATGTATTAACAGTTATATGGATCTAGATACATTATTCCGTAGAAGATATAATGTTGTATACATAGCGATAATCTAGTCAACCGCGGCATTGCCACCTGGTGGACGTTACTGTGGTTGTTGTGTTTACAGCACTGCTCTGTCAGTCGCCAGCTGGTGGCGAACATGAATACCTGTAATCTTCGCAATTCAGTTATATTTATGTATGTACATAGCAATTTTACATTTGACATGCCGATTTGTAGTGATATTTAAAATAGTGGGGAAGGCATATGCAATGTGAAACGGCTTGCGACACTGGCGGACAGGACGTTATAATATTTTAAAGCATAAGGTACACTATGTTATAATTCCTTAGGTTACCTCACAAGACAATTTATCAAGCTGTGATAGCATGATTGTAAAATACTTCTCTTATCAATTACTGTTCATCCTATTGCAGATCCGATGATGACAGCACAGCTCTGTCCAAACCAGTCATCCAAAAATTTTTTTTTTTTTTTTTTTTTTTTTTTTTTTTTTTTTTTTTTTTTACCGATCTCGGTATGTAGAGTTTACTTCAGTTACCATACACTGGAGATGGCCTCCATATTCACATTGTCAGGAATATATAAATTCAAGTGTATGACAGGAAGGATCGATCATTCGAAGCAATAAAGTCTAGTTGACATTACTCTAAAATGTACACCTTAAGAGGATGTGAACCTGTTCAGTAATACAGCATGACGTGTTCCGTAGTAGCGAAAATTAAGGGCACATAGTTCTTAAAGTATGCAGTTTAGAGTCAAAAAATGGTTCAAATGGCTCTGAGCACTATGGGACTTAACATCTGTGGTCATCAGTCCCCTAGAACTTAGAACTACTTAAACCTAACTAACCTAAGGACATCACACACACTCATGCCCGAGGCAGGATTCGAACCTGCGACCGTAGCGGTCACGCGGTTCCAGACTGAAACGCCTAGAGTTTAGAGTCCATGTTTACTGGAAAGCAAAGGTGTGTTTCACAGTAGCAAAGATGGAGAAGTGGTCAAACACTATGTGACCAAAAGTATCCGGAAACCCCGCTGAAAATGACTTACAAGTTCGTGGCGCCCTCCATTGGTAATGTTGGAATTCAGTATGGTGTTGACCCACCATTAACCTTGATGACAGCTTCCACTCTCGCTGGCATACGTTCAATCAGGCGCTGGAAAGTTTCTTGGGGAATGGCAGCACATCCTTCACGGAGTGCTGCACTGAGGAGAGGTATCGATGTCGGTCGGTGAGGACTGGCACGAAGTCGTCGTCCCAAAACATCTCAAAGGTTTTCTATAGGATTCAGGTCAGAAGTTTGTGCAGGCCCGTCCAGTACAGGAATGCTATTGTCGTGTAACTACTCCGCCACAGACCGTGCATTATGAACACGTGTTCGAGCGTGTTGAAAGATTCAGTCACCATCCCCGAATTGCCATTCAACAGTGGGAAGCAAGAAGGTGCTTGAAACATCAATGTTAGCCTGTGTTGTGATAGGGCCACGAAAAAAAAAGAGGTGCAAGCCCCCTCTGTGAAAAACGCGACCGCACCATAACACCACTGCCTCCGAATTTCACTGTTGGCGCTACATACGCTGGCAGATGTCGTTCACCGGACAATCACCATACCCACACCCTGCCATCGTATCGTCACATTTTGTGCTGTGATCCGTCACTCGACACAACGTTTTTCCACTGTTCAATCGTACAATGTTTACGCTCCTTACACCAAGCGATGCGTCATTTGGCATTAGCTGGCGTAATTTGGGCTTATGAGCAGCCACTCGACCATGAAATCCTGCCTAACTGTCATAGTACTTGCAGTGGATCCTGATGTAGTTTGGAATTCCTGTGTGATGGTCTAGATAGATGTCTGCATATTACTTATTACGACCCTCTCCTGATGTCGGCGGTCTGTGTCAGTCAACAGATGACTTCAGCCTGTACGCTTTTGTGCTGTTCGTGGCCCTTGTGTGGAAATCTCGCTTACGGACCTATAACACAAGTAACACCCAGTCACCTCACTACGTTCGCAGTCCGTGAGTTCCGCGGAATGCCCCATTCTGCTCTCTCACGGTGTCTAATCACTACTGAGGTCGCTGATATGGAGTACCTGGCAGTAGGTGGCAGCAAAATGCACCTAATATGAAAAACGTATGTTTTTGGGGGTGTCCGGATACTTTTGAACACATAGTGTATTTATGTATGTAGATAGCAATTTTACATTTGACAAGCCGATTTGTAGTGATCTTTATGATAGTGGGAAAGGCAGATGCAATGTGAAACGGCTTGCAACACTGGTGGATTGTATGTTGTAATATTTTAAAACATAAGGTACAGTATGTTATAATTCCATAGTTTACCTTACAAGACAGTTTATCGAGCTGTGATAGCATGATTGTAAAACACTTCTCTTATCAATTTCTGTTCATGCTGTTGCAGATCCGATGATGACAGCACAACTCTGTCAAAACTAGTCATACAAAAATGCCTTTTTTTTTTGTTTCCGATCTCGGGATGCAAAGTTTACTTCAGTTCCCATATGTTGCAGGTGGCCCCCGTATTGACATTGTCAGGAATATATAAATTCAGGTGTATGACAGGAAGGATCGATCATTCGAAGCAGAAAGTCTAGTAAACATGGACTCTAGAATGTATACCTTAAGAGGACGAGAACTTGTTCAGTAGTACAGAATGATGTGTTCCATAGTAGCGTTGATCAAGGGCTCATAGCTCTTAAAGTATGCACTTTACAGTCCATGTTGACTGGAAAGCAAAGTTGTGTTTCACAATAGCAAAGATGGAGAAGTTGTCATAGGTCTTAAGGTATTCGTTTTAGAGGCCATGTTTCTAGACCTCGATTGATTGTCCCTGTCATATCTCTAAATACTGATCATTCCTGACGAGATACCCTATATAGTGAATCGACTGGAGTGGTTCGGAACTCCCTACATATAGCCTCACTAGCACATACCTCTGCCCTCGGCGCACGGCTATTCTATTTCGTCCGTCATGAACGCCTCATAAAATGTGATAGTCGCGCCTCCCTTTACTGACTACTCTTTTCGAAACTTGGTTGATCATTCGCTTTGCTGATTGATCAGACTAAACGTGCGGCACTGCTGGCTGGAATGCCGGCGTTATAAATTAGTCTCCTAGTGATTGTCGCAGCATGCGGCAGCTGGCGCCGTGCGTTGGCAGCGTTCAGAGAGGAGCAGAGCAGCTGCCCGTCTCCCCTTGTCGTGGAGCCACTGCCTCCTTATGGGGAGAGCAGACACACTGCTGCGCCATTCGCGGCGCGTGCGGCCGCAGTCTGCAGGCGCGCAGGCCACTACAGACAGGTTGGCGGGCGGCTGCAAAAACAGGCGCCGGCGCCATTCATTAGGCGCCACAAAGGCGGCCGCTTCCGGCGCGGCGCGGCGCGGCGTCGCGACGCTAGCAGCGGCAGCGGGAGGGGGGAGTTAGAGAGGGGGGAGGCAGCTCGCGTGTTCCCAGAAGACGTGTACGTGCTGGCGAGCAGCGGCGCGTGCCGAGCTGCGACAAGCACTTCGCTACGCTCCGTCCGCTGCCGCGCCGAGCTCCTACCGGTTTCTTGCACGTCTACCTGCTCCACGCGACACTCACAGGAGTGGTGTGTGTTCTGCCGAGGTTCGTAACAGCATCTGGGACGACGCGGTCGAGGAACTATTAGTCACACTACGCGCGAATGGAACAGAAAACTTGAGGATCTGTTAGATGACCGCCAGGAAAGGTAATGTCACCAGACAAACTGTTCTCATGTTGCAGTTACTGTGGAAGCAAGACTAAGGAAAAATCAAGACACGTTCATAGGATTTGTCGACCCGGGAAAAGCGTTTGACAATGTTGGAAATTCTGAGAAAAATAGAGTTAAGCTGCAAAGAAAAACGGGTTATATACAATATGTACAAGAACCAAGAGGGAATAATAAGAGTGGGAGACGTAGAACAAAGTGCTCGGATTACAAAGGGTGTAAGGCAGGGATGTAGTCTTTCGCCTCTACTATTCAACCTATACCTCGAAGAAGCAGTGACACAAAGAAAAGAAAGAGTCATGGATGGAATCAAAAATTTAAGGTGAAAAGATCGAGAAACTCAACACCAGAACTGGGGACCACAAAGTACACGAAGTTAAGGAGGCCTGCTACCTTGGAAGTAAAATAACCTGTGACGGACCGAATAAGGAGACTAGCATTGGTAGAAAGGGCATTCCTGGCCAAGAGAAGTCTACTCGTATCAAACATTTGAGGAAGAATTTTCTGAGAATGTATGTCTGTACAACAGTACGGAAGTGAAACATGGACTGTGAGAAACGGGAGCAGAAGGGAATCGAAGTATATTGAGACTGTGTTGCTACAGAAGAATGTTGACATTTAGGTGGACTCTTAAGATAAGGAATGAGGAAGTTCTCCGGAAAATCGACGAGAAAAGGAATGTGTGGAAAACACTGACAAGAAGAAGGAACAGGATGGTACGACATCTTTTAAGACGTAACGGAATGACTTCCGTGGTACTAGAGCGAGTTGTTATTACGGCAGCGTGCTGGAAAGTAATGCCTCCTAAATTTTTATGTGAAAACTCTCAAAACTTTATTAACATACTACATCTTTATTCTTCATGTCTACATATTTGTTTCTCGACATAGTCACACCGGCGACGAACAAGTTTTTCCCAGAGACCAATTTATTTGCACTGTCACTGTACTGTCACACCTTTACCTGTGCTTTAACTACTTCATCACTATCAATGTACAGTCCTCGAGGGTGTTCTTTAAATTTTGGAGACAGATGAAAGTCCGATGGCGCCAAGTAGGGACTGTACGGAAGGTAATCGATGGCAGTGAACACAAGGCATCGGATTCTTACACACGTCGCAGCGCTCCTGTGTGGTCTGGTGTTGTCGTGGAGAGGGTGCTCCATGTGACAACGGAGGCTTCGAGTTCGAAACTGCCGGCCTGTGTGGCCGAACGGTTCTAGGCGCTTCAGTCCGGAACCGCGCGACTGCTACGGTCGCGGGTTCGAATCCTGCCTCTGGCATGGATGTGTGTGATGTCCTTAGGCTAGTTAGGTTTAAGTAGTTCTAAGTTCTAGGGGACTGATGATCTCAGATGTTACGTCCGATAGTGCTCAGAGCCATTTGAACCGTATTTGAGTTCGAAACTCGATTACAGCACACTGCTTCTCGCGCACTGATGTAGTTACGTTACACACCGCCATGTTACACTCTGCGATTTCTGAGCCCTCTAGCGGCAAGGGGTTACAACTAGCGTCAGCGAATCGAGATAGTCGATGGAGTAACGTATGTATGACGTCAACTAGTGCAACCGATACTGAGAACAGAATAAAAAATTCGGTGGCGTTACTGTTCAGCACACACTCATAGCTTCGCAAAGGTAAGAGAAATTGCGTGAGTGGCAAAGAGACAGCGAAGATATCACGGGAGGTAGCAGAGTAAATTGCAAATCTCCGTACAGCACGGGAAGGATCCTTATGAGTCATGTAAATGAATTTATGAATCACTGCCTGACAGAACATGGACCAAACCCTAAATATTTATATAGGATAAAGAAATGTCCGATAAAGTTTGCACTTTGCGAAATAGGTACATCGTACAACAAAGGTACATCGTAAACAGTACTAGTGTCATGCCTAGGAATACTTGCGGACTCAGATAACAGGCATTGGGAAATTAAGTGACACTGTTAGAGACAGAGAGAAATGGTACTCGGTGAACGAAGTAGCAAATAAGTTATTTAGGAGGGAATTTAAAAAACTGAAGGAACTGCAGGCGAGAATGCCACAGTGCATGAGTAAATATCACCCAGGGTTCACCGACGCCGGAAATAATTTCTACACAGAGGACGACTAGAAAACAGTTGGTCCAAGCAACACGCCGCAGCTATGGCAGAACCAGCAGAATGAGTGAGAACTTGTAGCTGACTTAACGCGGGTCTCCCAGCTAGAGCAGCCGGTTTTTTACTACTTTACTATGTGAAATACGACGCGGAATAGGTTCCAGGTGGGGGGTGTCGAAAGTATAAGCAATAATAAACAATAAATGTTATATGTGAAAAAAGAGTCTATAACGTGTTCTCTACCTATCTTGGGCTGCACAGGGGCGAATTCCCTAGAAATTACACTGCGGCTACGTCCCATTGGTTGACTCCACTGGGACTGCGGACGACGGCCCTAGCTCACCTGTGGCCCTGTCTCATGGCTGGCTTCGGGACTGTTTAGGGATTTTATGGATTTCCCAGAACTCCAGTTCCAGAGATTTCTCATGCTGACTCCAGCAGTCGGGGACTCACTCACATAGAAGTAAGTAATGGTAGCGTACTTCGTGGATGCTTCCTGGCCTGCCGGTGTGGCCCTGCGGTTCTAGGCGCTTCAGTATGGAACCGCGTGACCGCTAAGGTCGCAGGCTCGAATCCAGCCTCGAGCATTGATGTGTGTGATGTCCTTAGGTTAGTTAGGTTGTAACGCCGGAAATGCATATCCCCCTATTTCCATCTATTGTACAATAAATTTTTTTTCTTATTTTGTTACCTGAAGATATGACATTTCTGTTGTTGTTGTTGTTGTGGTCTTCAGTCCTGAGACTGGTTTGATGCAGCTCTCCATGCTACTCTATCCTGTGCAAGCTTTTTCATCTCCCAGTACCTACTGCAACCTACATCCTTCTGAATCTGCTTAGTGTATTCATCTCTTGGTCTCCCTCTACGATTTTTACCCTCCACGCTGCCCTCCAATACTAAATTGGTGATCCCTTGATGCCTCAGAACATGTCCTACCAACCGATCCCTTCTTCTGGTCAAGTTGTGCCACAAACTTCTCTTCTCTCCAATCCTATTCAATACTTCCTCATTAGTTATGTGATCTACCCATCTAATCTTCAGCATTCTTCTGTAGCACCACATTTCGAAAGCTTCTATTCTCTTCTTGTCCAAACTATTTATCGTCCATGTTTCACTTCCATACATGGCTACACTCCATACGAATACTTTCAGAAATGACTTCCTGACACTTAAATCTATACTGGATGTTAACAAATTTCTCTTCTTCAGAAACGCTTTCCTTGCCATTGCCAGCCTACATTTTATATCCTCTCTACTTCGACCATCATCAGTTATTTTGCTCCCCAAATAGCAAAACTCCTTTACTACTTTAAGTGCCTCATTTCCTAATCTAATTCCCTCAGCATCACCCGACTTAATTAGACTACATTCCATTATCCTTGTTTTGCTTTTGTTGATGTTCATCTTATATCCTCCTTTCAAGACACTGTCCATTCCATTCAACTGCTCTTCCAAGTCCTTTGCTGTCTCTGACAGAATTACAATGTCATCGGCGAACCTCAAAGTTTTTATTTCTTCTCCATGAATTTTAATACCTACTCCGAATTTTTCTTTTGTTTCCTTTACTGCTTGCTCAATATACAGATTGAACAACATCGGGGAGAGGCTACAACCCTGTCTTACTCCCTTCCCAACCACTGCTTCCCTTTCATGTCCCTCGACTCTTATAACTGCCATCTGGTTTCTGTACAAATTGTAAATAGCCTTTCGCTCCCTGTATTTTACCCCTGCCACCTTTAGAATTTGAAAGAGAGAATTCCAGTCAACATTGTCAAAAGCTTTCTCTAAGTCTACAAATGCTAGAAACGTAGGTTTGCCTTTCCTTAATCTTTCTTCTAAGATAAGTCGTAAGGTCAGTATTGCCTCACGTGTTCCAGTGTTTCTACGGAATCCAAACTGATCTTCCCCGAGGTTGGCTTCTACTAGTTTTTCCATTCGTCTGTAAAGAATTCGTGTTAGTATTTTGCAGCTGTGACTTATTAAGCTGATAGTTCGGTAATTTTCACATCTGTCAACACCTGCTTTCTTTGGGATTGGAATTATTATATTCTTCTTGAAGTCTGAGGGTATTTCGCCTGTTTCATACATCTTGCTCACCAGATGGTAGAGTTTTGTCAGGACTGGCTCTCCCACGGCCGTCAGTAGTTCCAATGGAATATTGTCTACTCCGGGGGCCTTGTTTCGACTCAGGTCTTTCAGTGCTCTGTCAAACTCTTCACGCAGTATCATATCTCCCATTTCATCTTCATCTACATCCTCTTCCATTTCCATAATATTGTCCTCAAGTACATCGCCCTTGTATAGACCCTCTATATACTCCTTCCACCTTTCTGCTTTCCCTTCTTTGCTTAGAACTGGGTTTCCATCTGAGCTCTTGATATTCATACAAGTCGTTCTCTTATCTCCAAAGGTCTCTTTAATTTTCCTGTAGGCGGTATCTATCTTACCCCTAGTGAGATAGGCCTCTACATCCTTACATTTGTCCTCTAGCCATCCCTGCTTAGCCATTTTGCACTTCCTGTCGATCTCATTTTTGAGACGTTTGTATTCCTTTTTGCCAGTTTCACTTACTGCATTTTTATATTTTCTCCTTTCATCAATTAAATTGACATTTCTGTGTCTTTATATATTGTAATTGTTCTAATATATATATATATTATATATATATATATATATATATATATATATATACACTCCTGGAAATTGAAATAAGAACACCGTGAATTCATTGTCCCAGGAAGGGGAAACTTTATTGACACATTCCTGGGGTCAGATACATCACATGATCACACTGACGGAACCACAGGCACATAGACACAGGCAACAGAGCATGCACAATGTCGGCACTAGTACAGTGTATATCCACCTTTCGCAGCAATGCAGGCTGCTATTCTCCCATGGAGACGATCGTAGAGATGCTGGATGTAGTCCTGTGGAACGGCTTGCCATGCCATTTCCACCTGGCGCCTCAGTTGGACCAGCGTTCGTGCTGGACGTGCAGACCGCGTGAGACGACGCTTCATCCAGTCCCAAACATGCTCAATGGGGGACAGATCCGGAGATCTTGCTGGCCAGGGTAGTTGACTTACACCTTCTAGAGCACGTTGGGTGGCACGGGATACAAGCGGACGTGCATTGTCCTGTTGGAACAGCAAGTTCCCTTGCCGGTCTAGGAATGGTAGAACGATGGGTTCGATGACGGTTTGGATGTACCGTGCACTATTCAGTGTCCCCTCGACGATCACCAGTGGTGTACGGCCAGTGTAGGAGATCGCTCCCCACACCATGATGCCGGGTGTTGGCCCTGTGTGCCTCGGTCGTATGGAGTCCTGATTGTGGCGCTCACCTGCACGGCGCCAAACACGCATACGACCATCATTGGCACCAAGGCAGAAGCGACTCTCATCGCTGAAGACGACACGTCTCCATTCGTCCCTCCATTAACGCCTGTCGCGACACCACTGGAGGCGGGCTGCACGATGTTGGGGCGTGAGCGGAAGACGGCCTAACGGTGTGCGGGACCGTAGCCCAGCTTCATGGAGATGGTTGCGAATGGTCCTCGCCGATACCCCAGGAGCAACAGTATCCCTAATTTGCTGGGAAGTGGCGGTGCGGTCCCCTACGGCACTGCGTAGGATCCTACGGTCTTGGCGTGCATCCGTGCGTCGCTGCGGTCCGGTCCTAGGTCGACGGGCACGTGCACCTTCCGCCGACCACTGGCGACAACATCGATGTACTGTGGAGACCTCACGCCCCACGTGTTGAGCAATTCGGCGGTACGTCCACCCGGCCTCCCGCGTGCCCACTATACGCCCTCGCTCAAAGTCCGTCAACTGCACATACGGTTCACGTCCACGCTGTCGCGGCATGCTACCAGTGTTAAAGACTGCGATGGAGCTCCGTATGCCATGGCAAACTGGCTGACGGCGGTGGTGCACAAATGCTGCGCAGCTAGCGCCATTCGACGGCCAACACCGCGGTTCCTGGTGTGTCCGCTGTGCCGTGCGTGTGATCATTGCTTGTACAGCCCTCTCGCAGTGTCCGGAGCAAGTATGGTGGGTCTGACACACCGGTGTCAATGTGTTCTTTTTTCCATTTCCAGGAGTATATATATATATATATATATATATATATATATATATATATATATGCATTTATGTCGATGTATAATTGGTATGTATTGTAAATATTATTTGTATTTTTACGCTGAGTCTGGCGTAGGGAAAACTATGCTATCGAACGAATACATCGATAGGTCGTGTGGAGAACCAAAGCGTTTAGGATCTGTGGTAGTGTTAACTCTGAAGCATGTAGCACGGGCAGAGGGAGTCTGGCGGGAGTAGGGCGGTGGTGCAGGTGTGCTGTGTGTCGCTAAAGACTAAAAACACGTTGAGTTTTAGAACTGTATGGCAGACCTCAGCTTTTCAAACTGTTAAATTTTTCTCACTAAATTACAGCAACGTAGCATGAACCTTTGTTGCTCTTTGTCCCAATTACATTACCAAGCAGGGTCCCTTCCTTTTCCGGAATGAACCCGAGTGCCATTGAAATTCAAACGCCAGCATTAAAGTAATATCATTCGATTTCACTGCTTTAATTTCAAAGTTCAGTTAAGGTATTCATAGCTGGCTACAATATTTAGATTACACAAGCACAAATTAAGAGTGCGACTTTTGTTGCCGTATTTTAGCTTACCATGTGACTGCAGCTCAGCTTGGTACGTACTAAATTTTACTATTGTTAATTGTTCAGAATCATTTAATTCAAGTTCGAAGTTAAATCTCTTATTTCTAAATTGCGTAGATTCAAGTAGCTTTTGAAATGATTGTTGAGGTAGCCCAAGACTAACCTTATTTTACAGAATTTCGTAGTGCTTCAGAAAGAAAGCTCACTATTAACTTCAGTCACTAAATTAACTTTCAATTCTCCGGTTTTATTAATTCTTTTGCTAAGTTAAGTCAGAGTGTAGCGAAATTTGTAACTTCTGACAAACATTCAGTTTTCACACAACACGTGTCAACCTTCAGTTGCCACGCTTCTAGTGCTAATTATATGTGCATTAACCTTTCATTTTCAGTTATTATAATAGTTGTCCATAGGACTGGCGACCGTAATTTTCCCCAAATCTCAAATATCTAACTAACACCAGTTAATTATTAACGTAACGACCGCACATTTACTTTCTTTATAAATTTTACCCTTTTCTCAAAATTAATTTCCACCAATTCCATTTGCATTTTTCCTTTCATTTAAATGTAACCTTTTCCTCCCTCTTTACCGACAAATTAACTTCGGTGACGATTGCTTTTCCCAGATTTCCATTAGGTGCACGCGGTTTAATTTTTCACTGTCAATAAGGTCGATAAGTGAGGGGGAGGTTACACCCTCCCCCAAATCATCCATCCATCCTTAAGCTGGCATCTACGACCCCAGGTTCCCTAACTAAAATTGCTCAGTGGAGCATTCTCTATGTCCTGTTACGATTTTCACGCTCTTACAGAAACACTTGGTATATTCATAAAGGTAATTTTGTGAATATAGGCGTAATTTACTTATAGTCCAGTTGTCTGAGACAGGTACTGTACGAGCATTAATACAAATGTTAAATGAAAGTACTTTCCACGCGTTTCAGAATAAGAATGAGTAAATGCCTACACAGGGGGTGGATAAAAATGTAGAAACACCATAAAACAACACATTACCAATCCTAATATGGTGTAGGAAAACTGAGAGGTCCTGTTTTCAAGGGACTCTTACATTCTTCCTGCAAAATTGTGGCACGTTGAGGTAACGACGATGGAGGTGGACGGCCATCACGCACCTTTATCACCAACGTAGACCACAAAGACTCAGTGATATAGAGATCTGGCGACTGTGGTGGCCAGGCAAGATGTGACAATTCAACCTCGTGCTCACAAAACCTGGCCTGGACGATGCGAGATGTGTGAACAGGGGCGGTGTCGTCTTGGAACACAGAGTCACCACTGGAAACAAATACTGCACCATGGAGCGGACCAGACAAGCCAAAATAGCCGCTTAATCCTTGCCAGGCCATGGAGTTGAAACCTCCCCTTAGAAAAATCAGTAAATTACTGTGCTGGTAAACCCCTAACGTTATTTGATTTACAAACAGCTGAGCAAAACTCAACGTACTCAAACATTTCGCTCTTTACTTATTCTGATCAACACCAAACTGACACAAAATATTTTTAGCGCAACGCAATCTGACTTTCAATAATCCCTACAAAAGAATGACCGTGACTAACAATAACCTATACCTTTCATGAATCAGTTACGTCACAGAAATCTTCGTTACTCGAACTACTACAATACAGCGAGCGCCAATACTGCCAGCTAAATAAAAGATTCTAACTACTGAAGGCACTAACTACTGATAGGCATAGTTAGCAAATGAAAGATTTTGATAGAGAACAAACAATGTATTTACCTTAATAATGTTCAAAAGTCGTCATACATATATCAGTTCATGATATCCAGTATTTCAAATTTACTGTTTCTGATGGACACACGTCCAGATCGTCCGCTCTCAAAATTCTGCCATCTCTCTCCCCACATTTACCACTGCTGGCGGCTCACCTCCAACTGCGCAACGCTACGCTCTGTTCATATCCAACTGCCCAACACTACAATAGCAAATATTCCAACAATGCAAACCAGCCACAAACTGCACACAACACAGCCAGTGATTTTCATATAGAGCGCTACGTGGCGTTATCAACATTAAAACCTAAACAGCCTACTTACAGTGTAACAAGATATGGCTGCCCAAATCATCGCCGAATCCCCGCTATGTCTCACTCTCAGGCGTAAACTCTGCCAGAAGTCGCAAACAGTGCGAAACAAGACTCAGTTTGACGAAATGACGTACTTCCACTGCTCCTTAGTCCAGGTTGTACGGCTCCAGCATCATGTTTTCCCGCGGCGGACATTTGCATCTCCGATGAGTTGTTTTGGAATTCCAACTGGTCCTGCACTTCCATACTTATAAAGCTCCCTTGGTCTTATTTTGGCGCTGACAGGATTCACGAGTGCGTCATTCAATCCTGCAGTGACTCTTGCAGCTGTCGTCATCTCATTTTTCATCACAGTGCCGTGCAATGACAGTGTGTCACGATCACTCAACATATAATTGCGTCAGCGTTGTGACTTAGCGGAGTATTCGCGCTCTCCCCGAATGCGGTATAAATCTTCGATACGGCGCCTCCTGAAACGCCGAACACGGTTACCATCCGAGAATCAACAATGTGCCCACGTTCCAATACATTTAGCTCCGACATAATGTGGACTCGCATCCTCACAGAACTCTGTTCTGGCCACGACTGTGACTTGCACCGTGTTGATGGAAAAAAAGGGTTCAAACGGCTCTGAGCACTATGGGATTTAACATTTGAGGTCATCAGTCCCCTAGAACTTAGAACTACTTAAACCTAACTAACCTAAGGACATCACACATATCCATGCCCCAGGCAGGATTCGAACCTGCGACCGTAGCGGTCGCGCGGTTCCAGACTGCAGCGCCTGGAACCGCTCGGCCACCTCGGCCGGCGATTACACTACACAGGTTCCGGTCTCGGTATGATATAACAGCGCAACCTGCATGCTTGTCTGGAATCTGCATTTATGTTCAAGCGTGCATTTCTCGCGATGTTTCCATGTTCTTGTCCACCCCTTGTAGGTTCCTGGAGACCGCTTAGCACATCACACAGTCACGCGGACCTGCGAAGTCGGTTCCAGATGGGCACCGGGAGCACTCAGATCGCCGCTGCCGTCTCGCGAGGCAGAACAAGACATTCATTCTTGCAGCCGTCGCGTCGGCCGCTCTGTCTGCCCCACGCCGCTCTGGACAGCGGAGCGTGACGTGACGTGATGTGACGTGACGCCGGGCTGCCTGCTGTGTGCTCACGTGGCACCCGGCTGCTCACGTGGTCGCCAGCGGGTGGCTGAGCGGGATAATCCCGTCTCAGGTGTATGCCGGCCAGCGTGCGCCACGTCGTGTAGAGCTGCGCCTCTCCACGCCTGGGGAACAAATCAGCGTGGAGTCGACGTCTGCGTGAGGCCCGTGGCAATGGCGGGAGCTTTCTTCTTGTTCAGTGCTACAGCAGCGTGCTGGATGTCATTACACGCCACAGAATCGCAGTGCGAAGCCGAGGAAATCCGTCATCGCTAAAAGAAATATGCTTTAGTGTTTTCGCGAGTTGAACTGACAAATTAAGCCAACAAATTCCTTTACGGAAGGGTTGGGGTTGTTTTGGGGGGAAGAGACCAAACAGCGAGCTTATCGGTCTCATCGGATTACGTAAAGATGGGGAAGGAAGTCGGCCGTGCCCTTTCAAAGGAACCATCCCGACAGTTGCCTGCGGCGATTTAGGGAAATCACGGAAAACCTAAATCAGGATGGCCGGACGCGGGACTGAACCGACGTCCTCCCGCACGCGAGTCCAGTGTGCTAACAACTACGCCACCTCGCTCCGTTTTACGGAAGAAAGGAAGGGAGTGCTTCGACAAATGACGCAGTTTCAACTGGAATGATTCAAGCTACAGCTATATAAGTAGTCCTCAAAGGTCCACAAGGTTACAACACCACATTTGCTTCCAAACCGTGGCAGCGTTTGCTCGTTCGTTGGGTCCACCAGAACCAGTTTCCATGAATGACTTTGCCCATTCTGGAGCTGATGATTTGGCATTTCTGTAGTTTACAACAGTCGTTTGTCGTCACAATCTAATGGACCGGCTTAAGGGCGTGAAAGCATTGTTGAGTAGAGTACTTGTAGCACACGCTAACTGCCATATACTCCATTGTGTTGTGAAGGTGGAGGCTATCAAGTGGTCGCAAGAGGGTAATGAGGTGAGCGTTGGGGATATGACGAACTCGAAGCGAGATGAGGATGGATCGTGTCGACTAGTGTGACCTAAATGCAACGTGTCGTAGGCCTCGATAGCTGCGCGTTCAGCGCGGTGGGTTATTAACCGAAGGGGCCAGGGTTCGATTCCCTGCCGGAATGGAGATCATTTTTCGCTCGTGGAGTAGATCTCGTGTGGTCCTTACGTTCGTACCGTCATAAGTAACATTGTGCAGTTTAGGTGGCTGAATATGCACTTCCCGAAAAACTGTAAATTGAAAAAAAAGAAGAATAACCAGGATGATACAACTGTCCCTACCGTAGTCGTTTTAAGCAGTCCGTAATGTAATGGCAGGCCTTCATAAATAAGGACAAAATTTAACTACATTAAATTTCGTACAAAAAAGTGCTGTTTTTGAATCGGATTAATAATTTGCTCGTAGCGAGCGAGAGAATTGAAAAATCTCGAGCGTAGTTTATGAAGACCAGCTATACCATTGCGGGTTGCATAAAACGACAGCAGTAGGGGCAGCTCAATTATGCTGTATATGCGACATAGGCGTATTGTGTCAGCTATTCTGAGATTTGATGCTATGGCAAAGGGTATAACGCGCTTAAATAAAACACTGGATAGAACCTGTTCTGGTTAGTTTCTTGGTCTCTCTATAACCAGCCTTTATCAAATCTGTAACGAGCTCAGTGTAACGCTCGTAAATAACCACAGATCAAAATACTCTTACGTTTTTATTTTTTATTTTATACATATTTCGCGGCTTCAAACTTTTATGTTTAACATTTACACAAAAGGATCGGCACTTGCTTGGTAATGGAAACGTCACAGAGAGACAAGCAAACTCAGGGAGTTACATTTGTTTATAGACGGTCGCCTACCTCCATGGAAGAGCGGCAAGTGCCAAAATTATTCTCCTTCAAACCAAATTCCAACACCTGAAATTTTGAAAAACTTTATATGGAAGGGAAGATTCCCAGCCATTGCCACAGTCATTCTTGGCTTACAGTACGCATTTTAACATGTAAGAGGTTGGTATCGGCTGCTAGGCATGTTCCATTCATTGATTGCGCACTCCGTACTTAACCACGGTGGCACACAGGACCCCTATGGTTGGATAGAAAGGTGTCGAGAGAAAGGCAGTTTGTCTCACGGGTGGCTGAGCAGTACCCTGGTAGCTGTGCTACATCTTGCACGTTAAGTGAGTAATAATTTAGAATTTTTTTCCTTTTATGATGAATGTCAACGAACAAGTTTGTTCTTTTGTCCAAATAATTTGCATGTACACCTCTGAATGAAAAAGGAGGTACTAGCTATGCAAATGACTGAGGTCGATGATTTTCTTTCTTTCTGTAATAGGAGTACTTACTCTGTGTTTCTGGAATAAGACGGGTCTTTTTAATGGTTGAGAATTACTTGTGAAATACATGAATTGTGGTTGAAAGCACATTTATTTCATTGCATTACTTCCAATTTTAAGTAGTTAGCTACTCGGAAAGGATGTCCGATAAAACAGAGGAAAAGCGTAATTAAAGCAATTAATTATTAAATTCGACGTTAGGCGTTTATCGTGACTTGGTGGTGAAGTATATTAAAATAACACTTTAGAACGGCCTCATCTCTGTGAAAAGTATCTTATTAGTTTAAAAACGAATTAAATATTCGTTCTAAACACCCAGAGAACTTCCCCAGCACCTATCAATTGTAGTGTTATACGGGAGTGGGATAGCCCAGAAACAATCTTGCCTTTATTTTCTATCACAGATAACCTGCACATCACTACACAGGCCATTCTCAGATCTGCGTACAGGAAGGTGAATTTATCACACCCACTAGTACTCTAGGGCTTGCCGTGCTTAACGGTAGCTACCTTCAAAGAGGACAACTGCATTCGCCGTCAAAGCGCTGAGCAGGGGTTTATTGCAACCCTTGCCACAGACTGCAGTACCATGGGGCCCACTTCATTTCTTTAGAGCCTCTGTGACTTACCCGTGGTCAAGCCAGAATACGAGACGAACTCCTGGGTCCACTAGTTTCTTAACAAGATAATATCCTGAGTTAGCAAGCCGTTTACTCTCCTCAAAAATATCCAAGAAATGAGCAGAAAAATAATCAGAAATCGCTCAGTGACATGTGACTCCCGTGTCACGATATTTAACGTTAATTTTGAATATGGGCTTAATGAGAAGTTCGATGCCTACTCTATGAACTTCCCTTCTTTGAAAAATTACAAACTCGATAGTGAAATCTTCTTAGGAATATGTATTCCAACAATCAATAACGTAAAGGTACATTATGTCGAGTAGATCCTCATACAGAGATACTGACTAATGATAACCTAGCTGGTACGAAGATATCTGAGGAACAAGGACCCATTGAGAAACAGTGAATTGCGTTCTCAAATAAGTTAGGTAACTTTTCATAACAAGGCATCGGTCCAACCAGTTTTCCACGGCGAACGTATGCCGGTAAAATTTGTTATATGTGGACTGTTCAAACTCGAGAATTATGTAGATTCTACAATGATTACTGTTTGTGTAGATGTTGAGAAGCTATTAGAAGCCGAAATTTCAGGGAATTCATCCATTTTATTGTGGTGTTAGAAACCAAAAGGGATGATGATGTTGCATCAGAAGTTGCTACTAAAGTATACATGCTATCTATATCACCAAGCGATTAACCAGGGGCGGAATAAGCAGGAAGGAGTTGCGGGTTGCCTATATGCAGATTTCTAGGAGCAACAAAAATTTGTTTTTCAGTATTTCATATGATTATTAACCGAATTTAAAAAATTAAAACGCTGTCATAATCTACTCATTAAGAGTTATATCTTTTTTCAACACAGTGAGACAAGTATTCCAGAAACGCTGCCTGTGTCTTGAGACTATACTCATGATGCGCGAATACCCGTTCTGCATTCGTCTAGTGTTTGAGATGGTGAGCACTTAGCGACTTCTACCAAACTTTAAACGTAACTTCAGACCCTCATGAAACTTTTTCTTGCTACCACCTCCCCCCTCCCCCACCTCACACGCACAAAATGATGAAAGGATAAAAATCTATCGCTTACTATATTTTCGCTATTCATACAGGAAACCGTCATTAATTACGACTTTTTAATTCATTACTTTCTTACTACTAAATCTATTCCCAATACATTTTGCAGATGGTATCCACATATACCAGTAAAAGTAGCTGAAAAGTTATATCATTGTACGACGCTTAATTCAGATGTGTTACCGCAAACACTAAGGAGCGCAAAAAACTACCTTTTGTTTGAAACGGAGCACAAATTGCTATTGATATTGTAGGAGTTACGGTATTAGAAACTAAACTGAGAGTTAATCTTAAGACCCTTCAGGGAGAAGTACAGGTATCTCATGCTAATGCTGAATGGACGCAGGTATCGTCACAGATATTTTGATGTAAGAACAGCATTGTGCATAAATAAAGAAACCATTTCACGTCACCAGTAACGATACAGGGTAGCAATGGTCAGTGATATTCACGAGACTGTTGATCACGGACAAGCAGTGAAACACCTATGGTAATCGGCTGATTTCTGTGATTTTGTCTTAGAGCGTGTGATACCCATACATTAGATTTTTCAATCTTCCCCATTCCATGTAAATATCGCATTATGGTGGAATGATTACAGTTCACCACATTTACCAGTTCTCGAGTACACTGATGTGGATCATTGTGGATTAATGCTATTAAACTATCTTCATCATACCCCGAAGTTCTTCCTCAACATAGACAGTCACTAATGTAAAAATGATCCTCAATAAACGAGAAAATAATTTCCTTGCCGTGCACGACGCAAATGTTTCTGGCTTCCTCCGCTCTTCTCACCACTGTGTTGAACTCAAACAGAAGAATATGTCGGAAATGTTCTCATTGTTCCACTTGGAACTCGATTTTCTAGCGTCCACAGCTCCACTCGCTTTCTCCAAATGATAAAATGACAATATGTGAATTCAATTAACGATAGTGAAATAAAAAAAATGATAATCGATAAATGAACCAATGTTGTTGTTGTGGTCTTCACTCCTGAGACGGGTTTGATGCAGCTCTCCATGCTACTCTATCCTGTGCAAGCTTCTTCATCTCCCAGTACCTACTGCAACCTACATCCTTCTGAATCTGCTTAGTGTGTTCATCTCTTGGTCTCCCTCTACCATTTTTACTCTCCACGCTGCCCTCCAATACTAAATTTGTGATCCCTTGATGCCTCAGATTTTGTCCTACCAACCGATCCCTTCTTCTAGTTAAGTTGTGCCACAAACTCCTCTTCTCCCCAATTCTATTCAATATCTCCTCATTAGTAATGCGATCTACCCATCTAATCTTCAGCATTCTTCTGTAGCACCACATTTCGAAAGCTTCAATTCTCTTCTTCTCCAAACTATTTATCATCCATGTTTCACTTCCACACATGGCTACACTCCATACAAATACTTTCAGAAATGGCTTCCTGACACTTAAATCTATACTCGATGTTAACAAATTTCTCTTCTTCAGAAACGCTTTCCTTGCCATTGCCAGTCTACATTTTATATCCTCTCTAGTTCGACCATCGTCAGTTATTTTGCTTCCCAAACAGCAAAACTCCTTTACTACTGTAAGTGTCTCATATCCTAATCTAATTCCCTAGCATCACCCGACTTAATTTGACTACATTCCATTATCCTAGTTTTGCTTTTGTTGATGTTCGTCTTATATCCTCCTTTCAAGACACTGTCCATTCCGTTCAACTGCTCTTCCAAGTACTTTGCTATCTCTGACAGAATTACAATGTCATCGGCGAACCTCAAAGTTTTTACTTCTTCCTACTCCGAATTTTTCTTTTGTTTCCTTTACTGCTTGCTCAATATACAGATTGAATAACATCGGCGAGAGACTACAACCCTGTCTCACTCACATCTCAACCTCTGCTTCCCTTTCATGTCCCTCGACTCTTATAACTGCCATCTGGTTTCTGTACAAATTGTAAATAGCCTTTCGCTCCCTGTATTTTACCCCTGCCTCCTTTAGAATTTGAAAGAGAGTATTCCAGTCAACATTGAAAAAAGCGTCCTCTAAGTCTACATATAACTCTCCTGTCTGCTACTGATGTACCATAACCTTAAAGTAGGAGGCTGGTTGTGAAATAAAACTATCTTGTTAAATCAATTATGGTATAAAGCAACAGAGCAGTGTTACCCTCTGAGAGGAATTTTGTTATGTTGACCGTGTTGTACATAACGGATGTGGCTTATCGGAAATGAAAGTCAGAATTACGTAAATATTTGAACAGTAACAAACAAAATTTTGCCTATCTGCAGTGTTAAACTGATAAAGAAAACCGTCGCCAGCCTAACTAGGCAAGAGAACGGTTAACATTCTCGTTCAAGAAAATAGTTATTAGTAACTTTAATGGATAAACACTACCTATACTTTGTCACACGCGAGAGCAGTGAACTCTGACACATACAAATGTGCAAAATTATAACAGATACCGAAACACACTATTACTTTCAGGGCTTATACAAACTGAATGGTCTTTATAACGTTATTATTACTATTCACTGCAGAATCATTAATTGGATATAGGTTAAGTCTCTCTCAGTTAAATACTTTATTATTTAAAATGAAAGTTAGTTGAAATTCACTGACAGGTTACTTCTCACTGTCTTTCCAATAAATAGATTATGGTTTTCATAAATAGAGATCTTTCCGTTACTTGTTACCTAGCATTAACACAATAGACAGACTGTGTATCCTGTTATACTATTAATGTTCGCTTCCAATACACAAGAGAGACAAACACTTAGCAATCATGAACATATAATTTTCTACTATTGCAGTTTCCCACTTTTACTACAGCGAAACACAATGTTGACAAAATTGCAAGAAACTGACTCATCTTTTAGAATTTACTACAGACAGCAATGTGATCATTTACTAAGTAAAACTTTATAAGCCTCAGTCTTAAGAACTTTTAATTTTGAAGTTGGCAACAGCACTTTAATAAGCAGTTTTAATAGGAATATTTTCAGCAAACAACATTTACTTTAACTCACTCTCTTGCCACATTAACTTTAACTTTCTTTTTACTATGTTGAAGAGGCATTATTTAGCAAAATACTGGGCTTTAATGTTCTTTCAGTAAGGACACTCGGTAATCACTTTAGTTCAGACGGAGAGGAACCTGAGAGGTGTTATGATAAGGAAAACAAAAATCAAGATAGGTACATAAATTCAATTACAAGTTACCTTATATTTGAGCACACTAACACATCCAATAAGCTGATCCTTCACTGTACATTATTATAGTTTTCCGTTACAGTGATTGCGCAATGTGGTGGCAACTGTATGTTGGTAGCTGGATTTGCAGGCAGAATTGCTGGACTCTGTCTCTTCTTGGTGGCGATGATAGATACCAATTCCAGAATCGTTCCAGCTGTTTATCCATCCATCCGAGGCATTGGACAGTAGCAGAAAAAACCTCTCTCGGAACCAGGACAATATACAACTTTTACATGACAGTGCACAATTTGGTAGCTCCTCCCCGACTGACTCTTGGTTCCACCTTTTCTACCTAGGCCAACAACAATTTGCGCGCGCTACACAGTTCCGTCCCCTAGGGGAACCACAACACCTTTTATATACTAAAGAATTAAGAACCCTAAGTGAGGATCAGCAGTTTACATAACAGCAACCAAATATATTAAATAAAACAGAACATTTGCACATACTGACATTTCTACCAAAAATAATTCTTACAGAAATTACAATTATACACAGTAAGTTTTGTTCCCTCCAAATGGGACAAAGAATTTAAATGACAGATACACTACTTGCATAGAACCAAATCAAGACATCAAAGTTCTTACAAAGAAAGGAGTATATAATTTTATGTTATCGATTCAAACAAACACTTTTACAGAAGCTCAACGATGTAATATTAAATAAAACAAAAGCAAAATAAATCAGTAGAGCATTAGATCTATGGTGTTACATACAAATGCTAGAAACGTAGGTTTGCCTTTCCTTAATCTATCTTCTAAGGTAAGTCGTATGGTCAGTATTGCCTCACGTGTTCCAATATTTCTACGGAATCCAAACTGATCTTCCCCGAGGTCGGCTTCTACCAGTTTTTCCATTCGTCTGTAAAGAATTCGTGTGAGTATTTTGCAGTCGTGACTTATTAAACTGATAGTTCGGTAATTTTCACATCTGTCAACGCTTGCTTTCTTTGGGATTGGAATTATTATATTCTTCTTGAAGTCTGAGGGTATTTCGCCTGTCTCATACATCTTTCTCACCAGATGGTAGAGTTTTGTCGGGACTGGTTCTCCCATGGCTGTCAGTAGTTCTAATGGAATGTTGTCTACTACCGGGGCATTGTTCCGATTTAGGTCTTTCAGTGCTCTGTCATACTCTTCACGCAGTATCATGTCTCCGATTTCATCTTCATCTACATACTTTTCCATTTCCATAATATTGCCCTCAAGTACATCGCCCTTGTATAGACCCTCTCTATACTCCTTCCACCTTTCTGCTTTCCCTTCTTTGGTTAGAACTGGATTTCTATCTGAGCTCTTGATATTCATACAAGTGCTTCTCTTTTCTCCAAAGGTCTCTTTAATTTTCCTTAGGCAGTATCTATCATATCCCTAGTGAAATAAACCTCTACATCTTTACATTTGTCCTCTAGCCATCCCTGTTTAGCCATTTTGCACTTCCTGTCGATCTCATTTTTGAGACGTTTGTATTACTTTTTGCCTGGTTCATTTACTGCATTTTTATATGTTCTCCTTTCATCAAGTAAATTCAACATTTCTTCTGTTACTCAAGGATTTCTACCAGCCCTCGGCTTTTTACGTACTCGATCCTCTGCTGCCTTCACTATTTCATCCCTCAAAGCTACCCATTCTTCTTCTACTGTATTTCTTTCCCCCATTCCCGTCAATCGTTCCCTTATGCACTCCCTGAAACTCTCTACAACCTCGGGTTTAGTCGGTTTATCCAGGTCCAACCTCCTTAAATTCCCACCATTTTGCAGTTTCTTCAGTTTTAATCTACAGTTCATAACCAATAGATTGTGGTCAGAGTCCACATCTGCCCCTGGAAATGTCTTACAATTTAAAACCTGGTTCCTAAATCTCTGTCTTATCATTATTTAATCTGTCTGAAACCTTCTAGGATCTCCAGGTTTCTTCTATGTATACAACCTTCTTTCATGATTCTTGAACCAAGTGTTAGCTATGATTGAGTTATACTTTGTGCAGAATTCTACCAGGCGGCTTCCTCTTTCATTTCTTACCCCCAATCCATATTCACCTACTACGTTTCCTTCTCTCGCTTTTTCTACAATCGAATTACAATCACCCATGACTATTAAATTTTCTCTCCTTTCACCATCTGGATAATTTCTTTTATCTCATGCTACATTTCATCAATTTTTTCGTCATATGCAGAGCTAATTGGCATATAAACTTGTACTACTGTAGTAGGCGTGGGCTCCGTGTCTATCTTTGCCACAATAATGCGTTCACTATGCTGTTTGTAGTAGCTTATAAGCACTCCTATTTTTTTATAATTATTAAACCTACTCCTGCATTATCCCTATTTGATTTTGTATTTATAAACCTGTATTCACCTGACGAAAAGTCTTATTCCTCTTGCCACCGAACTTCACTAATTCCCACTATATCTAACTTTAACCTATCCATTCCCCTTTTTAGATTTTCTAACCTACCTGTCCGATTAAGGGATCTGACATACCACGCTGCGACGCACAGAACGCCAGTTTTCTTTCTCCTGACAACGACGTCCTCCTGAGTAGTCCCCGCCCTGAGATCAGAATGGGAGACTATTTTACTTCCGGAATATTTTACCCAAGAGTACGCCATCATCATTTAACCATACAGTAAAGCTGCATGCCCTCGGGAAAAATTACGGCTGTAGTTTCCCCTTGCTTTCAACAGTTCGCAGTACCAGAACAGCAAGGTCATTTTGGTTAGTGTTACAAGGCCAGTTCAGTCATCATCCAAACTGTTGACCCTGCAACTACTGAAAAGGCTGCTGCCCCTCTTCAGGAACCACACGTTTGTCTGGCCGATGTGGTTGCACCTACGGTACGGCTATCTGTGTCGCTGAGGCACGCAAGCCTCCCAACCAACGGCAAGGTCCATGGTTCAAGGGGGGAGGGGAGGAAAAAAACCCATAACAACCGAAATACCAATATACAAAACAAAAACTTTAAGAACTTATACACCAAGCATCATACTGCGTGTAGATGGGCGAAGAGATGTACTACTTTTAGATTACGCTGTTGGTACAATAACAACCGTAAAAGACGAAGGAGTAACCATTTATAGTGACCTATAGCGGAATGATCACATAAAATATACAGTAGGAAAATTGGATGCCAGATTGAGATTCTTTGGGAGAATCTTAAGGAAATGTCATTCATCCATTAAATAAGTGACTGACAAAATACTCGTTCGATCGATTCCATAGCACTGTTCATGAGTCTGGGACCCTTACCAGGATGAACTAATGGAAGAGACAGGCAAGATCCGATGAGAAGCGGCACGGTTCATGGCGGGATCGTTTCCTCCGCGTGAGAGCCTCACGGAGATTCTCATCAAACTCCATTGGCAGGCGCTACAGGAGAGAAGTTGTGCCTCACGGAGAGGTTTACTGCATCTATCTGCCATATTAGAAAATCAGAGTTTACCAACGGACGTAGTTCCCATGCACCGTTCGCGAATAGGACAGGTAAGGGGAAAATGATGTCGGTGCTAGAGGAACCCTCCAGCTTGTGGAATATTCATGTAGACGCTGTGGAATGTCGTGTCCGTTACATAGTCCCAAGCGAGCAGACAATTTTAAGACCTTGTTTACTGAATGTGTGCTAAAGAACACAATTCCTCAAAACTGGCACATTGATGTAATTATTCTCTGTCACGAGAAATCCGACAGACAATATGTAAGGAACCATAGACTGCCTTATTTCCATATAGAACAAGATTCGAAAAAAACACGGAACGGTATTCTAGTTTACCCATTTGAGAGCAGCTACATAACATGAGTACTAAGAAGTAATTATTTCGAGCAGTAAGCAACAATATCACAATAGTGCAGTTGACACGCTATTCTTAACTTCCGTCTTACTTCTCTGTGGAAATTTCGACCCGAGAAATACTTATGCGGTTCAGATTCTTGGCTATTCACTTAAGAAGCCACGTAAATAAAACAATTCCATAAATGAAGTTGACATTGTACTTACGTTGTTGCACAGCATGAATTAACAGAATAAAAATAAAATTTCTATGGTATCAACGTGTTGTGCACATAGTTCCGCGTAGTCAGCGCGTACACAACTTTCCCCCTAGAGCGCGCCCCGCTAAGCACAACAGCGCATGCGCAGCACTCGTCCGTCTCCGCTCTATGAGTTGGCGCTGCCATAAAGATGGGCCAAATTCTGCTTCCGCCGATCCGCGTATTAATATGTAACGCAACCAATGAGATTGCTACTAACGTAGAACCTTTTCTACTCGCGGATCACACTCGATCAGTGATACCTGAACGCTCGAGGTATTATAACGAGTGTACAGACCTCCGATTAGTCAGTCTGCATTAGTCTGTACCAGTTTATAGTCAAGTTTCAGTCTGCTCCTAATAAGATTATCATATTACTATAAATAGCCATGAAGAGAAATGCATAGACACTTTGTCGAGTATCAGAGATATGTGAGAATAAGATTAACGTACCAAGACCAAAGGAACTTCAGATTGTCAATTGGAAACAGCATCCAGAATCAAGTTACGTAATATCTATGATTTTCATTATTTTAATAAATGTGTCAAAATTAATCAAGCTCTGTTTAAAGTTGGTCACCGTCAATCTGCTAAGCGTGTAAGTGGCAATTCTATCGTCTGACCTAACGGCAGAAGATAAACACGCCACGATAAGACCACGAGACATATTGCTGACACTCGCCTACTTCGTTAGAGGGACAAGTCAAATAATCTGCTGGTGTGTGTACCGAAGGTCTTACAGTACGCAAACCACACAACGTATGACTGATGCCTTTCCATGTCGTATTTGCGGTGCTGCCATCTGAGGATTGCCTACACAGCGAAAGAAGAGAAACAGATCTTTGGTCTAGTTAATACGTTACTCAAAATGTCCAAACCAAGGGATACATCAGAAGCAGATTGAGGTAGGATGAGAAGGATATTTTCACGAAATGAGCTGTACTGGCACTAAATATTTACGCTATAGGAAAGTCGCAAAGTGAGAAAATTTAAGCTGTGGCGCTTAAAAAGTTATTGAAAATTATGTTGACATATAATGGACCAAATGATGATCTAGTAGAAATACAAAGGAGAGGAATGAACTCCGTTGGAAACCGCTACTAGAAGTAGGGACATCGCAGTGAGAATTTATCTAAATCATTCGGAAAAAGTTAACTTGGCTCTGAATGGAGAAATAAAGAAAAAATGTTATAAAGATAGATAAGTTTCAAACTTTACAATGAATGTGATTCATTTCATGTTGTGTGAGATCCCTCAATAAATTATTGTACATGGAAGCGACAAATCTCCTCCCACCCACGATATTCTGGACTCAAGATATTCGAAAATATTTTCTATATTCGGCTTTCCTTTACAAATGATTGTAGTGTGAAAAGGTTATCAGAAGACCAGCCGCTTTGAGGTGGACATAAAGACTAGCAGTGTAGACAGCTTAGGCACCATATACATGGTGCCTGGAAAGTGATGTAAACTCAAGATGATAAGATGGAAGGAAGTAATGCATCGAAGCAGCAGCAATAGATTCTCCCAATGGCGGAAAGACGCCTTAAGTATGACTAATCATCCAAAATGTTGAAAATTGTTGCCCGAGAAACTACAGACGAAGGGAGACCGAAAAACTGAAACAGGCTGCATGGTTTAGTTGTTTAGACTGGATGATTAGATGATATGTACTTTCTGTTCCATTGATCCACAGTCACGAGACACTCATGGATATAGAAAATGTATTACAATAATAATGCCTAATACACACTTACATAAAAAGGGGTATGCCGATGTCTCTTCCACAGATACCAAGTGAAGTCGTCCTCGTGGATGTGAAACAAGTCAAAAAATGTTACATATATTCTCACTTAAGACACAGTAACTAACCGATCACAGGACATCAGGTATTGTAGCCAGGCATCAACAAGAGAAAATCAGTTTAGAACATATGTTTAGGCTCTTACGTTGGTAACGCCACGTAGTGATCTGTATGAAAATCACTGACATAGCTCCATTCAGCAATACTAAACAGTCCTCCAAAGTAGTACGTTCAGTCAACGATTTAACAATTGCAAATTTCAGGGAAAGCAGTTAGACTGGGATGAGGTGTACCGTGAACCTGATGCCAATTTAAAATATAATTTATTTCATGCCATTTTTGTAAATGCATTTGAAAACTGCTTCCCCAAGAAAACAGTTAAATATACTCGTAAGAAACCTTGTAACAAACCATGGCTTACTAAGGGTATAAAAATATCTTGTAACCGGAAAAGGGAAATGTATCTGACAGCAAGAAAGAGTAGTGACCTAGAAACTATCAAACATTATAAAAACTACTGTGTTATATTAAGAAAAGTTATTAAAAAATCCAGAAGTATGTGTATCATGTCTGAAATCAGCAACTCTGATAATAAAATTAAAACAATTTGGAATATTATTAAAAGAGAAACAGGTCAATCAAGAGCACAGGAAGACAGTATTACCATCAAATTGAATGAAAACTTTACGAACAAAAAGTCAGAAGTTGAAAATATTTTTAATAATCATTTTCTAAATGTTGTGGATATAGTAGGATCCAGGTGTTCATTAGAAGATGCTAGGCTGTTAATGGAAGAGGCCATACCTATCCAATTTGATACAATTGAAATCTCACCCACTTCTCCCTCTGAAATTAGGAAAATAATAAACTTGCTTAAAAGCAAAAACTCACATGGAATTGACGGCATTTCCAGCAAAATACTAAAAGCTTGTTCTCAACAGATAAGTAAGATTCTCAGCCACCTGTGTAATAGCTCTCTGGAACAGGGCATTTTCCCTGATAGACTGAAATATGCTATTATTATACCTTTGCATAAAAAGGGGGATAGATCTGATGTCAACAATTACCGTCCAATCTCCCTTCTAACAGCTTTATCCAAAATTTTTGAGAAAGTTATGTATTCAAGAGTAGCTTCACATATCTGTAACAATGAAGTACTAACAAAATGTCAGTTTGGTTTCCAGAAAGGTTTTTCAACAGAAAATGCCATATATGCTTTCACCAATCAAATTTTGAATGATCTGAATAACCGAACACCACCCATTGGGATTTTTTGTGATCTCTCAAAGGCTTTTGATTGTGTAAATCATGAAATTTTGCTAGACAAGCTCAAGTATTGTGGCATGAGTGGGACAGTGCACAAATGGTTTAATTCATACCTAACTGGAAGAGTGCAGAAAGTTGAAATAAGTAGTTCTCATAATATGCAAAGATCAGCACATTCCTCAAACTGGGGAACTATCAAGAATGGGGTTCCACAAGGGTCAGTCTTGGGTCCTTTGTTGCTCTTAATATATATTAATGACTTGCCATTCTATATTCATGAAGAGGCAAAATTAGTTCTCTTTGCTGATGATACAAGTATAGTAATCACACCTGACAAACAAGAATTAACTGATGAAATTGTCAATACTGTCTTTCAGAAAATTACTAAGTGATTCCTTTTAAACGGACTCTCACTGAATTTTGATAAGACACAGTACATACAGTTCCGTACAGTGAATGGTATGACACCATTAATAAATATAGACCTTAATCATAAGCATATAGCTAAGGTAGAATATTCCAAATTTTTGGGTGTGTCCATTAATGAGAGATTAAATTGGAAGAAACACATTGATGATCTGCTGAAACGTTTGAGTTCAGCTACTTATGCAATAAGGGTTAATTGCAAATTTTGCCGATAAACATCTTAGTAAATTAGCTTACTACGCCTATTTTCACTCGTTGCTTTCATATGGCATCATATTTTGGGGTAATTCATCACTGAGGAATAAAGTATTAATTGCACAAAAGCGTGTAATCAGAATAATAGCTGGAGTCCACCCAAGATCATCCTGCAGACATTTATTTAAGGATCTAGGGATATTCACAGTAGCTTCTCAGTATATATACTCTCTTATGAAATTTGTTATTAACAACCAAACCCAATTCAAAAGTAATAGCAGCGTGCATAACTACAATACTAGGAGAAAGGATGATCTTCACTATTCAAGATTAAATCTAACTTTGGCACAGAAAGGGGTGAATTATACTGGCACTAAAGTCTTTGGTCACTTACCAAATAGTATCAAAAGTCTAACAGATAACCAACAAGTATTTAAGAAGAAATTAAAAGAATTTCTGAATGACAACTCCTTCTACTCCATAGAGGAATTTTTAGATATAAATTTAAAAAAAAAAACAAAAAAAAAAACAAAAAAATATTAATTAAAAAACACAAAAAATGAAAACGTTGTTATATTAACTTAAGTATGTTGTTAAATTAACTTAATTATGTCATGTATTGGAAAATTTGACTCATTCACATCATTACGAAATATCGTATTCATGAACCATGGAACTAGTATTAATCTAATCTAATCTAACTGACTGCACAGTGTGGAGTCTGTGGCTGGTTGGACTCATTTTTGGAATATTCATTAGTGTAGTGTTGGGCAGTTGGATGTGAACAGCGTGTAGCGTAGTGCAGTTGGAAATGAGACGCCAGCAGTAGTGGATGTGGAGAGAGAGATGCCAGAGTTTCGAGAGGTTGCTATAAGCGAATGATCTGGAAATTTGTGAAGATTGATGTCATGAATTGATAGATATATATATGATGACTTTTGATCATTATTAAGGTAAATACGTTTGTTCTCTATCAAAATCTTTCATTTGCTAACTATGCCTATCTGTAGTTAGTGCCTTCAGTAGTTGGAATCTTTTAGTTAGTTGGCAGTATTGGCACTCGCTGTATTGCAGTAGTTGGAGTAACGAAAATTTTTTTGAGGTAATTGATTCGTGAAAGGTATAGGTTATTGTTAGTCAGGGCCATTCTTTTGTAGGGGTTTTTGAAAATTAGATTGTGTTGTGCTAAAAAATATTGTGTGTCAGTTTAGTGATGATCAGAATAAGTAAAGAGATAACTGTCTGAGTACGTTCAGTTTTACTCAGCTGTCTTTGTATCAAATAACGTAGAAGTTTACTAGCACAGTTATTCATAATTTTTCTAAGGAGGCGTTTCATATTATTTACGTTGATCACGTTACTGTACTGATGATAGGCAGAAATCAGATTTTAGGTAACACCCACTTTATTTTTATTATTTATAATATATACACATCAGTCGGTTCAACTATGAAATTCATCAGTGGTGTAGAAGGAAGTGCCTACCAATAAGGTCTGTAGGCAGCTCTTAAACTGAATTTTATTAATAGCTGAACTTTTATGAGTGCTGGAAAATTACTGAAAACGTGTGTTCCTGTATAAAGGACCGTTAGACACCAATGCAAGTGAATTTAAACGCTTGTGAAGATAATCTTAGTTCTAATAATGATCCCATAAACTGAGCTGTTGATTTGATATATTATTTATGACCAACTTCAGTAAGGAATAAATATAGTGTGGAGCAGTCATTAGCATCCCTAGTTCCTTGAACATGATGTTGCAGGACGTTCTTCAGTTCTCACCTCAAATAATTTCGTTGCTGCTGCTGCTTAAAGGCAGACTAAAAATCTAACATCATCAATATCATATTCTCCCAGAACGGAATCTCTCTACCTCATCTGTCTAGGCATAGAATTAATCCTATGTGCAAGTGTAAGATAGTTTTCGAAATGTTTGTGTAAAGTTATCTGAGGTGAGACGTAGGTACTGTGAGTGGCGTGGGTGCTATTCTGTCATTCTGCTCAACGGATTAATCTGAGATGTACCCTTTACCCTGTGGCTCCTGCAAGATGCAATTTCCACCCCCACACTACTACAGAAGTCAGACAGTCGCTCCTAACGTTCTAAAGAGAAATGCCTGAAAAACTTTCAGCAATAAATATCTTCTGGAGCCGTCCGCTGTAAGGAAATGACACAAAAATTCACAAAATTTCTCACGTAATAGTGGGATACTTGGGTGCTGGAGTAGTGCTAATTAGTGTAAGAAAAAACATGAAAGTAACGAAAATTTTTATTTTGTTGCAAAAATTCTGAGAAATCACAAAGGTACTTTTAGTTATGAACTGAACAAGTTATTTCCGGGTTCTTTTCGGAATGTGAAGTTACTTCTTGAGGATAGGATTCGCTAATGAAATTTCTGTACAAAGTTTAAGATTGTTATTGACTTGGCAGAATGGCTGAGAGCTGTGCCTACTCAAATTGAATAATTATCCATTAGAATGTTGCTAGGTACGGTCGAGGCTGTCGTGTGTGAAATGCAGTGAAGTGTACTGTTGTGGAGGAAATATGGGGCTCGCAAGAGCTGTAGCGCACAATACCGTAAGCTGCGATGACTGCTGCCTGCGCCGCTCGCTGCTGACAAATAAGATAACTCTCGTTCTATCTGGAGTGACCTTCGCCAGTCAAACTCTCCCTATGCCTTGATGAAGTCAAGGATTCCTATTCGCCCCTAGTCTAACTATTGGCGTGGTACACCGGTCAGATAACCAGTCCACCAGGATGCCACTCAAAAATTCGCTCGCAGGCGTTCACCTATAACTCTGTCCGTTCAAACCGCACAATAAGTGTGGCGGCCAACACAGTGAACAACGCTTAATCACAAGGACTCAATATGGAGTCGCACTTGGATTCGCTCTCGACAGAGGTGCTCTCCCAGAGAAGTACTGAGAAGAGACTTGTTCCTCACTCCATGAGCGACAACGGAACGGTGCCTCTCCATGCCAGACGTGAAGGGGTATATGTTTTGGTCTCTTCCATTACTGCTTCAGCTCAAGGCGTCAGAAATATCGTCTGCCAATCAGCATTGCTCTTCTAAATCGGAGAATGACGTTTCGTTTAAGGCGACCGATCTGTAAATCTGTAGCATCGGCGTTTGGCGTTTGCTGTCTCTCTGTGAAAATCTTTGAAACTGCGTGCTATGTTGTAAAGAATGCGTAGGCTGGGCGCTCCCACACAATGTAGTGGAATTTGTTTTTAAGCCAAACACGGGGTCATTCTCCCTTTCACTTGGGCAAATGCTGTCTGCTCTACGGGCGGTCGATGGCCGACGTAGATTGGTTGACTCGTCCTCTGAAGGGACTGACCTCCTGGCGTGCGGTTTGCCTCTCCTGAACTAAAAGCTTTTGTGACTGTCGTGTCTTGAATGTGTGCGTGTACGCCAGCCTCGAGTATTTCAATCTCGGTGCGCACTTGCGATTTACTTGTTATTTGCGTATCGTTTACATGAATTCATACATTATTGACTTTATCTTATCGAGTTTGGGTTTGAATGAAGCGTCTTGAAGAGCAGAATATGATTGTGAGGGTGGAATATGCAAGCAATGAAGGTCAGGAGACCATGACATCTTACAGTACTAGCCCTGTATTTACGTAATAAGGTGTGGAAAACAGCATAATAACCACACCCAGGATGGCCAGCATACTACCCTCGTTGATTCCGACCACTTGGGCATCTGGATGGATAAATAATTCCGTATTATACGCTTCTGGTCTCGGATAAGTTTAACTTGGCTTGGTGAGTCACCTCAAATAATGATCCCGATTGACATTATACAATGAAAGCAAGCGAAATGCACTCGCTTATTTATTTTTTATGTCATCTAAAAATTTGTTTGGGCGCTGCAGAGGCTCTGTGGTAAAGTCGTTCCAATTGAATTTACTGCCCGTGCAGTCTACATTCATCTTCGCATACTGGTGCACGAGTAGACACAGCGTGCAGTCAGAATATGTGTAGCTACCACAATAGACTATCAAGAAAGTCCAATGCCATGTGGAGACAATGAGCAGGACGAGACGACAGACGGAATGAAATGCAACGTCAAGACTGATGACGTATGGAAAGGAAATCGACTGCCCTTTGCTAAGTACGTAGGGGCAGTGGTGGGGTCAAACTGACGGCAGGCCATCCAGGCAGCGGCTAGACCAGCAGCTGCGCGTGGCAGCTGACTAGAGGCCAGAGGCTGGAGGCTGTCTAGGGCAGAGGCGGCGGCGGCGGCGGCTGATGCCCCCGCAGGTGCGCGCCGCCGGCCGCGGAATGCCGCCTCACGCGCGCCGCCACGCCGCCGCCGCCGCCTGCGTTCCTCGCGGCTGCCGCCGTCACAGGCGCCGCGTGCCCCCGGACTCTGGCTGTCGCGCGGGCTGCGTGTAGCCGTATATCGACGCCGCCAGCCGGCCTGCTATCTGCTCAGCGTCCGCCGCATGCCGGGTTTATCCGACAACTCATTAGCGGTTCTCGTGGGCCGTCGTTTCTCCAGTTCAAATTATGTGTGATCCGCTGGAACTCTGTACTGACCAGCGAAGAAGGCGGAAACACCGAAAGGAAAAGCTTAGCGGTTGTTAGGTTACCGAGCAACGCAACATAAAATTCTAGACTACATCGTTTAACAATGTAGGGAACCACAAAAGACAAGTAAAGCAGAGAAAGACTTCAGTTTTAGCTTATTTGTTGAGCTCAGGTACACGTGGATAAATGAATACACCACCGCAGGCTACGAAATAAGTGAAATGTGATGTCTAAAATAAAAAGTGCTCCTTCCATTTTTACATCGGCCACTTTAACTTCTAGGTTATTTATTTGAACCCTGTAGCCTACGAAGTTCATGGAAACGTAGCAATAGGGATTCTACAAATACAATAGTCCTCGTGTCTTGCAATGCAAATATGGTACTGGACATTTTCTTTCTTCATTCGCTGTTTTTCTAGATGCTAAAACAGACCTAATGTGTGCAAACAAAGTTGTGTCTACTAGTATAATCCATAATACAGCAACAAAAATTAATTTTAAACTGTTTTAGCTTATTTCAGCATTAGCTTCGACTACATTCCATTATTCTCGTTTTACTTTTGTTGATATTCGTGTTATATCTTCCTTTCAAGACACTGTCCATTGCGTTCAACTGCTCTTCCTAGTCCTTTGCTGTTTCTGACAGAATTACAATGTCATCGGCAAACCTCTAAGTTTTTATTTCTTCAAAAAATGGTTCAAATGGTTCTGAGCACCATGGGACTTATAATCTGAGGTCATCAGTCCCCTAGAACTAAGAACTACTTAGACCGTACTAACCTAAGGACATCACACACATCCATGCCCGAGGCAGGATTCGAACCTGCGACCGTAGCAGTCGCGCGGTTCCGGACTGAAGCGCCTAGAACCGCTCGGCCAGCACGGCCGGCTTTTATTTCTTCTCTCCGGACTTTAATTTCTTTACCAAACTTTTCTTTTATTTCCTTTACTGCTTGCTCAGTGTATAGATGCAGTAACATCTCACTCCTTGCTTCCCTTTCATGCCCCTCGACAAATAGACCCAGTAAATAATTGAGGATATAGGCTGAAGAGATTGACACACGAGAGGAATTCACGGTGGGCCCCGTTAAACCAGTCAGAATACTGATGAAAAGAAAAGGGACGAGCAGAAGACATGGTGAAGCTGCATCCTCACAGTATTTTACAATATATCCCAGGAAGACATACATTTGGCCATCACAAGGTAGCAGTTCGGAAGAGGCACAGAAGACAGTCAAGATAATAGCAGTAAATAACGAGTAAGGCACTGACCGGGGTAATTAACTGTGTACCATGACTATATTGAACTGCATGCTGGAGAGATGCTTAAACTGAATGTGTGTCCGTAGTAAGGAAGTGGTACAAATTAAATGCGAAACGATACGAGTATATTGTCTGAGAAGAAAGTGATCATTCAGGAAGGGATGAAGAAACGAAATGTAAATTCACACTCTGAGACAATATGTGATTTTATTTTAGAGATTACAAAATCAAGTCAGCTTCACAAACTTGGCAATATGAGCCCACTTACGACGCTGCACCCCTGCGGCCTAGATGCAAGTACTGATTCGGTTGGAACACATTTTGTATTGTGGGCATCTACAGCTGCAGAATTTTAATTATGATGGAAAAGACAGCTTCAGCTGTACGATAAATATTATTCATGATTCAAGTAATTTCGTGGCGTTAAAGCCCCATCTTCAGCGATACGTGTCTACTGGTTATCGTTTGAACTAAGTTATGAAATAAATATGTATCTACCGGATGTGTTTTGAAATAATTTTTGAAATACACTGATCAGCCAGAACAGTATGACCGCCCATCTAAATGTCCACCCTCGGTACGGATAACAGCGGGGACGCGTCATGGCATGGAAGCAATGAGGCCTCGGTAGGTCACTTCTGCAAACACAAGCTACCTAATTGCCGCAAATTCCTGCGAGAGGTGTAATGAGTTCTGACGCGACGTTCGCTCACATCCCAGATGTATTCAATCGGGTTCAGACCTGGCGAGTTGGGGCGGCCAGCGCATCAATTGGAACTCGTGGCTATGTTCCTCGTACCACTTCATCACAGTCCTGGCCTTATGACGTTATCTTGCTGGAAAATGCGACTGCTGTCGGGAAACATGGTCATCATGGAGGGGTGTTCGTCGTCTGGAACCAGTGTACGATACCCCTTGGCCGTCATGGTGCCTTGCAGGTGGCTGAATGGACCCATGGATGCCCACGTGAACGTTCCCTAGAGCATAATGGAGCCGCCACCAGATAGCCTCCATTCTGAAGTTCAGGTGTCAAGGAGCTATACTCCTGGAAAACGAGTCATTTACGCCCTCCCATCGTCATGATCAAGAAGGTATTCGAATCTGTCGGACGATGCAACGCTTTGACACTGCGCTGACGTCCAGTGCTGATGCTCTTGTGCCAATCTCAGTAGTAGTCGAAGATGTCAAGGTGTTAACATTGGCGCAGGCGTGGGTCATCAGCTGTGAACGCCCATCGTTAGGAGTGTTTGGTACACTGTGTGTTCAGGCACACTTGTACTCTGCGCAGCATTAAAATCTGATGTTAGTTCCGCCAAACCTACGTTTCTAGCATTTGTAGACTTAGAGAAAGCTTTTGACAATGTTAACTGGAATACTCTCTTTCAAATTCTGAAGGTAGCAGGAATAAAATACAGGGAGCGAAAGGGTATTTACAATTTGTACAGAAACCAGATGCCATTTATAAGGCATGAAAGGGGAGCAGTGGTTGGGAAGGGAGTGAGGTAAGGTTCTAGCCTCTCCCCGATGTTATTCAATCTGTATATTGAGCAAGCAGTAAAGAAAACAAAAGAAAAATTCGGAATAGGAATTAAAATCCATGGAGAAGAAATAAAATTTTTGAGGTTCACCGATGACATTGTAATTCAGTCAGAGACAGCAAAGGACCTGGAAGAGCAGTTGAACAGAACGGACAGTGTCTTGAAAGGAGGATATAAGATGAATATCAATAAAAGCAAAACGAGGATAATGGAATGTAGTCGAATTAAATAAGGTGATGCTGAGAGAGTAAGATCATAAAATGAGACACTTAAAGTAGTAAAGGAGTTTTGCTATTTGGGGAGCAAAATAACTGATGATGGTCGAAGTAGAGAGGATATAAAATATAGACTGGCAATGGCAAGGAAAGCGCTTTGGAAGAAGTGAAATTTGTTCACATCGTTATAGATTTTAGTGTCAGGAAGTCGTTTCTGGAAGTATTTGTGTTAACTGTAGCCATGTATGGAAGTGAAATGTGAACGATAAATAGTTTAGACGAGAAGAGAATACAAACGTGGTGCTACAGAAGAATGCTGAAGATTAGCTGGCTAGATGACATAATTAATGAGGAGGTACTGAATAGAATTGGGGAGAAGAGGAGTTTGTGGCCCAACTTGACAAGAAGAAGGGAGCGGTTGGTAGGAGGTGTTCTGAGGCACCAAGGGATCACCAATTTAGTATTGGAGGGTAAAAATCATAGAGGGAGACAAAGAGATGAGTAGACTAAGCAGATTCAGAAGGATGTAGGTTGCAGTAGGAACTGGGAGATGAAGCAGCTAGCACAGGATAGAGTAGCATGGAGAGCTGCATCAAACCAGTCTTTGAACTGAAGACCACAACAACAACAAATGGAGATCTGCCACAGTTCTCCGCTTGTCATGTTTTACCAGTCTGCTCAGCCTACGATGTGCGACACCTATAATGAGTGGTGCCATGACGTCTGAACGTGGTTTAACATTGGTTTCGCCATGTGTTGAAGACACGCACCACAGCACTCCTCGAACATCCAAGTCGTCCAGTTTCCCAAATGCTCGTACGATCCTCCGGGCCATCACAATCCGCTCTCGGTGAAGCACTGACAGATCGCGCGCCTTCCCCACTCTTCACACGGACAGCACGCTCATTGATACTACATGCACCGTGCATGTGTCTGGCTAGCAGTCATTCCTCGCGAGGTGACGCTGCTGTCGGCTGGACGGGTTTATATCGATAGTAGGTCGGTGGCCATAATGTTCTGGCTGATGAGTATAAATATGAAACGTTGAAGGTGTGGCACTAACGCCGAGAAACTAGTCGGATCATAAATAAGTATTTATCGTACAGCCAAAGCGTGCTGCCCGACAAGCGTTATTCGATTGGAAAGGCTGTGTATTCTCCTGAGGCAAGATGGCGAACAACTGCTGTAATTGGTCATTGATATCCTGTATGCTGGCACCGGGAAGTGTAGTGGGACGCGAAATTGAAGCGTCACCCATCCACCAGTGTCAGCCCAGTTTGCAGGTGAATATAATTTTAATTTAGTGTTTTGTTTATGTATTTTTGTAATCTTTGTAATTGTCGTGAATTATCTAAAGTTTTGTATTTATTTTTTATGTTTCATGTACGGAGAGGACGGCGCAACGAACGGAGACAGTATCTTCACTGCCGGGGCCAGAGAGAAAATTGCTGGCCACTATACGTCGCGGGTCGACAGCCAGAGAGCAACAGAATATCCTGAAACCGAATTCTTGCGTCGTGCTTCTAAAAACTGAAAAAATAAGAATTTGTAATGTTTCTACAACAATGATGTCATAGAAAGTTTAATCTTCTTGTGAATGTTCAGTCCTATCTTGTCGAGGCTCAGGATCACGTCAATTTGTAGGAAGATAATAAACTAGTGGATGCTACTAAAGTTTAAATACGTGTTCCTAGAATTTATTTATCAAGAATTATCTTAATGAATTACGAATTTATTTGACAAGATTATTAACTTTGGCAACGTTCATCGCGAGTTTGAGTCTTGAAGGTTTATTCAATGTGGTTCTAATATTTATTAAAGCAGATATCTTGCATTAATATAATATCTGAGAAGAAACAAACGACATCTAAATTGAAAAAGTTTGCGCAAACCAATAGGACTGAGCGACGTAATTCTACGCATACGACTCAAATGATGATGTTTTAATTACAGTTACGTTCAAGAACCATTCAGAGATAATTTAAAAAGAATTTAAATAATTCTGAAGTGTGTTGTAATTGACGTAGGTGACGAAGTCTGCACATGGTCATATGTCAAAAGAAAATCATTTATACAAAACTTACGTCGTTACACTACAGAAGGACTTGACGTCCGAGCCGGTGCCACACGTGTTCTGCCAGTAACAGACCTGGGGATGTTGCTGGGCACGGAAATACCTCAACATCACGAAGACAGTTCATAGAGAAAGTACATGTACATGAACACTGTCATTTTGAAAATCCCTCCCCCTCCCCCTCCATATGGGCGCTTGAGAGGTAATGCATGAAGACGCAGCATGTCGATGACGTACGGTACGAATCACTACCAACCATGACCTGTACTTGTAGTCTGTGGTTCCACAGACCACGGCGCTAGTATTAATACCACTGTGCCTCTCCAAAACAACGGAACACTGCAAGTCTAGTAGCTACCATACCCACTTATCATGGTCAGCCAAGAGAATTCAATGCTGAAGAGAAGCTGACGCTATTCATTAGCGCTCAGGCTTCCCAGTCACGGCACTACTTCAGACACAATCGTATTTAATATTTGAAGAATTACTTATTTTGAACCGATGACCAGTTTCAACAGTACTTCACTGTCATCGCCGGATCTCATCTCTCAAAAGTATGTCAAAGTACTACTGAAGTTGGTCATGAATTCAAAATAAATATTCAAAAGCGATCTTAGCTCTCAAGTATTTCTTGAAATATTACTATTTGCAATCGACATCTGACCAGAATGTAATACGTTGTTGTGGAGCAATAACATAAAGTCACAAAGAATCGCATTTAGTGCTGGAGGCTACTAGTCTCCTCAAATGATGCCGCATCACGGCGTAGGTGCGTGTGTGTTGGCAGTGGACAACCCAGCCGGCAGCTGCCTGGCTGAACTAGCGAGGCGTACAGACCTGGACTGACTGAGCTGGTCCCAGTGTGGGCAGCTCAGCTACTGCTGTGCTCTGGTGTCTCTCTCTGCCCCCCTGTACCTCGTCGCAAGCACAACAGACGAGCGTCGCCCTGGCGCCTGCAGCCTGTTCTCTACATCCACGTCTCTACATACACGTCTCTCAGTCACTCTCAAGTGCGTCGCTGCAGGGACATTTTATTATGCTGTTTGTTAAGTATTCACGGGTGCAACGGGGTGAGAACGAGCGCTTGTGCGACCTCCGTGCGAGCTGTTATTCCCCCGGTTATCTGCATAATGTCTAACGGATACATACACTCCTGGAAATGGAAAAAAGAACACACTGACACCGGTGTGTCAGGCCCACCATACTTGCTCCTGACACTGCGAGAGGGCTGTACAAGCAATGATCACACGCACGGCACAGCGGACACACCAGGAACCGCGGTGTTGGCCGTCGAATGGCGCTAGCTGCGCAGCATTTGTGCACCGCCGCCGTCAGTGTCAGCCAGTTCGCCGTGGCATACGGAGCTCCATTGCAGTCTTTAACACTGGTAGCATGCCGCGACAGCGTGGACGTGAACCGTATGTGCAGTTGACGGACTTTGAGCGAGGGCGTATAGTGGGCATGCGGAAGGCCGGGTGGACGTACCGCCGAATTGCTCAACACGTGGGGCGTGAGGTCTCCACAGTACATCGATGTTGTCGCCAGTGGTCGGCGGAAAGTGCACGTGCCCGTCGACGTGGGACCGGACCGCAGCGACGCACGGATGCACGCCAAGACCGTAGGATCCTACGCAGTGCCGTAGGGGACCGCACCGCCACTTCCCAGCAAATTAGGGACACTGTTGCTCCTGGGGTATCGGCGAGGACCATTCGCAACCGTCTCCATGAAGCTGGGCTACGGTCCCGCACACCGTTAGGCCGTCTTCCGCTCACGCCCCAACATCGTGCAGCCCGCCTCCAGTGGTGTCGCGACAGGCGTGAATGGAGGGACGAATGGAGACGTGTCGTCTTCAGCGATGAGAGTCGCTTCTGCCTTGGTGCCAATGATGGTCGTATGCGTGTTTGGCGCCGTGCAGGTGAGCGCCACAATCAGGACTGCATACGACCGAGGCACACAGGGCCAACACCCGGCATCATGGTGTGGGGAGCGATCTCCTACACTGGCCGTACACCACTGGTGATCGTCGAGGGGACACTGAATAGTGCACGGTACATCCAAACCGTCATCGAACCCATCGTTCTACCATTCCTAGACCGGAAAGGGAACTTGCTGTTCCAACAGGACAATGCACGTCCGCATGTATCCCGTGCCACCCAACGTGCTCTAGAAGGTGTACGTCAACTACCCTGGCCAGCAAGATCTCCGGATCTGTCCCCCATTGAGCATGTTTGGGACTGGATGAAGCGTCGTCTCACGCGGTCTTCACGTCCAGCACGAACGCTGGTCCGACTGAGGCGCCAGATGGAAATGGCATGGCAAGCCGTTCCACAGGACTACATCCAGCATCTCTACGATCGTCTCCATGGGAGAATAGCAGCCTGCATTGCTGCGAAAGGTGGATATACACTGTACTAGTGCCGACATTGTGCATGCTCTGTTGCCTGTGTCTATGTGCCTGTGGTTCTGTCAGTGTGATCATGTGATGTATCTGACACCAGGAATGTGTCAATAAAGTTTCCCCTTCCTGGGACAATGAATTCACGGTGTTCTTATTTCAATTTCCAGGAGTGTATGTCGTGGTAGATGGGTGTGGGAGGGAGAGTGGGGGGGGGGGGGGGGGCTGAAGCAGGGGAAATGGGAATATTAGCACTTCCTAACCTCATAGAGGGTTCTTGACATTTTCTACAGATCTCTCGCAGTATATACTGCGCATGTTTCGAGTGCCTGGAAATCCACATTTCCCACCATTTCTGTTTCTCTCTCTCTCTCGCCAGACGAACAAGCCAGTGGCTATTGGCACCGCCATTCTTTATACACGCTCGATGTGTACTTTTAATTTGACGTGATATGGGGCCCACATAAGGGAGCAGTATTCCAGTAGAGGGCGTAGAAATGTTTTACATGACTGTGTTTTTATGTGTCTTAGTACATCTACATCTACAGGGTGTTTCAAAAATGACCAGTATATTTGATACGGCAATAAAAACTAAACGAGCAGCGATAGAAATACACCGTTTGTTGCAATATGCTTGGGACAACAGTACATTTTCAGGCAGACAAACTTTCGAAATTACAGTAGTTACAATTTTCAACAACAGATGGCGCTGCGGTCTGGGAAACTCTATAGTACGATATTTTCCACATATCCACCATGCGTAGCAATAATATGGCGTAGTCTCTGAATGAAATTACCCGAAACCTTTGACAACGTGTCTGGCGGAATGGCTTCACATGCAGATGAGATGTACTGCTTCAGCTGTTCAATTGTTTCTGGATTCTGGCGGTACACCTGGTCTTTCAAGTGTCCCCACAGAAAGAAGTCACAGGGGCTCATGTCTGGCGAATAGGGAGGCCAATCCACGCCGCCTCCTGTATGTTTCGGATAGCCCAAAGCAATCACACGATCATCGAAATATTCATTCAGGAAATTAAAGACGTTGGCCGTGCGATGTGGCCGGGCACCATCTTGCATAAACCACGAGGTGTTCGCAGTGTCGTCTAAGGCAGTTTGTACCGCCACAAATTCACGAAGAATGTCCAGATAGCGTGATGCAGTAATCGTTTCGGATCTGAAAAATGGACCAATGATTCCTTTGGAAGAAATGGCGGCCCAGACCAGTACTTTTTGAGGATGCAGGGACGATGGGACTGCAACATGGGGCTTTTCGGTTCCCCATATGCGCCAGTTCTGTTTATTGACGAAGTCGTCCAGGTAAAAATAAGCTTCGTCAGTAAACCAAATGCTGCCCACATGCATATCGCCGTCATCAATCCTGTGCACTATATCGTTAGCGAATGTCTCTCGTGCAGCAATGGTAGCGGCGCTGAGGGGTTGCCGCGTTTGAATTTTGTATGGATAGAGGTGTAAACTCTGGCGCATGAGACGATACGTGGACTTTGGCGTCATTTGGACCGCAGCTGCAACACGGCGAACGGAAACCCGAGGCCGCTGTTGGATCACCTGCTGCACTAGCTGCGCGTTGCCCTCTGTGGTTGCCGTACGCAGTCGCCCTACCTTTCCAGCACGTTCATCCGTCACGTTCCCAGTCCGTTGAAATTTTTCAAACAGATCCTTTATTGTATCGCTTTTCGGTCCTTTGGTTACATTAAACCTCCAGTGAAAACTTCGTCTTGTTGCAACAACACTGTGTTCTAGGCGGTGGAATTCCAACACCAGAAAAATCCTCTGTTCTAAGGAATAAACCATGTTGTCTACAGCACACTTGCACGTTGTGAACAGCACACGCTTACAGCAGAAAGACGACGTACAGAATGGCGCACCCACAGACTGCGTTGTGTTCTATATCTTTCACATCACTTGCAGCGCCATCTGTTGTTGAAAATTGTAACTACTGTAATTTCGAAAGTTTGTCCGCCTGAAAATGTACTGTTGTCCCAAGCATATTGCAACAAACGGTGTATGTCTATCGCTGCTCGTTTAGTTTTTATTGCCGTTTCAAATATACCGGTCATTTTTGAAACACCCTGTACATGGATACTCTGCAAATCACATTCAAGTGCCTGGCAGAGGGTTCATCGAACCACCTTCAAAACCACCTTCGCGATTCTCTATTATTCCAATCTCGTATAGCGCGTGGAAAGAATGATCACCTATATCTTTCCCTACGAACTCTGATTTTCCTTATTTTATCGTGGTGATCGTTCCTCCCTATGTAGGTCGGTGTCAACAAAATATTTTCGCATTCGGAGGAGAAAGTTGGTTATTGGAATTTCGTGAGAAGATTCCGTCGCAACGAAAAACGCCTTTCTTCTAATGATTTCCAGCCCAGATCCTGTATAATTTCTGTGACGCTCTCTCCCATATTTCGCGATAATACAAAACGAGCTGCCTTTCTTTCAACTTTTTCGATGTACTCCGTCAGTCATATCTGGTAAGGATCCCACACCGCGCAGCAGTATTCTAAAAGATAACGGACAAGCGCAGTGTAGGGAGTCTCCTTAGTAGGTCTGTTACATTTTCTAAGTGTCCTGCCAATAAAACGCAGTCTTTGTTTAGCCTTCCCCGCAAGATTTTCTGTGTGTTCCTTCCAATTTAAGTTGTTCGTAATTGTAATACTTAGGTATTTAGTTGAATTTACGGCTTTTAGATTAGACTGATTTATCGTGTAACCGAAGTCATCTGACGGTCAATTAGTGATCTTTATCTATGATTTTGGTTAAGAACAGGCAACAGTGGGACTTGTATTTATTAAGTACTAATTCGTATTAATTTCTTTGTAACATCCAGTGATGCTAGTATTGTGCCCCGTAAGTAAAACGGACACCCTATATACCCTACACACTCAGTGTTGCCGCCTATCAGCTATTAGTGGTTATTCGCGCCAGTGGTGTGCTGGAGCGAAATACGGTTGGCATCCCTGCACACGCCTGTGTTTAATGCGTAGCTGCTGGAAGTTTCATTGTTGTAAGTCTGTTAGTTGTTGTTCAATGCTGTATTCAGTAGAACATTATGTTGTACAGTTTACTAATTTCGAGATGGCAGAGTTAGAGGAGCAACGTGTATGCATTAAAACTCAAGAAAACCTTTACAAGGAAATAGCAAATGGCGCAGGAAGCCTAAGGTGGTGAGTGCTTAAACCGTGTTCGGTTCCGAATGTTTCACACCGTTTAAAAATGGCTGGATGGAAGTTAAACATGATCCTTGTTTAGGTCACCCTTCGACGATCCTTATCTCAGGAGCGTCAACGAAATTGTGCGTGACAATCGAATACTGACTGTCCGAGAGATTCCAGAAGCATGTAACATTGCAGTTGGATCGTGTCATGAAATCCTGACACAGCATCTTGGAATGCATCGTGTTGCCGCCAAGTTCGTCCCACGGCTCATGAGTCAAGACTGGAAAGACCTTTGTCTCCCATTCTGTGAAGAGCTTTTCGATCACGCAAATTGAGAACGAGATGTTCTTTAAGAGAATCATAACTGGTCATGAGACTTGGGTCTACAGTTATGATGTTGATACCAAGGTTCAGGCCGGCCGCTGTGGCCGAACGGTTCTAGGCGCTTCAGTCCGGAACCGCGCGACTGCTACGGTCGCAGGTTCAAATCCTGCCTCGGGCATGGAAGTGTGGGATGTCGTTAGGTTAGTTAGGTTTAAGTACTTCTACTTCTAGGGGACTGTTGACCTCAGATGTTAAGTCTGATAGTGCTTAGAGCCATTTGGCCAAGGTTCAGTCTTCACAATGGGTCGGGAAAGATTCTCCAAGACGGAAAAAAGCTCTTCAGGTCAGGTCAAATATCAAAGCAATGCTGAAAGTTTTCTTCGACTTTGAAGGATTAGTTCATTATCAATTCGTGCCACAGGGACAATCTCTCAATCGACGGTCGCAACGCCTGCGAGAAAATGAGAGAAGGAAATGGCCTGAAAAATGATGAGACAATTCATGGCTCTTGCCAACACGATAACGCACCTGCATTTTATCTCTGTTGGCCCGTCACTCTTGCATAAAAAACGAAATCACTGTGCTGTCTCATTCTCTGTACTCTCGTGAACTGGCCCCTGTGGACTTTCTTTATTTCCAAAGATGAAAATCCCTCTGAAAGTGCGAAGATTTGCAGCGATAGACCTGATAAAAGATAATTCGCAGACGACATTTCGCGCGATCCATCAAGAGCCGTACTAAAACTGCTGGAAGTGGAAACAGCATTGGGGGCGGTGTATCTATTGTGGGAGGACAGTATTTTGAGTATTTCGAAGGAGACAATGCACGCCAGACAAAAAGTAAGCTCAGAAAAAAACTTGTGGACAAAGTTCCGGAATTTTTTGAACAGAGTTCGTAGATCAGTTGCACTTCTTTTTGTGAAGATGGGTGTGATCTGTGTCCTTTTCCAGTTATGGGAACGTATCTCTGCTCATGGAATTTTCGGGGAAGTATGGTCGAGAGCAGTTGCAATTCTCTCGTCGATTCTGTACAGAACTTGACAGCCACTCTAGCGGGTATTTGGCCCTTATTGAGTTTTACCGATGCTAAATTGCTTATCAGCAGCACTAGAATTTCACCGAGCCAGCTACAACGTCCTTCAGAAATATGAGGAGAGTGGCTGGTGTTATTTCCTGCAGTGAGCTGCTGACAATGGAAACTGCTACTAACAAATTTAGAGACCTGCCCTTTTTTGTGAGGGTTGGCCAATATGAGGGCTTCACAATTCTGGGAAACGTCCCTACGTGAGGACAACACTACAGGGATGCAGCTCTGCGGCGACTCAACTGAAATTCTAAATCTGAAAGCTCAGATGGGGAGAGAAGTGGCAGTTTCTAAAACTCACAATGCAACCCATATGAGGATTACACCAGCTCATAACTACGTCAATACAAACGGAATATCACAAGGATAATCTCTCAAGAGAGTAACTCTCTGTGACATTAGTTTAATAATCACACACTGATGACCGAACAATGCTAACAAACCACACCTTCGTTCTTTGTTTGCAATGGCGATACCAGGTGGAATATGTTTAACGCACCTCTCTGCCATCAAATACTGCTCACATTTGATGAATGGTTTCCGCAGTTGGAACTCTTCACATTGAGCAGGCTGTTATAGGCTTTTGCCTTTTTAGCTATTTCTATGGAGTCCGTAATATTGGTGTTTAACATGAGTAGTTTACCTGCTCCTGCCTCACATCAACATGTGTAGGAACACTATTCCTTCTAATCTGATAATCCTTGCTGCTCGAAACAGATCTGTAAGTGAGTGTTGTCTAACATGTATGATAAGGCATTTTTGGAGACATTTTAGAACAGAAGGATGAGGGATGCGACTCTTAAAATATATCTGGCATGCTAGTGGATTGTTTGATTTTAGATAATCAGCGTACATACTGACAGATGTATGTTTATTTGAGTACATCATTCATTAGCGTTTCTAACACTCCAGCGATTCTTACAGTCTGGTCCCCACCACTTGGCACACAGGGATTGCCGTGACTGTGTGAAGAAGTGTTTACGTTCTGACCCTGCCAGGTAGGGAGCATGAATTGCGGAATTGGTTGGACATCAGAAGAACGGTTAATGTGCCTTCGTGAAAGAGTTTCACTACCAGGTAATTTAGTTTAGTGAGAGTAGGTAGCCTACTTTTAGAACAAACAATCTGTTCCCTGTACGATTACACTGTCTTTATTATCATGTTGTTTACAAAATGGTTCAGAATAGAAATTGTTTACTAATAATAAAATTTAAAAAAGGGCACGCGAGTCTTCATACAAGCATCAGATAGTTTTATATGACAATGTTTCGCTACATAAATGACCTTGTGGATGACATCGGAAGTTCACTGAGGCTTTTTGCAGCTGATACTGTGGTGTATCGAGAGGTTGTAACAATGGAAAATTGTACTGAAATGCAGGAGGATCTGCAGCGAATTGACGCATGGTGCAGCGAATGGCAATTGAATCTCAATGTAGACAAGTGTAATGTGATGCGAATACATAGAAAGATAGATCCCTTATCATTTAGCTACAAAATAGCAGGTCAGCAACTGGAAGCAGTTAATTCCATAAATTATCTGGGAGTGCGCATTAGGATTGATTTAAGATGGAATGATCATTTAAAGTTGATCGTCGGTAAAGCAGATGCCAGACTGAGATTCATTGGAAGAATCCTAAGGAAATGCAATCCGAAAACATAGGAAGTAGGTTACAGTACGCTTGTTCGCCCACTGCTTGAATGCTGCTCAGCAGTGTGGGATCCGTACCAGGTAGGTTTGATAGAAGATATAGAGAAGATACAACGGAGAGCAGCGCGCATCGTTACAGGATCATTTAGTAATCGCGAAAGCGTTACGGAGATGATGTATAAACTCCAGTGGAAGACTCTGCAGGAGAGACGCTCAGTAGCTCGGTACGGGCTTTTGTTAAAGTTTCGAGAACATATCTTCACCGAAGAGTCAAGCAGTGTATTGCTCCCTCCTACGTATATCTCGCGAAGAGACCAGGAGGATAAAATCAGAGAGATTAGAGCCCACACAGAAGCATGCCGACAATCCTTCTTTCCACGAACAATACGAGACTGGAATAGAAGGGAGAACCGATAGAGGTACTCAAGGTACCCTCCGCCACACAGTCAGGTGGCTTGCGGAGTATGGATGTAGATGTAGATACACAATGAGTTGAAACTAACAACTAGGAATAGAAATAAAATCTTCACAATTGGGTTCTGTAATATACTATACTTAAACAACGTTAATTAACGTTGTTGGACAATCATTCATAATTGACTTTCAACACTACAATTTTGCTTGGTTGAATTTAACACAAAGGAGGGTTTAGAATACAACTTCAAACCAAACACTGAACTGGATGAAGAGGCACACTTGTGAAACCATCTGTAACATACTCCCTGTACGGCTGCAATTCGTCATTTGTCTTTGCTGTACGGTGTGTCATTAGATGTGCAGGACGGCGGATGACGCATCTGCTCTGCACTACCTGTCAACCTATAAAACTGCTTATTCTTGACTGAAGTGTCAGTCACATACTCTTACCGAGCTCATCAGTGAAGCAGAAGACTGTTTGTCCCTCGCCTCTCTATGATGACTGTGTACATTTCTTCTCCCCTCTCTGTGAAAACTACTACCGTCCTCCAAAAATTGGAGTCTGCCAACCAAACCGCTACGTACAGGAATTATTTCTGCTACTCTGAAAACATTCCTTTCAGTCATCCTATCCACCAACTCGACCTCCGTAAAGAAGTGACTTAAAGGGTGTAATCTCCTTCCTCTTGAAGTATCCAGACTTTTCTGCAACTAAGAGGATTCTGCACCAGGCCCAAGCATGTGAGTGCTGTGTACCGTGTTAACTAAAGATTTCTTTCTCAGCCTCTGAAAACGCCACCCATCCCATTAGTGTGAACTGCACAGTCGCCTATCCCTTGGGACACCTGAGGCAGTAAACACGCCGTTGGCCCCCAGTGGCGAAACAAGCAAGGCAACTCCGTCAAGACCCTTGCCGTGCCCGTTCCGACTGTGATATTTATGACCCATATCTATCCTTTGTCGTGGGTCTGCAAAGCAGTTTATAGAGAAAAATGTTGCCTCCTCTCCATTCCAGGTCTGCATTGCTACCAGAATGAATGTACTTGCAAATGGAAAAAGGGAATGCTTAGTATCATATTCCAATCAGCACAGTACACTTTCATTATCATTTGATATGCAAATTAAATCTGTTATAGCCAAAGTGTGGGATGTGAATTATCATTCGAATTATCTCATCGAGGAGATGCCCATGGAAGGTGGTAAAGTGGACTGTCACCTTATCTGTTATCAATGGAAGGTAGTTGAAGAGGATTGCCGCCTCACATAACCTCCCCCTTCCTAGTTAATTTGGAGCTCGGATTAGAGAAGGATTGAGGCATTGACTAAAGCAGTGCCAAATTAGGTAAATGTCTCAGTCTTATTACTGAGGCTTCTTCTGCTTTGCCCAATTGTCTTGTCATTAGTTAGGTTGGTTCAAATGGCTCTGAGCAGTATGGGACTTAACTTCTGAGGTCATCAGTCGCCTAGAATTCAGAACTACTTAAACCTAACTAACCTAAGGACATCACACACATCGATGCCCGATGCAGGATTCGAACCTGAGAACGTAGCGGTCGCTCGGCTCCAGACTGTAGCGCCTAGAACCGCACGGTCACAACGGCTAGCATAAGTTAGGGTGAGTCATCTTACAATATTACTTACCTTTACTACATAAAAGTTTCAAAGAAGTGATTGGCAAGGTCTTTCACCGTATCTTAATGTTGTTATACTGAAATATTATTTGTTCATGAACTAAGTGTCCACAATTATTATTTAGCTTTTTGATGACTCTTTATAAGTAATTACACTAGAATATCTCACACTTGAATCAGTATCTCACGCATCCTTTAACTAGTCTAATTATATTTCAAATTAGCGAAAAGGAAAGCCAACATTCATTCCGTTTATCGGTAATGATGTTGCGTATGATTGAAGTCGAGGGAAGCCTTATCTAATTTATCATATTTTTTCTCAACCCTTCACATTACATGTGCATTGTCTCTCTATACCTGTATATGGAATATTATTAGTTTCGACGTCGTTGATGGTAAACACGACGTATGTCTGTAAAATAATTGAAGATAACAAGGGTACATGACTACATGAAATATTTGAAGTCACAAAAGTATGCATTTACGTAAAATAATTAAAGTTTAAAAGGTATATATCACATCACACAATAGATTATATATCGACATGCAGGTGACATTGAGATAATGTTTCTTGACAGTTATAGAGGACAAGTTTTTCCTTAGGTGATTTGGTACTGAGATAAACTTTTTTCCAATACTGCAGTTGCATTCTTATACTTATTTGTGAACTGTGGTGTACAGTTCCCAGTGTACTCCTACACTTATATATCGAGTGTTATATATAGTTTCCACTGTACTCATACATTTATTTCTGGACTGCAGTATATAATTTATGTCGTATGTATATACTTATTTGTAAATGCAGTTCGCATTTCCCATTGCACTCTTACACTTATTAGAGGAGTGTGGTTTACAGTTCCCATTGGACTCGTTCGCTTATTTGTGGGCTGCGGTGCATAGTTCCTGCATGTTGAGTTGCTGTGTGGACCGCAGTCTGTTGTCACAACTCTCAGGACCTTGTTTTGATGTGGTAGAAATGTGCGTAATGACATATGACGATGATTCTAATTGTATGTAGATGCAGAACACGGTACGAGCTTTGCTGGTAGTGTTCCATGGTAGACTATCAATTAGATGTGTGTTTGCACAGACATCAGTATGACTTCAACAGTAGAATTGTATTACCAGGCTCATCGCTTTTGTTATGTAACAAATCATTGTTTTTTGATGATTTGCCGACAGTTCCATTGTATAAAGACCAGCAGCAGTTGTTTTTTGATGTTTACTATTTGATAGTTAGACTACTATGTGTTCATAGTATTGGTTGAGCATTAATTTGAAGTGTTACGAAGTTTTTGCGTGGTGTTGTAACATATTTGACTTTTGAGATAATAGGAGCGGACTATGGAAGATAAATCTTCATTCTACTAGCCCAGATCCTCCTTCTACTCCGTCAGGGTCTTTTCTTCTTTTCTTGCAGCAATTTCTGCTTTTCTTATTTGTATTTTCATTCTTCTTGAGCTGTGATAGGGTGTGATTTCATAATATGTAAGTTGACAATACACACAACTTTGCCAGGTTTTATGTGGTTTTTTTATAGGATTAAAGAGATGTTCATGGTGATCTTCGAACTCTTTGCTTAACACCATGCTATTGCGTAGCGCTCCTGTTCCAATATCTGCTGTTACATTATGTGTCGTTTTTCATCGGTTGCCGAAGGTTGTTGTTCTCTGGTGTAGTTCCTATTTGAAGTAAGGTTGCACGCCACCCATTCTTGAGTTCATTCACCTTGATACTGCTCCTTTTTTGATACATTGCTGCTTGTATTTTATTGCTCGTAAACTGTCATGTCATTTGCTACCTGTGATGGGTAATCGATGTCTCCACCTTTTTCCTGCACTGTCTCCTTCATGTTCTGCTATGTTGTCCCGCGAACGTTGCGCCCCTGGCTCAAAGTTTCAATAATTTTGTCCTCTTGCTTGTGTCCGCAGCTCGTGTTTACAATTTTGTATGCAAACTTCACACTTAATCTATGGGATAATCAAGTTTTAAGTAGCAAATCGCTCAGGACTTTCATAATAGGTTATATGTAAAATTGTTAAAAGTACTTACTGTAACCCTATTACACCATTGCCATTCATTTTATACTTTAAACGGAGGGCGCTTGATTCTTCAAGTTTTGCATACCATTTAATGCGCTCAGGTTCACTCATCTTCCTAGTTCATAGTTTATGACTGAATGGTGTTCATGACATATTGTAATTTGCATGCCGTTAGCATTCGTTTTCTACTTGTACTTAGTTGTTAGCTGTGCCTACTCAATAAGTTCTTAGTTACGCTTTGATCGTGTCTTCTCTCCATCCACACCGACGATCGTCCATCCACTCTCCACCTGTATGTTTTTGTCTGGAACAGAGAGTATGCTCTCGCCTCTTCCTGGCATATACGTAGATTTGGTTTTTGTCCCTTCCATAGGTCTAATCACACAACTGAGTCATTACCTGTACTTTTATCTTACTGTATTGGTTTTATCTACTATTTAGTAAGTTCTCCTCACACTTATATACACATTCCCCTTATTTCCATTCTCTGCTTGACTCATGTCCACCTAAAAAATAGATTGTTCATGTGAACGCCACATGCTGTTTTAAATATGTATTTCGTCTTCTGCCTCCCAAAATTTGGCCCTTCCAATCAGTCACCTCAGCCGCCTCTCCCTTGGGACACGTCAGGCTGTAATTATGCCATAGGGCCCTGTGGTGTAACAAGCTATGCGACTCTGTAGACACCTGTTCCTCGTTCCTCGCGGCTGTGATATTTACAGCCCAACACTTTCCTTCAATACGAGTTTGCAATGTGAGTTTTAAAGGAAAAAGCTGCAGCATGGCTGATTGCCTCCTCTCTGTTCTAGGTCTGCACTGCTGCTGAAATGAATGTACATGCAGATGGGAAAATGCCGTACTTAATATCATATTGTGATTTGCGAAGTAGACTTTCATTATCATTTGATAGAGAAATTAAGTCTGTTACATCCAAATTATGGTCTGTGACATATCATTTGAATCGTCTTGTCTAGGAGATGCCCCTGGAACGATGGACTGCCACCTTATCTTTGCCCATTGAAGGTGGTAAAAAGTGGACTACCGCCTTACAAGTTTATCCACTCAACTAAGTACAGTCTTTTTACAATTTTTATATTCCATATTTATCATATTCTACTCGTACCAGTGCCTATGGGATGTGACCTGTGGGATGTGTCTTATTTGATACTAGCTTTCCATTTATTATCAGCAGCTTCTATTTCTTGAACGCTCCCCATCTTGCATGAAATCCATAGTAAGTTTGGCTGTGGGTCACTGCAAATATTCTGGTCTTTCCAAACATAGAAACGGATGGCTGAATTAATTGTTCGAATACACAGGACAGTATCATCAGCAGGGGGTGGGGTAGGGGGGGGGGGGGGGGGAAGAATCAAAGATCAAGAAGAGAAATGACGGTAGAGGAACCCAGGACTTTCTGTCTTGGCGAACGTTACTTGGAGGACGTAGGTGGAACAATACTTCCTGCCGAATTCGCGGGCGAGTGTTCCTATTGGTTGCTGGAAGTCCGCGGTAGAAACCTAAAACTCTTTGTAGAAAATATGTCACTTAAAACGGACAAACAAAGGATCCTTAGGTTGCGCTTTTGACGCGAGCCGATTGGGCTGTTGTGTTGTACCCGGATGTTAGGCGCATGACGAGCCAAAAAGTGCGCCCTCTCGTGGATGTCGGGTAGCGAACGAGTGACAGTTGGAGATGGGGCGAGCTACAGTCTGAACTTGTTGTTGCACCCCCACCCCCCGCAGCTAAGATAATCATTTTTTCTGCTATGTTATTTCCAAGTCTTCATTTTGTAGGGGGCAGTAGCGTTTAAGAACTTTACTTGTTCGCAGTTCAACTTACCTTCATGTAAAAGTAACTGTTAATAACTCTAAAGGTTCGAATTCACTCTTTTGCTTCGAGTTCCCAAGTCATCCATAAGGCAACAGAGTCAGAAATATATGAGGTATGGGTAAACACTGTGTTTGCCTCCATAAGGCCAGCTGTGCTGCTTGTTTGAAGTTGCACTAGGTTATGGAAATTATTTTATTTATTTTCAAGCCATAAATTCCTCCAGCTTTAATTAATCTCAGCGTGGCTATTGCAATGATGGGATATACCACCATTATCAATGTATCTGTTAAGAGAAAAATACGATTAGTGTCAGTTTTTTGCCTATTTTCAACCAGGAATACAGCTAAGATCACTAGTTTACCATAAGATCACCCCAAGCTACCCAACACTAAAATCATAGTCGGTATCTTATAATATTACTCTTTATTTATTCAACAACTGTCGTCAATTGTATGATCCGCTATGCATCAGCAGCTGTGACTTCCCCTAACAGTCGCTGTTGGAATTTATTTCAGAATAACTGAAGTATCAACTCGAAAAATCTTGATACTGGTGTTTGCGGTGTAGACATTTTCTACCACAGTGACGCCAAATGCTATTTCCCAAGTTATCTTATTCTTGCACATATTCTTCACTCTGAACTACTCAGAACCTGGCACTCTTTTACATGACATTTGCCTCCTATAACTAGTAACATGTAAGTTCTTTCATTTCACACTGAAAATATAGGTCTAGCAAAAGAAAATCTCTCATAACTTAAATGCGGCGATACTTACAGTAAAAGACAGCTACGGGAACTGGTAGCTGTGTTTTTACGTCGGGTTACTTGCGAAATTATGTAGCTTTTAAGCTACGGTAGCACAGTTAGTTCTGAACTTATGCAAATGAGCTGTAATGAATTATACTTTGCATTAACTACAAATGAGTGTAAGTAATTCTTCAATTACTTTTGATATTGAGTTAACATTGACAAAAAAGTCCTTTTTAAGGAAGTTATGTACTTAAACATTATTTTTCAAACAAACTGAACGAGACGTTCGTTCCAAGTCTTGAAAGCTATACAACTTTGTTAATACTTGATTGGGTTAGTTACATCTTACTGCCTTCAGTATGACAATTGTTGCATTGGACTTGCCGCAGCATCAGGGTAAAGAAAGTCTATCATACATTGCAGAGACACGGGGAGGGAGAGAGATATTGAAAAAGCGAGAAATGCGTGCTTGAACATAAATGCAGATGCTAGCCAAGCGTCCAGGCGTATTTGTTCATGAATGGCACCAGTGCAATGTCCTCAGTACATTGAAAGGGTCAGTCAAGGACATAATTGTGCTCTGCGTAGTTGTGAGGGCATTATGTCGGAGCTAAGTGAAATCGAATGTGCGCAGATTGTTGGTGCTCGTATGGTCGGTACCTACGTAACCAAGGGAGCCGAAAACGTTTGTGGTTTCAAGAAGCACTGAATCGAAAATTTACACCGCATACAGGGAAAGCGGGAAACATCATCCTATAAATTACAACACAGACGAAAGCGTGTGTTGAGTGGGTGCGACAACACGGTCACCGAAGAGAATTGTGACGAAAAATAAGAGGACAACAGATGAAAATCTCACTGCTGAACTGGATGTCGCAGTGGCGAACCCTGTCTGTAAGAAGACAACGCTAACGGAGTTCCAGAAGCAGGACGTTACAGGGCGAGGTGGAACTCCAGAACTGCTCGTCAGTAATGCAAATGTTCTTAACAAGAGAATATGGTGCTGAAGCCATAAAACCAGGACTGCAGAGCAATGGAAGCAAGTTATTTAGTCAGATTATTCTTGTTGGACACTGTTTCCAACTTCTGGCCCAGTTTACTTCCCAAGAATGACACATGACTGTGGTTCGGTGATGGTGTGGCAGCCATATAGTGGTACTCTATGATTGCATTAGTGCCAAAGATCATTTGATCGTTTTGGCTGGTCAGGTCCATCCGATGGTACAATAATCGATCCCAATCGTGATCCAGTCACCCAAGACGACAGAGCCCCTGTTCACGCAACTCGCGTTCTGAACGTGATGATGAGTTGTCGGATGTGACCCGGCCGCCACAGTCGACGGATCTCAATATTATTGAGCCTTTATAGTCTGCCTTCGAGAGAAGGGTGCGTGATCACTGTCCACCTCTATCCTTCCTAAGTGAACTTATCACTAACTTGCAGGAATAATAGTGTAAGATTTCCTTCAAAACCATAAAAGACCTGTATTTATCCATTCAGAGACGACTGGAAGCTGTTTTGAATGCCGCCGGGTTCTCTACACCGTTAGGCATGGTAGTATGTAGTGTTTATTGCTTTTCCAGAATTTTGACCACCCCCTGTACATCCACTTACAGATCTTCATCTACGCAAAACATATGTGTGGGAAGAAATACTTCGTGTACACATGTGTCTGCCTGTCGCTGTGCGAACGATTTCTAACAGTTAAGTAAACGGCTCAAGAATATTCCTAGTATTTGCCCTGAGAGGTGGGTGGCACTTCACATTTAACCATTGGTACAGGCTTCATATGTGATTCAAATCTTTTACTCCCACTTAATATGGATCCCATGCACTTGAGAACTATTCAAGTATCGGTCGTAAAACTATTCTGCACGCATTCACTTTTTATAGAGAAAGTCTCAATATCCTGCCATTTGCTTTACCTGCAACACCTTAACAAATGTAGGGAAACACCTCAATAAATTCACTGACCATGTCCTTCTATGTCACTACATGGAAGCTCATAAATTGCTTGGAACTGAAAAACTACAGGTAGTGCTGATATCGTAATTCATCAGTTTCTCCACTCAAATCACTAACACATTGTTCCATCTGACTCAGTTTACTTTCCTTCTTCTCCCTAGAATTTATTCTGTCTAGCATAGGTCCCGTTTTGTCAGAATTTTGCAAATTTTGTGTCATTTAAACCCTTTTTCCTGCGGTTGTGCCCACATATTTCTCCAATAGGTATACTGAATACACCTCCTCCCCCCTCTCAGTTTTCATCTGTTCCTCCTCTTGTCTGTCCACCTCATCCCCCCACCTCTACTTGTCTAACTCCCCCTCATCACTACCTCTTGTTTCTTCATCTCCTGCCTCCCCTCATTTTGTCGATTTCCTTCCCCATCTCTCTGATCGTATCTTCCTCCCCCATCCCTCTGACCATATTCTCCATTCCCTCTCACTTTCCATTTCCACCTCCTTCTCTACCTTTTCCACATGCGCTCCATCCATCTATACTTCCCACCTGTCTTAAGCATCTCCCACTCCCCCCCTCTGTCCTCCTCCCCCTTACTCTGTCCATCTCCTCCTCTCTTCTTCTCAACCTGTCCACCCATCCTCATTGGTGCATGTACCCCTTGCAATACATTTCAATAAAGCAGGCTGATAATACTCCCACAGCACAACTGTCATCCAGGGCTACATACTCATCAGTGGCTCGAAAATCATTTCTTTGCCCCTGACATACAGGCTATCGTGCAAAGCAAGTTGATGAAGAAGGTCGACTTCAACAGAACACGCCTGTAATGCAGGGAAGCCTACATGTCAGAGCTCAGGAAACCTTTTATTGCCCCTGACATAAAGGCTGTCCTGCACAACACATTGATTTGGCAAGCCAATACTTTTCCCACACAATCATGCTTGTCATGCAGGCTAGCCTATATACCAAGGGCTGAGAAAAATACGTTTTTGCCCTATCTCCGCTCTTATTGGTACACATGAGGTCTGCTGTTTCTGTGCCAAATTTGATTGAAATCTGTTGAGGAGTTTGGGAGGATGTCCTAGATATACACACATGCACATTCACTGTTATATATATATATATATATATATATATATATATATATATATATATATATATATATATATATTTCACAAATGCAGCATATGCAATGTCCTCAATACATTGCAACAATGTAGTTGTAAATTCATTAGGACAGAGTTACGTGAAGTCGAAAGTTGGCAAATTGTTACTGTCCATATGATGGCTGCTTTAATAACCAAGGTAACTGAAGCGTTTCGTGATTCAAGAGACACTGTAACGAAAATTTACATTGCATGCGGGGAAGGCAGAGAAATATAATGTGCTAACCCACAGACGAAAACGCGTTCTGAATGATCGTGACAGATTGCCATTGAAGAGGATTGTGACGAAACATGAGAGGACGACAGCTGCAAAAGTCATTGTAGAGCTGGATGTCACACTCATGAACCCTTTAAGCTCCAAAACAACGTGAAGGAAGCTCCACAAGCTGGGAATTGCAAAGCGAGCTTGAATTCCAAAAGCGCTCATCAGTGATGCAAACGCCTGTAGCAAGAAAACGTGACCCAAAGCGATAAAATCTGGGCTATCGAGCAATATAAGAATATCACTTGGTCGGATGACCCTTCTTTTGCTCACTTTCCAACTTCTTGCCGAGTTTACGCCAAAAGAGTGAAATATGCCTGGGGTTCGGTGATGATTTTGGCAACCATGTCTCGGCATTCCATGGACCCCACGGTTACTCCGCTATTTCAACTGATTTGGGCCATACCGCAGTACATTGTTTGCTGCCTAATGATAGTGCTGTGTTCCAGGAGGATAGGACCGCTGTTCACACAGCTCGAGCCGTCCAGGAGTGGTTTTTTGAGTATGAGGACGAAATTTCGCACTTCTCCTAGCCAGGCTTCTCACCAGATCTCAATGTTATTGTGGTCTATTGTGGAGAGAAGTGTGTGTGATCGCTGCCCACGTCCATCACCGTTACCGGAACTTATTTTCTGGGATAATGTGATTCCCTTGGAAACTAGACACGACTTGATTTATTCATTCCAAGATGACTGGAAGCTGTTCTGAACCCCAGCGGTTCTCGTGTATCATATTAGGCCTGCCAATTTGTTGTGACTTTAGTGTCTCGATATTTTTGTCCACCCCTGCAGCCGGCGCAGATTACTGATGGAAAAATAGTATCGTTGTTTCCATACAGTAAAATACTTGGAGCAGTGCGAAGTTCTTAACATATGCATATTCCTCACCATATGAGTGACAGAGTTTTATGGTTTGTACAGCACGCTAATTCCTTCGCGGCTCTCACTTTGTTCGCCTGATCTTTGCTAGAGTACTGTGACATTATCTCTCTTCACATAAATGATGAGTGAGGTTACCTATAACTGTATTCTGCACAGCACATTTTCTGTGTAAATTAAGAAGCCAGCGACATAATATCCATAGCGGGAAGAACGTGTGGTACAACAATGTGTTTTTAACGGTCAACTAATAAATACACGGCAAAAGCTTACTGAAACAAGTGGATAAGAGGCTGATGCAAATACTTTTCTAGGGCAATTGCTAGGTTAACAAACCAGCCAGAAAGCTGGATTTTGAAGATAATGTCAGTGTTCAGTGGAAAACGGAGTACGAAACCCTTCCGGGTCTGGAACGCTTGAAATTTGAAGTTGCAGCTCACCATTGAGGGCGCTTATTTACGTTCGCGCGGCGATGAAACTGTGCTAGCGTGGCACAGACTTTCTGCGCAAATTCACTTTTAATGCTGGGGATGAGAACTATGTACAACAGTGTTTGATTGGGTAAGCTTTGGTAGCGTTTCGACTGCCACTAGTGAATCACCGTCAGTCCGGTCGAAATTGGAGAGGCGTGGACGCGGCGGGCGATCAGAAGGGGCGGTGCGTGGCTCGTAATGAACTCCTCTTTATCAACGGGCGGGCCTAATTACGTGTTTATAACCTGCTGCAGGGGCAGCGCCGTTATGCAACAGTCGTGTGTGTGTGCTCGGGCCGTGGAAAACCTCCGCGCCCGTAATTACTGTTTAGTTTGCAGCACTTTTCGCCGAACCGCCTTTGTTTCCACCTGTAGACCGCTACTCCAGATGCCTTGCTCCTTTTGTTTCATTTTGTTCACCTTCGGGTTACGGGCGGCGAACGTGGGCGAATACAAATATTACTCTCTCAAATATGGCAGCTGTCGGTTCCGCCCACAACTTTCAGCTCTTTTTTCCTGCTTTTTTTCCGCATTTTTTTGCACCGGCTCGGTTGGACAAGCGGTAAACCTTGCGCGCAGATCGCGCTCGATACGGCAGGTAATTACTGTCAAGAAAATTTCCCGGTCGCCGAGGGAAAAGAATCACTCGGCTCGCTTCTCCGGCTGTGGACCGGCCACGCCCGAGCCAACAGGCGGGCGACGTGGTGGGCGTTCCCTGTAGCAGGGAGCGGCGGTTGCGCGCCCGTCCTCTCGGCGACCCGTAATTAGCCTCACCTGTCTGTCGGCTCCGCAGTTCGCCGCCGCGCGACTTGCAACATACTGACCGAGTGCAGGAAGCACTGGGAGCTGCCTGAAGTCAACCACATGCCACGTTGATGCCAGGTGTCCCTATGCGGCGTTAATTAATTTTCGACCGCCATTCCGTGGTTATTTTAGAGAGACTACTTGAGCTGTGTGCTTGGAAAGGTAGTCTTGCGCCTTCCACGCCGGCGTGGTGTTATAACATTACAGGTCGAGATTGATCTATGAGGTCTTGAATATCTTCTTTGTATTTGTATCTTGCAAACAAAATTACAATAGGAGAACAGGAAATCAAAATTGTTGATAAATTTAAATATTTAGGCGAAATGATAACATACAATCTAAATGAAAAGCCATCATGGCAAAATAGAATAAAAAAACTGAACTACGCAAATTACATTACCAAAACTACATACAACAAAAAAAGCCTATCTATAGATGCAAAATTAAAACACTATAAAACAGTTACACAACCAGAAATAACGTATGCAGCTGAAACTATCTTCAAAACAACTAATACAGCAGAAATTCACAGAATACTAAAAATAGAAAGAAGAATAATTAGGACATGTATAAATAAACAGTATAAAATAAATGGACATTGCAGAATAGCATCAAATGAAACAGTATATAAGAAAATAGAACCAGTCATGAGCACAATCAGGAAGAAACGCATCTCATTCTTTGGACATCTGATGAGAACTCCAGAAAACAGAATTAGTAAAAAAATAATACAAAAATTGTGGAATAGCAAGAGCGACATTAAATGGATCACAGAAATTAAGGAAGATATAAAAGAACTTCAAATCACAGTAGATGACCTAAAAAACAAGACAGAGAAAACCAGAATACTGCAAGACCCGCAAATCAGACTACAAATGAAAATCAATAAAAGGAATACAGGAAGAGTTGTCTCAGATGAAGAAAGAAAGAAAATATCTGAAAGAATGAAGAAATATTGGGCAGACAGAAGAGCAAAACACCTTTCATATAAGAATAGCCTCTAATAATTATATTACCTAAATATATTAAGTTATTGTCGAACCAAATTGTATCCATGTGTAACAACTTGTTTAGAACTTTGTATTTTTGACTACAGTGGTCCAATGAAGGCCATAAAATAAATAATAATAATAATAATAATAAAATGTATCTGTCAGTTGGTATGGAGAAATTGAGATTTGGGGGATTTCTTTACATAATTTTGCGTGATTAAGTTCCGACGCTATGCAAAGCTGTCATTTAATTACGTGCGATTTGCGATCTGTTATGTGTTACTTTCCGATAATAAATCATATTTTTTCTGTTTACCGTTACAATATAACGACGATAAGTGTTTGAGATCATTTGGAATAATATTTTAATAACTATGTAGATGACGTGACGTCATTCGTTTACTCTTAGAAAGAAAGAAAAAAAAGAGTGTTAATTGTGCGTTTATGGACGGTCAGTCTCGAGATCAGTGATTACGATTCCAGAAATAATTCATTGGACGAAGTTCAATTACACACAATCGTGTAGGGCGAATTATGGCCTTGAACTTGGTTGTAGATGTATGCAGGTCAATTTCGTGACAGGCTAGTAAGCGTCGCGAGTGTATTGCGGAAACAAGACTGCTTTCGCGCCGCCGATGGTTTGCTTGAAACTCGCGAAAATACAATTTAATTCTTAATTATCGCGAAAGGGTAGAATATTTGATGAGCCATTGTGCAGGACGTAAGTTTGGATAGAAAGATCGTTTTCAAAATCCAATATAAATCCTGTTGATCGAAATAGCCTAGCAACCCAAGAGCTCATACGTGGTTATCAGCAGAAACAGTGCACTATTTTTATGCACATGTTTACACTCTACATCGAAGTGTGGGTAATTTGTGGGCGCGAAATAAACATTTGAAAGCATCTGATTAAATAAAAAGGAAAAATATAAAGAAGTTTATTGGTATATTTTGTTATTTCATGAACAGTGATATTTTCTTATAGTGGTGTAGAGCCTGACGTATTGAAACGTCCCCTTAGAAAAATTACAAATGACTGTGCTTAAACTGACACACAATATTTTGTTAGCGCAACGCAATCTGACTTTCAAAATTCCCTACAAAAGAATGGCCCTGACTAACATTAAACTATACCTTTCACAAATCACTTACCTCACAAAAATCTTCGCTGCTCAAGCTACTGCAATACAGCGAGCGCCACTACTGCCAGCTAAATAAAAGATTCAAACTATGGAAGGCACTAACTACTGATAGGGATAGTTAGCAAATGAAAGATATTAATAGAGAACAAACAATGTATTTACCTTGATATCATCATATATAAATATAGCAGTTCATGACAAATTTCAAAACTCCGCCATCTCTCTCCCCACATCCACCACTGCTGGCGGCTCACCTCCAACTGCGCAACGCTACGCGCTGTTCACATCCAGCTGCCGCTGCCCAACACTACAATGGCAGACAACAATGCAAACTACCCACAGACTGCACACAGCACAGCCAGTGATTTTTCATACAGAGGTGGCGTTACCAATAAAAAAAACCTAAACAGCCTACTTACAGTATTATTAATTTTGTGACAGACTGATCGCAAGTGCTCTCGTTACAAGTCGAGTTTTGGGCCTGATTAAGAGTAGCTGGTTCTTAAAGTCTCAAAGGTTAAGTGAAGAATAATGTCACACTTAAATAACGCAGCATCGAAACCCACTATATTTATACTATATTAAGCTAGCTACTCCTGAATCAGGTGATACCGTGGCCGTGAAGTTGTGTATTGTCGACAACAAATAGCTAAACACTAACATAAACATTTCTTATGCTCTGATATCGACGAGGGAAAGAAGAGACGACAACGACGACATGCGCGTATACATGTACAAACGGTATACGTGGCGCCTCACAATACAACACAACTGACGTCACGGTATAGTGTGTCGCTGCAAACGCCTGTATGCCATGTTTTGTCGGCAGAAGGCAGTCTGTGAACAGCGGCTCCTTTGGACACATGCACAGTTTTCGCTGAAGTCAGGCAGCAATGTGCTCCCCAGCTTTTGAAAGCCAGGCTGACACCTGGACCTCCAGTGATCAGTGAATGCCGCGGCCGCTCTACAGTCCCCAGAGAATGATTGACCACTACCTGTTTCCTTTCTGGCGAACATCAAAGGACATTGCGCCCTGGCGCCATCTGACCAACGTGGAAGCGTCGGCTGTATTCACTCTAAAAATTTGACTTGTCCGATAGAATTCCATCGCTCCAGACAGTGATGTTGGTGCGTAAGGCTGACCAATCGGACGTTACTGTGGCGGCGTCCCTTTTCCTCCATGCACTATCTCTACTCGGCATAAGTTGTTTTATCAACCATTCAGCCCTTAAGGGACACGGGCACACCAAATTCGAGTCATCTACATCTACATATACATCTACATCTACGTGATTACTCTGCTATTCACAATAAAGTGCCTGGCAGAGGGTTCAATGAACCACCTTCATGCTGTCTCTCTACCGTTCCACTCTCGAACGGCACGCGGGAAAAACGAGCACTTAAATTTTTCTGTGCAAGCCCTGATTTCTCTTATTTTATCGTCATGATCATTTCTCCTTATGTAGGTGGGTGCCAACAGAATGTTTTCGCAATCGGAGGAGAAAACTGGTGATTGAAATATCATGAGAAGATCCCGTCACAACGAAAAACGCCTTTGTTTTAATGATTGCCACTCCAATTTACGTATCATGTCTGTGACACTATCTCCCCTATTTCCCGATAATACAAAACCAGCTGTCCTTCTTTGTACTTTTTCGATGTGATCCGTCAGTCCCACCTGAAGCGGATCCCACACCGCACAGCAATACTCCAGAATAGGGCGGACAAGCGTGGTGTAAGCAGTGTCTTTCGTAGACCTGTTGCACCTTCTAAGTGTTCTGCCAATTGAATCTCAGTCTTTGGTTTGCTCTACCCACAATATTGTCTATGTGATCGTTCCAATTTAGGTTATTTGTAATTGTAATCCCTAAGTATTTAGTTGAATTTACAACCCTCAGATTTGCGTCACTTATCACGTAATCGAAATTTAGCCGTTTTCTTTTAGTACTCATGTTAATCACTTCACACTTTTCTTTATTCAGGGTCAATTGTCACTTTTCCCACCATACAGATATCTTATTTAAATCAATTTGCAAGTCGTTTTGATCATCTGATGACTTTACAAGACGGTAAATGATAGCATCATCTGTACACAACCTAAGACGGCTACTCAGATTGTCTCCTACGTCGTTAAAATAGATCAGGAACAATAGAGGTCCTATAACACTTCCTTGGGGAACGCCGGATATTACTTCTGTTTTACTCGATGACTTTCCGTCTATTACTACGAACTGTGACCTTTCTGACAGGAAATCACGAAACCAGTCACACAACTGGGGCGACACTCCGTAGGCAAGCAGTTTGGTTACAAGACGCTTGTGAGGAACAGTGACGAAAGCCTTCTGGAAATCTAAAAAAATGGAATCAATTTGATATCCCCTGTCGACAGCACTTATTACTTCGTGAGCATAAAGAGCTAGTTGTGTTTCAGGGGAACGATATTTTCTGAATCCGTGCTGACTATATGTCAATAAATCGTTTTTCTTCGAGGTACTTCATAAAGTTCGAATAGCGGTCTCTCACGAATTTGGGACCAGTGCAACTATCCCCACAATTATCCACTATCTCAGGATATTATTCCAGTCCTGCTTTACTATATCTGACCAGTATGAGACTGCTGAGGGCGAACTTGAATGTCCTGGGTCTGGCGTAAAATCCCCGCTTCCTCAGAATAACTTATTTCCGTCACATAAACGAGTTGTTATTTACAAAAGTACACCACTTATTCTCCATACAGAAATCGTTCCACCACATAAACCAGTAACAACCAATACAATAAAACACTTACAGCAACAGTTCAAATGCGCGTCACTGTATTTTGCAACAACTTATACAGACAAGCGCCATTTCAAGTCAGTAAGGAGCCTTTGAAATGATTCATTACAGTCACAAAAACCGAAGTAGTCTATTCGGAGCAGAATATATCAACAACAAATCTCTTAGATATTATTAGAGAACAATAGTTTCGCATAACACATTTCTTTGGAATGAACTGCTGCGCCGGGCTCGTTCGCTGGCTGCTCATCTCTGCCCGACCGTCTTCTGTCTGCTACTACTGACCAGTTTAGCTGCAGCGTCGCCCCATAACTTATACTAGTCTTTCTGTAACAGCTTACAATCCTCATTAATAGGAAAACCCAGCTCCCCGGTTTTCGCCAGTAATTGCCCTTCTCAGCTGTCCTTATACAAGAGTTGGAACTTTGATAGTGGCAACTATTTATTTACAGATCGTAGAAAATAGATACATGTTTCAAAGTTTTACTGACCTTCAAAGTGGTCACCAGCATTGTGTATTACCGGATGTCAGCGATGTGGAAGTCGTAGGATACTCTCAGCAGTGCCAGTTCTGTTGACTGTTCGAGCGGCGCGGTCTATTGCCCGACGAATTTGTAGCAGTTCAGAAGTGAATGCCGTGAAGTGTTTCCTTTAGTTTAGAAATCGAGTTGAACTGCAGAGGGCTTAAGTCAGGGGAGAGAAGTAGGTGGTATAGCAGTTAGCAGCCCCATCAGTCAAACAAAACAGTAACAGCTCGCACTGTACGTACTTGAGCACTGTCCTGAAAATGATGGTCAGGTCCTGCAGAAAGTGTCATCACTTCTGTCTCTATGCTGTTCATTTTTGGAACACAACGTAAGACCAGCTTAGAGACAGAAGTGATGACACTTTCTCCAGGACCTGACCATCATTTTGCAGGACAATGCTCAAGCACATGCAGTGCGAACTGTTACTGATTTGTTTGACTGATGGGGCTGCTAAGTGATATACCACCTACCGCACACCCCTGATTTAAGCCCTCGTAAGTTCAGCTCGATTTCTAAACTGAAGGAAACACTTCGCGGCATTCGCTTCAGAACTGCTGCAAATTCGTCGGGCAATAAACCGTACCGCTCGAACTGTCAACACAACTGGCACTGCTGAGAGTATCCTACGACTTCCACATCGCTGACATCGGGTTAAACACAATGCTGGTGACCACTTTGAAATCAGTAAAACTTTGAAACACGTATCTATTATTGTACGAGCTGTAAATAAATAGTTGCCACTTTTAAAGTACCAACCCTCGTAATTTGTTGTTCCAACATTCCGATTCCGCGTGAACTCTGAGTATTGGAATTAAAAACTATAGATATAGTTGGACCCACACAGTACTGCTTTGGCCTAGTTCCAACTTCATACTTAAAAATGCGCATCTTCTGCGCAAAAGGAGGGAGGTTAAGTGAGCTTTTCTCTGCTTTTTCACTAATTTAGCAACAATTTTGGCCCGTCACATCGGCAACTGTAAAGAGTCGTCCCCTCCATTTAGAGTTGTTTGAAACGGAAAGTTGGTGTGGAGCAAGGAGGTTAGAAGCAATTGGTGGCTGGCTTTAATCTGGAGAGGAAATTAGGATGAATTCAATCCTAGTGACCATTTGGTGCTGTTGTTCAGAAAATTGAGTTCTGAATCTGCGGTAGCATGCTCCATATTCTAAACAGCTCGATTGCTTTTACGTTCCCAACACTCAAGTCATGTTGCCGATTTGTTTTATTGCAAATTGTAATCTTGGATTATTTAACTCAGAATCCACTAGCTGCACGGATAATGGTCTCGGTGCTTCATTCTCCTTTCAGTCTTCCAGATACATTTTTGTACCTCCCACAGCGTTAGTGTAATTTTTGATCAATTTAATTGAAATAACAAATAACTTTGCATTCTCTCGAATTCTTGTTGAGTTCATGAAACAGACTGAGTAAATAAACTCCGGTTATACGCAGACTTGACTTAATTTCAAGATCCTTGTCCTATAACTTTTCCTTTGTTAGGAGATGCTTTAAAATAAACATAACCTGTTGTATACTCAGCTGGTTAAATTCACTATTTTCTGTTGTCCTAGAACACAGTGGACAAGTGCAAGGATAATTTACGCATAACTTTATGAAAACAATGATTACCTCACTCGCTCATCTTGTATTCCATAGTTTGTATTTATTAACTAGGGACAGTTGACTTCGCTTTCCATGCAAGTATAGATTGGTTGTATGCTCGTATAAATTCATAATATAACCACCAGACCGTGAACTTTCACAAGTACTTCCTCACTATAAATGCGGCGAGTCAAATGGAGGGAGTTCTGCGAACTGGGGACCAGTAAAAAAATACATGCACGACTGCTTCCGGAAACACATTGCACAGGCCGGCCAACCAGTGTAATTTTATATTTTTGTTTGTTATATGCTTCAGTTATAACTGTGTGTAAGCTGTCAGTATAGCTAAAAGTTCTCACTGTCGTATTTTATTTGTGACTACCCACATAAATTGCCATCGTGAATGTTTTTGTCACATATGTAAGCTGTACCGAAACGCATCTAACCGTAGGATTTGTGCCAGCTGGGTCATAAAATGATTGACTTTTTCTTCTTCTCCCATGTCGAGTATTCAATGTAAAATGTAATACTTACGTGTCGGTAGGACGTTCAGACAAAGATCAGTACTTTTTAGTGGCCACTATGGATTGTTTAGTTTTCCATTAGCTCATCTGGCTGCACTCTGTACGTATATATAAAAATGCTGCACATACACATTTTACATAAAAGCTCTGTGCGTTTAGAACCACGTCGCTTTATGAAATGTCAGCAAACTGAATAAAAGCAAGTCATACAGACTAGGTGTACTGTCTTAGGTGGAGCACAGTGACCGCCTTGTAAACAAAAAATTTCTATTACATGTTCATACCTGAGGTCACACAAACGGTATCGGTACGGGTTTCACTTTATTAGCAGTTAGTAAGAAGGACGTCGAAATCTTCTGGTGACGACTTGTTAATAAGTGTAAACTGCTAACGAGACGATGTGACTGGCCCGAGGCTGAAAGATATACGGTAATTTACAAACGGCAAATAGGTTTGAGGCGGCGTTGAGTCAGAAGAAGGCGACTGCGCCCAGGGTCGAAACGTGGTGCCACGTGTCTCACAGCGGGACACGGGAGGGCACGTACATAGCCAGAGACTCATTTCACCAGCGGTTAACTGTCCCTGGCGTTCAACTGTCACCTCCAGGGATATTACACTGGGATTCTGTCGAATGACTGGGGACGGAGAGTATCAACACAGGAGGCTTATAGTCCTCCAGAAAATCTTTCCTTAAATTATCTATCATCTTGGGAAACAGAAAAGTAGCAGGTAGTTGTACTGAGTGGAATGCCCCTCTATTAGACAGACGGGTACTACTTCCTCCCATTTCGAGTCATGAGATTTATGGTATAATTTTTTGGTTAATCTTTTCCATTACCTCCGTCTCATCTGGCAGACCTTTGTCTAAGAATACTGGAGTGTGTTGCGACAATGTTGTTCGAGGCTGGCGACAGCGTTGTAGTGTTTTAAGCTCTCCCTTATTTTTTCTAGTTGGAAGTACCGTGATTCTAAGGCTTTGACTACTGGACATTCAGGGCAGACGCCTTACAACAGCCCACGAACGCATAGAAAATAAACTGTGCCATAATGCTGCGTGACATGTCTGTGATTATCTGCAACAGTGGTAAAGGTCCCCTGTAGCATAAGATTGCGCTCGTTTACTTAGTTTATTCAGCTTTCAACAGTGCAACATGCCGAAATGTATACCAGTCATTCACGTTGCTGAAATTCACAAATCGAAATCCACTCTCTCGGAAAAGCCGCAGTCCGTTCCATCTTTCTGTATCAATTAAATACGCCCCTCGACACATTATTAAACGCCTTCCACTCCAATTTTGCGTATTCCTGTATACCGACTTTTTCGTACTATGCCTACACGACTGAGTCCAATCCATTCTGGCTTAACGCGCTCGGTATTGCTTAACATTCTCGACGCGACACTGCATTGCGCTGTCCGTCGGAAAATGCGGAACACAACACAAGTTGCTGGAAGCTAATGTTCGGCAGCCAGCGCGTGCTGCTAGGTATATTGCAGGTGAGGATAACTGCACGATAACCACGGTTATGTTATCGATGACAGCGCCACTAAAACAGAGTTACTAAACACGGTTTTCCGAAATTCCTTCACAAAGGAGGGCGAAGTAAATACTCCAGAATTCGAATCCAGCTGTCAACATAACTTGGAGGTAGATACCCACTGTGTAGCGAAGAAGCTTAAAAACCCGTAGGAGAGGCCAGCCTTCCTGTTAACACTGCATACCAGTCAGGTTCCTTTCAGACTATGCTGATACAATAACCCCATACGCAGCAAACATATACAGTTGCTCGCTCGTAGAAAGATCAGTACCCAGAGACTGTAAAGTTTCACTTGTCACTCAAATACCCAACAGTGGAAATACGAGCAATCCGCCGTTACAGACCAATATCACAAACGTCAATTTGCAGTAGGATTTTGGAACATATACTGTGCTAGAACATTACCAATCACCTCTAAGAAAAAGATTTATTGACAAACAGCCGACACCGATTCAGAAAATGTTGTTCTTGTGAAACTCAACTAGCTCCGTATTCTCACGAAGTAATGAGTGCTATCGACAGGGGTCGTCAGATTGATTCCATATTTTTTTGGTTGCCAGAAGGCATTTGACACCATTCCTCACAAGCGACTTATAATTAAACTGCGTGCCTGTGGAGTATCGTCTCAGTTGTGTCACTGGGTTCGTGATGTCCTGTCACAAAGGTCACAGTTCGCAATAACTGACGGAAAGTCATCGAGTGAAACACAAGTAACATCTGATGTTCCTCAAGGAAGTGTTATAGGCCCTCTGTTGTTCCTGATCTACATAAATGATTTGAGAGACAATCTGAGCAGTCCTCTTAGACTGTGTGCAGATGATGGTGTCATTTACCGTCACTGTATGAGTAAAACGAATTGCAGGATGATTTGGGCAAGGCATCTGTATATTGCAAAAAGGGGCAATTGACTCTAAATCATGAACAGTGTGAAATTATCCACATGAGCACTAAAATGAATCCTCTAAATTTCAGTTACACGATAAATCACACGAATCGAAGCACTGGAAGCTCAACTAAATAATTAGGGATTACAATTACGAATAACTTAATTTGAAACAGCCATATTGCTAATGTTCTGGGGAAAGCAAACGACATACTATAGTTTGTTGCCAGAAGACTTAGAAGGTGCAACAGGTCAACTAGAGAGACAGTTTACACAACGCTTGGCCGCCCTCTTCCGAAGTACTGCTGTGCGATGTGGGATCCGGATCAGATATGACTGGCAGAGGACACCGAAAATATCCAAATGAGGGCAGCTCGGTCTGTGTTACTGCGAAATAGGAGAGAGTGTGGCACAGATATGAGTCACGAATTGGGGTGGCAGTCATTAAAACAAAGGCTTTTTTCACTGGGGCAGGACCTTCTTCTGAAATTTCGATCACCAACTGTTTTCAGAGTGTGAAAATATTTTGTTGTTGCCCACCTACACAGGGAGAAATGTTCATCGTGATAAAATAAGAGAAATCAGAGCTCGCACGGAAAGATTTAAGAGTTCGTTTTCCTCGCTCGGTCTTCGAAAGTGAAACGGTACAGAAGTAGCTTAAAGGTGGTTGGATGAACTCTCTGCCAGCCACTCAGTTGTAAATTGCAGAGTAATCACGTAGACGTAGATGCAGACAGTACCCTTACAGCATCTCGCACTACAATACGGGTCACGTAAAGTCTGTTTGCGATGTGTTACAGTTCAGTGTACGATAATTTAAAGCAAAAGAAAAAGAAAAAAAAGAAAAAAAGGCGATGTGATCGAAGGTCACTCTCTACTTATTACTATCGTTGCAATATCAACAGAAACGTGCAGATATCGTGGTACGTTTTTGTGCCAAATATGAGGAGAGCTGAGAGAGGACAGAATACGAGTCGGGGGGAGGGGGGGGGGGGGGGGGGGAATAATTTTTGTTTCAGAAGAGAGACGCGACAGAAAAAGTTTCAGAGTCCCCCGCGTAGTCTATAAGGACAGTAACAGTGAGAGGCGAAAGATCCGGGTTTGAGTCCGGCTCACAGTTTTAACGTGCCAAGAAATTTGGGAGCAGTGCACTCCCCGCCACAGTGTGAGAGATTTATCTTGCAACCCATGAAAGTGATTAAGGACGTACCAGGCTCTTCCTGGAAGACAAGGTTAATGTCCGAGCGCGGCTGCCCCCGTCGTAGGTTCGAGTCCTCCCTCGGGCATGGGTGTGTCTGTTGTCCTTAGCATAAGTCAGTTTAAGTTAGGTTAAGTAGTGTGTAAGACTAGAGGCCGATGACCTCAGCAGTTTGGTCCCATGGAACTTACCACAAATTTCCGATTTCCAACATCCGAGCAGTAGACACGCATTGCAGAGCGCCTGCTGCGTATGCTGCACGCCATGAGCACCCAGCGTATGTTGCTCAGGAGAGAGAGAGAGAGAGAGAACGTGTCAACTAGAACGAGAATCCACCCTCCGCTGTGAAGGTGTCATTCCTGTTCAAAAGTATAACGCGGTCTCGTGTTTGAATCGATGTAGGACTGTCACGATATTTGACATAGACAACATTCACAAACAAGTTGGAAGTGTAATCTTTCGAAGAACTGATTCTGAGGACATCCTGTAAGTATCTTCAGTTTTTCACTGCAGAAATATGATGTGATAAATCGCTGTCAGCTGATATTGTTGGTGAAAGTTTGTGTGCGTCATAGCTTCCTATTTCTAACCAAGTCTAATGCAAATAAAATCCTCTACGCTATTTTCTAACTTCTCATTTTTTTTCTCGTCCTGCACCGTACTCTAGGTCTTTTCTTTTCGCTCGACTCCTTTCAGCTATCTATCCCTCCGTCTTCTTGTTGATCCTTTTTCTTGAAATCTCATGTTGAACATCTTCTTTGGTATCGTCCCATTCTTCTCATATGTCCATGCCACTGTAGAATTCACCTTTCTATTTGGTCTTGTAGCTGCTCGTCTTCTAATATGCCTCTCACTCTTTCGTTTCTCTGCATAGCTATTTATGTCACTGCAATTGTAACCCCAACAACATTTTTCAAGCCTGTGTTCCACTTTCATCGCATTTCTTCATTGTCCACGTTCCTGCAGTATACATTAAAATGGGTACATACTAGGTCCTATGTACGACTCATTTACACTACGGGGGCGCTTTTTCCTTCCAAATTAAACCCCTTAATCTTTTGGAAAATTCTTCCGCTTCTCTAATTCTTTCATTTACTTCTTTTCTGTTTCCACTTCTTCCTCGATCACGTTACCAAAGTACTTGAGCGTCTCTACTCTTTACAGCTTCTGTCCTCCGCGCAAAACTTCAGCACTGATATTGCCTCCTGCCTGGTGTTTGCTGAGAATCGTATTCTATTATTCACAACTGTTTCTATCTACGCGTCTAGCCATACTTATACCTCATCCTCAGTGTTTCCCTGTATCATCATGTCATGTGCAAACAACAGTCTTCATTTAATTTTATTTGTTCTTACGTTTTCTACATTTATTTGAGCTATATGTCTATAGCTGCAGCAAACAACAACAGCGGCGCAAAAGGCCTTCCGCATCTTAATCGATTTCACAGTTATCACCACGCAATTCTTTCCAGTCATAATTTCACAAAGAGATCTACTTGTCCGGAAAATCCTAATCACTGTACCTAACTGCATGATTGTATTACATGGCGAATAGTTATTAAAACACTCGTTAAGAAACTACTCACATTTTTTAAAAGTCTGTTACTAAAGGAATGGCCATTTATGAGCGTTCTCGTGAATCGTCACACAAAATCATCCTTCCTTTATTTGTACTGATTCTAACGAGATATTTCGAGACTTTTTGAAAATCACGAATATCCATTAGTACACAAATTATAAAACAGAATTCGTCTACTGCGAGTTACATCTACATCTACATCTACATGATTACTCTGCAATTCACATTTAAGTGCTTGGCAGAGGGTTCATCGAACCACAATCAAACTATCTCCCTACCATTCCACTCCCGAACAGCGCGCGGGAAAAACGAACACCTAAACCTTTCTGTTCGTGCTCTGATTTCTCTTATTTTATTTTGATGATCATTCCTACCTATGTATGTTGGGCTCAACAAAATATTTTCGCATTCGGAAGAGAAAGTTGGTGACTGAAATTTCGTAAATAGATCTCGCCGCGACGAAAAAGGTCTTTGCTTTAATGACTTCCATCCCAACTCGCGTATCATATCTACCACACTCTCTCCCCTATTACGTGATAATACAAAACGAGCTGCCATTTTTGCACCCTTTCGATGTCCTCCGTCAAACCCACCTGGTAAGGATCCCACAACGCGCAATAATATTCTAACAGAGGACGAACGAGTGTAGTGTAAGCTGTCTCTTTAGTGGACTTGTTGCATCTTCTAAGTGTGCTGCCAATGAAACGCAACCTTTGGCTCGCCTTCCCCACAATGTTATCTATGTGGTCTTTCCAACTGAAGTTGTACGTAATTTTTACACCCAGATACCTGGTTGAATTGACAGCCTTGCGAAGTGTACTATTTGTCGAGTAATCGAATTCCCACGGATTTCTTTTGGAACTCATGTGGATCACCTCACACTTTTCGTTATTTAGCGTCAATTGCCACCTACCACACCATACAGCAATCTTGTCTAAATCGCTTTGCAACTGATACTGGTCTTCGGATGACCTTGCTAGACGGTAAATTACAGCATCATCTGCACGTATATAACGTTCCAGATAAGGTTTCGAAAGCTGGTAAATGGTGCTGGTTTCATATGTTTTGCGTTTCAAATCCTCGGCATTCCTTGCCTCTGTCTAATCAACGTAATTCGTACACCCACTTCGATATACCGTGTGGCGGTATGCATAACAATATTTGTTTCGTTATTTATACGTATGCAACTGCTCTGTGTTCAAATTAGTTCAATCAGGAAGAGAAACAGACTTAATTTTTTGCTGAAAAAGGCCACTTAACAGGCCGTGTCAGTTTTCGGATGTTTTATGCATTTAAAGACTGTATCGCACAACATTTACTTACAACTCGGATAATTTACTGGACAGGGACTACCTGTCTGAAGCACACTGCGAATGCATAGTTGAAAACAACATCCAGTTGCTGAAGTAAAGTACAACTTTTATTTATTCTCCTATTCACATTTTTAACGTTCATCTTTACATCTGCTCTACATTCAGCAACTATCTGACTGATCAATAGTCGTTTTCAACATAAATTGTTTTAATGAATGAAACAGATGATTCCAACTCGGTTGTTCAGCGCTTCTTCAATATTACGCCTAGTGCGACTTGCTTCAGTACAGCACGTCTGTTTGACGCAAATTAACTGGGACAGGAGCTACATGTCAGTACTGATGCTTATCCAACATTGCTAAGTCATTAGTATAAGGAGCAGTCAAATGAAAACGAGACAAATGGAAAAACGTAAGTAAACTGTTTGTTATTTCATAAGTAACTGTGAATGCCTTTATCGCACTGTGAGTCAAAAGGGTCAATGCTTCCATGAAAAAAAAAATGTTTGCGGTTGCTTACGGAACCCTGATTGTACCCAGGCGCGCATCTCTTCATCCGAAGCAAATCTAGACGGCCATGAATGTACTCGTCCAGGGCTCTAAAAATTTGGAAATCGCAAGGCGAGAGATTGGGATGTGCGGAGGATGTGCAAGGGATTCCCAGCTAAACTTCTGTAGCGTAGTCTAAACAATCTTGGCAACATGTGGGTCCACCAAAATTCGTGGTCTTAGATGTGCTCGGACGAAGGGACATACGCAAACATTTTTCAATGAAAATATTGACCGTCTTGCCCCGCAGCAGGATAAATTTATTAACGGTTAAGGCGATTATTTTTGAAATAATAAACAGTTTACTTGCATTGTTTTCAACTGTCTCGTTTTTATTTGACTACCCTTTATATTTCTGTTCCCAAGTGTTTACGTAGAAATAGCTGTCTGTAGCTGCACCAACTAAGACCTAGCTGTAATGCGCGCTATTGAAGGTCTGATTTTTAACTAGTCCCAGTAGTCGCCTAAATTGGTGAAGCTGGAAACACAGCTGCTGTTGCTTACATATTTGGAGCCGTAAATACTAATTATGCCGCTACATTGGAATGTTCAGGGATAGAACACGCTATAGGGTCCTGGAACCGACATAAGTGATACTGGTCTGTAGTGCTGTATGCATGTTCTCTCACTGACCTACCCTCTTCTTCATGTCTGAGACTATTAGCTGAACAAGAGACATTTGGCAAATACGAGCCGCGAAAGAAACTAAATTCGGACCAAGTGCAATTTAAAATGTTATAAAAATTTCGTCATGCTTCGTACGATGTTCATTTGATTAATATCAACCGTCAAGTTTTTGTTCACTTCCTGGAGTGCCTATACGAACACTACCCAATTGTGAATTCCTGCAGCTGTCAAATGATGTACGTTTGCAGGCTTCCCATGAAATTCTGCAGTTAAGTGAAAGAAAAGAACCCTATTTGTATCACACGTAGAGTACAGAAACTTTACAATCAGTGGGGGCATAAGACCCGTCTGGCAAGTGATATGCTGAGGCATGGCTTCATGAGGTTGCAGCCTTAGTCAGGTATCCTGTATGATTCTTTTATTTTCTAGAAATGTCTTCAGTTAGTTTCGCATTCTTTTGGAGTGTTGTGTCTTGGTTTTCGCGTAAATATTTTATACTTATTGCTTTTTCTTCAAAACACGCCCTTTTGAGAACAAATGAGGATTATATAACACACAAAAATCTGCAATGTATCACAGTCAATTGTTCTAAAAAATATATTATTTCCAGCAAAAGAACATGTTTCACATAATGTAAAGTGTACGATGAAGCTGGTATAAACCCACTACCAACAAAATAAAAGAAACTAAATCTCATTTATTTCTTACAAATGTATTACTGTTCTAGCCATCATCGGGGTTTAATGACATTGTGTGAAAGACTAGGGAGTCTTTCGGATCCCTTGTTAAGTGTGCTAGCATACACCCTGAGAGCACTACACCTAGTCTGCTCGGCACCCTATCGTAGCTACGTGTCTCGGCGATACTCGAGTCTTTGAAAGTCTGTTCATTTTGCTGCTTTTCAAATTCTACATGTTCATTACACAAACGCAGTCAAAAATAAAAAGGAAATGAGTAACAGAATGTTTTTCCCTTCATTTCTGCTCTCTTATTCATGTGGTTATTGGAATAAGTGCACATACTGTGATCATTGGTACCTTAATATGTACCCAGTCCAGTGGGTTAGTTGTTTTTTCTACGCATTTGTTTTTTCTACGAATCGAACAGTGTTCCGACAAACATGTCACTTGACTGACTGTTGTTGTCCGCACTCTCCTCACTGCAGCACTAAGTGGACTTCACCTGTCAGTATAGACTAACCGTTTAGCGTCCACGCGTCCTCTCTTCAACACATGACATGTTGCCCAGGAGGAAATAAACATTGATGGCTTGCTCTTCCCACATGTACTTGAGCTGGCCGGTGTGGCCGAGCGGTTCTAGGCCCTTCAGTCTGGAACAGCGCGACCGGTACGGTTCCAGGTTCGAATCCTGCTTCGGGCATGGATGTGTGTGATGTCCTCAGGTTAGTTAGGTTTAAGTAGTTCTAAGTTCTAGGGGAGTGATGACCTAAGATGTTAGGTCTCATAGTGCTCAGGGCCACTTGAACCATTTTGAACATGTACTTGAAGGTATTAACCAAACCAAAAAGATACTACTTGTAATAACCATGATTATTAGTCTGAAAATGAAGTAAATACTGTTGTAACGTGGGACACACTTGCAGATAGACGGTGCGCTAAACAGAAGGGGCTGCTCGCTAAATTCCGAAATCCGATCTTTACCGAGAATGTAGAGCATATATTATTACCACCAACTTTCAAATAGCGCAATGATCACGATTCAAAGACAAGGGAAATAAGAGCTCTTCTTGAGGCGTTCAGACAGTCGTTTTTCCCTCGCGCGATCCGCGAGCGGACCAGAGAAGGGGAAATATAGCTTTGGAGCGAACTGTGGCCTCCGCCACACACCGCTTGGTGGCTAGCGGAGTATATATGTAATGTTGATGTAGAACGTCGTTCAGTACTCTGTCCCAGTCACCAAAAATGTCTATCTACACTTATATCCCTAACACCATATATATACAGGGTGAGTCACCTAACGTTACCGCTGGATATATTTCGTAAACCACATCAAATACTGACGAACCGATTCCACAGACCGAACGTGAGGAGAGGGGCTAGTGTAATTGTTTAATACAAACCATACAAAAATGCACGGAAGTATGTTTTTTAACACAAACCTACGTTTTTTTGAATGGAACCACGTTAGTTTTGTTAGCACATCTGAACATATAAACAAATACGTAATCAGTGCTGTTTGTTTCATTGTAAAATGTTAATTACATCCGGAAATATTGTAACCTAAAGTTGACACTTGAAACCTCCGATGTTCAGTTGCGTGTTGTAACAAACACGGGCCACGGTCGGCGAGCAGCATCTGCAGGGACATGTTTACGATGACGACCGTGTTTACGAGTGTGGCTGTAGTGCACTGTTGTGGTTTGGTCTACCTGTCGCAGTGTCCGCATGTAGCGCTTGCTGCAATTGTTATTCTGCATCCGTCTCCGCACGCAGACCAACTGTAGTACACCGTGTTACCAGACGTCTGTGATAGTGTAGTGTTGTAGGAACTGTATTCGAACTCTGAAAAGGCGGAGATGATACTCATCTATGGCGAGCAGCTGAAGCCTGCAGGGTGTATGCAGAACGGTACCCGGACAGAGAGCATCCAACGTGCCGCACATTGCAAAACATCTACCACCAACTGAATGCAACAGGTATGGTCGTAGCACGCAAACGGGTCCGTAACAGGCCCGTCACAGGAGAAGCGGGTGCAGTTGGTGTGTTAGCTGCTGTTGCCATGAACCGACAGATGAGTACACGGGACATTGCGAGAGCCGGTGGACTGAGTCAAAGTAGTGTCATGCGCATACTGCATCGACACCGATTTCACCCGTTTCATGTGTCGTTACATCAGCAATTACATGGTGATGACTTTAATCATCAAGTGCAATTCTGTCAATGGGCATTAACAGAGAATGCGTTGCAGTTCTACCTGTTTGCCGATGAAGCGGGTTTCACAAACCACGGGGCAGTGAATCTACGGAACATGCATTACTGGTCCGTGTACAATCCACGCTGGCTCAGACAGGTAGAGCGACAGCGACCGTGGACTGTAAATGTATGGTGCGGAAACATTGGCGACCACCTCATTGGTCCTCACTTCATTGAGGGGCCCAAACAGCTGCAACATACATCACGTTTCAACAGAATGATCTGCCAACGTTGCTCGAAAATGTCCCACTGGAAATGCGTCGACGTATGTGGTATCAGCATGATGGTGCACCTGCACATTCCGCAATTAACACTAGGCTGACCCTTAAGAGAATGTTCGACGGGCGTTTCATAGGACGTGGAGGACGCATAAATTGGCCAACCCGTTCTCCTGATCTTACACCTCTGGTCTTCTTTCTGTGGGGTACGTTAAAGGAGAATGTGTACCGTGATGTGCCTACAACCCCAGAGGATATGAAACAACGTATTGTGGCAGCCTGCGGCGACATTACGCCAGATGTACTGCGGCGTGTACGACATTCATTACGTCAGAGATTGCAATTGTGTGCAGCAAATGATGGCCACCACATTGAACATCTATTGGCCCGAGATGTCGGGACACACTCTATTCCACTCCGTAATTGAAAACGGAAACCACGTGGGTACGTGTACCTCACCCCTCATGGTAATGTACATGTGCGTCAGTGAAAAAGACCAATAAAAAGGTGTTAGCATGTGGACGTAATGTGCTGTTCCAGTCTCTTCTGTACACAAGGTCCATCACCGTTCCCTTTGGATCCCTACGTAAATCGGTGCTCTCCGATACACACGATCGAACAGCGGAGGAGTGGTACTTAAGCGTCAACTTTAGGTTACAATATCTCCGGATGTAATTAACATTTTACAATGCAACAAACGGCACTGATTACGTATTTGTTTATATGTTCAGATGTGGTAACAAAACTAACGGGGTCCCATTTAAAAAAACGTAGGTTTGTGTTAAAAAACGTATTTCCGTGCATTTTTTATGGTTTGTATTAACCAATTACACTAGCCCCTCTCCTCACGTTCGGTCTGTGGAATCGATTCGTCAGTATTTGATGTGGTTTACGAAATATATCCAGCGGTAATTTTAGGTGATTCACCCTATATATATATATATATATATATATATATATATATATATATATATATATAGGTATCTTACTTCATATATGAAACTCAGTGAAAATATACACTGTTGAAATAAGATACCCTTAGAGATATGAAGGAAATAGTACATAAAAATAATCGGAAACGAACGAAGTTTCCCCGCTCGCTATCCAAATCGTGACATTTGTGATATTTACGTTAAAATATAATCGAAAGGAACGAAACAAGCTCTGTAGAGACCCTTGAAAATCATTTTGGACATAGGATATTCTGCATGGACACAACATTCCAAGAAACTATAATCCGATGTCTGCAATTATTTGTCTTTTTGAAACATTGCCTGAAGCTGAAACACTGTGTTAAGCTATAGCACTGAGTTTTGAATCACAAATCACAACGCCCTTTTTGTAACTGCACGGTGAGAAATAGCTGCAGTGCGTTGCCGATCGTAGTGTTGTAACTGAGTACTTCACAATTAACACGTTCGTAGTTTATATACTTTTTTGAACTCTTTAGAACATACTACTCGTGGTGGCTATAACTATTAGTCTGGAAATGAAATAAATACTGATGTAGTGTTGTTCAGTACACTGGTCTCAGACACCAAGAAAAATATGTTCACTTGTATCCCTAATTGCATTTTTCTTAGTCGTGCCCTCAGCGCTACGAGGTGGCATTCGATTTCTCGGCGAGCAGATATCATAACATATACTAAGATGGTATCTGTTCTTTCGAACATGTCAGGAAGAACAGATACGATCGGTGACAATGCAGATCGTTAGAATGAAATTAGAGTGAAATGAACGCCCTTAGCTGCTTACAGGCGTGACATACGTCAACGGAGACAGATGAAAATGTGTGCCCCGACCGGGACTCGAACCCTGGATCTTTTGCTTACATAGCAGACGCTCTATCCATCTGAGCCACCGAGGACACAGATGGATAGCGCGACTGCAGGGAGAAATGAGTATAATTGGCGGCGGCACTACGAATGTAGCGCGGGACAATACGTTGAGAATGTGGGTTTCGCGGGAGGCGTGCCTGAGATAAATCCCTGCAGTCGCGCTGTTCTCTGTGTCCTCGGTGGCTCAGATGGATAGAGCGTCTGCCATGTAAGCAGGAGACCCCGGGTTCGAGTCCCGGTCGGGGCACACATTTTCATCTGTCTCCGTTGACGTATGTCAACGCCTGTAAGCAGCTAAGGGTGTTCATTTCATTATAAGTAGTGATCACAACGCTGTGCCTCGTGTGTGTTTAAGGCTGGTGCGGCACAAAGAGCCACACGTCTGTGGAGCCGTCGGCAGGCGAGTCGTTCAGCGGCTACTGCGGCTCCTCTCTCACAGCAGGCGGTCGGAGGTGGGCGATCCGCTGATGACACGGCCAGGGAGGCCGAGCCGGGCCCTCGTTACGGCGGGCCGCGGCCCACGGCAGCCGCCGGGTTTTTTACGGCCCGCCGGTGCGGCTAGGCTGCTAGGCGGGTGTACTTTGCCGCCGCCGCCATCACGCCGGTAATTTGCCTTTCTGTCTGCGCCGCACACTGTGAGGGGCCGGGTAATTCCCGCCCCTTGTCGGCACCGACAATTGCCGCCCTTGAAGTGTAGTGACGCCCGCCCGCCGGTCCCGTTTTTGCTACTGTGCACCGCTGGCCGCCGGGCGCTGGCTCGCTGCTTCATTTACTCCTCACGTGCCCAACTGCTGGCTCATCTCCATTTTCACTTTTGTGCGTGGGTGCCACTTATTGGTTCTCATCTCTCCTTCCGTCTTGGAACATTATATTTCCCTGCTAGCTTTGAGCAGCGTTCTGTGTGACGCACCGGAACAACGGGGCGCGTGAGACGCGCAAGTTACAGATAAAAAGCACCAGGGGTGGGGAGGGGGAAGGAAGGGGCTACTAACTTCTCCATGGAGTGCCTTCTGGCTGGGAGAACTTGTCCAGGTACTTACCTATCCCACTGTTATTATAGGTAGGAAAAGGAATGAAATCTGTGTACAGCGCAAAAACAAAGCAGTAGGCCAGTTTACGTGCTTTAACCCTTTCGTGGGCAAAATTATTGAACAGTTTTTTTTAATGAATGGAGATCAGATAGTAGTTAACAGACAGGTATATTTATCATACAGAATATCAAATTTGCTCCGACTGTGAAAGTGAGGTCACACAACAAGGTGGGAACTGCCCTTCCTTGGAGTTAAATGACAAAAACATACACTCCTGGAAATGGAAAAAAGAACACATTGACACCGGTGTGTCAGACCCACCATACTTGCTCCGGACACTGCGAGAGGGCTGTACAAGCAATGATCACACGCACGGCACAGCGGACACACCAGGAACCGCGGTGTTGGCCGTCGAATGGCGCTAGCTGCGCAGCATTTGTGCACCGCCACCATCAGTGTCAGACAGTTTGCCGTGGCATACGGAGCTCCATCGCAGTCTTTAACACTGGTAGCATGCCGCGACAGCGTGGACGTGAACCGTATGTGCAGTTGACGGACTTTGAGCGAGGGCGTATAGAGGGCATGCGGGAGGCCGGGTGGACGTACCGCCGAATTGCTCAACACGTGGGGCGTGAGGTCTCCACAGTACATCGATGTTGTCGCCAGTGATCGGCGGAACGTGCACGTGCCCGTCGACCTGGGACCGGACCGCAGCGACGCACGGATGCACGCCAAGACCGTAGGATCCTACGCAGTGCCGTAGGGGACCGCACCGCCACTTCCCAGCAAATTAGGGACACTGTTGCTCCTGGGGTATCGGCGAGGACCATTCGCAACCGTCTCCATGAAGCTAGGCTACGGTCCCGCACACCGTTAGGCCGTCTTCCGCTCACGCCCCAACATCGTGCAGCCCGCCTCCAGTGGTGTCGCGACAGGCGTGAATGGAGGGACGAATGGAGACGTGTCGTCTTCAGCGATGAGAGTCGCTTCTGCCTTGGTACCAATGATGGTCGTATGCGTGTTTGGCGCCGTGCAGGTGAGCGCAACAATCAGGACTGCATACGACCGAGGCACACAGGGCCAACACCCGGCATCATGGTGTGGGGAGCGATCTCCTACACTGGCCGTACACCACTGGTGATCGTCGAGGGGACACTGAATAGTGCACGGTACATCCAAACCGTCATCGAACCCATCGTTCTACCATTCCTAGACCGGCAAGGGAACTTGCTGTTCCAACAGGACAATGCACGTCCGCATGTATCCCGTGCCACCCAACGTGCTCTAGAAGGTGTAAGTCAACTACCCTGGCCAGCAAGATCTCCGGATCTGTCCCCCATTGAGCATGTTTGGGACTGGATGAAGCGTCGTCTCACGCGGTCTGCACGTCCAGCTCGAACGCTGGTCCAACTGAGGCGCCAGGTGGAAATGGCATGGCAAGCCGTTCCACAGGACTACATCCAGCATCTCTACGATCGTCTCCATGGGAGAATAGCAGCCTGCACTGCTGCGAAAGGTGGATATACACTGTACTAGTGCCGACATTGTGCATGCTCTGTTGCCTGTGTCTATATGCCTGTGGTCCTGTCAGTGTGATCATGTGATGTATCTGACCCCAGGAATGTGTCAATAAAGTTTCCCCTTCCTGGGACAATGAATTCATGGTGTTCTTATTTCAATTTCCAGGAGTGTATGTTTCAATATATGTCATATTTATTTGATAAATTTACTTCTCTTGTTACAGTGATTGTTCACAATTACTTGCCATGAAATTTTCTGAAACATGGGTCTATGCAAAGTGGTATTTGACAATATGTACAAACACAGCGAGGGCTCTTTTCCGCAACTTTGGTACTACAATGACGCCACGTCCAGTAGGTTTTTCCTAAAATGAGTTGATGCTCCCCTACAGCCACATGACGGAAATCTTCAGGTACTTTACCCATTTCTGCCGGAAAGACAGGTTTTTGGCCACGCCTTTTTTGGGATGAGAAGCCAGCGATCAATTGTCTGGCTAGATGGATCCTGTATGTGAGCTGATCATGCCGTCCACTTTCTCTTTTACTTATTTTCCACAGGATAAAACTGTTCACTGCAGCAACATCCACCAAGAAATAAAATATTCTGTGTGTTGTGTCTAGACAAGACAGCCTAGACACAATGAGAGGAAGCTGAAAGGCACGCGCTAAGCTAAAGCAGGATGGCGTGAGGTCTGAAACAGGATATGTAATGAATGCTATAAAGAAAAGTTCGTAGCTTCTGGAATACTTAACTTTAATCCATCCTTTTGGTACATCTGGAGATTGGGGCGATACAAGTGAGACTCTTTAGATACATGCAATGTTACTAATGGCGCCTTGCTAGGTCGTAGCCATTGACTTAGCTGAAGGCTATTCTAACTATCTGCTCTGCAAATGAGCGAGGCTTCGTCAGTGTGCATCGCTAGCTACGTCGTCCGTACAACTGGGGCGAGTGCTCGTCCGTATCTCGAAACCTGCCTTGTGGTGGCGCTCGGTCTGCGATCACACAGTGGCGACACGCGGGTCCGACATGTACTAATGGACCGCGGCCGATTTAAAGCTACCACCTAGCAAGTGTGGTGTCTGGCGGTGACACCACACTGTGCCACCATTAAAAAAAACCGCTTCAAATGGCTCTGAGCACTATGGGACTTCTGAATTCATCGGTCCCCTAGAACTTAGAACTACTTAAACCTAACTACCCTAAGGACATGACACACGTCCATTCCCGAGGCAGGATCCGAACCTGCGACTGTAGCGGTCGCTTGGTCCAGACTGTAGACCATTTTACAGAACGTCTGCCAATAGCGTACCTTTCTCGTAATTGATCAAACTTATCGACACCACCCATTATTTTATTGTATTCTGCCACAACTTCAGGACAAGAAATCTCTGTACTAGTACTATATAATAACAGATCAGGAATTCGGGAAGGCTGTGAGGGACACACGGGTATTTAGGGGATTCTTTCATGACACTGATCTGCAATGAAATTGCGATTTTGAGGCCGAAAGTGCAGGAGGTCAGGTCCATATGTAGGAGGATAACAGTGGAGAAACTTCAGGATAAGGAAATCAGGCACAAGTACATAACAGCGATCTCAGAAAGGTACCAGTTAGTTGAATGTAGTCAATTACAGTCATTGGAAAAGGAATGGACGAGGTACAGGGACACAGTACTAGAAGTGGCTAAAGAATGTCTTGGAACAGTAGAGTGTAAAAGTAGGATGAAGCAAACAGCTTGGTGGAATGACACAGTCAAGGCAGCCTGTAAAAGGAAATAGAAGGCGTATCAAAAATGGCCACATACTAGAACTCAGGTAGACAGAGAAAGTTATGTTGAAGAAAGAAACAAAGCCAAACAGATAATTGTAGCATCCAAGAAGAAATCTTGGGAAGACTTTGGAAACAGGTTGGAGACTAAGGGTGAAGCTGCTGGAAAACCATTCTGGAGTGTAATTAGCAGTCTTCGAAAGGGAGGTAAGAAGGAAATGACAAGTATTTTGGACAGGTGAGGAAAACTGCTGGTGAATCCTGTGGATGCCTTGGGCAGATGGAGGGAATATTTTGAAGAGTTGCTCAATGTAGGTGAAAATACGATCTGTAATGTTTCAGATTTCGAGGTAGATTGGGATATTTGAGGAAGTGGAGAAAATGGTCAATAGATTGCAGTGCAATAAAGCAGCTGGGGTGGATGAAATTAAGTCGGAACTCATCAAATACAGTGGAATTTCAGGTCTTAAATGGCTACACAGGATAATTGAAATGGCCTGGGAGTCGGGACAGGTTCCATCAGACTGGACAAAAGCAGTAATCACACCAATCTTTAAACATGGAAACAGAAAAGATTGTAACAACTACAGAGGTATCTCTTTAATCAGCGTTGTGGGTAAAATCTCAGGTATTGTTGAAAGGAAAGTGCAAGTATTAGTTGAGGACCAATTGGATGAAAATCAGTGAGGGTTTAGGCCTCTTAGAGTTTGTCAGGACCAGATCTTTAGCTTACGGCAAATAATGGAGAAGTGTTATGAGTGGAACAGGGAATTGTATCTATGCTTTATAGATCTAGAAAAGGCATATGACCGGGTTCCTAGAAGGAAGTTATTGTCTGTTCTACGAGATTATGGAATAGGAGGCAAACTTTTGCAAGCAATTAAAGGTCTTTACATGGATAGTCAGACAGCAGTTACAGTTGACGGTAAATTGAGTTGATGGTTCAGAGTAGTTTCAGGGGTAAGACAAGGCTGCAACCTGCCTCCACTCTTGTTCATATTATTTATGGATCATATGTTGAAAAAAATAGACTGGCGGGGTGAGATTAGGATATCTGAACACAAAACAAGCAGTCTCGCATATGCAAATGACTTAGTTGTGATGGCAGATTCGATTGAAAGTTTGCAAAGTAATATGTCAGAGCTAGATCAGAAATGTAAGGACTATGGTATGGAGATTAGCATCTCCAAAACAAAAGTAATGTCAGTGGGAAAGAAATATAAACGGATTGAGTGCCAAATAGGAGGAACAAAGTTAGAACAGGTGGACGGTTTCAAGTACTTAGGATGCATATTCTCACAGGATGGCAACATAGTGAAAGAACTGGAAGCGAGGTGTAGCAAAGCTAATGCAGTGAGCGCTCAGCTACGATCTACTCTCTTCTGGAAGAAGGAAGTCAGTACCAAGACTAAGTTATCTGTGCACCGTTCAATCTTTCGACCAACTTTGTTGTATGGGAGCGAAAGCTGGGTGGATTCAAATTACCTTATCAACAAGGTTGAGGTTACGGAACAATGGCAGGAGGGTGTCCACAATGAGGAAAACAAAGGAAAACTGGGAATGAAGTCTATAGATGTAGCAGTTAGGGCGAACAGGCTTAGATGGTGGGGTCACGTTACACGCATGGGAGAAGCAAGGTTACCCAAGAGACTCATGGGTTCAGCAGTAGAGGGTAGGAGGAGTCGGGGCAGACCAAGGAGAAGGTACCTGGATTCGGTTAAGAATGATTTTGAAGTAATAGGTTTAACATCAGAAGAGGCACCAATGTTAGCGCTGAATAGGGGATCATGGAGGAATTTTATAAGTGGGACTATGCTCCAGACTGAACGCTGAAAGGCATAATCATTCTTAAATGATGATGATGATGATGAGTACCATCCTTGTTTTTCCTTTTCACTGTGGCTGTTTCTCATGGATCATGAATTGAGGACAGGATGGTTATCCATCCATTTTACTGTAGAAATGGCTTCTTTTGTTTTCAAACTGAAATTGTCCCTCTTCCAATTTTATGTGCTCCTTCATAAATTCGAGTAAATCAAAAGTATTTACCTTATACTATAGCTTTGAGGAAAAAAGCACAAAATGTCAGGCAAACAGCACTGAAAGGCTCCTCTACAGGGCAACACTCAGCTATACAATGTCTCTGCGAGAAGGTACAGCAAAAACGGCGGGAACTTCCGATTGGAAGTAGTATCCTATACTGTTCGCTAGGTGGTAACACAGTACAGAGGTGGAAACTGTGAATCCCACGGGACTAGGAGCGAGTTCATTGTAGTGGGAAGCATGTTTCCCACGGCTCACGAAAGGGTTAAAGAGTACAAACGAAGCATATGAACTACTAACGTCTTATCTGTGAAGTACTCATTTACAACACTACGATCGGCAACGTACTGCACCTATTTCTTACCGTGCAGTTAGAAAGAGGCGTCGTGATTTTTGCTCGAACGGTCGTTCCTATAGCTCAATGCGATTTTTCCAAAGACGAATGATTATATACACACATGGGAAAATACTTCCTTGGAATATTACGCCCTTCCAGGATACCTCACGATTAGTTGCAAATTGTTTTTATCTATTTATTGGCAATGACGAGTTTTGCCCTTGTGGGCAACTTCAACTAACGTGTGCTCGTATTTGCATTTCGCCCGCTGTGCACAGCGCTCCATGCTGTATACGCCGGAACTCCGTTGGCCTCGTTTTATATTCCTTATCCTTCTATTTGCCTTGTAACGATACGACGATGTTTCCTTACATTTCTTACCTTAATGCCAAATTCTGGCATTAAAGGACGGATGTTCACTCACCACGTTACTTCCTATATTAAACTCAAGATCACTACCTGGCGTTACCAACACAATATTAATCTGGAGATGTTCTCAAGTGCGGAATGAGTCATTGTCAATAAATAGATACAAACGGTTTGCAACCGCGACTATCTTGTCTCGAGAAATTCATAACCGATTGCTGTACCAGGCACCCAGCTTCGAATGGAACCAATTTTAAATCTGCAGGATGCTCTACAGAACTTTATTCGTTCAGTTCGACTATAGTGTGACACAGATGTCATCATAAATGTTACAATTTGCCTAGCGACTAAAAAAGATCTTCTTTTTCGATTACTCTTGTGTGATACCTCCATCATATCCCTAATGGTATTCTATTCCAACTTGTATTTTTTTTTTTCATTAGGTCATATACGAGGTCCGACTGAGTGTGAAATGGGACCCACAGCGAAAATTCGGCGAAGCTTTGCGCAGATGCGTTGCGCAGTGTCTCTAGCGTGACCATCGATCGCGTCACGCCGCTCTTTCTGAGTTCTGAAAGCACAGTGAGCCCATAAGAATACCTAGAAAATAGTGTCTCTCGCCAAGTATCAGGGCCCGGTGAGAAATTTCGCCTGATGTCACGCAGCCCACTTAACATAACTGTCATGCGTTTCCTTCTTCATGACAAATCTCGGCCGCACTCTGCAGGGGCAATGAAGATGCTCCTGCAGTATTTTCAGTCGGAAGTGTTACATTTCCCACAATACACATCGTTATTACCTCCCCCGAGTATCATCTCTGCTCACATTAGCCGCTGGCTGTGAAGACAACATTGTGGTACAGCCAACGAGCTTTGGAGCAGCGTAAGGAATTGGCGGAAAGCACAAGCAGCTGTCTTCTGTGGCGAGGGTTTTGGAAAGTTCGTACAACACTAAGACATATGTATAATTAGGACCGGCGAGTATGTGCTGAAGTAGATGGAAGGTGTAGCTAACTGTTGAAAATTAAACATTCTTGATTTTCACAATGGGTTCCATTTCACGACCGATCGGACCTTACTTTCCGAATACCCCTCGTAAATGCAGAATGTTATGGGTATGAATACATGTATCATGATCATTGCTACCTTAATATGTACAGAAGGAAATTTGTCCTTTTCAAATGTTTCAACAGAACATAAGCCTGACAATCGAGTCAGCCACTCAGTTTACCACAATCTAATTCAGGAGAGAGCGATTTGGGATACGAAGCTACAAAGAGCAGCTGCTGTGTCTCGTAAGCTAAAAAAACTGAAGCATTTATTCACAACGGTCATCTATGGGAATCGTGGTACTGTGTTTATGCTCTTCAGAAAAGTTAAACACTCATATTTTCAACAATCGCAAGATGATCTCTCTATTGCGTTCCTTGCCATCTGTGTGTCGTAGTCCTGGCCAAATAAGCCCTACCACCTATTTTCCAACCGCCCAAGAAGATAATAGAAAACAAATATAAAAAATGACCATAAGGATCAGTGAATGATCACATGAATTTTATTCTGTTGATTGGCTTAACCAGTTTCGTCTCTTTAGTCATTTATAGTACCCAATGACGCGAGGGTTGTTGTTGTTGTGGTCTTCAGTCCAGAGACTGGTTTGATGCAGCTCTCCACGCTACCCTATCCTGTGCAAGCTTCTTCATCTCCCAGTACCTACTGCAACCTACATCCTTCTGAATCTGCTTAGTCTATTCATCTCTTGGTCTCCCTCTACAATTTTTCCCCTCCACGCTGCCCTCCAATACTAAATTGGTGATCCCTTGATGCCTCAGAACATGTCCTAGCAACCGATCCCTTCTTCTAGTCAAATTGTGCCACAATCTTCTCTTCTCCCCAATCCTATTCAATACTTCCTCATTAGTTATGTGATCTACCCATCTAACCTTCAGCATTCTTCTGTAGCACCACATTTCGAAAGCTTCTATTCTCTTCTTGTCTAAACTATTTATCGTCCATGTTTCACTTCCATAGGTTATTCGGGTTATCCGGAAAGTAATGTCGGACTGCTTGCAAACTGGAAAGCACAATGAAAATAAAAAATGTTTTATTTGAAACAGTTTGCTACACCATCTGGCTATTTCTCTACATAGCCGCCGCCCCAACTTAAACATTTGTCGCAGCGTTCCACCAACTTTCCAATGCCCTCGTGCAGCTGCCTGTGCTTTCTGCCACTTCTCTATGCTGGTCTGCGTTTCGTTATCTGTACCAAGATATTATCTTCACAGACAGTGGTTCATGTGGGGAGAGGTGAATATCAGACGGAGGCAAGTCTGGGCTGTACTGTGCGTGATAAAACTCTTCCAATCAAAAACGCTGCATGGGCGTCCCCATTGCCCCTGGCGTGTGCAGTGCAGAATTGTCATGGAGAACGAAATGCATGCCGGGAACGTTGTGTGGGGTTGCATGAAATCAGGCGAAACCCCACAGAGGGCATCCATACTCGATGGGAGACGTTATTGCTGTAGGCATTTTCATGTGCTCAGAACTGAGAAGAGCGACTTGACGCTATCGACAGGCATGATAGAGACACTGCCCAACACATCTGTGCAAAGCTTCATCGGATTTTTGCCGTCGGTTCCATTTCGCGACCTATCATATCTTACTTTCCTAACAACCCTAGTACTTCTTAGCAGTCTGACGCCTCGTAAGGTAGAAAGAGTGAGAATCTCCTGAAATATTTTCCTGTTACGGGAGATATACCTGTCAAAAATAGGAAAAGGTTCTATAAATATTTGAATGGAAATAAATATTTGTTGAAATATGTGTCGCGCTGTCCTATGATGGCCAACTGTATACTGACACTACAACAATACCATGTCAGCCGTCTCCCACGTGGAATAATAAGACCGCATTTCACTCTTTATGTAGTTCCCATTTCAAGTAATTACTGAATCTCAAAATGAAACGCATGGATTGGTTGATATAGGAGGGACTTGTAACTGAGCAATATGATAGGCAGAGGATGAAGTACAGATACAGCCAGCAAAATGTCAGCACCAAACTTGAACCGGAAGATTGCCTATGCCTCTGACTACTTATCATTCTCCAAACAAGTAAAGGGCTCCATATCTCAACAAGCACATATTTCCTTGCATGTCTTTGAAGGTACTTTTTTCTTGTTCTAGCCAGTATCATATTCTGTGTTCAGTTTGTATTTCCACGTTTTAACTGTTTTGTGTATCTCTACTAGAGTTCCTTCGGATCGGTAGCGGAAACGCCACCTAAACATTAAACTGATTCTTGTCTGGTGGTCAGCCAAATAACAGCATTTTCTTGAAACAGCCTGTACGGGTGTGCACTGCACACTGTTTGGAGTTGACGTCAAATGAAGATGGCTAGAAGGGAATTTTTCGGAATGTCGCATCAAGATTTGTTTACGGGACAATCCGACAAGATATCACCAGAGAATTATGCCTTGGAAACCTCCAATATTATGCACTTCCGCTCTAATGGCTGATTTAAATCAGTACTAAATCTTCCTTGAGTGATCAGCTGCACGATATTTAATAGATTCTGTAATCGATACCTTGCACTGTATGCGGCGTATCACTGTTTAGAATTTGCAATACACTCCTAGGATGTAAAGGTTGGCTACAGCGCGCATACATAAGCTCTGGAATGTAAGATATTGTTGTCGCGCCTCGCAGCACACGGATTAATCAGTGGCAGTTTGGAGGCCAGTGTAGGAGCCCGCCTGCCCGCCTGCTGTGGTGCGCACGTGTGTTGGGCGAGGGGTCGTCGCCGAGCTGCCCTACTGCTGTGTCCGCCAGCAGCGACACAGGATTTGGTATTGAGTTGACATTTTTTTTATAATTTGCAGCGCGCTTATAAATTTAAAGAAAAGGGTTTGTGTATGTGCTTAGCAGCAGACGGTAATTTTGATAATGGTAGGAGTTGAATTCTTAAGGGAAAGCATTGTTAGGCGAATAGATTAAGTATTGATTTTTGTCATTGATTTCTTTTGTAGTTGTCAGGGAATTGTTTCACTGTGTATTTAATTGAGAAGTATTTCAGTCTGTCTCAAGAGAATGATTAATTTGCAATATTGCTTTAATGCCACTGGAGGCAGATTTACATACGAAGCGATTGTTCGAAGAGCTTCTAGCGTTTCCATAATTCAATGGGAAAGAATCGCTTTCAGAATATAGTTTTGCAAAAAAAACAAAAAAACACAAAAAAGGAATTATGTGTTTGGGTTAGCATTTATCGAGTTTAGATTTGGCCAAACCCTTTCTCTGGAATTATATGTAGTTGTAGTAAGCAGCAGCCGCAGCAGCAACAACAGCAGGAGCCGCCATACAGAACATGCATTGCACTCAGCGTGAATAATAGGTTTCTTTATGTTTTTGTCATATAATGGAATGCAACAGATCAAGCAGTGGCAGCAGAAAGACCAAGTAAGTTATTTGTTGCACATACACAAACCCTTTTCTTTAAATTAATAAGAGCGTTGAAAATTATAAAAAAATATCAACTCAGTACCAAATCCTGTGTGGCTGCTGGCGGACACGGCAGTAGGGCAGCTCGGCGACGACCCCTCGCCCAACACACGTGCGCACCACAGCAGGCGGGCAGGCGGGCTCCCACACCGGCTTCCAATCTGCCACTGATTAATCCGTGTGCTGCGAGGCGCGACAACAATATCTTAGATTCCAGAGCTTGTGTATGCGCGCTGTAGCCAACCTTTAAATCCTAAGAGAGTATTGCCAACTCTCAATGTGAAGAACTTAGCGGTGCGTACCGTATCATGTAATAAGGTATATTTCCAACTCATTCACAGAGGAAGTATGTTACAATATAATAATAACTTGTGACGGGGGAGCCCCCAAAAGTCTTCTTCTTCGTTAGCTAGCGCCTTTGTCCCGCATCTTTGCGCAGGGTCTGCGCGGCTAAATCGGATTTGGCACGGTTAATTTTTAAGTGGTGGCCTGATGCCTTTCCTGCCGCCACGCCGACCCTCCGCGATGGAAGTAGAGTTGTACCCCAACTGTCTGCATCTAGTGTAAACCATGACATAGTGCGAACATGTTTGAAATGTCTGCGAGACATCTAATTGAAGCGGAACGTGGGGACCAGCCCGGTATTGACCTACTGGGATGTGGAAAACCGCCTAAAAACCACATCAAGGTTGGCCGTCACACCCACCGTCGTCGTTAATCCGCCGGGCGGATTCGATCCCGGGCCAGCGCGCCTACCCAAGTCCAGGAACCAGCGCATTAGCCCTCTTGGCTAACCTGGTGCGTGGGGGAGCCTCCAAAAGCGTTACACTTTAATACTGTAGGCCAAGTGACTTTCATTGAAAGCCATAACTGACGTCATGTCTACGAACTGTGATCTCTTTTATTATAACGAATAAGCACAGTTTGGGTCGCAGCTTTTTTTAGTAGCGACTACACTCCAAACTGACACAGATACATGACAGTATTGTTCAGCGTAGTCACCAAGTCCCTACAGATTCAGTTTTGCCACCGCTCTAATGCTCTGCTTTTTTGTCACTTGGAAGGTGTTCTTCTGGAGTGGTCTCTGCGTGGTCTTTATCGGCAAGTTGCGCTCAGCGAATCTCGTTAGGAAGGGCGAAGGTTCACTGGGAGCTGGGCAGTTTCGCAGGCTGTGGTCTGCTTCGTGTTTTTATCGACAGAACTGACTCTCCGCCCCGAGCGGAAGGTGCAACGCCACCTTTGCCATCGCCAGAGCATAACTGAGCACGATATTTTTCCCTATTCTGCTGGGACGTCATAAGAAGAGACACCGAGGTGACAACCAAAACCATGGGAACGTCAGTTGCTTTTGCTCCAAAATGTTATGCACGCAGTGGAAGTGAGTCGCAACGGCACTGTGCTTGGTGCGAAGAAGCCAATCGATCGATGCTGGACTGCTCCATCGCAGTATCAACCTTTTATTTGTTAAAGTACGTTTGAGAGTTGTGGAGGTAGATCTATGTTTCGTGGACATTCGATTACTGCTCTCTGTGAGCGTCACTCACCTCTTTGCTGCCATTTGGTACTACATCTACATCTACATCTACATTGATACTCCGCAAGTCACCCAACGGTGTGTGGCGGAGGGCACTTTACGTGCCACTGTCATTACCTCCCTTTCCTGTTCCAGTCGCGTATGGTTCGCGGGAAGAACGACTGTCTGAAAGCCTCCGTGCGCGCTCTAATCTCTCTAATTTTACATTCGTGATCTCCTCGGGAGGTATAAGTAGGGGGAAGCAATATATTCGATACCTCATCCAGAAACGCACCCTCTCGAAACCTGGCGAGCAAGCTACACCGCGATGCAGAGCGCCTCTCTTGCAGAGTCTGCCACTTGAGTTTATTAAACATCTCCGTAACGCTATCACGGTTACCAAATAACCCTGTGACGAAACGCGCCGCTCTTCTTTGGATCTTCTCTATCTCCTCCGTCAGGCGATCTGGTACGGATCCCACACTGATGAGCAATACTCAAGTATCGGTCGAACGAGTGTTTTGTAAGCCACCTCCTTTGTTGATGGACTACATTTTCTAAGCACTCTCCCAATGACTCTCAACCTGGTACCCGCCTTACCAACAATTAATTTTATATGATCATTCCACTTCAAATCGTTTCGCACGCATACTCCCAGATATTTTACAGAAGTAACTGCTACCAGTGTTTGTTCCGCTATCATATAATCATACAATAAAGGATCCTTCTTTCTATGTATTCGCAATACATTACATTTGTCTATGTTAAGGGTCAGTTGCCACTCCCTGCACCAAGTGCCTATCCGCTGCAGATCTTCCTGCATTTCGCTACAATTTTCTAATGCTGCAACTTCTCTGTATACTAGAGCATCATCCGCGAAAAGCCGCATGGAACTTCCGACACTATCTACTAAGTCATTTATATATATTGTGAAAAGCAATGGTCCCATAACACTCCCCTGTGGCACGCCAGAGGTTACTTTAACGTCTGTAGACGTCTCTCCATTGATAACAACATGCTGTGTTCTGTGTGCTAAAAACTCTTCAATCCAGCAACACAGCTGGTCTGATATTCCGTAGGCTCTTACTTTGTTTATCAGGCGACAGTGCGGAACTGTATCGAACGCCTTCCGGAAGTCAAGAAAAATTGCATCTACCTGGGAGCCTGTATCTAATATTTTCTGGGTCTCATGAACAAATAAGGCGAGTTGGGTCTCACACGATCGCTGTTTCCGGAATCCATGTTGATTCCTACATAGTAGATTCTGGGTTTCCAGAAATGACATGATACGCGAGCAAAAAACATGTTCTAAAATTCTACAAGAGATCGACGTAAGAGATATAGGTCTATAGTTATGCGCATCTGCTCGACGACCCTTCTTGAAGACTGTAAGTGTCGCAACTGCTGCAGCGCGATCCATATTCTGAGCCGCTCGGTATTTGCTGATTTCTGCCGCGCTACTTGTTTTGCTTAGTTTGGTCATAGCTTGTGGCATCTTAACTTTGATTTTGCGAGCTGCCCAGACGAGCAGATATTGTCGCACTTTCTCCCTTTAATCTTACTCTTGACTTAGATTCCAAGATCCTTTACATTATCCTACACCTTTACCATCTTTAGGCAACACTCCAATAGTAAATCAAATCTGCTCCAAGCTTAAGCTTGTTGTTCTCACTACGCCGGCGTTATCGCTGTGCACAGTGACCAAACTCAACAACCTATAATATTAAGAACTCAGAGAACGGAATGAGCATTTCATTCGTTCCTCTTGTATGTTCGAGGATTTGTTTTATAGTGAGCATTACATATACACGTTGTAACACCATAGCTTAGACATTACATACCTTTTGTTGATTCATTTAGCTTTCTGTGTTGTTCAACATCCCATCGTTCAACTCCTGTAATTAGTGTACAATTAATTCGATACTGTAATGAAGTGTAATCTCTGTAATGATCTTTTATCTTCCTCATATAATCTCTTTGGTTATCTGTAAAATTAAATAATTTTATTTAAATAATTTTGTGTAGAACTACCAATTTATGCAGATGTTCTGTTTTATTCAAAATGTTTGTTTGCTGTTATGTAAACTGCTGACCTTCACTTAGGGTTCTTAGTTATTTTGTATGTAAAACGTGTTGTGGTTCCCCTCGGGAACGGAACTGTGTAGCGCGCGCAAATTGTGGTTGGCCTAGGTAGAAAAGGTGGAACAAGAGTCAGTCGGGGACGAGCTACCAAACTGTGAACTGCCATGTAAAAGTTGCATATTATGCTGGTTCCGAGAGAGGGTTTTCCTGAAGCTTTCCAATGCCTCGGATGGATGGATAAAGAGCTAGAACTATTCTGAAATTGATATCTATCAACGCCACCAAGAAATGACAGAGTCCAGCAATTCTACCTGCAAATCCACCTACCAACATGCAATCGCCACCACATTGCGCAATCACTGTAATGGAACACTACAGTAATGTACAGTGGAGAATGAGCTTATTGGATGTGTTAGTGTGCTCAAATATAAGGTAATATAACTGAATTTATGTACCGACCTCGATTTTTTTCCTTTTCATAACATCTCTCAGGTTCCTCTCCGTTTGAACTAAAGTGATTACCGAGTGTCCTTATTGAAAGAACATTAAAGCCTAGTGTTTGAATTAATTAATGCCTCTTGTACATAGTAAAAAAAAGATAAAATTAATGTGGCAAGAGAGTGAACCAAAGTAAATGATGCTTGATGAAAATAAATTTTCTATTAAAACTGCTTATTAATATGTTGTTGCCAACTTCAAAATAAAAAGTTCTTAAAACTGAGGCTTATAAAGTTTTGCTTAGTAAATGATCACATTGCTGCCCGTTGTAAATCGCAAAATGTGAGTCAGAATCTTACAAATATGTCAATTTTGTGTTTCACTGTAGTAAAAGTTGAAAACTGCGATTGTGGAAAGTTATATACTCATGCTCGCTAATCACTTGTTTCTCTTGTGTATTGAAAGTGCATATTAACAGTGTAATAGGATCCATAGTTTATCCTTTATGCTCCTGACGAATGACAATTAATAGAAAGACCACTACCTACGAAAACAGTAACTTCTTTTATTCAAAAGACAGTGAGAAGTAACCTGTTAGTGAATTTCATTTAACTTTCATTCTAAATGGAAAAGTATTTAGCTGAGAGAGACTTAACCTGTGACCAGTTGATAATTTTGCAGTGAACTACATTTACAATTTTATGTCAGCTAGGAAAATGTTTGAAGAGTAATTCTGAAGCTATGTCCAATTCATGATTCTACAGTGAATATTAATAGTAATGTTTTAAAGACCATTCAGTTTGACTAAGCCCTGAAGATAGTAGTGTGTATCGTTATCTGTTATATTTGTGCAAATAGTTTGTTCTGCTCTAGCTGTCAACTCCAAACTCAACATTAACATATGCAGGTGTCAGAGTTCATTGCACTCGCGTGTTGCAAAATATAGGTTGTGTTTGTCCGTTAAAGTTACTCATACCTACTTCCTTAAACAAGGATGTTAATCATTCTAATGCCTAATTAGACTGGCGACCGTTTTTTTTTCTTTGAACAGTGTAGCTAGGTAAAATATTATTTGTTACTGTTTAAATATTTACGTAATTCTGACTTTCACTTCCGATAAGCCACCTCCGTTAGGTACAACACGGTCAACATAGCAAAATTCCTCTCAGAGGGTAACACTACTCTGCTTCTTCATACTGTAATTACTTCAATAAAAATAATTTCACTATACGAACTGACTTCAGCTTCGACAGTAGCAGACAGAAGTGTTATAACGTCTCGACTTTCGCCCACAACTTGAACCCAACTTTCAATCTGTCTGAAGATACAATTAACAATTCGTGCTGTGGCCTTTTCATATGATTGGGACCGAGCGGGGTGGCGCAGTGGTTAGACACTGGACTCGCATTCGGGAGGACGACGGTTCAATCCCGCGTCCGGCCATCCTGATTTAGGTTTTCCGTGATTTCCCTAAATCACTCCAGGCAAATGCCGGGATGGTTCCTCTGAAAGGGCACGGCCGACTTCCTTCCCAATCCTTCCCTAATCTGATGAGACCGATGACCACGCTGTCTGGTCTCCTTCCCCAAACCAACCAACCATATGATTGGGTAACCGATTGATAAGGGATTTGTTTGCAAAGGGCAGGAATGTGAAGCTCGAGTCCTCTCCAAGATTTAACAAAAAGGTATTAATATGATCCGTACTGCGAAGAAACGAACCAAGGCGCTGCACGGCGTTCCCCTCTACCTCTGTCTGACAGGGTACAGGGCGCCAGGGCAGCAGCGAGTCTTCATAGGCGAGGCCAGACCAGACAGCCTTCGTGTTGACCAGGAGGGCTCCGCTTGCCACTTGCAGCCGCCCACCAATTTCCCAGATCGATTGCCTGGGCCGGCGTATTTCTGTTGGTGGAGCAATCTCAGCATCCAATTGCCGAGTTTATTGAGCGGCAAAGCCCGCTGGAGCGTTTGATGGCGGCCACTCTGAGCCGAGGCGTCTGCGGTCTGCCGCAGTGCTCCTAGCCCGCTAATCAGAGGGGTGTGCTCTACCTGCTGCCTGCTCTGCGGCCCCTCTGTCAGACGTGACGCTCTGCCAACAGCAGGGCCTGCCCTTGCCTCCTCTCTCCCCCCTGTCGATGGCTTTGCTAAACATTCTCTTCCGACTGCCCTGATAGCTTCTCACAAGGCGCGTTCAATAAGTAATGCAACACTTCTGAAAGCAGGTTGGATCTCTTCAGGATTCCAATACACCATATTATTCCCCACTCTTCTGCATACAAAATCCTACTTTTCAACATAGTCTCCGTCCAGTGCGACGCCTCACACCACCTTACTCGGAGTGTCTTCATGGCGGCGTGGTACCACACACCTTGCTGCATCAGTACTCACTTACTACTTTCCGCGGAGTGCATCCTTCATTAGGTCAAACAGATGGAATTCTGAAGCTGCGAGACCTGGACTATGAGGTGGATGAGGAAGAACAGACTTGGCAGAAAATCCTAAGAAATTTTGGTCTTATGTCAAAGCGGTAGGTGAATCAAAACAAAATGTCCAGACACTCTGTGACCATAATGGTAATGAAAGAGCCGGCCGAAGTGGCCGTGCGGTTAAAGGCGCTGCAGTCTGGAACCGCAAGACCGCTACGGTCGCAGGTTCGAATCCTGCCTCGGGCATGGATGTTTGTGATGTCCTTAGGTTAGTTAGGTTTAACTAGTTCTAAGTTCTAGGGGACTAATGACCTCAGCAGTTGAGTCCAATAGTGCTCAGAGCCATTTAAACCATTTGGTACTGAAAGAGAGGATGACAGTGTAACCTCCCACTCACTTATCGACCTTAATGACAGTGAAAAATTAAACCGCGTGTACCTAATGGAAATTTGGGAAAAGCAATCGTCACCGAAGTTAATCTGTCGGTAAAGAGGGAGGAAAGGGTTACATCTAAATGAAAGGAAAAATGCAAATGAAACTGGTGGAAATTATTTTTGAAAAGGGGTAAAGTTAATAAAGAAAGTAAATGTGCGGCCGTTACGTTAACAGTTAACTAGCGGTAATTAGTTATTTGAGATTTGGGGGAAATTACGGTCGCCAGTCCTAAGGACAATTACTATAGTAACTGAAAAAAGAAAGGTTAGTACACATATAATTAGCACTAGAAGCGTTGCAACTGAAGGTTGACACGTGTAGTGTGAAAACTGAAAGTTTGTCGGAAGTAATAAATTTCGCTACACTCTGACTTAATTTAGCAAAAGAATTAATAAAACCGGAAAATCGAAAGTTAATTTAGTGACTGAAGTTAATAGTGAGCTTTCTTTCTGAAGCACATCGAAATTCAAAATGGTTCAAATGGCTCTGAGCACTATGGGACTTAACATCTTAGGTCATCAATCCCCTAGAACTTAGAACTAGTTAAACCTAACTAACCCAAGGACATCACACACATCCATGCCCGAGGCAGGATTCGAACCTGCGACCGTAGCAGTCGCGCGGTTCCGGACTGCGCGCCTAGAACCGCGAGACCACCGCGGCCGGCATCGAAATTCAGTAAAATACGGTTAGTCTTGGATTACCTCAACAATCATTTCAAAAGCCACTTGAATCTACGCAATTTAGAAATAAGAGATTTAACTTTGAACTTGAATTAAATGATTCTGAACAATTAACAACAGTAAAATTTTGTACGTACCAAGCTGAGCTGCAGTCACAGGTAACTAAAATACGGTACCAAAACTCGCACTCTTAATTTGTGCTTGTGCAGTCTAAATATTGTAGCCAGCTATGAATACCTTAACTGAACTTTGAAATTAAAGCAGTGAAATCGAATGATGCTGGCGTTTGAATTTCAACGAGACTTGGGCTCATTTCGGAAAAGGAAGGGACCCTGCTTGGCAATGCAATTGGGACATGAGCAACAAAGGTTCATGCTAAGTTGCTGTAATTTTGTGATGCAACAATTTTAAAAGTTTGAAAAGCTGAGGTCTGCCATACAGTTCTAAAACTTTACGTGCTTCCAGTCTTCCTTGTTGGTTGATTGAACGTTTGAAGCCGTCGATCGAGGAGGTGGCGACAGTCACTCATTGTCGGCCGTCGCTGTTGCAGAAACTGGATGTTGGCGCGCCTTCTTCTCGACACGGTCACCAAACGAAACGGGCTCTCGATGTGCGCCAGCTAATGCTTCCCGTCCGCGACACCATGTCAGAAACTATCATCGCAAGTCGAGCGCAATTACATGCTGACAAACCCCGAAAGCGCGGCAACCCGCGGGAGCTTCACACAACACACCTGCTCCACTGCACCACCCCATCCAGACTCTCTCTGCTCTGCCCGCGCTCTACGCGGCAGAGTTAACACTACCAAAGATCCTAAACACTTGGGTTCTCCACACGACCTATCGATGTATTCGCTCGATAGTATTGTTTTCCCTATGCCAGACACAGCGTATAAATACAAATAATATTCACAAAACAAACCAATTATAAATCGACAAAAATGCATAAATATATACAAATAGTAAACAATTACAATATATAAAGACACAGAAATGTCATATCTTCGGGTAACAAAATAAGGAAAAATCTATAGTACAATAGATGGAAATAGAAGGATATGCATTTCCGGCGTTACAACAGACTAAAGGCCGAAATACGAAATGTCTTTTTCCAAAGCTGTTTCACAGAGGAACACTGCACTGTAGTTCCTTCTCTAGATGGTCGCAAAGATGACAGAATGGTAGATATCGAAATAGACGACAGAGGGATAGAAAAACAATTAAAATTGCTCAAAAGACGAAAGGCCGCTGGACCTTATGGGATACCAGTTCGATTTTACACAGAATACGCGAAGGAACTTGCCCCCCTTCTTGCAGCGGTGTACCATAGGTCTCTAGAAGAACGTAGCGTTCCAAAGGATTGGAAAAGGGCACAGGTGATCCCCGTTTTCAAGAAGGGACGTCGAACACATGTGCAGAACTATATACCTATATCTCTAACGTCGATCAGTTGTAGAATTTTGGAACACGTATTATGTTCGAGTATAATGGCTTCTGGAGGAATCAGCACGGGTTTCGAAAAAGTCGGTCGTGTGAAACCCAGCTCTCGCTATTCGTCCACGACACTCAGAGGGCCATACACACGGGTTCCCAGGTAGATGCCGTGTTTCTTGACTTCCGCAAGGCGTTCGATATAGTTCCCCACAGTCGTTTAATGAACAAAGTAAGAGCATATGGACTATCTGACCAACTGTGTGATTGGATTGAAGTGTCCCTAGATAACAGATCGCGTTCTCAATGGAGAGAAGTCTTCCGAAGTAAGAGTGATTTCAGGTGTGCCGCAGGGGAGTGTCGTAGGACCGTTGCTATTCACAATATACGTAAATGACCTTGCGGATAACATCGGAAGTTCACCGAGGCTTTTTGTGGATGATGCTGTGGTAACAATGGAAAATTGTACTGAAATGCAGCAAGATCTGCAACGAATTGAAGAAAGGTGTATGGAATGGCAATTGAATCTCAATGTAGACAAGTGTAATATGCTGCGAATACATAGAAAGGAAGATCCTTTATCATTTAGCTACAATATAGGAGGTCAGTAACTGGAAGCAAATTGCATAAATTATCTGGGAGTAGGCATTAGGAGTGATTTAAAATGGAATAACCATATAAAGTTGATCGTCGGTAAAGCAGATCCCAGACTGAGATTCATTGGAAGAATCTTAAGGAAATGCAGTCCGAAAACAAAGGAAGTAGGTTACAGTACACTTGTCCGCCCACTGCTTGAATATTGCTGACCAGTGTGGGATCCGTACCAGGTAGGGTTGATAGAAGAGATAGAGAAGATCCAACGGAAAGCAGCGCGCTTCGTTACAGGATCATTTAGTAATCGTGAAAGCGTTACGAAGATGATAGATTGACTACAGTGGAAGACTCTGCAAGAGAGACGCTCAGGAGCTCGGTACGGGCTTTTGTTGAAGTTTCGAGAACATACCTTCACCGAGGAATCAAGCAGTATATTGCTCCCTCCTACGTATATCGCGCGAAGAGCCAATGAGGATAAAATCAGAGAGATTAGAGCCCACATAGAGGCATACCACCAATCTTACTTTCTACGAACAATACGAGACTGGAATAGAAGGGAGAACCGATAGAGGTACTCAAAGTACCCTTCGCCACACACCGTCAGGTGGCTTGCGGAGTATGGATGTAGATGTAAAACAGTTCAGAGAAGTTTCTTGGGCTGCTCTCTGGCGCGCAACCTTATGAGACCTTGCGTTGTCACGGGGAAGGAGCAGCTCATATGCTTTTTGTGGCGACGAACAAGTTGAAGTCGTTTCTTCAATTTCCCGAGGTTAGCACAATACACTTTAGAGTAGATCGTTGCACCATGATGAAGGACATCAAACAGAATAAACCCTTCAGAGTCTCTGAAGACAGTCGCCTTGACTTTACGGGCTGAGTGTTCGGTTTTGAGCGTTTTATTTAGGAGAGAGGTGATGTGACGCCAGTCTATGGATTGCAGTTTCGTTCCCGGTTCCAATTGAGTAACTTATGTTTCATCGCCTGTGGTGATGATCGACGAAAAACTATCAGCGTCGTAACGCGCAAGCAACTCCGCGCAAACGGTCCTTCGTTGCTCTTTATGATCTTCTGTTAAGCGGCGATGAACCCAGCGGGCATAGGTCTTTGAGTACACCAACTGGTGGACGAGTGTGTCAGCACTAGCAAGAGAGACGTCCAGGTGAGCAGCGAGGTGTTCGCTTGATCTATCACCTCGAATGAGAGTGTCCGCACGTTCCAACGTTTCAGCAGTCGTAGCTGTGTGCGGCCGACCAGCACACGGAAGATCGGACAGGTCTGAGGACCTTGCTGCGATGATGACAGATGCCTCGCCCGTCGACTCACCGTAATTTTGTTCACTGCCAGCTCTCCTTTGACGTTTTGAGAGCGCCCATGAATATCTGCGAGTCTCTGGTTCTCCGCGAAAAGAATCTCAGTGACAGCTCTCTGCTTGCAGTTCTTGGAACACAGCTCCAATACAAACGCCATATTGAAGGCCCTACGTACAGCGCCGCTACCTATCTGAACTTATGAAACTATAGGAGCTGAAACGGGAATATTCCACGATGACCCACAACAAATTTCTCATTTTTTACTTCGAAATTGGCTGAAAAGAAGTGTATTGCATTAGTTATTGAACTATTTTCGTACATTCCTTCCCACCCTTCGGAAATCTCTTTAACTGTAAATCCCTGTCAACATCCATTGTGGTCTGTCCCAGTACTTGCTTCCGTTCACTGTGCGTTAACGTTCCACCATGAGAAGAGCTCAACAAAAACTCTGGATACTTGAAAGGCCCGGACTACTCAAGGTAATGCAAAAATGATTAAACAGATTACAAAAAATGGTTCAAATGGCTCTAAACACTATGGGACTTTACATCTGAGGTCATCAGTCCCCCACACTTAGAACTACTGAAACCTACGGACACCACACACATCCATGCCCGAGACAGTATTCGAACCTGCGACCGCAGCAGCAGCGCGGTTCCGGACTGACGCGCCTAGAACCGCTCGACCACAAAAACAGATTACAGATTCTCTGAAGCAAAATCGTCTAACAAGTAACCATGTATGTTAAAAAAACCAATGTGTTATTAATTTCCAGTTATACAGAGAAATTAAAAGAAACTATTGTTCACTGTATCTCAGAGTCATTCGGTCTGGGTGAGGAATAAATTGCTGTTCAATGTTGCGTTAATACATCATAAATTACGCTGCTACTGGGAGAGGTAGGTCTGGGTTGACCTGTAAGTGGTCTTTGCCCCTTGCTAAAATAATTTTTATTTTATTTAAACCAGCTTTAAACATTCCTTTGCCCATACATACAGTAAATTGAAGCAAATTTTAAGGCAGTTACACTTTCCAGAAATTACCATTAAATAGCGTCGTCTCTCTAGCACATTAACAGAATAATCTAAAAAAAAATACCATATATCGGAGAAATAGTTTGAAACCTTTACAACAGTCGTCAACATCATTTAAAATCAAAAACGTAGTAAAAAGTTACTCAGTAATTCATTTCACGTTGGAAAAATTATGTACGACAGACAATGCAACAGCCTCAGAGGAATCTGTCTGCGCAAGGAATTTGCGATAGGCTAAAATGGCTCTGAGCACTATGGGACTTAACTGCTGTGGTCATCAGTCCCCTAGAACTTAGAACTACTTAAACCTAAATAACCTAAGGCCATTACACACATCCATGCCCGAGGCAGGATTCGAACCTGCGACCGTAGCGGTCACGCGGTTCCAGACTGTAGCGCCTAGAACCGCTCGGCCACCACGGCCAGCATTTGCAATAGAGCACCAACACAATAGCACAAGGTTAAGCAAAAACGGAACGGTTGAATGTACAGTAATAACATGCTCACAAATGTATCAGTCATTTTCATCAAACACTAAAACAGTTGTCCAAGATGCAAATTTTACTTCTGCTTTTAAAGTGACGTACACCACAATCTAAAAAGGAAGTACACAATAATTTAAACAAACAACACCCGCCCACGCAGGAACACATCAAATGGAACCGCGGGAGGAATGCCCTAGCGATCAGAACGTTTAGTGATACAGCCGCTGCGCTAGACAACCTTCCAAACAATTCTGGTGAAAGTTAGCAGTTACATGAGGGGGGTTACAGAAAAAAATTAGTGAAAACTCTAATGACGTCAAACTAAACGGAGCCAAACGATCTGGAAACTGACAAACTTGGATATTACACTGCTGGCCATTAAAATTGCTACACCACGAAGATGACGTGCTACAGACGCGAAATTTAACCGACAGAAAGAAGATGCTGTGATATGCAAATGATTAGCTTCTCAGAGCATTCACACAAGTTTGTCGCAGGTGACGACACGTTCAACGTGCTGACATGAGGAACGTTTCCAACCCATTTCTCATACACAAACAGCAGTTGACCGGCGTTGCCTGGTGATACGTTGTTGTGATGCCTCGTGTGTTGTTGTTGTTGTTGTTGTGGTCTTCAGTCCTGAGACTGGTTTGATGCAGCTCTCCACGCTACTCTATCTTGTGCAAGCTTCTTCATCTCCCAGTACCTACTGCAGCCTACATCCTTCTGAATCTGCTTAGTGTATTCATCTCTTGGTCTCCCTCTACGATTTTTACCCTCCACGCTGCCCCATAATACTAAATTGGTGATCCCTCGATGTCTCAGAACATGTCCTACCAACCGATCCCTTCTCCTAGTCAAGTTGTGCCACAAACTTCTCTTCCCCCAATCCTATTCAGTACTTCCTCATTAGTTATGTGATCTACCCATCTAATCTTCAGCATTCTTCTGTAGCACCACATTTCGAAAGCTTCTATTCTCTTCTTGTCTAAACTATTTATCGTCCACGTTTCACTTCCATACATGGCTACACTCCATACAAATACTTTCAGAAACGACTTCCTGACATTTATATCTATACTCGATGTTAACAAATTTTTCTTGTTCAGAAACGCTTTCCTTGCCATTGCCAGTCTACATTTTATCCTCTCTACTTCGACCATCCTCAATTATTTTGCTCCCCAAATAGGAAAACTCGTTTACTACTTTAAGTGTCTCATTTACTAATCTAATTCCCTCAGCATCTCCCGACTTAATTCGACTACATTCCATTACCCTCGTTTTGCTTTTGTTGATGTTCATCTTGTACCCTCCTTTCAAGACACTGTCCATTCCGTTCAGCTGCTCTTCCAAGTCCTTTGCTGTCTGTGACAGAATTACAATGTCATCGGCGAACCTCAAAATTTTTATTTCTTCTCCATGGATTTTAATACCTAGTCCGAACTTTTCTTTTGTTTCCTTTATTGCTTGCTCAATATACACATTGAATAACATCGGGGATAGGCTACAACCCTGTCTTACTCCCTTCCCAACCACTGCTTCCCTTTCATACCCATCGACTCTTATTTCTGCCATCTGCTTTCTGTACAAATTATAAATAGCCTTTCGCTCCCTGTATTTTACCCCTGCCACCTTCAAAATTTGAAAGACAGTATTCCAATCAACATTGTCAAAAGCTTTCTCTAAGTCTACAAATGGTAGAAACGTAGGTATACCTTTCCTTAATCTAGCTTCTAAGATAAGTCGTAGGGTCAGTATTGCCTCACGTTCCAACATTTCTACGGAATCCAAACTGATCTTCCCCGAGGTCGGCTTCTATTAGTTTTTCCATTCGTCTGTAAAGAAATCGCATAGTATTTTTCAACTGTGACTTATTAAACTGATAGTTCGGTAATTTTCACATCTGTCAACACCTGCTGTCTTTGGGTTGGGAATTATTATATTCTTCTTGAAGTCTGAGGGAATTTTGTCTGTCTCATACATCTTGCTCACCAGATGGTAGAGTTTTGTCAGGACTGGCTCTCCCAAGGCTGTCAGTAGTTCCAATGGAATGTTGTCTACTCCTGGGGCCTTGTTTCGACTCAGGTCTTTCAGTGCTCAGTCAAACTCTTTACGCAGTATCATATCTCCCATTTCATCTTCATCCGCCCGCATCTCGTGGTCGTGCGGTAGCGTTCTAGCTTCCCACGCCCGGGTTCCCGGGTTCGATTCCCGGCGGGGTCAGGGATTTTCTCTGCCTCGTGATGGCTGGGTGTTGTGTGCTGTCCTTAGGTTAGTTAGGTTTAAGTAGTTCTAAGTTCTAGGGGACTGATGACCAAAGATGTTAAGTCCAATAGTGCTCAGAGCCAGCCATCTTCATCTACATCCTCTTCCATTTCCATAGTATTGTCCTCAAGTACATCGCCCTTGTATAGACCCTCTATATACTCCTTCCACCTTTCTGCTTTCCCTTCTTTGCTTAGAACCGGGTTTCCATCGAAGCTCTTGATATTCATGCAAGTGATTCCCCTTTCTCCAAAGGTCTCTTTAATTTTCCTGTAAGCGGTATCTATCTTACCCCTAGTTATATATGCCTCTACATCCTTACATTTGTCCTCTAGCCATCCCTGCTTAGCCATTTTGCACTTCCTGTCGATCTCATTTTTGAGACGTTTGTATTCCTTTTTGCCTGCTTCATTTACTGCATTTTTATATTTTCTCCTTTCATCAGTTTAATTCAATATTTCTTCTGTTATCCAAGGGTTTCTACTAGCCCTCGTCTTTTTACCTACTTGATCCTCTGCTGCCTTCACTATTTCATCCCTCAAAGCTACCCATTCTTCTTCTACTGTATTCCTTTCCCCCATTACTGTCAATTGTTCCCTTATGCTCTCCCTGAAACTCTGAAAAACCTCTGGTTCTTTCAGTTTATCCAGGTCCCATCTCCTTAAATTTCCACCTTTTTGCAGTTTCTTCAGTTTTAGTCTACAGTTCATAACCAATAGATTGTGGTCAGAGTCCACATCTGCCCCTGGAAATGTCTTACAATTTAAAACCTGGTTCCCAAATCTCTGTCTTACCATTATATAATCTATCTGATACCTTTTAATATCTACAGGGTTCTTCCATGTATACAACCTTCTTTCATGATTCTTGAACCAAGGGTTTGCTATGATTAAGTTATGCTCTGCGCAAAATTCTACCAGGCGGCTTCCTCTTTCATTTCTTAGCCCCAATCCATATTCACCTACTATGTTTCCTTCTCTCCCTTTTCCTACTGACGAATTCCAGTCACCCATGACTATTAAATTTTCGTCTCCCTTCACTACCTGAATAATTTCTTTTACCTCATCATACATTTCATCAATTTCTTTGTCATTTGCAGAGCTAGTTGGCATATAAACTTGTACTACTGTAGTAGGCGTGCGCTTCGTGTCTATCTTGGCCACAATAATGCGTTCACTATGCTGTTTGTAGTAGCTTACCCGTACTCCCATTTTTTTATTCATTATTAAACCTACACCTGCATTACTCTTATTTGATTTTGTATTTATAACCCTGTATTCACCTGACCAAAAGTCTTGTTCCTCCTTCCACCGAACTTACTAATTCCTACTATATCTAACTTTAACCTATCCATTTCCCTTTTTAAATTTTCTAACCTACCTGCCCGATTAAGGGATCTGACATTCCACGCTCCGATCCGTAGAACGCCAGTTTTCTTTCTCCTAATAATGACGTCCTGTTGAGTAGTCCCCGCCCGGAGATCCGAATGGGGGACTATTTTACCTCTGGAATATTTTACCCAAGAGGACGCCATCATCATTTAATCATACAGTAAAGCTGCATGCCCTCGGGAAAAATTACGGCTGTAGTTTCCCCTTGCTTTCAGCCGTTCGCAGTACCAGAACAGCAAGGCCATTTTGGTTAGTGTTACAACGCCAGATCAGTCAATCATCCAGACTGTTGCCCCTGCAACTACTGAAAGGCTGCTGCCCCTCTTCAGGAACCACACGTTTGTCTGGCCTCTCAACAGATACCCCTCCGTTGTGGTTGCACCTACGGTACGGCCATCTGTATCGCTGAGGCACGCAAGCCTCCCCACCAACGGCAAGGTCCATGGTTCATGGGGGGGTGACGCGTATAAGGAGGAGAAATGCGTACCATCACGTTTCCGCCTTTGATAAATGTCAGATTGTAATTCATCGCAATTGCGGTTTATCGTATCGCGACATTACTGCTCGCGTTGGTCGAGATCCAATGACTGTTAGCAGAATATGGAGTTGGTGGGTTCAGGAGGGTAATAGGGAACGCCGTGCTGGATCCCAACGGCCTCGCATCACTAGCAGTCGAGATGACAGGCATCTTATCCGCATGGCTGTAACGGATCGTGCAGCCACGTCTCGATCCCTGAGCCAACAGATGGGGACGTTTACAAGACAAAAACGATCTGCACGAACAATTCGATGACGTTTGCAGCAGCATGTACTATCAGCTCGGAGACCATGGCTGCGGTTACCCTTGACGCTGCATCACAGACAGGAGCGCCTGCGATGGTATACTCAACGACGAACCTGGGTGCACTAATGGCGAAATGTCATTTTTTCGGATCAATCCAGGTTCTGTTTACAGCATCACGATGGTCGCATCCGTGTTTAGCGACATGGCGGTAAACGCACATTGTAAGCGTGTATTCGTCATCGCCATACTGGCGTATCACCCGGCGTGATGGTATGGGTTGCCAATGGTTACACGTCTCGGTCACCTCTTGTTCGCATTGACGGCACTTTGAACAGTGGACGTTACATTTCAGATGTGTTACGACCCGTGGCTCTACCCTTCATTCGATCAGTGCGAAACCCTACATTTCAGAAGGATAATGCACGACCGCATGTTGCAGGTCCTGTACGGTCCATTCTGGATACAGAAAATGTTCGACTGCTGCCATGGCCAGCACATTCTCCAGATCTCTCACCTATTGAGAACGTCTGGTCAATGGTGGCCGCGCAACTGGCTCGTCACAATACGCCAGTCACTACTCTTGACGAACTGTGGTATCTTGTTGAAGCTGCACGGGCAGCTATACCTGTACAAGCGATCCAAGCTCTGTCTGACTCAATGCCCAGGCTTATGAAGTCCGTTATTACGGCCAGAGGTGGTTGTTCTGGGTACTGATTTCTCAGGATCTATGCATCCAAATTGCGTGAAAATGTAGTCTCATGTCAGTTCTAGCATAACATATACCCGTTTATTATCTGCATTTCTTCTTGGTGTAGTAATTTTAATGGCCAGTAGTGTACATCTGGATAGTTCAGACACACGGACAGAAATCAAGCGTTGAATGCTGGTAACACAAGGGCCAAAGAAACTGGTACACATGCGTAATATCGTATAAGGCTCCACCGAGCACGCAGAAGTACTATCACACGACGTGGCATGGACTCTACTAATGTCTGAAGTAGTGTTGGAGGAAATTGACTTCATGATTCCTGCAGGGCTGTCCATAAATCCGTAAGAGTGCGATAGGGTGGAGATCTCTTGTGAACAGCACGTTCAAGGCATCCCAGATATGCTCAATAATGTTCGTGTCTGGGTAGTCTGGTAGCCAGCGGAAGCGTTTAAACTCAGAAGAATGTTCCTGAAGCCACTCTGTAGCAGTTCTAGACGTGTGGGGTGTCGCATTGTCCTGCTGGAATTGCCCAACGGACATAAATGGATGCAGGTGATCAGACAGGATGCTTATGTACGTATGTGTCACCTGTTAGTCATATGCAGGGACCCCATATCACTCCAACTGCACACGCACCGAACCATTACAGAAGCTCCACCAGCTTGAACAGTGCCCTGTTGACATGCAGACTCCATGGATTCATGACGTTCTCTCCATACCCGTACACGTCTACCCGGTTTATAGTAGTTGAAACGAGATTCGTCCGACCGGGCATAATTTTTCCAGTCATCAACAGTCCAATGTCGGTGTTGACGGGCCCAGGCGATATGTAAAGCTTTGTGTCGTGCAATCGTCAAGGATACACGAGTGGGCCTTCAGTTCCGAAAGCTCATATCGATAATGTTTCGTTGGATGGTTCGCACCCTGGCACTTGATGATCCAGCACCGAAATCTGCAGCAATTTGCTGAAGGGTTGTACTTCTGTCTCGTTGAACGATTATCTTCAGTCGTCTTGCAGGAAATCTTTCCGGCTGCAGTGATGAAGATTTGATGTTGTATGAGATTCCTGATATTTACGGTACTTACGGTAATTTGTTTTCTTGCTTACCCTCGACTTTGTCCCTACATACAGGGGATCCTAGTTGATGAATAGACTGAGGAAAGTAGACAGGTGATTCACCACTAAAAAGACTGGTTAAAGATTAATCGTGAGATATATTCTAGAAGAGTGAACAAAAATAGAGTCACAGGGACCTTCACTTACGTTCTGATATCCCATACGTACGAGGGACACACTGACAGAGACGTCAGCCAATGAATACAAGAATCAACTCAGGAAACTACAAAATTCTTTCAACGTCATCTGCATTACTAATGTACAGCAAAGAGCTGAATGCATGTGAAGAATTACAGGTTCCTATTATGCCGGTGCTTTACCACCAAGATCTCAGGCAATGTGTAGAGAGCAAACAGCAGTCAAATGGTGCAGCCGCTAACCTCTGTACTGCTGCCCTCTCTGATGTTCGATGACTGAGGATAAAACACAACGAAGTAAATTGCGGAAAGAATCTAAACTTCTGTCCTGATCACCAAGACAGTTTTAGTGCTAAGCAAGCGCAAAGGTATCTCCAGGAGGAGACACCAACAATACACCCATTCTCCCTGGCAGTCCAGAGAAGACCCTCTCTCCTACTCATCACGCTGTCACAAAAACTAGTTTTCCGCGATCCCACCATGCTCGAATGTTTCCAATCGTAGGGAAAATGCTCCAATCATCTTTGTTCATTGTAGTCCGCAAAATCCCACCAAGGTGGACAGCAACGTTTTCTGTAGCCATCGTGGTCGTTGTCACCAATTTTTTTTTTTTTTGGGGGGGGGGGGAGCCTCTCTGACGTCACAGTGCGTCTCATTGAGTTGCCAAATCAACTCCTTGCATGTTCGCGGGACGCGCGTAAGCAGTAGTGATTACCGCCGCCAAAAATGAACAAAATGTCGCCCGGACAGTTGACGCTGGTGTGTCTGGCGTCCTATGGCTTCAGATCTCAGCTTCTGAGAACCACTGAAAACAATACTGGCACCTGGCATCGGCCAAGCGAAGTCCAAACGGCAAATATCAGCAAACGTTGAACACTGGCTCGAGAAAGTCGCCCTCGCCATCGGTTCATACAATGACCAAAAGCAGCAGCAGGTTGGTTGCCCCAAGGAGCCTCCACACGCTATTGTCCACTCCCCATCATTTTCGCAGAAAAGCCAGCCAGCCCGACCTCACGTTTTTCTGCCACGTTCAATGCAGGTCGGCCTCACCCAGCCCCAGCTCAGCCACACAAGAAGGACAGAAAAGCAAGCAATGCCCCAACGCCAGTTGAATTATCACGAATGGAAATCTGTTTCATTTAGAGCATTGAACTTTCTCAGCCCGCCCCACTGAGACATATGAATAAAATTGCAATAAATAAAAAAAGATTGAGAAAAATGCGAGGAGACTGGCCACAAGAGGCCTGCAGCCTCTCAGAGGAACGATATAAATTGTTATCTGAATTTAATGGTTGCCACCATCTTGAGCAAGTTATTCGTTCTACATCTTTGCTTACCCCGTTTTTTTCGGAGTTTGAGGCTTTATTGTGAAAAAATTACAAAAAATTTGCGATTCAAAATATTGGGTGTTCATTAACTAGTTACGCAAAAGTAATCTTTAATTGTGAAACGGATAAATAACTTACAAAAATGAGTGCAGTATAGAAGGATCAAATAAAAAAATGTAATCAAATTATAAAAACTGAGTAATATATAAATGAGAGTATACGTCTATATTTAAACATGTTGAACTGGAAGTTGTGGTACCTTTGGATACAGTTTTACAGTACCATTATTCAGTTCCCAATCACACAGTAATTAAACTGGCTTTCTACAGACTATTTTTTTTTATGCAGAGCTGTTCTCTATTGTTATAAGTTTTTCTGAGCAGTTACGACACCACCTTATGGCTATTATTTTGTCTAAGAGGCGATAACATATGAATTGTTCATCGGATCCTGTGTAGACGTTCGGTCGCCTTGCACTTATATGAATATAATGTTCTTGTAGTAGAATTGTTTTTCTGTGAGGCTCTTTTGAGACACAATTTGAAATAATTTCTTAAAAGCATTTTTTCGCTTCTGTAACTTATTTATTATTTCACTTCACGGAAGTACATGCTTTTAACATTAACTTCAGAACAGTGCGGACAATTGCATTTATACATAATACGAGGCTCCATTGCCTCCCATCTCCATACTGCCCCGCTTACTGACAACTCACGGATGACAGTCAGTGACGTCTGCCTGGGCTCAACAACAACAACAACAACAGGATCCGATGAACAATTCATATGTCATTCATATGTCATCGCCTCTTACACAAAATAAGAGCCATAAGGTGGTGTCATAACTGCTCAGCAAAACTTATAACAATAGAGAACAGCTCTACATAAAAAATATAGTCTGTAGGAAGCCAGTTTAATTACTTTGTGATTGGGAACTGTATAATGGTATTGTAGGGCTGTATCCAGAGGTACAACAACAACAACTGAGCTCAGCTCAGAGACTTAGCTATCTCATTCAAAGACAGCTCGTAAGTCGTTCTTAATCCAGCATGACAGCGTGGTTTTCTTTGCCGTTCCTACGCTGATGTTGAATATATCTATATACTATTTGAGATTATTTAATTTAATCACATTTCAATGAGGTAATAAAAGTAATTAAAGGAGGAATTGCTTAGATAACTTGTCCTTCAGGTTCAGATAATTACTTCTTTTCATTGAAACCTAAAGTCCCACTTCAGCAGTTTAGTTCCCGACGTCCCTGCTAGGTGACACGCACAAATGAGTCATTCCAGCAGTCATCATGGAATCGTATGACAGCGCAGAACGTTATTTGTGGTTTCATGAATTCAAATCCGGAATAAAACTTGATGACTTAACTGCATTCAGTGTTGTATCGAATATTTCTGTACGTTATGTACCCTTCTCGCAGTTAAAGGTTACTTATGTATAACCAGTTTATGAACACCCTGTACTGGCCATCGCTGGCCATTACTTGCTCCCATCTTTTGGGGAGCGTAAGAATCCCACGGCGGAAGAACTGGGCGTCTTCTTAGCAGATCCGCGAATCGGTCCCATTTAGCGCTTGTTCATACGACCGGAAGGGCTGATCAGTCAGGCTGCGTGCCACTGATCGAAAAAGCTGGTAGTCAGAGACAGCAATGTCTGGATCAGCACTTCCCAGTTCAGTGTTTTCAAGTGTATTTTAAGACTCTGTGACTTGGGGTCGAGGATTGTCGTTCTGCAAAATCACTTTTTCCTGTCTATCGCTGTACTGTGGCAGACTGTCTTTGAGTGCTGCACTCGAACGCATCATTTGCTTTCGATAATGTTCTGTGATTCTTTCCGTCAGTTTCAGTAGCTTCTAAAACCTTTTGTATTCCATCGCTATGCGAACATCTGACGTGAAAATCACCGTTCTTGAAGCGTTGAAACCATCCTCTGCACGTCCTTTGACTAATTTATGCCTCATAATAGCTCTTACCCTGCGTTTTCTGAGTCTCAAACGCAGGTTTCTTCATGGTAAAGCAGAAAATTGAAACTTCCCGCAAGTGACGAGAATTGGGCTCGTAGGTCGACAAATACAATCGCGAGTAACTTTATGATGCAATCACAAATCGACTAATATTTTAATGGCGTTATGTTATAAATACCTAAGCTTATTGTACGACGCTTACGACCTGCCACCTCCACCACTACTTGTTGCTTTTGCCCTCTACTGCAAAACGGGGGAAGCAAAATTGGAGATCCAATTGGGGATCATTCTGGACCATCACCTATACTATGATGAATACACGACTGCAATTTGTAAGAAGGTATCACCATCACTTCATTCATTACAGATATAGAGAAAAGTATTTCCTTTCGAACTTAAAAAGAATTTTGTAGATTCACAAATATTCCTCAACCTTGATTATGTTGATCCTATTCTCCAAGGACTTTCGTATGAGAGCTCACGTCGGCTGGAACTGGCGCTGAATGCTTATGTGCGATATATCTGTGATGTACCTAACGTCCACCATGTCACTCCTGCATAGGAACAATTATCATGACCTACGTGCCGATAAGTGTAGATATTATAATACACAGTGTTTGCTGCATCGTCTTCTCAATCATTGCACGTCTTCCTATTTTCCTTCAGCCCTTACACTACTATCTGAACAACGCAGGGCAAACACTCGTTCCCAACAAAGTAAAATCCTCCCTGTGCCACGACACAACACTGACAGTTCATCTAAATCATTTTCTGTATCAGGAATCCCACTTTGGAACAATCTTCGGCGAAAGATCGGAGAGGTTAAAATCCTTTCAAACTTCAAAAGACAACTAACTGCCCATCTTCTATCAGAATAGCTATCTCTTCTTACAGCTCACTCTCGACAACCTTCTCCACTGCTCACCACCATTCCTTCCCCTTGCCTCAAGAGCTCTCTATTGAAATTCTCTTCTTTCTTAGCAACCATTGTCACTTTCAATCCTCTTCTCATTCATTATTCCTTCCTCTTCTTCTCATACCAAACAAGACTTGAAACAAATCAACATCATTTTCAGTACCTCTATCATTGTATTATTATTATTATTATTATTATTATCATTATTGTCACTATTATGGCGAATTATTACTTTAGTTAACAATGCAAATTATTATTGTGTTTCTTATGTAATACATAATTAATATAATTCTTAATTCCTCCAGTGTTTTATCAGCATTAATAGAGTTATTATTGTTGTTATTGCCAATTAATATTTTTATTAAGAATGCAAATTATTATTATTGTGATAGTTACGCGTATTTTGTGTGTGTTGTTCCTGGTCAGATGTACGAGAGGGCTTAAGGCCCTAATGAGGCCAAATCAAGCTACATAAGCAATAAAGAAATAAATAAAGAAATAAAATATTAAATCCTTTAAAAGTTGTCTAATTCAAATTGATTTTCCAGAATACCGTTCCTCAGTAGACCAAGAATCTGCCTATTACAGTCCCCAATGTTTTCAATAAGATGTTAATTTGCATTAAAGGTTTAGGGAAATTCAAAATAATAAATAATTCAATAACAAGGTCACCAGTGAGTTAATAACAAAGAATGAGGCCGGAATCTGCAATGGCATGTTCGGAATATTAACGATTCGACTTTTCTTTCTTTGTTAGAGGCTGTAGCGAAATACGAGCCCACCTAAATAATCTTTCTATGTGAAATGACCGCGTTTAAGCAAAAATCTAACAAAATTTAATTTAACTGTTACATAAAAGCTGAATCCTGTGAATAACATTAAAAAAGGGGAATAAACCTGATTCTTTATCAATGAAAGCATAACATATCTTACGTAATTTTGGAATAAGTAATGTAATTTATAAAATTTGACTCTTCCAAGAATTTACGGATCAATACTCTCGCTTGTACCAAAATAAAATCAGCGCTCATCAACACAAGCAGAAAAAGTATAGTATAGTACATCTGTACCATCCACGAAAGGCACTCATAAAAACTGGTATAAAAGGTCCACTGATTAGTTTTTCTGCGTCAAAGTAAGAACAATAAACTGTTCTTTGCTGAAGGCGGTGAAGTGACTAAGAAACAACGCCACTTGTTTACAGTACGCTCGTGCTCCAAATGAACCTTAATGACCAGTCTGGTGTGAAGAGATAAGTGGCCCCACGCCCCGCACATTTCCAGCGCACCAGGTGGCGACTCGTCGCGTGTTCGCGTTTAAAGAAATTGTGCTCACGTAACAACGAATCGCTAGCTTCTTTGTGTCACACTTGCTGCTTTTTTTATTCACCTATTATGACTCCTACGGGGAAAATGTGGTCCATAACGTACGTGGACCGAAGTGAAAATCCGCACTAAACGTTCAAAACACGTTAGGTAAAAATGCTGATGCGTCACGTGGTATCTACATCTACATTTATACTCCGCAAACCACCCAACGGTGTGTGACGGAGGGCACTTTACGTGCCACTGTCATTGCCTCCCTTTCCTGTTCCAGTCGCGTATGGTTCGCGGGAAGAACGACTGCCGGAAAGCCTCCGTGCACGCTCGAAACTCTCTAATTTTACATTCGTGATCTCCTCGGGAGGTATAAGTAGGGGGAAGCAATATATTCGATACCTCATCCAGAAACGCACCCTGTCGAAACCTGGACAGCAAGCTACACCGCGATGCAAAGCGCCTCTCTTGCAGAGTCTGCCACCTGAGTTTGCTAAACATCTCCGTAACGCTATCACGCTTACCAAATAACCCTGTGACGAAAGCGCCGCTCTTCTTTGAATCTTCTCTGTCTCCTCCGTCAAGTATAGGTCAGACGAGTATTTTGTAAGCCACCTGTTGATGGACTACATTTTCTAAGGACTCTCCCAATGAATTTCAACCTGGCACCCGCCTTACCAACAATTAATGTTATATGATCATTCCACTTCAAATCGTTCCGTACGCATACTCCCAGATATTTTACAGAAGTAAGTGCTACCAGTGTTTGTTCCACTATCATATAATCATACAATAAAGGATCCTTCTTTCTATGTATTCGCAATACGTTACATTTGTCTATGTTAAGAGTCAGTTGCCACTCCCTGCACCAAGTCCCTATCCGCTGCAGATCTTCCTGCATATCGCTGCAATTTTCTAATGCTGCAACTTCTGTGTATACTACAGCATCATCCTCGAAAAGCAGCATGGAACTTCCGACACTATCTACTACGTCATTTACATATATTGTGAAAAGCAATGGTCCCATAACACTCCCCTGTGGCACGCCAGAGGTTACTTTAACGTCTGTGGACTTCTCTCCATTGAGAACAACATGCTGTGTTCTGTTTGCTAAAAACTCTTCAATCCAGCCACACAGATGGTCTGATATTGCGTAGGCTCTTACTTTGTTTATCAGGCGACAGTGCGGAACTGTATCGAACGCCTTCCGGAAGTCAAGGAAAATGGTATCTACCTGGGAGCCTGTATCTAATGTTTTCTGGGTCTCATGAACAAATAAAGCGAGTTGGGTCTCACACGATCGCTGTTCCGGAATCCATGTTGATTCCTACAGAGTAGATTCTGGGTTTCCAGAAATGACATTATACGCGAGCAAAAAACATGTTCTAAAGTTCTACAACAGATCGATGACGGAGATATAGGCCTATAGTTTTGCGCATCTGTTAGACGACCCTTCTTGGAAACTGGAACTACCTGTGCTGTTTTCCAATAGTTTGGGACCTTACGTTCCTCTAGAGACTTGCGGTACACGGCTGTTAGAAGAGGGGCAAGTTTTTTCGCGTACTCTGTGTAGGATGGAATTGGTATCCCGTCAGGTCCAGTGGACTTTCCTCTGCTGAGTGGTTTCAGTTGCTTTTCTATACCCTATTTGCCAGCTCCCCAGCGGCCGACTTAACTGCCGCTGCTGCTGCGTGTGGTGTGGCGCGGAGATGAGGCGGTGGACAGCCGGCAGCCGGCAGGCAGCGGCCGGGGCTTTTTGTGGGGCCGCACACACTGCTGCTGCTGCTGATGATGACGCTCCATTACGCTCCGGCCGACACGCTCCACTCGCTCCGGCCGTAGCTGCGCCGCTAACTCCCCGTGGCCTCATTAGCACTCAACATATTAATTACGGGAGCTACCCGCTTACTAACGCCCCCGGTCTTTTTGCGGGTCCCCTTCCTCGGACCGAAACCTTCTTCATATGTCAAAATTATCTATTAGGTCCCTACACTAACGCCCGACTTCACCTTTCTGTTTGAAATGTCTGACAACGCCAAGCAGAAGTGTTATGACCAGACGAAGCTACAATCGTCCGGTCGTAAATGTGGGGTTTTTGACTGCTCAGTGACGTGGCACATAGGAACTAGAACACATGAAGTATTAGTTCACTGTATTACATAAATGGTAAGAAGGTTTACTTAATCTGACACAGTTCTTTGCTACAGGAGTGCCAGATAATTTACAACTGTCAGTGGCTGTTATATCATTACTTAATGCACTAATTAACAAACTGTTTTCTTGAAGTACAATGTTCCACATTTGCGAAAGTACTGATCCGTATAAAACTTTGAATCACTTGTTAGCCCTACTCAGTGATGCTTCTTCTTCAGCCGAGGTCACAAATTGGGCAGAATGCTTCCGTACTCGGCTCTACATCGACTTCCGGTGCGAGTGCGCAGCTGTGCTGGGAGGGGTTTGGCGTCGTCTTCAGGGACACCTCCCATACATCGTTGCGGACTTCAACGAGACCTCGTTAACGTGTGTGGTATCGACATGAGTTGCCGACTTTGGTGTGGCGCCGCTATCTGTGGGCGATACCGCCAGAAATTTGGCTTTTTTCCCTCGAGATACGGAATGAGATCGAAAGTATCCAAACACCCTCAAAAACATACGTATCTCATATTAGGTGCATTGCGCTGCCACCTACTGCCAGGTACTCCACATCAGCTACCTCAGTAGTCGTTAGACGTCGTGAGAGAGCAGAATGGGGCGCGCCGTGGAACTCACGGACTTCGAACGTGGTCAGGTGATACGGTGTTCAAAATGGTTCAAATGGCTCTGAGCACTATGGGATTTAACATCCATGGTCATCAGTCCCCTAGAACTTAGAACTACTTAAACCTAACTAACCTAAGGACATCACACAACACCCAGCCATCACGAGGTAGAGAAAATCCCTGACCCCGCCGGGAATCGAACCCGGGAACCCGGGCGTGGGAAGCGATAGGGTGTCTCTTGTGTCATACGTCTGTGCGCGAGATTTGCACAAGCCTAAACATCCCTAGGTCACTGTTTCCGAATGTGATAGTGAAGTGGAAACGTGAAAGGACACGTACAACACAAAAGCGTACAGGCCGATTTCGTCTGTTGACTGACTGACCATCGACATTTGAAGAGAGTCGTAATGTGTAATAGGCAGACATCTGTCCAGACCATCACACAGGAATTCCAAACTGCATCAGGATCCACTTCAAGTACTATGACAGTTAGGCGGGAGGTGAGAAAATTTGGCTTTCATGGTCGAGCGGCTGCTCATAAGCCACACATCATGCAGGTACGAGTACCAAACAACGCCTCGCTTTGTGCAAGGAGCGTAAACATTGGACGATTGAACAGTGGAAAAACGTTGTGTGGTGTGACGAATCACGGTACACAATGTGGCGATCCGATGGCAGGGTGTGGGTATGGCGAATGCCCAATGAACGTCATCTGCCAGCGAGTGTACTGCCAATAGTAAAATTTGGAGGCCGTGGTGTTATGGTGTGGTCGTGTTTTTCATGTAGGAGGCTTGCAAACCTTGTTGTTTTGCGTGGCACTATCACAGCGCAGGCCTACATTGATATTTGAAACACATTCTTGCTTCCCACTGTTGAAGAGCAAATCGGCGATGGCGACTGCATCTTTCAACTCGATCGAGCATTTGTTCATAATGCACGGCCTGTGGTCGAGTGGTTACTCGACTATACATCGCTGTAATGGGCCGGCCTACACAGAGTCCTTACCTGTATCCTTTAGAACAGCTTTGGGATGTTTTGGAACGCTGACCTCTTGCCATTCCTCACCGACCGATTTCGATACCTCTCCTCAGTGCAGCACTCCGTGAAGAATGGGCTACCATTCCCAAGAAACCTCCGAGCACCAGATTAAACGTATGCCTGCGAGAGTGGAAGCTGTCAACAAGGCTAAGGGTTGGCCAACACCGTACTGAACTCCAGCATTACCGATGGATGGCGCCACGAACGTGTAAGGCATTTTCAGTCTGGTGTCCGGATACTTTTGATCACATATTGTTTGTTGGTTGTAATGATGCACAAGTCCCCTTACCGCGAGGAGGGAGTGAACTTCGGATGCCATTATAATTTCTGTCTTACCTGTTCCATTCTCGAATGGATCACGGAAAGAATGAATGCCGCTAAGCCCACTATAAGCTCGAATTGCTCTGATTTAAGCATTGCCCTCATTTTACGACATATGTGTGCGATGTATTCATAAGTTTCCGGATTTCTGCTTGGAACGTGTTCTCTCGGAATCTTAATAGTAAACATCATAGACTCTAGTACTGGAGCTGAGAGAACATGTCCAAGCAGCTCTTGCTCCTGCTAAACGAATCCGTTCCAAAACATGCTGCTCTTCTTTGAATGTGACCCGTCTTTCGTATTACTCCTACCTCTCAATGATTCCAGACTGTCGAGCGAAACATATGAATCGTCAGAGTGAGGCGTTTATAAGCAAACTCCTTCGTGGGACTATCACATAAGTTCTAAATCTCCTAAGTAACCTCAGCCTCGCAACTTCTTCTCCTACAACTGGTTTTTCTGTCCGGTAAGTAAGAGCGTTGTCGGAATTACACACAGATGGTAGAAGATATCGCCTTAGCTCTTACACAATCCAACAGAGGGAACCTTTGTCCTTTATGCAATGCCCATAAAGTATTAGTTTACTTTGAATTTCAATTGTTGACTGAGATACACCAGAAAAGACGTCAGTGCGATTTACGCGTCTCGTTCGTGAAAGAAGAAGTTTGACAACGCATGAACCTGTGTTCAGTGTATGCTGCCTTTAGAATGTGAAGATGGTCATTGTATGGCCGAAACCGGTTATGACTGTGTCATAAGAATTTGATTGGGTCTATAAATAAGCAAAAAAAATTTACAAAATAATCAATCACTTATTCCATTGACAAAATGTTGTTTCTTTTCAAAAGATGTTTGATTCTGGCGGCCAAACCTTGGTCCATCGACAAAAGTGAAAATTGGATGCTGCAGGAGGACAATCATTCGAAGCACCGTTCCAGGATTTGCGGCTACTGGAAAAAAGAAGAAAGGTATACAGATACAGTATCGGTTTTCACAGTCGCCTGACGTGAATCCTATTGAAAATGAATGGTCTGACATCAAAACGTTGTTGCAAGGACAAAAGATCTCCACTATGAAACGATGTCGACTCATATTCGACGCATTTGAAAGCTCTTCCACGTGAATACACGGAAAACTTTGTTTCAGGCATGCCTCCGATATGCCAAGGAATTATAACAACTGTGGGTGACTGAATGTATTGAACTGTAATTGTACTTTTCATTTGTTCGTAGATGATGTATGCATATGTTTTCGTTTGATGTCAAATACATTTTTCTACAGATGAACCCGACAACAATCTTACTTACTAGTCTATAAATTTCGTAATGGCAAGAATTTCCTCACAGCGCAACAGATTAACTAAAGAAGGGAGTAACAGGAACTAAGCCAAGAATAAACGGAAACTTGTTCCCACACCAGAACCGCTGTAGGTAGTCAATATATGGGCATATCAATTACAGCTGTAGTTCGTGCGACTAACTGTGTTTTCACTCTGTATCGTACAACACCTTGTTCTGGAAAAGATCTAAGCTAGAGTAACAGCGCAAATTTATCTCGAAGTCTCCTTCGAAACAAGCACCTGTCTTGACGTTCAACAGCAACACGAACTTACTTGGATAGCTGCAAATTTCACTTAAATGAAAATCTCATCAAAGCTGAACGCAGGTTATCCCCTCTCGGCTTTAAATATATTTAGAGCGAACGTAGTAAGTTCGAGAATGTAGTGCTTAAATGAACACATATAGTCGTTTGAATAAAGATCTAAAATACTCCGCCCGAACAGGTTATGTAGGCCCAACGGTACCGACCGTCCGCCGTGTCATCCTCAGGCCACAGGTGTCACTGTATGCGAATATGGAGGGGCATGTGGTCAGGACATCGCTCTCCCGGCCGTATGTCAGTTTACGAGACCGGTGTTGCTACTTCTCAATCAGGTAGCTCCTCAGTTTGCCTCACCAGGGCTGTGTCCGCACTGCTTGCCAACAGCAGTCTGTGGATCGGATGGTCAGCGATCCAAATGCTAGCTAGCCTAACCCGGCACAAGTTAACTTCGGTGATCTGACGGGAACCGGTGTTGCCACTGCAGCAAGGCCGTTGGGTTTGAATAAATATAAGAGAATTAAAAATAAGTTTGTAAGTATCCCGTATTACATGAAAACTTAGTATATTGTTCAGAAATTAAATTAAAAATTTTGTGTTTCGTATACAAATCCCTTTCAAAGCACCTCGTATCTTACGTGGTCATCCATATACAAAAGACAAAGAAAATTACCATAATTGGCAGTAATTACGAAAATACAATGTGATGAGTTGAATAACATCGAGAGAAAGAACCTGAAAGCTCAATTACCGAGTAAAAGATATTGATTCTCATTTGTTCCAACGAAATTGTGGACTCGAAGAAAGATCTCATATGGCCGACGTAAGACACGACTGTAAACTACGCAGAAAGTAATCGAAAGTTTCACTAACTAAAATTGAGGATAGTACAATCACACAAATACAGTGGAAGCAAGTAGCCAGTGAACATCTCACCATAGTTCCGAACAAAGTCGCTTCAGTGTGCCCATTTCATTGTGACAGGTGAAAGCGTCTATAACAAACAGGTGAGCACTTCCGCACGGCACCAGGGAGAAGTAGTGTGTGTCCTGTTGTCCGCTGGGCAAGCGGACACGCTAATCTATTCAGCTGCCAAGCTTTATTATTGGCCGTCTGAAGCCAAAATTCGGTCGCTGAGACATGAACTCACAGTCTTCAACCAAAGATAAGCGCCCTAGCAGACGGAGAAGTGATTACAAATTTCGTTGAGACGGACAGTTGCCTACTGACGCTTGTATCAATACACGGCTTGAAATGTGTGATAGCAGAAGGCTTTTATTTTTCTCTTGCTTTTTCGTATTCCTTTGGATTTATAATATTTCTGGAGAACTGTTCTTCGGTACATTAGATGATAATACTGTTTGTGGAACGAACTTTGTGACTGGACTGAGGACTCTGCAGTTGACAGAATATTACGGCACATGGTTCTCAACAGAGAGAGAGAGAGATTTTCAGTCGTGCTTGAATTTTGCGTTATAGGACCGGTACTTTTCACTAGGTACAAAGTGTTTCAAAGTTCGTGCATCAAACGTCTAAAGGCGATAGATCACGTCACGGGGAACGACTTTCGTTAGAAACAAAATATTTGCTGACGCTTCGCGGAGACATTAGCCGTCTCTATAACAGTTTATGTTGGTGAGAGGCAACATGTCATAGGCATTATGCGGCGTTCGTATGCAGTGTGTGTTGCCTATAATCAAGTCATCTGCTCCGCTTGGAAAGGGTAGGCCGAACTTTTAAAAACTTTCCTCCGCTTAGACACACTCGTTCGTAAGCTTTTCGAGTTGAAAATCACTCTGCCAATCGACTGGCGTAGGTAGCATGCAGGTGGAGCAGACCTGGTAAGTAGATCATGCTAGTTCGGCGAAATCTCGTCGTCACACGGTCAGCGGACGCAAAGTGTCGCTAGAAAGCGTCAGCGGACGTTTTGTCTCTGGCAGGAGTTGTTCCCCATGACGTGACCTATCATCCTTAGGCGTTTGATGCAAAGACTCTGAACACCCTGTCTATATGAAGTTATAAACGATCTGGTGCATACAACTAGCGAATATTTTCCGATGACGTTGTTGTATATAAGGGAGTATCAACGCCAGGAAAATGCACCTAAGTCCAGAAGATTCCATACAGAGGATAATGTTTGAGGACACTAAGAGCCGGTTCCATAGTCTCTTACGTATTCAAGGTTTAAAATATGAAGTAGTACCGGCAATTTTTGACTTCATTTATTGAAACAGACCTCTCCTTTGCAGAGATTAAGGGAAATAATCGAATATAATTCATCCCAAGAGACCACTGACCAACATCGGTGCCCCATGAGTTGCAACTCGTTTAGTGCGATCAACTATCAGGCTTACCTCTATAAGCTGCAGACTCGAAGCCCTCACAATCATTCTGCACGCATTTGTCGAACTCCCTCTTTATATTATGTGCGAAAGTGATTTACATGATTTTCAGAAGCATGAAAATCTTTACAGTTGCTGCTTTGTATGATGTTGGTATTATAACAGTACTTTCGTGCATTCGTAACAAGCTTGACAATCGCTCGACTTTTCTAGATGGGTTCCAAGACAAGTTCGCATCTGGTCTGAAATCAAACAATGACTGTCAGCGAACAGTAGCGTCATGATGCACTATGTTAGAAGATGTGAGAAAAATTCCATTCTCCACAATGAACCGCATTTACAATCGAAAACTCTTGAATGGAAACATTTGTATTACTTACTAAGAATAAATTTACATCTTAGGTCCTGATAATAGTAAAGTGATATAAACCGTCTTTTGGGTTTCTCAAGGTACAGTGTTTTTGTATGTTTGAAGGACTACTACATACTGGGAGCAGTGGAAACTAACACTGTCTCGTCAATGTAATCTTTCACCGTCATCTCATTGTTGAAATTATAGAATCCTACCAAGCACTTTTTATATTCTTGAGCAGTTGTCTAAAGTTAGTATATTCTTTACTTTAGCGCATACACAAATTTTCCAAGGGTGAAACAGAAGCGATAAAGTGATGTGTAATCTTCCAGCTAAAATTTTGCAACACACTGTCGTTTGTCAGACCAGACTGTGGCCATTCACAACGCCTATATTTGCATGTGATTTATCTCTACTGTTAATCCGACCTGATAGGGGTTATAGACCCATACATTTTAGCCATATTCGAATATGGGCTATACAACTGTTCTGCATACACTCTCTTTGTTAAACAAAGTCTGTTCCTAAGATCATACCAGTGGAGGAGTAGGCTGGTATTTTCTTTACCTGCAACTGAGAAAAGATATTTCCTGGGGAGGGCTTTCAGCAGGGTACAGCCCAAGACATCGAACCAGCCGCTTCCTAAACAACAGGCAAAACTCCCCACTCTGTGACGACACGGCGGCCGCTGGCTGCGAACAGCGAAAGCGCCTTAATTGAGCCCTGGACGTGGCTGAGTCCCAGCCTCGCTGAATATTCATGGCCCAGGCCAGGGCAGGGCAGGCAGGAATGCCGCGCAAAACTCCGCCTGGTCGTCCGCCAGCGCCGCCGGCGCCGCCGGCGCCACCCGTCGCCCGAATAGCAATGGCGAGCTGCGAGCTGAGAAGTGGCGACCGCGACAGGACACGACAGGACAGGACAAGACAAGACAAGGAAGGCGGGCGGCCGGGCAGTCAACAGCACGAAATCACACGGCAGGGGTGCAGACTGAAGCAACGTGAATACAGGCAATGGCTCTCTTTATATTGTCATCCAAGAAATACCCAGTTACATATTTCTTACAACTGTTACCCTTTCTTAGTTATAATAAACATTTCTTACCAAGTCAGCTTTCCAGTTATGTCTGTCACACAGTCATATTCTCTGTGTGATTTTCGTATCAATGAAAGCTTAAATGCAAGGCAACTCTAGAGAGTGCCTAAAGTCAAATCTTAGAATATCTGTTTGAAGAGATTAGGGTGGAAGAATAACTTAATACAGCAACAGAGAAAGCAGACGCCAAAGTGAGATTACTGAAAGAATCACTTTGGATAGCAAGTAATGTTTGGTATAAAATTGGTGTGTAGCATTTTAGACTCTGATTAGCCACCCATCGAGTTTCAAACTGTTAGCTGGGACAGAAGATAATAGAAGAATTTGAAATGTGATGCTACAGAATAATGTTGAAAATTAAATCAATTGATAATGTAACGAATTCGGAGGTTCTTTGGAGAATTGGTGAAGAAAGGAACCTACGGAAACCACCGATAACAAGAACCTGATGGTAGGACATCTGTAAAGACGTCAGGGAACTTCTATGGTACTAGAGGAATAATTCCCAAACTGGAGGTAATTATCACCAGATGGGGTTAAATGAAATATTCTGAGGGGTAAAAGCACAAGGGTTCGATTTTTAAAATATTATTCATGTTGTCACACCTTCATAATATTGTAATGTGAATTACATAAATTACCAACAATCAATTAACTTGTGATACAATATGGTATAGATTATAGCTTGTGAAACAAATGTGTTAACATCAAAGATGGGTCACAGCATCTTCGAGGTAGCTATGCAGCGGGGATTTTTCCGTACGACCGTTTCACGAGTATACCGTGAATATCAGGGATCTGGTAAAACATCAAATCTCCGACACCGCTGCGGCCGGAAAAAGATCCTGCAGGAACCGGACCAACGACGATTGAAGAGAATCGTCCAACGTTACAGAAGTGCAACTCTTTCGCAAATTTTTGCAGATTTTAATGCTGGACCATCAACAAGTGTCAGCCTGCGAAGCATTCAACGAAACATCATCGATGTGGGCTTTCGTGGCCGAAGGCGCACTCGTGCTCAACACAAAGCTTCACGCCTCGTCTGGCCCCGTCAACATCGACGTTGGACTGTTGATGACTGGGAACATGTTGCCTGGTCGGACGAGTCTCGTTTCAGATCGTATCGAGCGGATGAACGTGTACGGTTATGGAGGCAACCTCATGAATCCATGGACCCTGCATGTCAGCAGGGGACTGCTCAAGCTGGTGGAGACTTTGTAATGGTGTGGGGCGTGTGCATTTGGAGTGATATGGGACCCTGAAGCGTCTAGATACGACTCTGACATGTTACACGTACGTAAGCATCCTGTCTGATCACCTGCAGCCATTTATGTCCTGTGTGCATTTCAACGGACTTGGGAAATTCCAGCAGGACAATGCGACATTCCAGAGGTCCAGAATTGTCACAGAATGGCTCTACGAACATTCTTCTGAGTTAATACACTTCTTCTGAACACCGAACTCCCCAGGCATGAACATTACTGGGTATATATTGGATGCCTTGCAATGTGCTGTTCAGAAGAGTTCTCCACCCCTTCGTATTTTACGAATTTGTGGACATCGTGTCAGATCCTTGCCCCACTATTTCAGACATTAGTCGAGTAAATGCCACGTCTTGTTGCGGCACTTTCGCGTGCTCGCAGGGCCCTACACGATATTAGGGAAGTGTACCAGCTTCTTTGGCTCTTAGTGTATAAGGAACATGCTTCTATATTTCATGAAAATGTGTTCTCCGTTTTGAAGGTAATTCCAACAATTTATTATTGAGAGCAATAAGCTGTCTGACAGCACAAGGCAACAGTAACTGTTATTATCATTATTATTATTATGTTTAGTAGCATTGGTCGGGCAAGAAAAATTGGCAGCTTGATGTCTTCCAGTTTCTGCCATATCAGAAGTATGTTTCTAGCAATCAAGTGATTTATAAACAGTAAGTATAGCGCACACGTTTTAACTTCATTGATTTGAAATGGGGGTGCAGGGTGTGGTTGAAGCAAGTGTCGTAGTGGGGGAGGAGTGGTCCAGAGATGATTTGTTTTGTATGTGTTTTCCCTCAATGTGGATAGTTAGTTTTCTTTTTGTGACGGAGTTCTACATAGCACTCGCGATGCATTTACATTCGTGTCTAAAATTAAAGCAACAAACGGAAATTTTGGAAGGTTGCGTTTATTTTGCCAACAAACTGTGTAAACAGCTGACACTAAAGTAGAAACAATGTCATGACACATAACGTAAACAACTCGCAGGACGGTAGACAAAAATGTTCTTAGTTTTTTCCAACTTAACAGTTTTGCACTCACGTTCCGACAACTGGTTAATGTGCTCAGTATGGGCAACAATTCAGGCCTGAAAACGACGGGGCATGCTGTGAATGATGTAGCCAATCTCATTTTAAGGCAGTAATGCCTTTCTTCCTCCAGAACTGCTCGAAAGCCTTGGAGATTGGTTGGTGGATCCTGACGTGATGCAACCTGTCTCCCTAGTGCATTCCAGACGTGTTCTATGGGATTCAAATCGGAAGAGCAACCAGGCCACGCCATTCGTGCAATACCATCCGTTTCCAAGGAAACATCAGTCACCCCTGCCCTATGAAGTCGAGCGTTATCGTCCATCGGTACGAAGTCCAGGCCCACAGTAGTTCGCTACAACCGCAGACGAAGTCCCAAGATCTCCTCACGATACCTGGCAGCAGTTAAACCTTGCAGATCCACCCGCACAATTTCATGAAGAGGGGTTCGAGTGGTCAACATAATCCGAGCCCACACAATGAGGAATCCTCATCTATATCTACATCTACATGGATACTCTGAAAATCACATTTAAGTGCCTGGCAGAGGGCTCATCGAACCATCTTGACAATTCTCTATTATTCAAATCTCTTACAGCGCTCGGAAAAAGCGAACACATATATCTTTCCGTGCGAGATCTGATTTCCCTTTATTTTGTTATGGTGATCTTTTCTCCCTATGTAGGGCGGCATCAACAAAATATTTTCGCATTCGGAGGAGAAAGTTGGTGATTGAAATTTCATGAGAAGATTCCGCCGCACCGAAAAACTTCATTGTTTTAATGATGTCCACCCCAAAACCTGTATCATTTCTGTGCCACTCTCTCCTATTTTTCGCGCTAATACTAAACCTGCTGCCTTTATTTGAACTCTCTCGATGCACTCCGTCAGTCCTATCTGGTAAGGATTCCACACCGCACAGTAAAAGAGGACGGACAATCGTAGTGTAGGTAGTCTCTTTAGAAATCTGTTACATTTTCTAAGTGTCCTGCCAATAGAACGCAGTCATTGGTTAGACTTCCCCACAACATTTTCTATGTTTTCCTTCCAATTTAAATTGTTCGTAATTTTAATTCCTAGGTATTTAGTTGAATTTATAGCCTTTAGATTTGACTGATTTATTGTGTAAGCGAAGTTTAACGAATTCCTTTATTCACTTATCTGGATGACCTCACACCTTTCGTTATGTAAGACCAACTGCCAGTTTTTGGACCATGCATAAGTCGTTTTGCAATTTGTTTTGATCTTCTGATGACTTTATTAGTCGATAAACGACACTTCTCTTTTACTCGATGAGTTTCCATCAATTACTACGAACTGTGACCTCTCTGACAGGAAATCACAGACCCAGTCACAAAACCGAGACGATATTCCATAAGTACGCAATTTCACTACAACCCACTGTGTAGTACAATGTCAAAAGTCTTTCAGAAATCCATTAATACGGAACCAATTTGAAATCCTTTGTCAACAGCACTCAACACTTTGCTAGGTGAGTTTCACAAGAATGATGTTTTCTAAATCCGTGTTGACTGTGCGCCAACAGACCATTTTTTTTATCGAGGTAATTCATAATCTTCGACCGCAATATATGTTCCAGAATCTTGCTGCAATCGACATTAGTGATATGCGCCCGTAATTTAGTGGATTACTCCTCCTCGATATTCGTCTCTTTCCACAATGTTTGGGTCCCGAAATCGTGGTCGATGTTCTCTCCAGATGCAAATCCGTCGAGAATCACTCTCCAGACCAAATCGAGACTGATCTGTGAAAAGTACATTGGCCCACTGTTCGACCATCCATGTGTCATGGTGATGACTACACTCTAGACGTTCCCTTCCGTGAAGACGCTTCAGAAATACACAGATAGCAAGTCTCCGACAGTAAAGGTCACCCTGCCGAAGCCTTCTGCACACCGTTTGCCTCGAGAAAACACGTCCAGTGGATGGTGCGAGCTCACATGCCATGCAGTACTACTGCAGTACCGCTGTGCCCTTACAACCAAATAACGGTTCTCTCTTTTTGATGTCGCACGTGGTCGGCTCTGCTCTAGTCTTCGGGATACAAGTTCGGTCTCTACAAACTGTTGTCACGTCCCAGAACCAACAGAACGATTCACATTTAGCCGGTTTGCGACTGTGCTGCTTCCGTTCTTCCTATGGCCCTACACCGCAGAAAGTCTGGAAGGCGTCTTTTCTGTGCCACACTGCACCGTCTGTGGCTGGGTCCACGACGATTGTGGATGTGGGACTACCTGGCAAACATCACCACGTTTCCACGTTTGACAGGTGCCCTGAGTCATCGTTGACGTGGTAGTCCGTTGACGTATTTCGTGCAGAACCCGGTGGTATGGACATCTGTAGACAGTTTGTATGATTATGTTGTGAATCAGACAGAGGACAGGGAAACAGCGCTTTATTGCTTTTATTTTGAGCACCAATGTATAACTTCTTCATCATTTTATATAAAAAGAACGGAATGGGAGCAACTGTACTACAGTGAGCTGTGGGGGGTGAAAACTGTAGAGGAAGGTAGAGAATGGAATATATATAACAAGTAATTGAGGACGTAGGCTGTAAGTGCTGTTCTAAGATGGAAAGTTTGGGAGAGTAGAGGAATTTGTAGTGGACCGCATGAAACCTGTGAGAAGACTTAAAAAAAGTCGGCCATGTAAAAGTGATAAACGTCTGGCAGAAAATTAATATTTTTGTCTGAACTGTATCTGTTTTACTGTATTGTATTTCACACATTAGTTAGATGTGCTCATTATTGAATGAAAGTTAGCAAATGGCAAACGTTATTGAACATCAACTTCCTTACCGTGAAACGATGAAGTTACATAAGTAATTTAACAATGAACTTTAGAACAGTTTTGAGTCATAACATTACAAATGGTCTAGACAGAGGATTCACACACATTTTACTGTTGAATAACGAAGTATACAAGTAAAAAGTGAGTAGCATTAAAACCGGAAAAACACTAGAGGCACCGGGAATGAAGTCTTACTGAAATATGTTAAAAATTTAGAGGACAGGTAAAGCAGGAATAAACGGTTATTATTAGACTGAAATATGCAACTGAATATCTATCGTAAATTGTACTGAGTTAAGAGATTAGTGGGATATAGCGATGCCGTGTACAGCGTCAAATGACCTGACTTATCTACAGGACCACAAAAGCTTTAAATATTCTCAAGTACCACATAGTAAATATTTTTGTGCCATTTCGATTAAGTGTGCAATAATCTGCAGTTTGAAGGAATGTTATTTTAGTTAAGAACATGACTTCAACGCATGGTTAATCAACGAACTGTGAAAGGAAAGGGATAATCATGAATCAGGAACAAAATGAATGGGCTGTTATTTCTCAAACGTTACAATCCACGTTTACCAAAAGTGTTGGCAAGCACGCAAGCATCAGAGATGACTTGATTTAAACTTCTATAAAACAACTAAAGCTAACGAAGGACAGCTCGCTTTTTTCTGCTGGAGAATTCAACGAGTCATTGCTAAACCAACTGCAAATAATTGGTGTATATGCCGTCAGCTTCGGTAATTTCATGTGAAAGTTTTTATTTTTTTATTTTTTAGTATTTGATGACTCTAGCCTTCCAGGGCACCTGAGTTAACACAGCAGGCCCACTCTTGAGTGTCGTGCGATTTTCAGGCAGGTCTCGCGTCCAAAATACCATCACCGACGTGCTCATAAGTAAGCGGCTCTCAACAGACGTCTGGCAGTCGGTAGTTAACTAATGCCCTGCAGATATTTGTGGGTGTTTAGTAACTTCACTGTGGGAGAATATGAGGCAATACTCTCCTTTTTTCCTAGATATATGCGGGGGACTGTGATTTAACAATAAATTTCGTTAACCTCTACCTCGTAGATTATTTCCCTTATCCTGATTAGAAATCAACAGTTTCAAATACTAAATCTTCAAATATCGTTTCATGTTGAAAAAGATTACAGCTCTTTCAACTAAGTGACCAAGAATGAATATTTCCAGTTCTTTCTGTAACACCGTCCTTTTTCGCCTATATCTTTAGCTACAGCTAATTTGTTACATTTCTTGAGCCTGAAACCTGATGTACTCTTAAAAATGGGGTTTGAAAATATTGGCCGTTTGACCAATGTAGTACTTGTCCCAGTGACTCCATGTCATTTTATAAATGCGTGATTTGCTAAATTTTTTAGACGGTTGTTAGGCTTCTTGCATCAAATTCTTCATTAGTATGTAGGTGATTAACAAACTTGAGTTTGTGCGAGATGCCACGTATGTACGGTATTGTTAGATTATTAGGTTTTTATCTAATGTGGTCGATGATAATGTCAGTTTATTTACTTTTCTTTCACGTTACTTCTTTTAAAAGTGCGTCTACTTCAAATTCATGATAACTATTACTACGCGCAATGAATCTGATGGAGCTCATTTCTGTCTCATCGTCCGCAACACTAAGTGGGAATTTCTACGCTAAGAAAGCTCTGAATGCAACGTGTTTATGTGAGGTAAGCTGCTTAGGATTAACCAGTGAGAAGAAAGAGTCTGTGTTTGTTGGTTTCCTGTATACATTGATGTTCATATTCTGCATCTATTAGTTATGGTCGTGTCTGAAAAAGAAAGTCACTCTGGCACTGTTTGGTGAAATGCATATTTATTCATAACTATTGAATCTACTTAATAAAATTTGTATTTCTTTCACATACAGCTTTGCGTTTCTCCTCTAGCCACCCAGCTTTGCCCTTTTGTACTTCCTACCACTCTCATGGTGTAGACGACTGCATTCACCTTTGTCTGCTTCACTTGAAGCATTTTTATATTTACTTCTTTCTTTAATACAGTTCGATGAATCGTATGTTATCCATAGATATCTACTGGACCTTGTCTCTTTGCTTATTTGATTCTCTGGCGCCTTCACAATTTTCTCTCTCAAATCTATCCTTTCACCTTCATATACTGATTCCTTTGAAACTCTCAGCAATGTATCTCGATAATTTTCTAATTTCCTGCAATTTATTCAGTCTTACACTGCAGTTCATAAACAATAAATTATGGTTAGAGTCCACATCTCCACCTACAACTCTGTAAATACTTTGCAATTAAGATCTGGTTTCGAAATATTAGTTTTACGGTTTTAATCTATTTGAAACTTCCCAGTACTGTTAAATTACAAATTCCATGATGGTCAATAGCATTTATGAATCTGTATGAACATCACCTATATGTTTTTAATTTCTAGACTAATTTTTTGTTGTCTTTAGTAACATTGAACAGTTATATTTTCTCTTATTGTAATACATTTCGTGTAATAATATCAAAGACACTTACCCAAAATGGACAGAAGACATTTCAAAACGATAGTTAACACCAGGGTCAACGCATAGAAAGGGAAGTTCGATTAAGCTTTGTGTAAGCTTTGTTGTGGCTGCTATCTTATTTTTACTCAATTGTGGTGTTGATTTTAATAAACAACATGTTATATATTTTCTTTACAGGTGTGTGAACAGTGGACAACACGTCAGACAGCCACAGCAGTAGCTGGAAATGAATACTCGTACATCATAGGAAGACAGTTATTTCCGACAAAGAGATTGAGTGATTATATTTTTTCTTTCTTGTGTGTGTGTGCGTGTGTGTGTGTGTGTGTGTGTCTGTGTCAGCAACAGACTAACAAAAGAAGTAAATAGTGCGATATTCTTCTGTTCCTGCGTAGAAAGGCCACAATACACACGAAATCATAGAATAACTGCTTTATATGTACAGTATACGTATGTGTGGTAATTAACTCTTTCTCAGTAATTATTTTCTCCTATAGTCGGTCTGCATTTCTTGTCCTCTACAATCCAGCCATCATCAATTGTTTTGCCGTCCAGATTACAGAACTCATCTATTACTTTTACTCATTGATGATAATAAGAACAAAGATAAGAAGCGAAACATATAATGAACACGAGATCGAGAAGGACAGTTTTGTGGGGTCAAGGTATCCAGAAAATGAGAGTTTGTAACACAAAGACAGAAAGAAAAGAAAAACATAACAATCAAGTTAATGCGAAAAGAAGGTAATTTTGGTAAGAAAAATTACTGGTATAAAACACCAAACTTAGCCATGTGAAGCTTCTTCAGCTGTTCTGATGTCACTCCTGGAGTAATAAATAGTATTTTTTCTATGTTGCAATTTATTTTCGGATAACAATTACCTAATAAAATGAAAAACTATATAACAAGTTTTACATTTTCGAAATTTTATTATTCTGATTTTTAATTACGTGTAACGTTGCATCATCATGTGACAATGAAATGTGGTTTAGGGGTAGTTAGTAATGTGGGTGAATAATTCAATCAGCAACAGAGTTTAGAGGAAGATAGAATCAATGTTCTGAAACAATTCTCTTTGATATAACGAAGTGGAGGCTGTGACAATTGTACTGGAAGCAAGTTCAGTAGGCAATGTTTGGTCTCTGTTTCGACATTTAGATCGTAGTCTGAACCGTTCTCCATTTCTAACGAAATTAGGCTGTGCATTCGTTTTCTATGAAATTAGGTCAGGTGGCGCAATCGCGTTGCGTTAGCCAACAGCCCACCCTTGTACACTTGGATACTGCTTAGGCACGATAAGGACAACCATGTCTCCGAGTTGCACACTGACGCACCCGCTCCCTCCCTCCCTCCCTCCCTCCCTCTCTCTCTCTCTCCCTCTCTCTGTCTCTCTCACACACACAGAAACACACACACACACACACACACACACACACACACACACACACACTGACTAAAACGCACACAAACACACACACACACACACACGCACACACGGACACACACTAGAGAGAGAGAGAGAGAACACACACACGTACTACATACGCCAGACAGAGAGAGAGAGAGATTGACTCATCGCGTACTTTTTATTGCTCTGAAGGTCTGTTCTATTTATTAATAATCGTGCGAGAATTCAAACGATACTTAGTCATGATTCCTCCAAGATATTTCAAGTAGACTACCATTTGCTTAGAAAGATCACAAAGACTATTGACTATTTTGAACTAAGATGAAGAAAGTGTCAATAACGCAGTTTAAAACAGCGTCTACAACTTAATTATGCTTAACAGTACTTTATTGTTCAGAAATTAGCTTAGCGTAAATAAATCGAAAATTTCGTAGATGGCTTACGTTGTCCTAGTATCACCGTAGTGACGTAACGACCATTAGTCAGTCTGGCGTTGTGATTCGATCAGTACCTGATTCATTCTCTTGTCTGAAGCTAGTGCTGCAGCAAAATGACCAACATTACTTGTGTCAACCGCTTACACATACTCCGAAATTTTCATTTCTTCTTCGACTTTTAAGTTAAATATCACTTTCGGTAATTTTAAGTAACTTGTCTATCGTGGTGAGTCACTCTTTTACGCGGATTTTACCCAAAAATAAATAAATAAATCACTACAATCGTTGGGGAACCTTTGATCGATAAGAACCAGCACCCTAGATTAGCAGAACATCCGAGGAGAATTTAAATTACGTGCCAGTAGGAAAAATCTCAGATAGTACCATCGTCTGGTAAATATAAGAGAGAGGCTGGTGACTGCGAGTGAGGTGCGAGATTCTGGGAATGACTCAGAAGGGCGCAAGAAGTGCCTGGCCCGGTGTCCCGCCTACCCGCCGACCTGCGGAAACGGAACGCGGCAAAAATACGCTCTGTGCGGCGGGGCGGCGCAAAACGCAAGACTGCGGGGTGGGCTGGAGGGGGGGAAGGGGGGGGGGGGGGAGACATGCCGCCGTCCGCGGTCGCGTCGCTTTCCCAAGGGGCCGACGCAGCAGAGAAACCATTGTCTGCAAACATTACGTCACGCCGCAGGGGCGCCGATCACACTGCGGCCATGGTAGAGTCTGGCCTCATGTTGGAGACGTATTATTCGTATCATTCACGCAACACCCTCCAGGGCAGAATTAAGCTAAAAAAACGTAGACTCAGGTCAAACACCACTGTTACAGGAGAAAAACTTAAAAATATTTCTGAAAAAAGGCACTACTACATCGTCACTATTTAGCACATTCCACGTTGTCAGTCCTTAGCTCCACCAAAGAACACCACGTTGTAAGTTTTACTCAGATGACAAAGGTGGGCAACAGCAGGCCCTCTGTGGAACAAGTAAACGCCAACGAAGGAGTTTTTGTATTTCCTACTGGAGACTCCAATGAATCATATGTATACGAACTTGAAATAAAAGGCATGTTTTCTAGCAGTCTAAATAATTTTGAATGGAATTCATTTTTCTTTTTCTTTCGTACCCGATGACCTCAGTTTTGCCCTGTACTTGGGTCCGGGAAGAGTCCGAGTGTTCAGATTCGTTTATTGACGTATTTAGATGCTAATGAACAAGCTAACAGTCGTTTTTCCTGCTACAGACTTCAACGAATGATTGACACACGAACCTCATGTAAAAAGTCTGTTACTTTCAGGCACAATAATTTTGGAAGGAGACACATTTTCTTTCTTGTTGAAGGTATTTTAATACCGTCTTTGCAACTACAAGAAATAGGATGTTTCTGTCGCCAAAAGCGTTTCGTTTTGTTGGAATAACACGTTATCAGTGGTCTGCAATGAGAGATATTCACGAATGTTTCGCTGTTAACTGCAAAACAGTTCGTTACAGAAGGTGTTGATTTTACTTGCGATATTTCATGGCTGGTGTCCGCTCACATCGGGAAACGACATCTGCTTGCACGTTTTTGAGCTACTCCTTCTTTTGACACTGTCGATTCTGTACTAGCCCCACATTTCTTTGCAGAACTATGCATTTCTTGATGTGAAACACGTCGCAGTACAGAAGCACTGCTGTATTGGCGGGACATTTGACACGAGATACAGGGAGCGTAACAGGGCTTGCAAATAAACTGCTAATCACTCAAGACTTGCAGAACACCTTAAATGTGAATACCATAGACCAAGAGCAATAGAAAAAGAAGTGAACATACTAGAAATCAGTAAAGACAGATACCTCTTCCCTTTTAAAGAAAACTTACATTTTTAAAAATCTATTCCTCCTTACCTATATTTGTTCCAACACACTCTCGATTTCACGACTTTGCATTCACTGATGAATCAACAGTGCCAGAGGAAGAAATACTCCAGAAACAGACGGTATTTCCTGATGTGAGCGGAAACGAGGCACGAAATGCCGTAACTAAAATCAACATCTTTTACAATAAACTGTTTTTCGATGTAGACAGAAAACCAATTTATAAATATCTCTCATTACAGACCACTGATGATGTGTTGTTTCAAGAAAAAAGAGCTCTTTTGGTAACCAAAATGCGTATTTCGCTGTAGTTGCAGAGATGGAATGAAAACGCTCTCAGTAATTGTAAAACAATTAGGGACAATATGACCGTACAAATGTAGTATGTTCTTTCCATTTAACCTTGTAGTGCACATTATTGCTAGACCAGTCCGATTGTTCAGACCCTTTTATTAACTTCTCTATTACTGAACACCTAACTTTTTTCCTGTACCGTAATCCTCGTTTTCTCCTTCCTGTCAGTCCATTATAAATGTAAAAATCGGATCCATTAAGAGCTTCGAATGTTCAGAAATGTATTTCTTAATACGGAGAGTGTATTACACATATCCACAACAGATGAAATTTTGTAATGTAACATGCTTCTATGACCAAAAAGAAATAATAATATGTTTTGTAGCAGTTTTATAAGGAAAATAAGAAAATTTGATTTTTGCTCCAAACAGTCTTGTAACATTTTGCACTCAGTGCAGCAATTATTTCACTTAAAGCTCACACGACAAGGTATTTCCGTTGCAAATAATTGTCTAAAATTGACCGCATAAATCTATTTTTAATTACGTTAAACTGGCAAGGAAGATATAACACAATATTACGTTACAGCTGCACTTTCGACGAGCTAAATCTCAATTCATGTGACTTTTTACCATAGGACATAACGCAACGTTTGACCCATAGCTAGCCACCTTTCAAAACACGGCTTACACGATTGCACGAAATAGCAGACTGAGAGCCTCAGAACAAATTCCATACCTAAAGGTAAAGAGGTTTCAGTGTGATTATGGGCACGCAAGCCACTCACAGTCCTCATTTATTGTAACGAACAAGTGGGACCAGTGCTCATTTCAGCATATTTCTTTCATGCATATTTCTCTCCTGCACGTGTTTCATTTTTTTATCGGTACATTGTGTAATACCATGCAACTAATATAAGTTTATGTGTGTGGTACTTCTGATAACGTATAAGGACAGACAGAACACCTAGGACAGAAACTCTCTGCCACAGTACACTCCAGTTTATGCTGATTACAACGTTTCAAAAAGTCCGTGATAATTCAGTAAGTCGTCGTATTTTCTGATGCGAGGGTAGCGGTTATTTAGTAAGACGTTGGTGTTTCAACTCACACAGTCACTAGCATACAGTGACTTTTTAGTTGCAATATTGCTCACACGAAAAGAATGGTTTTGTGCTATCTTCATGTTTTACGACTATCTCTTCAAAATAATAAAATGATTGTGAACACAGCACATGGACGATTTTCAACAGAGGTTTTAGATTTAGAGCAATCGCTCACCTTTAATGTCTTCTTTCATGTAAAATGAAACCTACAGCAAGTTCCATCCATCACACAGCAAAAGAATATGAATGAAATAATTAATATCTGATTGCTGTGATTACAGGTGATTATTGTATTCATTCAAGCAAGCTTATTAGATGCAACTAGGGGCTAGGTAAGACAGCTATTCTGCATAAAGCTACTTTTTCATGAAGGATATGAGACTATTCTGGTTGATGAAATCTTCTCGGGATTCCATCCGGGTAGCTGCTTCGAAAATCCGCGACGTTTCGATGAGTGTCATTCACATCATCTTCTGGCGAAGATGAGATGAGATGACGAAGATGAGAATGGCACTCATCGAAACGTCGCGGGTTTTCGACGCAGCTACCCGGATGGAAGACTGAGAAGATTTCATCAGCAGTATACACCAGGAAAGCCTACATTCACATATTAGTCTGGTTGTTTTGCAAAAGTGTATAATATTTGCATTTATAATCAGACTTCTGAGGGGATCAAATAATGATGCACAGACCTTAGCACTACCTGTTCTTTAGTGTAGCACCGTTTCGTCTTTAGCAGTTTAAATCACTGTGGCGGCGACCATTTGAAATCACCTGAAACGTCCCCTTAGAAAAATTTATGAATGACTGTGCTAGTAAACTTCTACGTTATTTGATTTTCAAACAGCTGAGAAAAACTCAACGTACTCAAACAGTTTTCTCTTTACTTATTGTGATCATCACTAAACTGACACACAATATTTTTAGTGCAACGCAATCTGACTTTCAAAAATCCCTACAAAAGAATGGTCCTAACTAACAATAACCTGTACCTTTCATGAATCACTTACCTCACAAAAATCTTCGTTACTCGAACTACTGCAATACAGCGAACGCCACTACTGCCAGCTAAATAAAAGATTCTAACTATTGAAGACACTAACTACTGATAGGCATAGTTAGCAAATGAAAGATTTTGATAGAGAACAAACAATGTGTTTACCTTAATAGTGTTCAAAAGTCATAATATATGAGACATCCAGCTTTACTAATTTCCTTTTTCTGGCGGACACAAGTCCAGATCGTCTGCTTACAGTAACCTCTCAAAACTCTGGCATCTCTCTCTCCACATCCACCACTGCTGGCGGCTCACATCCAACTGCCCAACACTACACAGCGAATATTCCAACAATGAGTCCAACCAGCCACAGACTGCACACAGCGCAGTCGGCGATTTTCATACAGAGCGCTACGTGGCGTTACCAACATAAAATCCTAAACAGCCCACTTTCATACCTTAAGAAACTGGTTACTAATTTCAAATAATTCCGCCTTGCTTTCTTAAAGTTTATAAATATACCTACTTCCCGAATTAAACAGTCTCTCGAATTCTTCTCCACTACAACGTGGATCTCAGTTCTCCTTCCGTTAAGAACATTGACGGATACCTTTTAATCGATTCGCACTTCCAGCATTTCTCTTTCAGTATTACTTATTGTATTCGACCATGCAGTTCAGTAAACAATAACAAACTCTCAAACTGTTCCATTGTTGCTAATATGTATACCCTATAATTACATATCACAATTACTTGCGCTTTAATTATGATCTTCGTTGACTGACATCAGCTTAAAACAGATCTTAAAGCATTACAAAACTGTGAATAATTTTATTTTCAACGTTTTGCGATTGTACAGCCGTCCCCAGATAAATTTAATATCCACGGTGAAGTGTCACTGTCTAGTACGAGGTGCATTCAAGTTCTAAGGCCTCCGACTTTTTTTCTCCGGACTGGAAAGAGATAGAAACATGCGCATTGTTTTAAAATGAGGCCGCGTTCATTGTCAATACGTCCCAGAGATGGCAGCACCGTACGGCAGATGGAATTTTACCGCCAGCGGCGAGTATGAGAACTGTTTTAAATACTTGAAATGGCGACGTTTTCCTTACTTGAACAGCGTGCAATCATTCGTTTTCTGAATTTGCGTGGTGTGAAACCAATTGAAATTCATCGACAGTTGAAGGAGACATGTGATGATGGAGTTATGGATGTGTCGAAAGTGCGTTCGTGGGTGCGACAGTTTAATGAAGGCAGAACATCGTGTGACAACAAACCAAAACAACCTCGGGCTCGCACAAGCCAGTCTGACGACATGATCGAGAAAGTGGAGAGAATTGTTTTGGGGGATCGCCGAATGACTGTTGAACAGATCGCCTCCAGAGTTGGCATTTCTGTGGGTTCTGTGCACACAATCCTGCATGACGACCTGAAAATGCGAAAAGTGTCATCCAGGTGGGTGCCACGAATACTGACGGACGACCACATGGCTGCCCGTGTGCCACGTTGCCAAGCAATGTTGACGCGCAACGACAGCATGAAAATTCAAATAGCTCTGAGCACTATGGGACTTAACATCTTAGGTCATCAGTTCCCTAGAACTTAGAACTACTTAAACCTAACTAACCTAAGGACATCACACACATCCATGCCCGAGGCAGGATTCGAACCTGCGACCGTAGCAGTCCCGCGGTTCCGGACTGCAGCGCCTAGAACCGCACGGCCACCGCGGCCGGCGACAGCATGAATGGGACTTTCTTTTCGTCGGTTGTGACAATGGATGAGACGTGGATGCCATTTTTGAATCCAGAAACAAAGCGCCAGTCAGCTCAATGGAAGCACACAGATTCACCGCCACCAAAAAAATTTCGGGTAACCGCCAGTGCTGAAAAAATGATGGGGTCCATGTTCTGGGACAGCGAGGGCGTAATCCTTACCCATTGCGTTCCAAAGGGCACTACGGTAACAGGTGCATCCTACAAAAGTGTTTTGAAGAACAAATTCCTTCCTGCACTGCAACAAAAACGTCTGGGAAGGGCTGCGCATGTGCTGTTTCACCAAGACAACGCACCCGCACATCGAGCTAACGTTACGCAACAGTTTCTTCGTGATGACAACTTTGAAGTGATTCCTCATGCTCCCTACTCACCTGACCTGGCTCCTAGTGACTTTTGGCTTTTTCCAACAATGAAAGACTCCGTAGCCGCACATTCACCAGCCGTGCTGCTATTGCCTCAGCGATTTTCCAGTGGTCAAAACAGACTCCTAAAGAAGCCTTCGCCGCTGCCATGGAATCATGGCGCCAGCGTTGTGAAAAATGTGTACGTCTGCAGGGCGATTACGTCGAGAAGTAACGCCAGTTTCATCGATTTCGGGTGAGTAGTTGATTAGAAAAAAAATCGGAGGCCTTAGAACTTGAATGCACCTCGTATGTATCAGAGTTACGGAGAGCTACCTGGTATAACTGCCGAACCCGTCGTCTAGCTTTGATATTAAACTGGTCTGAAGGTGGTTGCAATCCAAATAAATCAAGACTTTGACTGTTTTCAGATGGACTGAACAAAAATCGGCGTATTCATAGGGGACTATGTCTAATATTGTTAGCCGGCCGGGGTGGCCAAGCGGTTCTAGGCGCTACAGTCTGGAACCGCGCGACCGCTACGGTCGCAGATTCGAATCCTGCCTCGGGAATGGATGTGTGTGATGTCCTTAGGTTAGTTAGGTTTAAGTAGTTCTAAGTTCTAGGGGACTGATGACCACAGAAGTTAAGTCCCATAGTGCTCAGAGCTATTTGAACCATAATGTTGTTAATATTAGTTTGATATCTCTTGTAATTTTATACGCCAAAATACAGAAAAAAAGATATTTTTGTACTTCTCACTAATGGCGGAATGATAACATCCTTCAGCCCATGGGGACAAAATCTCACGACATTAATTAAAAATGCTAGCGTCCACACATGGAAATATAAACACAGTGGTTTCCACAGACGTCTCCACGTAGGTGTTAGCGCACACGGCTCATGCCTGAATATACGGTATTAAGAAACAGTAGCAAATCTATTCAGTTTCCTCTGTCACATTATCCTCCTGTGAAACGCGTACTGATCACTATTTCCACATCATTTCGCACATTTGAATAGAAAATCGCCTTTACCCGAATGGCAACAGAAGCAACATAGGAAAAGTAAAAGTGCCCGAAACGTACGCCTTAACAGCCCTCAACCCTCGCTCGATTCTCAGATTTGTCGGATTCAGAGGAGCTCTCCAACATGTCTGACGTTTCGGGTGTTCAGCATTGTGGTGCAAATTGACTGATTTCTGTCTAACGTGAGTAGTGGTCATTCCCACTGGTTCTGTCACCTCCTTGTTCTCTGCAATGGTATGCCGACTAGAAGGCCATACAGTTCTTAGTTTGCATGTTAACGACCAACAAAATCCCTTTAACGTCATGGAAAACCCTTTGACAGTTTGGTCAGTCCAGAAACTCCTGGATACCCAGTAAGTGATTGCACCCTTCTGGCGCCTTTTTCTGTGTTAGAGGTCGTTTACATTTACTCAAAACGTTTCTTCATATTATTACGCAGTTTATTATTATTAATTCCTCTAGATGGTATTTGGCTACACACAGATGATAGGTAGGTGATGTTGCGTCACATAATATACAGACGCTGAGTGAATGAGAACAGCCTACCACTGGGCAGCAACAGTGGTCCGTACAGCAACATGTCTAGTGTTTCACTGTGAGCTACGGCGCTGTGTATTAGTGGTCAAGCTCGCTTCGGCATAGCTCCCAATAATATCTTTAATACCAGAAGAAATAATAATGATCAGATCACGGGAGAACCAATGCTAGATTACGGAAGAAAGTCACGCATTAGCACAGGGAACAAAGGCGCGTCTGGAATTTCAGTGCAAACGAGTCAGACCTATGTTGATTAGTCTTCATTGTGAATCTTTTCTGGTCACTGAAGGGCAAACGAAGAGATGAAATAACGTTCGTGACTCAACAAGTTGGTAATCCTGCGTCAGAACATTGACTGTCCGCTACGGTCGCAGGTTCGAATCCTGCTTCGGACATGGATGTGTGTGACGTCCTTAGGTTAGTTAGGTTTAAGTAGTTCAAGTTATAGGAGACTGATGACCTCAGAAGTTAAGTCCTATAGTGCTCAGAGCCATTTGAATCATTGACTGCCCAAGTCATTACACAGTGACGCACCAAATAAACTGGTATAGGCATGCGCATTCATAAACAGAGATATGTAAATAGACTGAATACGGCAACACCCATAGAAGACAACAAGTATCTACCGCAGTTGTTAAATCGGTCACTGCTACTACAATGGCAGGTAATCAAGATTTAAGTGAGTTTGAACGTGGTGTTGTAGTAGGAGCACAAGCGATGGCCACAGCATCTCCCAGGTAGTGATGACGTGGGGATTATCCCGTGGCGGTTTTCCCGTACGACCATTTCATGAGTGAGCCATGAGAATCAGGAATTCGGTAAAACATCAAATCTGTGACATTGCAAGATCCTGCAAGAACGGGGCCAACGACGAGAATCAGGAATTCGGTAAAACATCAAATCTCTGACATTGCAAGATCCTGCAAGAACGGGGCCAACGACGACACAAGAGAATCGTTCAGTGTCACAGAAGTGCAACCCTTCCGCAAAATTGGTGCAGATTTCAATGCTGGGCCATCAACAAGTTTCTGCGTGTCAACCAGTCAACGAAACATCATCGATATGGGCTTTCGGAGCCGAAGGCCCACTCATGTACCCTTCATGACTGCACGGTACAAAGATCACGTCTCGCCTGACCCGTCAACACGAACAATGGGCTGTTGATGAGTGGAAATATGATGCGTGGTCGGACAAGTCTTTCAAATTGTATCGGGCGGTTGGACTTGTACGGGTATGGAGACAACGTCATGAATCTATGGACCCTGCTTGTCGATAGGGGACTGTTCAAGCAGGTGGAGGATGTGTAATGGTGTGGGCCGCGTGTGGTTGGAGTGATATGGGACCCCTGATACGTCTAGATACGACTCTGACAGGTGACACGTATGTAAGCATCCAGTCTGATCACCTGCATCCATTCACATCCGTTGTGCATTCCAATAGATTTGGGAAATTCCAGCAGGACAATACGACAGCCCACACGCCCAAAATTGCTACAGAGTGGCTCCAGGAACACTCTTCTTAGTTTAAACACTTCCGCTGGCCACCGAACTCCCCAGACATGAACATTATTGAGCATATTTGTGATGCCTTGCAACGTGCTGTTCAGAAGAATTCTCCCCCCCCCCCCCCCCACACACAGTGCTCTTACAGACTTATGGACAGTCCTGCAGGATTCATGGTGTAAATTCCCTACAACACTACTTCAGACATTAGTCGAGTCCATGCTACGTCGTGTTGCGGCACTTCTGCCTGCTCGCGGGAGCGCTGCACGATGTTTGGGAGGTGTACCAGTTTCTTTAGATCTTCATTGTAGCATAATCACTGAATCGGCGTGAAGCAGTAGGACCAAGAATGCTACGGAGCGCAGGGCTCGTTGTGTACTTATCTTTATCGAAAGAGAAAACAAGAAAACCGTTTTCTTTTTTTTTTTCTTCGGAGTATCACTTGCGACCTACGTTTTCAGTTATTTGCTAGACGTATTCCAAACTCTTTGTCCCTCCATAGTTTTTCAGTTTTTACCATAATTATGTGCCTTATCGTGTCCAAGCGATCTTGTGAAAGTATTTTGTGAAAGAATAACAGAATTACATTCGGCATGTGGTTACCGAGTTGCCAGCTGGATGCCAGGGCGAGCTCTAGAGATCGTCTGCCCTCCGCCTGTAATCCTCCTTCTAGTGTAGTAAGCTCTTAATACTGTTTGAAGTAAAAATAAGTGTCGGGAGAGAGAAAGGACGATTATAGCGATGGCATTAATGACGATAATAGGCGAAGCCTGCGTTGTAGGTCTCTCTTTCACACAATGATGTGTGATCGTGGAAATATGATTAATCGGTTTTGTGCGTCAGAATTAACATAGCAATAAAATGACGCTTATAAATAGGCGCCGGACTTCGTTCTCATGTAACTGAATGAAGATAGGTTCGTTTTCCGGAAAGCGCTGTGAGCAGATAAGGTTGCGACTATGGCGACCGATCCATTGCATCATCGTATTAAGACGACCATCAACGACTATTTGATGAAAAACATCAAAACTTATTAAATGAAGACAAGGAGTAAATGAAGTAATACAAATGAATAAATTTTCATTTCAAGACTGTACTGAGACACTATCATTTTTCGTAAAACAAAATCATATCGTAAGTAAGTCACAGACCATCCCTGAGACCGGGGAGCTGTGACACTGAGTGTGGGATTAGAGGCCCCAGCTGCGACCCCCGCTCCTGCCCGACACCCCAGCTGTTCCGGCCGCGCTGGCGGTATGGAAATTTCTGGGAAGGGCGCGAAGTGGCCGCATTGTTCCCGAGGACGGCGCGGCAGCTACCGACCCGCCCCGTTTTTGCCGCCGCCCCCCGGTAAACAGGCCACGAATTAACTAATTGCTGGAACATTGCCACCGTCCGGTCCTGCCTTTGTCTCGGGACGCAGGTGTGCTGTGCTGTGCTGTTCGGTGGCATCCGCTACGGAACAAGACACAGGCCACACTGGGAGGCTAATGCTGTACAGGCAGTGGCGAAAATGCATTGAGTGGAGTGGAAACAGGCGACATACTTCACTAAAACATGCAAAGTTCTCCTTCACCACCAAAGACTTCAAGCTATACCAAGGTCTGTCCTAGCAATCTTCTTACCCATCGCCTCCACGAATAAAAGCTCAGCTACCAGGATTAATACACGCGAACTGCTGGAAGAGCTGCGCTTAAATCTTTTTCTATCCATCCACAACCTTATTTCTCATTGTAAAGTGAACTGCGTCGACAGCCTCTGGTAGACTCATCAATTCCGACCGACCGCCATGTCATCCTTCGACAATGGCGTCATTGGATGCCAGATGGAGGGGCGTGAGGTCAGCACACCGCTCTCCCAGTCATTGTCAGTTTTCGTGACCTGAAGCCGCTACTACTCGGTCATGGAGTTCCTCAGTTGGCATCTCGAGTCTGAGGCCCCTCGTACGATTCCTCCAACCAAGGAAATATCCCTGGCAGTACCAGGTATCGAACCGGGGTCGTCGGGATGACCGTCATCCGCGCTGGCAAATCATCTGTGGAGGCGGTCACATATTCCTCACAGTCCTTGTAAATACTCGGGATGCTCTTTCGGTCAAATCCTCCACCATCCATGTTTCTTATGGAATTTCACTTTATATGACCATCAAATGCTTATTTTTATGCTCAATGTTAACTGTCTCAATCAGTAGACCATTATTAAGCCGAAGCAAAACGTAACCAGCTTGTCACTATAACATTTGAAGTGAGCAACTTTGATATAGCTAATATGTATATTTCTTTCTTTCTTGGGCCTTGTTGCGAGGTACTGGGGTGGAGAAGAGTTTGTACCTCTTTAATTCAGAAGAATTTTGCATGAGAAAGAGACGTGCACTCGACCCCCTCCTTATCTACCAGCTAATTAATTATGTGCACAACAGTAACGGAAGAAAATGATGATGGACCCTGCTAGTTGGTAAAATATGGAGTGCACACTCACAATAATTTAATAAAAATCATAAACTACTCAAAAAAAAGAGAACTTTTATCATAAAAAAACAGGAAATGGGATTCTGCCTATATCTACGAAGTGATATGCGGATTAAATATTACAATGAGATTTATTACACATTAGAACATAAATGCACATAATTGTCGACACAGTAGGTTAAAGGATAGGGTATACTGAAACATTATGAGAATAAGAGTTGGCTCGAGAACAAGGGGCTCCTACTCTCTGTGATACAATAGATTGATGATAATGACTGGAGGTCCTAATGAATCAAATATTAATCTCCCAACTATATAGCACTATCGCGATTAGTAGTGAGAGCTCAAATGGGAACACATGGAGAAACAAGGAAGGTGGACTTGTAGCAAAGCGAGGGCACATGCTCCTGAGGGATTCAGTATAAAACTGATAAGGTCCTACAATGCCGGAGCCGCTAAATACTGTGCCGGTACTGAAAGATGCAGCACATCATCGGTAGGCAGCGTCCTGATGATGTAGGCGCCGACTTCTGCCGTGCAGCAACTCTGTGGCCTCGAAGGCTGTCCGAGAATTCTCAAGTTCTTCCGAAAAAGAGCGACCAAGTCGCAAGACTGTCCCACTCTGACAAAGATCAGATCCCGAAAAGCCCCCTGCCATTCGAGGCAAGAGCGAAGCCAGCATTACTCAACTCCCTACTCTCCTCAAAAACCGCGAATCAGCGTTCATTGATGATTCCAAAATTCCCCCGCAGTGTCTCCGAACATCATTCGTGCCAACGGCGGACCGTTCCCTTCAGTTTCGAGCAGGGTTTCATGACGTCAACTAGCCTCAGTTTAAGTTGACCAATCATGCCTCTGCTATTCATGACAGGGCACTGAACCTGTCGTTTGACCGGCTACAATAACAACCTGCCTAGACCACCAGCCATCCAACGCCAGACAGTCGCACCCAGCAAGGCACGGTCCACAAGTATTCTCAGAATCGAGAGGACAATGCAGTCAGTCGGTGCCAGGAATCTTCGTTTCGGACGCGCCAGAACGGTAAACACCTAAACTGCGGTGACACTCAGACGTCTCGCAGGTCGTTTTTCCCTGCATACAATAGGCGAAACTCGACCAACGTTAGTCGTTCCGCCAGGCACTTAAGGCTATTGTACGAACCCATCAGAATTCAGGGAAGTGCAGCCCCCAACCATAAATACCGTGCGCTGCATCCTCCGATGCTTGCCTCGCACAAGCCACCCAGGGATGTAACCCAACATACACTCCTGGAAATTGAAATAAGAACACCGTGAATTCATTGTCCCAGGAAGGGGAAACTTTATTGACACATTACTGGGGTCAGATACATCACATGATCACACTGACAGGCACATAGACACAGGCAACAGAGCATGCACAATGTCGGCGCTAGTACAGTGTATATCCACCTTTCGCAGCAATGCAGGCTGCTATTCTCCCATGGAGACGATCGTAGAGATGCTGGATGTAGTCCTGTGGAACGGCTTGCCATGCCATTTCCACATGGCGCCTCAGTTGGACCAGCGTTCGTGCTGGACGTGCAGACCGCGTGAGACGACGCTTCATCCAGTCCCAAACATGCTCAATGGGGGACAGATCCGGAGATCTTGCTGGCCAGGGTAGTTGACTTACACCTTCTAGAGCACGTTGGGTGGCACGGGATACATGCGGACGTGCATTGTCCTTTTGGAACAGCAAGTTCCCTTGCCGGTCTAGGAATGGTAGAACGATGGGTTCGATGACGGTTTGGATGTACCGTGCACTATTCAGTGTCCCCTCGACGATCACCAGTGGTGTACGGCCAGTGTAGGGGATCGCTCCCCACACCATGATGCCGGGTGTTGGCCCTGTGTGCCTCGGTCGTATGCAGTCCTGATTGTGGCGCTCACCTGCACGGCGCCAAACACGCATACGACCATCATTGGCACCAAGGCAGAAGCGACTCTCATCGCTGAAGACGACACGTCTCCATTCGTCCCTCCATTCATGCCTGTCGCGACACCACTGGAGGCGGGCTGCACGATGTTGGGGCGTGAGCGGAAGACGGCCTAACGGTGTGCGGGACCGTAGCCCAGCTTCATGGAGCCGGTTGCGAATGGTCCTCGCCGATACCCCAGGAGCAACAGTGTCCCTAATTTGCTGGGAAGTGGCGGTGCGGTCCCCTACGGCACTGCGTAGGATCCTACGGTCTTGGCGTGCATCCGTGCGTCGCTGCGGTCCGGTCCCAGGTCGACGGGCACGTGCACCTTCCGCCGACCACTGGCGACAACATCGATGTACTGTGGAGACCTCACGCCCCACGTGTTGAGCAATTCGGCGGTACGTCCACCCGGCCTCCCGCATGCCCACTATACGCCCTCGCTCAAAGTCCGTCAACTGCACATACGGTTCACGTCCACGCTGTCGCGGCATGCTACCAGTGTTAAAGACTGCGATGGAGCTCCGTATGCCACGGCAAACTGGCTGACACTGACGGCGGCGGTGCACAAATGCTGCGCAGCTAGCGCCATTCGACGGCCAACACCGCGGTTCCTGGTGTGTCCGCTGTGCCGTGCGTGTGATCATTGCTTGTACAGCCCTCTCGCAGTGTCCGGAGCAAGTATGGTGGGTCTGACACACCGGTGTCAATGTGTTCTTTTTTCCGTTTCCAGGAGTGTATATAGGAATCAAGTGAAAAATATTATTTGAGCTCTCAGTACAAATACCCTCATTACAATAACCTTATTCGGTCTGTTACTACCGTGCAATGACAAATAACATTAATAAAATTGATGAAAATGGGAGGAGACATGCAAAAGAGGGCATAGAACCTCTCATTGTCCCGATTCTACATGTGGTCGGCCTTGATAATACGAATTTGGCAGTGTTAGTTGCAGAGGGTGGCCAGATGCCTTTCCTGCCGCCACAGCGAACACCCCAGAACGTAAGTAGAGCCCTCTCAGTTCTCGCAAGAACAATTAAGTAACTGGCTGGTTCGTTTCTCCATAGTTGGAGCTCAACGATGCTACAGCTAATTTACAGCTGGATGTCAGCTGCTGTGAATGCAGTGTTCACAAGTGTACAGAGCGTTATGCACCAGACGCCAGTTCAGAGAATTCCCCTCTTGAATGAGAATTTCACTCTGCAACTGAGTGTGCGCTGATATGTAACTTCCTGGCAGATTAAAACTGTGTGCCCGACCGAGACTCGAACTCGGGACCTTTGCCTTTCGGGGGCAAGTGCTCTACCATCTGAGCTACCGAAGCACGACTCACGCCCGGTCCTCACAGTTTGGAAGGTAGGAGACGAGATACTGGCAGAAGTAAAGCTGTGTGGACCGGGCGTGAGTCGTGCATCGGTAGCTCAGATGGTAGAGCACTTGCCCGCGAAAGGCAAAGCTCCCGAGTTCGAGTCTAGGTCAATTCTCCTCTTGTCTTTCTCATAGCTGAACTGTCTCCCCACCTGGTTTCTTTCGTTCTCCATGTCATGGCTTTTTTCCACCAAAGGAGCGTTCATATTATTTTGTGGAAACTCTCTCTCTACCAATCGCAAGGTTTCTACCATTAAACTGTGTCGAGATCTCGGCACTTTAGCCCTTCCCAGTGCGTTTCTGCCAATCGGACGTTTTGTCCCCACTCCAGACGGCTAAAAAGTTACATGTGTCTATCATGTGTGTACCATTCACAGTTCATGTGATCGAATGCGTCTCTGGTTTTGTTCGTATCTATTTGGAATTCTGAAATGCAGTTTTCTCCAGCTTTTTCTGTCCTCCTCCCAGTGTCCCAGCCCGTTACTCTCTCTCCCGTCTGAGCCACCTGGTCAGTCAGTCGTTGACTCCCGCCTGGGATGCCCCTTAAGTGGTTTCCCTGGTACCCCCGTGGCAAGGCACTCGCCTCTGCCTGCCGTTGCTTCCAAACCAAAACGTTTCCTCTTGCTTCTTGTTCCACTTTCTGCTCATAGACGTAAGTTATATAGGAACGGTGTGTTATTACCGTCGATTTAGTGTCATCCCTTTTCGCATTACATACTAATAGGCAAATTTGCTCATTACTGCCGAATTAAAGGTGTCATATTCACCTTCCCGTTGCAATGTATAAAGTTCTTATGTAAGGTGCGAAACTGACCTTCATTTATTCTGCCACCTTACAACTGCTCTAATTAGTGATGTCAAGATCACTGCTAAGAATTTGTTAATATACGGCTGTGTGTCATGTAGTTGAAGTTGGTCATCAGTACTTGTTATCCTCGAACGTTTGTTATTAGTAGTTCAAAATGCAGAATTACTGAATTGTTCTTCTTATGATCGAATCACGTTTCGCAGAGAGACCATACACCAATCGGATTTTTGTATTTTTTTTTATACTTATGGCACGCAAAGTTCAGAGCTCAAATGTCTACAACAGCAGTTGGATGCGATTCTAAAAATTCTCGGCAAAATCTGCTTTGAAGTTTTCTGAGTGTCCTTAATAACCTAAAGCAAGGTCGACTTTTCGATAGGCAGCGTGGCTGTGTGGTGGAGTGCTCACTTGTGGTGACGGCGGCATGGGTTCGATTCCTGCTATATGCTAACTTTTAAACAATGATGCTTGTTCTACGAGCATTTCTGCAAAGTGTATAGCACACGAAGATGGGAAAAAAATCGGTAGCGGTCGGCACTGCGAATCAGTGTCCGAGTCTCATTTCAGTCATCATTTATTTCTTTTTTTTTGTGCAGTCGAATGCCTACCTTATTTAAATATAAAAATCATTATATATATATATATATATATATATATATATATATATATATATATATATATATAACGAAAAATATTCACGTCCTCCCATTTCCAATTACATATCACACACAAAAAATCCAGTTTTCATTGCAAATATAAATTCTTAGTTTCCAACCTTTCATAAAAGATGGTTAATAGTATTATTTGTGTTCTGCCTTACGGCAGGTCTGGTCACGGTGGAGCCTCCTGAGAGAGATCCACTACATGAGCGTCGTGGGAAGTGATTCCAGTGACGGTTTCCCATTGCCTTCCACTGATGATAATAAAATGATAATGAGGACAACACAACACCCAGATGCTGAGCGGAGAAAATCTCCGACCTAGCCGGAGTCGAATCCGGGTCCCTTGGTGTGACAGGCCGCCGCGATAACCACAAAACTATCGAGGCGGGACAATAGTTGATAAAGACTGTTTATAGAAATTAAATTATTTTGTCTTTACGTAGTTTACTCTCCACGGATATGTTGATAAAACATATAAATTTGCTTAGACATTTACGTACGTCAAGAATCGAGCCCAGGCCGCCTTCGTGGCAAGTAAATATCCTACCACAGAGTGACGCAGCCTGTCGAAAACACCAGCTTACTTAGGATAGTAAAGACGCTCGGAAAACTTCAAAGAAGATTTTCTCGAGAATTTTTGAGAGTTTTATCACGATGCTTTGAGATATTGATATTTCACTTCTGAACTTCACGTACCTATGATACCAGGTGGTACAGTGTGGGCTGTAATTATCGTATGACAGCGAACGTGGTGGATATTCTAATCTATTATCGCGGAATCGACTTAAGCTGGAAAAAATTAGTTCCAAATTTGGTTACCAGGTGTAAATGCGGCTCTGTCAATGCAAGAAAGAGGCATGGAAATGTTTCCGTATGTAATGGATTAGAAACGGGATGTGGGCAGAAAAGATCAAGCAAGTGAGAAAGGCCATAATGTTGATTTTATTATTAGCCGCAGCTTACGCAGTTTGTTCAATAAGAGCGCCGGAGATGCTGACGAGATGTTATACTGCGCCGGATTTGTACCTGGTGGCCAAACTCGGAACTAATTTCTTCCAGCGTAAATCGGTTCCGCGTTAACACATCAGCTTATCTAGCAAATTTCGTCGCCATGCGATAATTACAGCCCATAATGAAACTCTCTGAATAGCTGCCTTTTAATTGTAGCCACTCGGAAAAAAAACCAGAAATCCGATTGCCATGTCGTCTACTCACTTACAGCTAGTAGTGTATTGTGTGGAGTTATTTTATTGTATGTTTTCTTGTGTGGGATTCAACTGATAGCAAACGTTACTTCTGCATCTTTTCACTGGTAGAGCCGATAAAAAGTACATTTACATATCAAAAGTGTCTGTACACTCCTATGTAAGGCAGTATTAACTAATACATGTTACGAAAGGTGGATCTGCATATATAAAAGGAGGCGGGTCAGTAGAGAAACAGTGACAGTAGAATGGATTGGTATGGGGAGACCAGTCACGTCGAAGTGGACTGACTAGTCTTTAGATGTCAGCCGAGCAACAACTCCAAAAGAGACATTTCAGTCCTTCTAAACTTGCCCAAGTAGGCTGTTGATGGTGTGACTGTGAAGTGGAAAGGCGGAGGGACAGCCACGTATAAACCAAGACCAGGCATCTGGGCAACAACTCTATCAGAGGCGTTTCAACCCTTCTATACCTGACCAAGTCAACTGTCGATAATGTGACGGTGTAGTGAAAGGCGAAGGAATAGTCAGAGCTGAACCAAGACCAGGCAGACCTGATGTACTGACGAACCGGGTGCCTCGAGCGTTGCGTAGAGTGGTAGTAAAAATTCGCGTGAAATAAGCGGAGTTCCGATATGGTGTCAGCCGTCTAGCTAGCACAATGACTGTGCAAAGGGAGTTGAATGGTCGAGCAGCTCCTCATAAACATCACATATCTACAGTCGGTGCTAAGCGACGCTTGAGGTGATGTAAAGAGCCAAGCCACTGGACAGCGGATGACCTGGACTGATGATCACGCTCTTTTCTGTGGCAATCGGATGGAAGTATTTGGGTTTGGCGAATGGCTGAAGAACGTTACCTGCCATCATGTGTAGTGCAAAAAAATGTACCGAGGAGGTAGTGTTAGGGTGTAGGGGTGCCCCCTTACTTCGATAGGGAAAACTCTGAATGCGGAAGGAAATAAACGCATTTTGCATCACTTGCAGTAGACGAATAGCAGAGGAACTTCAACCTGACATATAGTAGCAAGTGTGAAGCAGTGGTTTGTGTAAAATAAGATTCCTGAAGTGGGTTTGTTTATATACAACTTTTCTCTTCAAGTCACGATTTTCTTTTATTCATATTTTACATGACGCGTTTCGGGAAATGGTTCCCATTTTCAAGTGTGTATTTCTTTGTACTATGCCGTTTCTACGTAATGGTTTCGGTGTTTGAGGTACTGCTTTGTTTTGTTGACATTACTGCAATATATAACAACGCACAATTTGTACTTAGTTGTCGATTTTTATATGTAGTTAGTGGTGAAATTTGGAAGAGCTTGTACTTACGGTTTTCTTATGGTCCATTTGTGCAGAATCTCACATATGTTAAACATTACTCACAATTTTCAGTTGCAAAGATGTTTTTAGATGTAGTTGACAGAGATAATGTTACAGGTCCTTCACAGATATGTTTCTGTACAGAAGCTATTTATTTTAACTTTATGGATTATAATTCGCTTACATATATTTTACAGAGGTGCATATTTCTATGTGTTACTGTTTTATTTCAATATATTGTCAAAGCATCTGAAGAAATTCACCGTTTTTCGTTTAGCGTTTTTTTCTCCAGATTTTCTGTAATGTGTATATATCTATAGTTCTTCTAAGATATCGATTTTATGCCCTTTATTTAGTCGGTGGAGTACTATGACATTTTGTGCTGCTTCTCCTAACCGGGTGTCCTGTATTATGTATATGTTTAGCTGTAGCTGATGTTGTATGTGTAGGCTTTGATGTGTTGTGTGTAGAAATTTCGGCCTGTTTGTCCTACGCAGAGCATGGAGCATTCCTAGCATGTTCTTTTGTATATTCCATACTCTAGTGTGGGTCATAATTACACTTTACATTATGTATTAGTTTTTGTTGCGGTTTACTTGATGTAGAAAAGTCAACAAAACAGAACAAAATCTCACACATTGAAAATATTACGTAAAAATCGCGAAGGGGAAAGAAATACGCACTTGAAAATCGGAGTATTTCTCCCATCCGCATCGTGTAAAATATGAATAGAGACAAATCGTGGCTGGTAGCAGAAAAGTCGTTTATAAACCATCCCATTGTCTTCACAGCTGCCGGCGCAAAAAAAATTCTAAAAAAATCAGATTCATGAAACTGACTGACCTACCCAGTGCCCCGACCTGAACACTGAGGAACACCATTGGGAACAGTCAAACGTCGAATTCACTCCATACACCAGCACGCAACATTATTACCTTCTCTGGTTTCGGCCCTTGAGGAAGAATGGAGTGCTACTCCTCCACAGGCAGTCAGGTACCTCACTGAACGTGTCCTCAGTAGAGTTCAAAACATCTACATCTACATCTACATTTATACTCCGAAAGCCATCCAACGGTGTGTGGCGGAGGGCACTTTACGTGTCACGGTCATTACCTCCCTTTTCTGTTCCAGTCGCGTATGGTTCGCGGGAGGAATGACTGCCGGAAAGCCTCCGTACGCGCTCGAATCTCTCTAATTTTACATTCGTGATCTCCTCGGGAGGTATAAGTAGGGGGAAGCAATATATTCGATACCTCATCCAGAAACGCACCCTCTTGAAACCTGGACAGCAAGCTACACCGCGATGCAGAGCGCCTCTCTTGCAGAGTCTGCCACTTGAGTTTGCTAAACATCTCTGTAACGCTATCACGGTTACCAAATAACCCTGTAACGGAACACGCCGCTCTTCTTTGGATCTTCTCTATCTCCTCCGTCAACCCGATCTGGTACGGATCCCACACTGATGAGCAATACTCAAGTATAGGTCGAACGAGTGTTTTGTAAGCCACCTCCTTTGTTGATGGACTACATTTTCTAAGGACTCTCCCAATGAATCTCAACCTGGCACCCGCCTTACCAACAATTAATTTTATATGATCATTCCACTTCAAATCGTTCCGCACGCGTACTCCCAGATATTTTACAGAAGTAACTGCTACCAGTGTTTGTTCCGCTATCATATAATCATACAATAAAGGATCCTTCTTTCTATGTATTCGCAATACATTACATTTGTCTATGTTAAGGGTCAGTTGCCACTCCCTGCACCAAGTGCCTATCCGCTGCAGATCTTCCTGCATTTTGCTACAATCTTCTAATGCTGCGACTTCTCTGTGTACTACATCATCATCCGCGAAAAGCTGCATGGAACTTCCGACACCATCTACTAGGTCATTTATATATATTGTGAAAAGCAATGGTCCCATAACACTCCCCTGTGGCACGCCAGAGGTTACTTTAACGTCTGTAGACGTCTCTCCGTTGATAACAACATGCTGTGTTCTGTTTGTTAAAAACTCTTCAATCCAGCCACACAGCTGGTCTGATATTCCGTAGGCTCTTTCTTTGTTTATCAGGCGACAGTGCGGAATTGTATCGAACGCCTTCCGGAAGTCAAGGAAAATAGCATCTACCTGGGAGCCTGTATCTAATACTTTCTGGGTCTCATGAACAAATAAAGCGAGTTGGGTCTCACACGATCGCTGTTTCCGGAATCCATGTTGATTCCTACAGAGTAGATTCTGGGTTTCCAAAAACGGCCTGTACTCGAGCAAAAAACATGTTCTAAAATTCTACAACGAATCGACGTCAGAGATATATGTCTACAGTTTTGCGCATCTGCTCGACGACCCTTCTTGAAGACTGGGACTACCTGTGCTCTTTTCCAATCATTTGGAACCTTCCGTTCTTCTACAGACTTGCGGTACACGGCTGTTAGAAGGGCAAAGAGCGGACGCACTTCATATTAATGTCTACCAAGATGTGTCCAGATACCTTTGATCAATGAGTGTGTCTTTAGCGCTATCCAACGGTTGCGACACGTTATCACTCTGGCGCAAGTCGTCGGAGTCACCTTCGGGAAGTTCTTCTGCTTAGAGGAGAAGGAAGTGCCGTCGTCGACGATATGGAGAGCAAGCTCGCTCAGGGGAGCAGAGCATCACGTTATTTGCCTTAATGATTTAGGGAAACCGCTGAAACCTTAATCTGGCTGCCTCGACGGGATATGAACCGCCGTCCTCCTAACAGCGGGCATGGCGCGCTCTTACTTAACCAATTGGAGCATCAGTCTTGTCATCTGTGTGCACTACAACATTTTCTTACTACTGTGGCTTTGAAAATAGCCCGACCTAAGAGTTTCCGTTCGATTCTGTAGTCTTGCCGGCGGATGTGATTTTTCTGTGACCTATACTTCTGCTGAGTGAGCGTTATTGATTCATTATCTTTGATTGAAAGGGCAATAAAGCAAATTGTGCGTGTGATAGTCTCGGCAGGCAGCTATAGTGACTACCCTCCACGACAGGCAGCTATAGTGACTACCCTCCAATCTAGTTGCTTTATCTGCTGTTCACCTTTCCAGTCCTTGCTTCCTGCGTGCAATACTAACTGTTTTAGTTGAACATAACAGTTGGAATATGTGAAGGCATTGCTAATTGCGCATATAAATTTTTTTCGTGATTTTCATTAGATTTCTATTCTTTTTCTTTTGTTCATATGGGCATTTCTAATTGTGATTAGGTAACATGCTACTGTGGTTTTTAAATGTAAAGATGTAATTGTGATTATTTCGTTTGCCAATGGATAAATATGTTTCCTGCTTTAAACCTGTGGTAAAGTTTGTAAAGTTCTCTTTTGGAATATTATTAATTGTGAAACATGCAGTCAATAACATTTATAAAGGTTTATGTAATTTACGATAACGATATAACATCTATAGACAGAGGACAGCGATAGTGATATCGATAGTCGAAAGGTTGTTGTGTAGTAGAGGGGATGGTGGATGGTGTGTCTGTGAAGCGTGCGCGGAAAAATAGTACTGTTTTATGAAAAGCATACGTAATTGTATGGACAGTGATACCGAACTATCAGATTGTTAATTCTCTTTACCACTGCGGTATGTAATGCCATCGCCAGCGAACTTTAAGAGCAAATAAACCGGACTGTGAAAGTGCCGCTAACAATACTTTGTTGTGGCCGACACGAACAGTGCTTTCATGCGAATGAATTTTGCCGGTATTGGTTTTGGGTGGTGGAACTGTTGTCTATCACATTCTATCAAGCCGTGAAAGTGAAGACTAATTAACTGTGCAATATAAATGACTTTCAGTGACGTTTTCGAAGTTTGAAATGCGAGAACAGAGTGGACATTGTTTACGGTGTGCTTCACACACAAGAACAATTTTATGAACTGTGTATTTGTGGCTAAGACTATATGAATGTGACGAACTGTGTAATTATGGATGATAGCGTCACGGACAGTGCATAGAGTGTAAAAACGAGCGATGTCTACGTCATGTACTTTGAGAGAGAGGACATGTCAACGACGTTCGTATACTGGCGTCTTGTGGTTTGTTAATCACCACGGGGTTAATGATACAGCTATGCCGGAACTTTATTTGCGTTTCGCTGGAGAAGATTAACCAGCGGAACTGCCTGTATCCTGCTCTCATCATCGTAACCCGCCGGCATCGTGCTGCCCAACGCAACGCTTCGTATGCAAAAAAGAGTTAAGAGATTTCGCCGAACGCTATCCCCTGACCTAGAATCTCTCTTTCTTCTCTTATAAGAATTACAGACTCTATTCAAATAAATTCTTTGTTTAGTTTATGTTTGCTTTCTGCTAACGAAAATAAAATTACAATCAGTGAATTAAAAGTTGCCTGGTAGTCATTGTTCAAAAACCAGTAAATATAAACTTCTTCCTCTCATTAGAACTAATTCTCCTTGCATGTCAAAATTATTGCAGTTATTTTATGTAGTTTTATGTATTGTTATGAGAATAGATATATGACAGTGACTAATAAGAGTATTTTGTCGCCAAATATGGCTTCGCGCGAAAATTACGGCGACCGCCATAATTGCTTGCGTTCTGACCAATAACGTAAAAGTTGCTATTCCCGTATTGGTGCATTTTTTATGTGAGCGTGAATTATAAATGTCAGCTGTCAAATCACGTAGGGACTGTTCACCCAGTAATAAATTTTTTTGATATTGTATTGCTATGAGTCGTAGTATTAAGAGACACTGGTTATACTCAAAAGTTGGTAGATGTATGGTGAACCCCCCCCCCCCCCCCCCCCAGTGTTCATGCAATTATTAACCGTATTGTGTGTGATTCGCGAAATTTTGTCACCTTTTCTAATTCCTGTCAGATATTGTATTAGATGTCTTTGAAGTTTCAGAGAGTATATACACAATTTTGTCGGTTCAGGTTAATTTCAGAGCAGTTTCTCGTGAATATTAGAGTTTTCAATTCATAAACAAAGTGGGATCGTGACCAATTGAGAAGTATAACGAAGAGTGTGGTTTTCCAACCAGAATTTTGGATGACTTCACAGTTCAGATTTTGATAATTATTTTTCCTGTGCGTTGAGGTCATCACAAATACTCAGTCTCATAACAGAAAAATTATTGTTGGGTGATGCCATAGCTAAGACGACCTTTCAGTAGCTTTATTTGAATCTGGAATCCGATTCTGGAACAAACCACGTGAACAAAATTTTACAGGTCTGTTCTTTCTTTTTTCTTTACGATCACTCCCAACGTTGTTTCAAACTTATATCCTGCATCACGGTTCCTCATGATTTATTAACATTTCGAAATGGTCAGAATCCATAAAAATTACTTTGGCTCCTTATTCTTGCAATTATTTGTATTTCGTAAATTAACCACCATAAGCTACGCGTGCCTAGCTGTTATCGGATTAAAAAAATAAAAAAAAGAGCGCTCTGACGTTCCTGTCTTCACATATCTTAGAGATAGTTTCGAAAATACCTATAAGGTTCAAGTGGTTCTGAGCACTATGGGACTCAACATGTGAGGTCATCAGTCCCCTAGAACTTAGAACTACTTAAACCTAACTAACCTAAGGACATCACACACATCCATGCCCGAGGCAGGATTCGAACCTGCGACCGTAGCAGTCACGCGGTTCCGGACTGAAGTGCCTAGAACCGCACGGCCACCGCGGCCGGCATACCTATAAGGGTAATCGCTTTTGACTTTGAATCAAGGAAGTTCTAATGCTTTCCTCCACCGTACACTACCTGTATTACGTGACTTTTGGAGGAAGCTCTGCTTTTGTATGCGGTATCTGTCTTTATATTTTCTTGCTGAACTATCTTCAGTTGACCTCGTTATCCTACTTTTCTCCAAGCGTATTGTGCCAGATTTTTCTATCTTCTCGTTGTTGTTCAGCAGCCAAATGCACATAAATGTTCACTTTTAGAACAACACTTGTTCCTTTATCTTCCTCGGATAGTCTGACACCTTATTTCTATATTACTGACCTTAGCTTTTAAAGTCTCCTCATCTAGCACATGTGACACCGTCATTGACCCATTATTTGAGCTGCATTGTTGCATTTGGCGTTAGATGTAGCCTCTGTCTTTCTAGAGGATGTGTGCAGGTCAGTTTGTTCAGATTCTTCTCTTATAACATTTGTTTTTTCTGTTACTCTTTAACGATATTCTGTCGTTAGACATCTGTTATTAGCGAAACAACAATCAACATCCTCTCGGTCATGAGTGCTTCGAATGGGGCATTATTTTTCACTGAACAGACTTGATAAACTATTATTATTATTTCATTCCGTCGTTACGACTACAACAAAATTAGTGTTTTTTTTTTCACCAGACGCGTTTCGCTTTATTGTTGAAGTGAAGCATCTTCAGTCGTCTGTAATGAAAGATATTAAAAATTTGATTTGTTTTCTAGGTAAATAACAGTTCGTTAACAAATTGTTGGTTTTTACTTACGGTAATTTCTGTCTGTTTTTTAGTCTGCGACAGGAAATGCTGTCTGCTAGCAAATTTAATGTTCCCTTCTTAGTTAGGTACTCATAACTGTGGTCTACTTTTACTCTGCTTTGCAGAACTATCCAGCTTTGACTTTTACACAGCATAATTCGTACACCAATGTTCCCTGTTTATTTGTATGCTTCTAAGTGTGTATCGTTTTTAGTAATGTTGCCAACTTGCCACTAGTTTTTCTTTGATCTAATTCTTCTTTTGTTTCTATAGTTCATTATACGTGTGTTATCCTACTTATTTATGCAACAGTGAATTTATTTACTATGTAAAAGAAATGAAACAGGAGCAGTTTAACTTTTATGTGGTGAGTAAGTGGGTGAGGGGGGGCAGAAGAAAAGATGAGTGGACAGTAAGTGCAGAACAATGATGGAGAGTGAGTTGGAGGAAGAAAAGGGGATGGGAAAGAAGTGAAACGAAAGTGACTTTTTTTTTTTGGGGGGGGGGGGGGGTTGAGTGAGAGAGGGCGAAGAAAGGAATGAGACTTTTTATGTGATTTCTTCCGTTATTTTATATAGTGTTTGGTGCACAATATTTATTTGGTCACTGAGCAACTGTTTTATTTTGTTAATGCTTTTGGTATACGGAAGATTTCTTGGAAAAGGATGACTTTTACTGTTTCTTATGATGTTCATACCTTATTCAGTAGTGCTTGGTGTGTGGTATTCCTCTTTAAGATGGTCTGAAAATGTTGATGCTGTGTACCGTGTTTTCATGCTCCAGTTTATTCTGTGTATCTTGTGTCAAATGTCCTGCAAGTCTTCCCAATGTATATTTTTCTCCCAGTCGCCGCAACTGAGCGGATAGATACTAGATTGTGGACACCTGTTCGGTTTTGATTTCAATTTGGGATGTATTTTTGTATTAAGTTGTTTGTTTTGTAAGCAAAGTTTTTTGAATGTTACCTATTTCACGTGTTAATTTGTTATGGTAGTACATTTCATGCCATTTTTTATGGTTCTTCAGGTTGTATATGTTAATGTGGTTTGGTTAGTTTTTTCATTATTTGTGTTTTTATTTTTCTGTATATTGTGTCTACCAGTGTTTCCTCGTGTTCATTTTTAGTGCTATTTGCTTCATAACGGACATCTCTTTTTAGTGATCAGAGGTGTTCAGGGGAACCCTGTTCAGTCTGTTCAACACTCATCTGTGGCCTCCTTCAGATTCTGTAGGATTTAAGATAGAGTCACTTGTTGTGGGTTTTCTGTGTATGTCAAATGTGTGTGTGATTATCTCTTCTTATACCTATGTCTAGAAAGTTGAGTATGTTTTCTTGTTCTTCCTATGCTGCAAACGTTATTTTCTTGTGTATGGTATTTATATCTTTGTGTAATGTTGTATTTTGTTTTTAGGTTCACCTACTATCGATGTTACATCATCCATGTACCGGTTAGATGATGATGTAACTTTTCTTTGTGTTATGTCTTCAAATATTAATTTTTATGCACGATTCATGAAAATTTTGGCTAGTCTTCCCGAAATAGGTGAACCTATGTGTATACCTTCCTCTTGTATGTAGTATTCTTGTGAATTCAAAATAATTTTGCTGTGTTATTCACTGTAACAATTTTATTGTTTCATCTGAGTGTTCATGAGATTGTGTTTTTTCAAGTTATCTTCTACTCTTTTAATGTTCTCATTAGCTGGGACGCAACTGTACGATCTTCTACATCAAAGGAGAGCACCGTTGCTGGGCAAGAGATTTTAAGGACTCTTGTGTGTTCTGTGAGCTGAGAGGTATTTCTTATTGTTCTATCATTTTCAAATTTGTAGTGCTCAGTGAACTGTGACTGCACTTGTTTCGTTAGCAAGTAAATGAGAGCTGCGCTGTTAGTTATCTGTCTAATTGCCCGAGGAGGCCCATAATCTGATTTGTGACGCCATAAATGTTTGCCGCTGAACCATGAGCGGCAGCGCTCTGTTCACTTAAAACTTGTATCACACTCTGCGTGTTTCCGTGTAACTTCAAGATCCACTTTTACTCTGACACTAACCACTGTAGCACTTCACTTGTTTTCGCAGAATAGACATTTCACATTTCACTTAGGGGGCAAAATGAACAAGTGCTTATCTTGTGTATGTTCTGGATGAAACAAGTTCGCGACAACTTTGCATCAAGTCATTGGCAGTGTGTACCTCTTTGATGGTTCTTCCACCTACAGTCGAGAGGAATCAGTTAGATGTTTCTGAATTATAAGAATGTATTTTCTTCTTTCGATATTAACATACAGCCTTGTTTTCTTAGAAATTTTTCATCATTACAATTACCTATGTTACGGAACTGCTTATTAACGGTAAATCATCTATACTGGTAAGTCTACTAACAGTTGCACTCTGCAGCTACTTTATTTTCGTGACAGTTTAGTAGATTCACCATTAAATATCTATAAGATTATGTTAGGTAGTATAGAAGACGTCCTCCTGTCTCAGTCCGGTGTACATCTTAGAATTTCCTTACCGGCATCTTTATTCGAGAGAGAGTATCTGTTATACACACTTCAATTAACTTTATCAACTTTAACGGGATTTAATATTGTCTCATAATGTTTAGTTGTGTCTATGAGAGTATGCTGTCACAGGCCTTTTCAAAGTCTGCATGTAGTATGTGAACTCTATATTAAATTGGCATATAGTGTGCGTTTCTGTTTTTATTGTAGCGTTGCAAGCCCAACGTGCAGCACTATACAGTGATCCTCTTGTCATGTCAAATGTTTTAGATTACCACTGGACAGCAGTGAACTACAGATAAACGAAGAACAATCAGGTTTTTAAAGACTGGGACAGATTACGTGAAGCAGAAGCAGCCAGTATGGAACAATATACATTCATCCAAGAGATTATTAATTTATATATTGAATAAAACAGGAATTAAGCAATTTCCCAGCACATTTCAGAGCATTTGACGTAGGTGGAAAATTTATTGTACGTCAGTTCTCCCATTTAGGATTGGGGCTACAAATGCATACACAGGGTATTTTTTTTAACTTTGAACACCTAAGAAAAATACTCATCTAATGAAAAAAATGTTCCAGATGAGAAGTTAATATTTTCAAAGGGGAACTCTCTCCTAAAACTGGCCACCCCATAAAACAACCCCCCCCCGCCCCCCATGGGAGATGTGAGGGGTGTATCTTTTGTTCTTTACTGCAGATTCGGGTTCTATTCCGAAAAATATTTAGTGTTTCTCGGAAACAACTTTTTACACTCCTGATAGACGGCGCTGTAACGCAAGAGTTAACGGTGACGCCCGAATCAGTCACCCATACGGTGATATTCGAGATGACTCGCCGTAATCAGTCATCCTGATGGCGTGGACACTCACCCAAATCAACCCCGAAAGGAACAAAAAAATTACATCACGTTAGATATAGCTTATTTTCGAGACTTTTAAACGTCTAAGGGTGAAAGTTTTACTTTACAATCAAATTTACGAAACTAAACTAAATTTTCAACAATAATATCAACCACTCGGAACAAAAAGTTTTATCAAATGAGTCATTTCTTAATTCCAAAGACCGGAAAAAATTTGTCATTACAGCGGCATCTATCACGAACAGAAGAAAGAGGTTTCTGGTAGACCATAGATATGTTTTGACATAGAATCCGAATCTACAAAAAAATAGGGGGTTTCCACTTGAAAATAAAATGTTGACCCCTGTTGTCCTGGCAGGTGGCTTTTAGTCGGAGATGCCTATAGCCTACCCGTCGCTGGGTGCGAGCACTACCTCTCCACCCCCATCTGACGTCAAACACAGGTTTAACTAATCCAACACAAGTTTTAAAAAGATTATTGAGACATCTATTTTTTAGCGTTTACAGAAAAACTCATTTTTTTGAATCTTTATTTATTGTCTCTCTCTCTCTCTCTCTCTCTCACACACACACACACACACACACACACACACACACAATGATTAGTCATGCAGTTCGAAAATAACTAAAAATATTGTAGCAAAATCTACTCCACGAACGCTTCTACTGACAAAATCCTTGACAAACGAGAAGAATGCTCCCACGAAAAAGGCTTTGTCATAAATTGGGATAAGACAAAAGCTGTTTAATTCAGGAAAAGAGGAACGGTGGCAAACAATTGCAAATTTACCTGCGGGGAACAAGTACTGAAAATAGTCGAAAGCTACAGGCCTGTAGGTAACAGGTCATACCTTTTCCAAGCATAATGGAGACAGTGTTGTAAGAGAAATGAAGGGAACATTTGAGATAAAGAAACTGGATCTACTATCTGTAACAACAGCCCTGAGGTTATTCTATAAAAGGGCTGTTCCTATTGCAGATTCCAGCATAGTGCAAACAACTTGAGTGGACACACCTCACATACTCAAATGACTGTGGAGGGGAAAACAAGTCAGGCTAGCTGAAAGGAATGCTACGCGTCTCAGAATACACGCAAAATAGAGTAACAAACATGTTAGCAGACACAACCTTCTTCATTGTGGACGTGATGGCGTCTCATAACCTGATAGCATCTACACAAAACTTCAGAATGCTGGAAGATAGGCAAGAAACATAGACCATGGACTCCTCGCCACTCCAGCGATGACAAATAACGAATGGGAGGAAGGCAGCTTCCAGTTACGCCATCTGTGCACGAGGGTGGCAACCCACGGCATGCATCACCGAATATGCTCTATCAAGGGACATCACAGCCCCCTCGACAGTTGCCAGTGCATCATATGCGGAAGACCTTGCAATACATACACATTATCGAATGTAAAGGATGAAAATTGTTACTACCTCGCTATGCAAATGACGACAACTTTAATTAACCAATTGGTACCCTATACAAACTGGATTTAATAAAATATTGATAATAAAATGCTTCACAATGTTAATAATTTCAAATCAAATTAAAGGAAGGTCGTTTAGAAGTGTTTATAATCCTGTCAATGACGTAAAAATGCTCAGGGCCCAATGTTTATATGTAAAGTATAAGTAGTAATAGATTATTTTCGTGTACAGATCAATAGCTTGCTTAGCGTGGGATGCTGCGCACAATGTCGGGCGCTCCCTCCGTTGCACCCCTTGCAGCCCTCGGTATCATTAGTGGAAGATGTAACCCGTGCACGCTTCTCAATTCCAGTTTGTTTGATATTTCCTTCGTCCCACACAGTTTAGTGAGTTACACGCGATATCTAAAATGAAGAAAACGCTCTGGGCAAATGCCACTTACCTTCTGTTCACTACATACAGTGCCGGATTTGGCAACGAAACACCCCGGGAGCTTCGTACTTGGCGAAACAGCAGGATGGGCTTCAATTGTATCCCACAGTGTCCACTGTCCTGATATCTGTACACCCTGAAAGTACACTCTAAGACAAAAGAAACGCCGCACCATGAAGGAATTATCCGAACGGGATGGAAATCGGTAGATATATAAGTGCAGACAAACAAATGATTACATCTACATCTACATCTACATATATACTCCGCAATCCACCATACGGTGCGTGGTGGAGGGTACCTCATACCACAACTAGCATCTTCTCTCCCTGTTCCACTCCCAAACAGAACAAGGGAAGAATGACTGCCTATATGCCTCTGTACGAGCCCTAATCTCTCTTATCTTATTTTTGTCGTCTTTCCGCGAAATATAAGTTGGCGGCAGTAAAATTGTACTGCAGTCAGCCTCAAATGCTGGTTCTCTAAATTTCCTCAGTAGCGATTCACGAAAAGAACGCCTCCTTTCCTCCAGAGACTTCCACCCGAGTTCCTGAAGTACGTTGTCCTCGATGGTGAGCGTTCATCGGAGGTGAGTGTGATGATCAAACCTACCAGTAACAAATCTAGCAGCCCGCCTCTGAATTGCTTCTATGTCCTCCCTCAATCCTACCTGATAGGGATCCCAAACGCTCGAGCAGTACTCAAGAATAGGTCGTATTACTGTTTTATAAGCGGTCTCCTTTACAGATGAACCACATCTTCCCAAAATTCTACCAATGAACCGAAGACGACTGTCCGCCTTCCCCACAACTGCCATTACACGCTTGTCCCACTTCATATCGTTCTGTAATGTTACGCCCAAATATTTAATCGACGTGACTGTGTCAAGCGTTACACTACTAATGGGGTATTCAAACATTACAGGATTCTTTTTCCTATTCATCTGCATTAATTTACATTTATGTATTTTTAGAGTTAGCTGCCATTCTTTACACCAATCACAAATCGTGCCCAAGTCATCTTGTATCCTCCTACAGTCACTCAACGACGACACCTTCCCGTACACCACAGCATCATCAACAAACAGCGGCACATTGCTATCCACCCTATCCAAAAAATCATTTATGTAGATAGAAAAGAAGAGCGGACCTACCACACTTCCCTGGGGCACTCACCTCGGATGAACACTCACCATCGAGGACAACGTACTGGGTTCTATTACTTAAGAAATCTTCGAGCCACTCACATACTTGGGAACCAATCCCATATGCTCGTACCTTAGTTCGGAGTCTGCAGTGGGGCACTTCAGAAAAATTGAATGGATATTGAAGAGAAAGAATTGTACAAACCGAGCAAGTCAATAACGTGTTGGTCACCCCTGGCTCAGTTACTGGGATTAGCGTTGGTTGATAGAGTTGTTGGACGTCCACCTGCCAAAATCTGTCCTATTGTTGAGTTAGATAGTAGAAGTCCCGAGTTGATCGGTGGGTCCCACCAAACGTGTTCAATTGGGGAGAGATCTGGCGACTTTGGTGGCCAAGGCAGAGTTTGGCAAGCACGAAGGCAAGCAGTAGAAACACTCGCTGTGAGAGGGCGGGCGTTATCTTGCTGAAATGTAAGCTCAGGCAACAAAATGGTGAGTAGAAGGTCGTCGACGTACTGCTGTGCTCTAATGGTGCTGCGGTTGGCGTCCAAAGGGGTCGTGGTATGAAAAGAAATGGCACCCCAGGCCGTATGGTGGATGACACTCAGTCTGGTATCCCACCGCTTTCACTGTGTCTGCAGATACGTCATCGGCCTGGAATTTCACTAACTGGAGTTCAGTGATGAGTTCCGCTTCGAACTGAACTCCGTGGAGTAGCGAAGACGTGTGGAGACGTCCCAGAAAGTGATGGGATACCAGCCTGGGTTTCCATTTCTTTTCATAGTAGGATCCCTTTGGTTGTCACCTGTGGCAACCTTACAGTACAGCGGTACGCCGACGATATTCTACACCCCGTTCTGTTTCCCCTTCATGCCTTCAAGCCGCCCTGGGCTTATGTTCCATGAAAGTAACGCTCATCCACACACGGCGAGAGATTCTCCAGCTTATCTTCGTGTTTCCCGAACACTGCCTTGGCCAGCAAGGTCGCCAGATCTCGCCTTAATTTAGAAAATTTGGAACGTTATGTCTAAGGCACTCCAGCCAGCTCGAGATATTGACTATCGAACGTGCCAATTGGACAAAATTTGGCACGATATCCCTCAGGAGCAGGGCCATCAAGTCTATCAATCAGTGCCAAGCCAAATGACTGCTTGCATAAGGGCCAGAGTTGGACCAAAGTGTTACAGGCTTGCTCAGTTAGAGAAGCTTTTTCTTTTGAATAAATCTTCCATTTTATGAAACTGTAATCCTTTATTTGTCTGTACATGTACATCACATCTACTGATTTCCGTCTTATTTGGATAATTGGTTCGCAGTCCACGCTTTTTTAAAATTTGTTTGTCTTAGAAAGGGGTAAGAAATGCGTCGGCGTTGCGACGATGGTACTCGGCACGAATCGAGGAAAAGTCACAGGCGGACAGTGGATATATGGTTACCTGCTAGCAGGCATTACCAACAGCAAACCTCACCCGTTGCTATGTTCAAATGAATGTGTCGAAACTACCAAAACACAGTTTCTAAGATTGTAGGCGCTAGTCTGGTGAAGATAATCAGATATAGGATGGTGGCTGCAGAGTCTGCCTTGCGGTTGCGCCCCCAGACCGGAGGCCGTCATCGAGGCGAGGGTCCCGGATGTGGAAGAGTGCTCAGTGTCGGCACCTGGAGCGCCGCCGGGCCGTCATGGGTGGCGCGGCGATGACGCGCACCATCAAGATCTGGCAGGCGGGAGGCGTCAAGGCGAGCGTCGCCCGTTCCCAGGAGTGTCGCGGCCGGGGGCTGCGCGCCGCTTTCGCGGCCCCTGGAATCCGCGCGGCTCTGCTCCTCCGCGCCGCGACGTGGGTGGCCCTCCGACAGCTTCGACATTCTGCGTGGCTGCCAGCGCACATCACGGTCCCTCCTGCCCTCGTCCCGGGTCACTTCTTGCCTGTCACCTCCTCCAGTGAAGAGACTGACGACGCCTTCTAAGCACACAGGTCGCTGTTCTTTCTGTCATGACCTCATGCCTTAAGACTCTAAAGCAGTTTTACTTTCTTTTTTTTTTTTTTGACTCATCAGCTTTCTCACTACTTTGTCGCGGCCCGCCACGAAATCGTCTCCTGTGTCAACATCTCAGGGTAAGCCTTCCGACAGACGCCCTGAATTATTCCTTGGATTTAAAATTTTTGGTAATATTTTTGGGAAGAGCGAGCTTGTAATGAATATAAAATAAGTGAAAAAAGAGTCAAGATCGCGTTGGGTATTTTATTAAAATTGACAGTTTCAGCGACAGAGGTCAGCTGCCTGTTCTACGCATCGCCAACGTCAGCTGATGGTGCATTCTAATAAAATATCCGTCGCGATCTAGGCTGTTCTTTCACTGATTTTATATCTGATGTATTCCAACCTCTGTCTTCCCGAACAGTTTGTACCCTCTTCATTTCCTTCTAGTACCCTGAAGCTTATTACCTGACTCTTCAACACTTGTTCTATCGTCCTGTCACTTCTTCTTGCGTTTTACATATGTTCCTTTCTTGATCCATTCTGCGGAGAACCACCTCATTCCTTACCTTATTAGTCCACTTAATTTTCAACATTCTGCTATAGCACCTCTTCTCCAACGCTTCGTTTCTCCTCTGGTCCGGTTTTACACTGTTCATGATTCACTGAGATGCAGTGTTGTGTTCCAAGTGTACATTCTCAGACATTTCTTCCTCAAATTAAGTCATCGATACCAGTAAACTTGTCTTGGCCAGGGGTGCCCTCTTTGGATGTGGTAGTCTGTGTCCTTTTTGGTTATTTTGCTTCTAAAGTGTCAGAATTCCTTAACGACTTCGTAATCACCTAATTGACTCGCTGTTCTCATTGCTGCTATATCTCATTACTTTCTTCTTCTCTTTACTCTCAGTCCATATTACGTAGTCATCAGGCTGTTCATTTCATTCAGCAGATCCTGCAATTCTCCTCCATTGAGGATCCCTCTCAATGTCAACAGCGAATCTTATCATTGATACTCTTTCACCCTAAATTTTGCTGCCACTCTTGAATATTTTTCTTTCTTGTTTCCGCCATTGCTACTTCGATGAGAGTTTTCTCTCAGCCGTGGTGGCCAAAGCATTGTGTCCTGAGCTCAGGTTAATATGAAGCAGTGGTATGAATAAGTAACGCTTTGTTTCGTGACGTCTTCTTAGCTTAGAAGAATTGCTGCGTTGGCGCTGCCTGTAGGACTGGAGAGTGGCAAGGAGGGAGATGACCGGACGAGGGGGGCACAGAGCAACAAAGTTTATAACCTAGGGGGCGGAGGAAAGCGGACCAGCTGATTGTGAACTGTGAAATGACCAGAATGTCCGAGCTGCCGGAGATGGTTGTCTTGTGTGCGAGAGATGTGACTGCTTGTCTTCTCTCCTTTCTCTGACGAAGACTCTAGATGAAAGTCTCTCTGCAATTTAAATTGTCATCTTTACGGAAGATAGCACTCTATCTTTTCCTTGCATTGTTGATATTCCAACCTGGAGTTTCCACTGTTTCATTTCGATGACTTTTAATTGTGACTATGGAAACTTTATAGTACTGAATCTCACGTTATAGTTTAACCTGAAAACAAAGTCTGACAGCTGAAAAATTTCTGAGTCCTGAATTGAAAAGGTAGTTTTCTGATGACTACTGCGTGTGATGAGAGAATTAGTCCAAAGTTATATAGCAATATAGGATCGCGAAATAATGAAGCGATGCTTTAGTTGACAGAATGAATTTTCAGTCTGCAGCGGAGTGTGCGCTGTTATGAAATTACAGATATGCTTTCAGTATCGATATCTGTATCTTACAAGTAGCGGCCTAGTCCCCCCCCCCCCCCCTGCGCCCCTGCCATCAGTGATAGATAAGCTCGGTTTGGCGCCAACAGCCAGGCAAGGATCAATGGTGGGTGGCTGGATGTCAGACGTGGTTGGACGATACATAACCACGTGCTGCGAGAAGTTCGATGAATCCTTCAGATGTTGTAGTGCTCGTGTACGGGACTGAGAAATCAGTACTAGAAGCGAGTCGTTAGCAAAGATCGGTAGAAGCAATGGTTACGTCAGAAAAGTAATAACCATCCGAAATATGAGTGAACGGCAGCATGTGTGAGTAGATATGTTAGGACTGTGTAACGTACCTTGTACTAGAGACAATAAAACTTCAGTTCTATGAAGTCAGTGTCTTGTTTTGAATCCTTTTCCTGTCTATTACAACTAAGATTTTGAACGGAAGCTGTAATGATTTTGGTAGGGCCTGTACAGGTGGGCACACGGTTTCATTTTTAGTCTTCAAGTGCATGTTCCTTGGAAGTAAGATGCCTGATCCAAGCTGTGCAGCACGAAAATTAGTCTGATCGTCCGGATTATAGCAACACAGCTGGTTTTAGAGAGAAACTTGGTAGTGGTAGATACGAATAAGGGAGCAAGCATCTTACATGTTACAACTTGTTTTTTGACAAATTAAAGTACGTTACTATGTTTTCGTTGTGACTGGAACGGAAATTTAACTAACAAATTTCAAAATTATGGAATCGAATCGTGGGCTTCCACTGCAGGATCATTCAAAATACCTCAGCGTGCGAAGGAGAGAGGGTTCTGTTGATAACCATTGCAAGAGGCAGACGGGGAACAGGCTGGAGTGAATGATGTAATTATGACTGTAATGCTGGTAGTCGGGTCATGTTACCTAGGCGAATACGTGGTAGATGGAGAAAGGAAGTTCTCAGCCGGATTTCAAAGAATAAGAAATCACCAGTGCACTAGCTGTTAGTAGATCGGTAGATGGAGTTAGAAAATGTGCAATGGTGACACAGGTAGACCGTAATGCATGAAGTCTAGACGAGACCTCCGTAAGTATGAAATATCTGATGATAATGTTAATACTGGACTCTGACCACAATCTATTGGTTATGAACTGCAGATTAAAACTGAAGAAACTGCAAAAAAGGTGGGAATCTAAGGAGATGGGACCTGTATAACTGACTAAACCAGAGGTTGCACAGAGTTTCAGGGAAAGCGTAAGGGAACAATTGACAAGAATGGGGGAAAAAAATACAGTAGAAGAAGAATGGGTAGCTTTGAGGGATGAAGTAGTGAAGGCAGCAGAGAATCAGGTAGGTAAAAAGACGAGGGCTAGTAGAAATCCTTGGGTGACAGAAGAAATATCGAATTTAATTGACGAAAGGAGAAAATATAAAAATGCAGTAAATGAAGCAAGAAAAAAGGAATACAAACGTCTCAAAAATGAGATTGACAGGAAGTGCAAAATGGCTAAGCAGGCATGGCTAGAGGACAAATATAAGGATGTAGAGTCTTATCTCACTAGGGGTAAGATAGATACTGCCTACAGGAAAATTAAAGAGACCTTTGGAGAAAAGAGAACCACTTCTATGAATATCAAGAGCTCCTATGGAAACCCAGTTCTAAGCAAAGAAGGGAATGCAGAAAGGTGGAAGGAGTATATTGAGGGTCTATACAAGGGCGATGTACTTGAGGGCAATGTTATAGAAATGGAAGAGGATGTAGATGAACATGAAATGGGAGATATCACACTGCGTGAGGAATTTATAGAGCACTGAAAGACCTAGGTCGAAACAAGGCCCCGGGAGTAGGCAACATTCCATTAGAACTACGGACAGCCTTGGGAGAGCCAGTCCTGACAAAACTCTACCATCTGCTGAACAAAATGTATGAGACAGGCGAAATACCCTCAGACTTCAAGAAGAATATAACAATTCCAATGCCAAAGAAAGCAGGCGTTGACAGATGTGAAAATTACCGAACTATCAGTTTAATAAATCACGTCTGCAAAATACTAACGCGAATTCTTTACAGACGAATGGAAAAACTGGTAGAAGCCGACCTCGGGGAAGATCAGTTTGGATTCTGTAGAAATATGGGAACACGTGAGGCAATACTGAACCTACAATTTATTTTAGAAGCTAGATTAAGGAAATGCAAACCTACGTTTCTAGCATTAGTAGATTTAGAGAAAGCTTTTGACAATGTTGACTGAAATACTCTCTTTCAAATTCTGAAGGTGGCAGGGGAAAAACTCAGGGAGCGAAAAGCTATTTACAATTTATACAGAAACCAGATGGCAGTTATAAGAGTCGAAGGACATGAAAGGGAAGCAGTGGTTGGGAAGGGAGTGAGACAGAGTTGTAGCTTGTCCCCGATGTTGTTCAATCTGTATATTGAGCAAGCAGTAAAGGAAACAAATGCGAAATTCTGGGTAGGTATTAAAATCCACGGAGAAGAAATAAAATCTTTAAGATTCGCCGATGGCATTGTTATTCTGTCAGAGACAGCAAAGGACTTGGAAGAGCAGTTGAACGGACTTGACAGTGTCTTGAAAGGAGGGTATAAGATGAACATCAACAAAAGCAAAACGAGGATAATGGAATGTAGTCGAATTAAGTCAGGTGATGCTGAGGGAATTAGATTGGGAAATGAGACACCTAAAGTAGTAAAGGAGTTTTGCTATTTGGGGAGCAAAATAACTGATGATGGTCGAAGTAGAGAAGGTATAAAATGTAGACTGTCAATGGGAAGGAAAGCGTTTCTGAAGAAGAGAAATTTGTTAACATCGAGTATAGATTTAAGTGTCAGGAAGTCGTTTCTGAAAGTATTTGTATGGAGTGTAGCCATGTATGGAAGTGAAACATGGACGATAAATAGTTTGGACAAGAAGAGAATAGAAGCTTTCGAAATGTGGTGCTACAGAAAAATATTGAAGATTAGATGGGCAGATCACATAACTAATGAGGAGATACTGAATAGGATTGGTGAGAAGAGGAGTTTGTGGCACAATTTGACTAGAAGAAGGGATGGGTTGGTAGGGCATGTTCTGAGGCATCAAGGGATCACAAGTTTAGCATTGGAGGGCAGCGTGGAGGGTAAAAATCGTAGAGGGAGACCAAGAGATGAAGACACTAAGCAGATTCAGGAGGATGTAGGCTGTAGTACGAACTGGGAGATGAAGAAGCTTGCACAGGATAGAGTAGCATGGAGAGCTGCATCAAACCAGACTCTGGACTGAAGACCACAACAACAACAATGTTAATACATCACCCAGCCTGTTATATCACTTTTTGTTGTTCTTGACGGGCTTTATGTCCTCGCCACCGTATTTTTCTAGACGCCTTTTCCAGAAAACATAGAATTTCTATATTTGCACATGACGAACTGCAGTATATCAGGCATTAGAAGTAAAAATAATTTTACATTGCTGCAGAGGCAGAAAGCGATCGAAACAAACAATAAAAATATGAGCAGAGAATATGCGTTATAAGCTAAAATCACCCCCCCCCCCCTCCCCAAACAAAAGGAGCCGTTCACAAGGAAAGCTTTCATCGCATACCTGTTAGGAGTGAGTGATCGTTGTCCCGAAAAGAAGGAAGGAAATATGTTTCTTTATAGCCTGATTTAGGACTTCTGCGTCTCCTCTAAATCGGTCTACGCGAATTCCACGATCCTTAGACATCTAATCTTCTATGGGTGATTTAATGCCTTTAACACTTTCACTACTACTGGAACCCAATGTCCCACGACAGGTTGTCAGAGAACCAGTGGGAATGTATCAGTGTCTCACTGGTAAACGCAGATCTGCTAATGGTTTACAGAGTTGTCTGAATCACAACTTGCACCTGCAGTTTGATCTATTCAAGTTTCATTGTTTGCATTCTGCTCTGCTCCTCTCCGCTCTATATTATAGCGTCGAATTACTTCGCGGCTACATATAGGCAACCCAACGAACACATGTGCTAAGCGGACTGCAGTCTTGCATTCCCAGACAATTGGTGTCAATGAACTGCACACACGTATTGACTTTCGGCACATCACAAACGGTGCCCTACAGAGCATCTGTAATGTGAGTTAGAAACTTGTAGGGATGCTCTATCCACTGGTGTGTGTCTGTATCCTGTATGTCTGGTGGTTTTTGGGCAGTCGCCTTCTGAGACAGCGAAGGTACTTATTAATGAAATGAAATGTCGTGTGGCTAGGGCCTCCCGTCGCGTAGACCGTTCGCCTGGTGCAGGTCTTTCGCTGTGACGCCACTTCGGCGACCTGCGCGTCAATGGGGATGAAATGATGATGATTAGTACAACACAACACCCAGTCCCTGAGCGGAGAAAATCTCCGACCCAGCCGGGAATCGAACCCGGGCCCTTAGGATTGACAGTCTGTCACGCTGACCACTCAGCTACCGGGGGCGGACTACTTATTAATAACCCTGTATGTCCCTCCCTCCCACCTCACCACATCGGAGAATGAAGTGGTGGGAAACAATTACGTCGTATTGCTACTTTTGACTACGATATTAATTAAAATGGCCGTACGTAAACGTGTTTCACTCAGGAGAAAAGAAAGACCTGGTGCTGAGAGGCTTAAGCCCCGTTCCTCTCTAATGATGGCCCCCCGCCTTAATCGGTGCGGAAAGTCACAGTGACTGTTGCGAAAACAGGTGTCTGGCGGTACCAGCTGGTGCGCAGATGTGAGCCAAGTGTCGTCAGCTGTGGGTGGAGCGGCGGCCGCTGCTGCTGCCGCCTCGGCAAGTGCTCGCCAGCCTGCGCTGCGCCCGGCCAGCCAATTACCGGTACTGCACAGAGGAGTATTGTGCGTGCGCGTGACTCAGCGGCCAGCGGCCGGACTGTGGTGTAATTGGACGCGACAGGCGATGCCGGCGACCACAAAAAGGCGCGCGGCGCCGCGCGTTGCCCGCTGCGGCTGGCCGTCGCCGGCAGATGGCCGCGCGTCGACTGCTGCTTGACGAGCACACGCGTCTGACAGCGCGCTCCAAGATACCTCACTCTTCTTCTCTCACAGCTCGTGTTCCGCTCTGCTGCGGAGCGGAGTCCAGTTGCTCGGCTGGTTTGCGCTTCGACTTTCCGTCCAGAGGTTATCCTCGGGTTTTATGCCGACCACTTGCACGTCCTCCTCGACCTTCTTGGGTCGTCATTGGATGTATTGCTCCTGGGACATAACGGAGGACAGGGAGCGGTTTCCCCGTCGCTTCTAGCGAAGCACCCATTCCAGCCAAGGGGGTGCTTTTCTAAATTTGATGGTGACTGCTGTCATTCCGTCACCTCGGACATCAAAAGCTGGTGAAGGTTCTGACAAGAACGTAGAGACGAATAATTTTACTGCGCAGTCCTAAAATATAAAATTAATTGTTGGTAAGGCAGGTGCCAGGTTCAGATTCATTGGGAGAGTCCTTAGAAAATGTAGTCCATCAACAAAGGAGGTGGCTTACAAAACACTCGTTCGACCTATACTTGAGTATTGCTCATCAGTGTGGGATCCGTACCAGGTCGGGTTGAGGGAGAAGATAGAGAAGATCCAAAGAAGAGCGGCGCGTTTCGTCACAGGGTTATTTGGTAAGCGTGATAGCGTTACGGAGACGTTTAGCAAACTCAAGTGGCACACTCTGCAAGAGAGGCGCTCTGCATCGCGGTGTAGCTTGCTGTCCAGGTTTCGAGAGGCTGCTTTTGTGGATGACGTATCAAATATATTGCTTCCCCCTACTTATACCTCCCGAGGAGATCACGAATGTTAACTTAGAGGGATTCGAGCGCGCACGGAGGCTTTCCGGCAGTCGTTCTTCCCGCGAACCATACGCGACTGGAACAGGAAAGGGAGGTAATGACAGTGGCACGTAAAGTGCCCTCCGCCACGCACCGTTGGGTGGCTTGCGGAGTACAAATGTAGATGTAGATGAAGAAAGCATCGACTGCACATCGACCAGCGCAGAGCCGCGAAACCGAATCGAGAAGGCGCTTATCTGCGCGTCAGTGGAACGAGCAGGCAGCGCCACACCTCCAGGAAAACAGAGTTTAGCGCCCCCTGTCAACGCTGATTTAAGCAGCCGCCAATCGCTGGCCTACCTGAGTTCGGTCGAGACTTCGAGAGCATCAGTACTCAGTAACAGGAAGACGATACTTACCTTGCGTTCTGCAAGTACTAACAGTGGATAAAGTAACAGCATGTGGAAGGCACAGGAAGTACGTCATGCCACATGATAACGAGAAGTTATGTTTCTTTCCTTTTCAGAAATAAAGAGTCCTATTAATCTGCAAGTGTGTGTACAGATCACTTTGGATTTCTGCCACTGGCCATCGCAACATCTCTCCTTCCTTGTTCGTGGCGCTGCTAACTCTCCCGGTAGGCGCCGCAACATTTACGACTCACAGGTGCGTCTAGACAACGCTATTCGAATCTTTAATGATAACTTTACGAATATAGACTATAGTACTGCATATTTGAAGAGGAAATATAGAGAAAATGCAGGTAATACCTGGAGCGCATAATTAGGGCAAATTTTAAACACATTGTAAATCACGCGTTGGACACGTATGTGCCGAAAAAGTGGGTTGCGGATGGAATAGACCCACCGTGGTTTAACAGTGCAGTTCTGAGAATGCTCAGGAAGCAAAGACTGTTGCACTCGCGGTACAAGAAAGATCGGGAGAATGAGGACAGGCAAAAGTTAGTAGAGATTCCTGCTGGTGTAAAAAGAGCGATGCGCGAAGCATTCAACTACTACCACCGTCATAGCTTAGCAGAAGATCCTGCTGAAAACCCAAGGAAATTCTGATCTTACGTGAAATCGGTAAGCGGGTCGACGCCTTCCATCCAGTCACTCACTGATCAGTCTGGCCTGGCAACGGGGGACAGCAAGGCGAAGGCTGAAATTTTAAATTTAGCATTTGAGAAATCTTTCACGCAGGAGGATTGTACAAACATACCGCTGTTTGAGTCTCGTACAGATTCCCGTATGGAGGACATACTGATAGACATCCCTGGGGTTGCGAAGCAGCTGAATGGGTTGTAAATAAATAAATCGCCAGGTCCTGATGGGATTCCAATTCGGTTTTACAGAGAGTACTCTACGGCATTGGCTCCTTACTTAGCTCGCATTTATCGCGAATCTCTTGCCCAACGAAAAAGTCCCGAGCGACTGGAAAAAAGCGCGGGTATGCCTGTATATAATAAGGATAGAAGGACGGATCCTCAAAATTACAGACCAATATCCTTAACATCGGTTTGTTGCAGGATTCTCGAACATATTCTCTGTTCGAATATAATGAATTTCCTTGAGACAGAGAAGTTGCTGTCCATGCATCAGCACGGCTTTAGAAAGCATCACTCCTGCGAAACGCAACTCGGCCTTTTTTCACATGATATCTTGCGAACCGTGGATGAAGGGTATCAGACGGATGCCATATTCCCTGACTTCCGGAAAGCTTTTGACTCGGTGCCCTACTGCAGACCCCTAACTGAGGTACGAGCATATGGGATCGGTTCCCAAGTATGTGAGTGGCTCGAAGACTTCTTAAGTAACAGAACACAGTACGTTGTCCTCGATGGTGAGTGTTCATCGGAGGTGAGGCTATCATCTGGAGTGCCACAGGGAAGTGTGGTAGGTCCGCTCTTCTTTTCTATCTACATAAATGATCTTTTGGATAGGATCGATAACAATGTGCGGCTGTTTGCTGATGATGCTGTGGTGTACGGGAAGGTGTCGTCGTAGAGTGACTGTAGGAGGATACAAGATGATTTGGACAGGAGTTGTGATTGGTGTAAAGAATGGCAGCTAACTCTAAATACAGATAAATGTAAATTAATGCAGATGAATAGGAAAAAGAATCCTGCAATATTTGAATACTCCACTAGCAGTGTAGTGCTTGACACAGTCACGTTGATTAAATATTTGGGCGTAACATTGCTGAGCTATATGATGTGGGACAAGCACGTAATGGCAGTTGTGGGGAAGGCGGATAGTCGTCTTCGGTTCATTGGTAGAATTTGGGGAAGATGTGGTTCATCTGCAAAGGAGACCGCTTATAAAACACTAATACGACCTATTCTTCAGTACTGCTCGAGCGTTTGGGATCCCTATCAGGTCGGATTGAGGGAGGACATAGAATCAATTCAGAGGCGGGCAGCTAGATTTGTAACTGGTAGGTTTGATCATCACGCGAGTGTTACGGGAATGCTTCAGGAACTCGGGTGGGAGTCTCTGCAGGAAAGGAGGCGTTCTTTTCGTGAATCGCTACTGAGGAAATTTAGAGAACCAGCATTTGAGGCTGACTGCAGTACAATTTTACTGCCGCCAACTTATATTTCGCGGAAAGACGACAAAGATAAGATAAGAGAGATTAGGGCTCGTACAGAGGCATATAGGCAGTCGTTTTCCCCTCTTTCTGTTTGGGAGTGGAACAGGGAGGGAAGTTTACAAGAATATAGAAAACATCGAACTAACAACAACAACAGGCGACAAGAAGAATCGCATCCCAGTGAAGAGTGTCGCCGCCAACGCGCTCGTTGATGGACCATGTGTGTTTCTTGGATGTAATCTTAATTTTAGTTTCGACATAAACGATACCTTCTCTCATGGGAATGGATGGTTTCCTTTAGGAGTGGTCGGTTTCCTCACCGATTAAAGTACTCGGTAGTGAAGCCACTTTATAAAAAGGGAGATAGGGATGATGTTGCCAATTTTAGACCTATTTCTATGCCATCGGTGTTTGCTAAAGTTATCGTGAAGGTTGTATATACAAGGTTACTGGAGCATTTAAATTCACATAATTTGCTGTCAGATGTTCTGTTTGGTTTTAGAAATGGTTTAACAACTGAAAATGCTATATTCTCTTTTCTCTGTGAGGGTTTGGACCGATTAAATAAAAGGTTGCGAACGCTAGGTGTTTTCTTTGATTTAAGTAAGGCTTTTGTTTGTGTTGACCACAAAATATTACTGCAGAAGTTGGACCATTATGGAGTAAGGGGAGTAGCTTACCATTGGTTCGCCTCTTACTTTAAGAACAGACAGCAAAAGGTAATTCTCCGCAATATTGAGAGTGGCAGTGATGTTCAGTCCCAATGGGGCACTGTTAAGTGGGGCTTTCCCCAAGGGTCGGTGCTGGGGCCGCTACTGTTTCTTATTTATATAAATGATATGCCTTCTAGTATTACAAGTGATTCAAAAATATTTCTGTTTGCTGATGACACCAGCTTCGTAGTGAAGGATCTTGTGTGTAATATTGAAACAGTATCAGATAATGTAGTTCATGAAATAAGTTCGTGGCTTGTGGAAAATGATGCTAAATCACAGTAAGACTCAGTTTTTACAGTTTCTAACTCACAATTCCACACGAACCGATCTTTTGATCAGACAGAATGGGCATATTATAAGCGAGACGGAACAGTTCAAGTTCCTAGGCGTTCGGATAGATAGTAAGCTGTTGTGGAAAGCTCATTTCCAGGATCTTGTTCAGAAACTAAATGCTGCTTTATTTACCATTAGAACAGTATCTGAAATAAGTGACACTTCAACACGAAAAGTAGTCTACTTCGCATATTTTCATACCCTTATGTCGTATGGTATTATTTTTTGGGGTAATTCTTCTGATTCAAAAAGGGTATTTTTGGCTATAAAACGGGCTGTTCGAGCTATATGTGGTGTAAGTTCGAGAACCTCTTGTCGACCCCTATTCAGTAGTCTGGGAATTCTGACATTGCCCTCACAGTATATATTTTCTTTAATGTCGTTTGTTGTTAGTAATATTAGCCTATTCCCAAGAGTTAGCAGCTTCCACTCAGTTAATACTAGGCAGAAATCAAATCTGCTTGTGGAATGCACTTCCTTGACTCTTGTGCAGAAAGGAGTGCAGTATTCTGCTGCATCCATTTTCAATAAGCTACTACAAGACCTCAAAAATCTTAGCAGTAGGCCAAACTCTTTTAAGTCCAAACTGAAGAGTTTCCTCATGGCTCACTCCTTTTATTCTGTCGAGGAGCTCCTGGAAGAGCTAAAAACTTAAGCAAATTCTAGTGTTACATTGTTGATTTTCTTCATTTAAACTTACCACTTGTCGCCTGAACATGTTTTTTATATTTCATTTTATCTGTTTCTACTATCGTGTTATAATTTCATGTATTGACTCGTTCCATGACCATGGAGACTTCTCCTTAATTTGGTCCCACGGAACAATAAATAAATAAAGATGCTAGTTGTGGTACGAGGTGCCCTCCGCCACGCACGGTATGGTGGATTGCGGAGTATGTATGTAGATGTAGATGTAGAAGTAGAAAACCTGGTGAAGTTTCTGAGAAGAACGTAGAAGCGAATATTTTCCCTGCGCAGTCTGCACATCGATCAGCGCAGCGCCGCGAAACAGAATCAAGAAGGCGCTTATCTGCGCGTCAGTGCAAAGAGCAGGCAGCGCCACACCTTCACGAAAACAGAGTTTAGCGCCCCCCGTCAACGCTGATTTAACCAGCCGCACATCGCTGGTCGGTCCCGACTTCGGTTGCACACTTCGAGAGCATCGGTACTCAGTAATAGGAAGACGATATTTAGCCTGCGTTCTGCGTGTAGTAGCGGTGGGAACACTAATTCCATATAGGAGGCACAGGAAACACGTCAAGCCACATGGTAACGAAAGTTGTTTCTTTCCTTTTTAGAAATAAAGAGTTCTATTAATCTGCAAATGTATGTACAGATCACTTTGGATTTCTGCCACTGGCCATCGCAACTTCTCCCTTCTGTTGTGTCACCACCAGACACCACACTTGCTAGGTGGTAGCCTTTAAATCGGCCGCGGTCCGTTAGTATACGTCGGACCCGCGTGTCGCCACTATCAGTGATTGCAGACCGAGCGCCGCCACAGGGCAGGTCTAGTCTAGAGAGACTCCCTAGCACTCGCCCCAGTTGTACAGCCGACTTTGCTAGCGATGGTTCTCTGTCTACAGACGCTCTCAATTGCAGAGACGACAGTTTAGCATAGCCTTCAGCTACGTCATTTGCTACGACCTAGCAAGGCGCCATATTCAGTTACCATGTCTTCTGAACAGATAATATTGTGACTCATGTACCGTCAAGAGCGACGTTCATCATTAATGGATTAAACTTAAGTATCAAAGTAATTACGTCCGCTTTCTGAATTCTAATTCCTTGTCATGTTCCAGGCCTCACGTCAGTATAGTTATTCCCTCCTCACGCCAGCCTGCGTGATCTAAAACGCGTGCACTTCGGCCTCCACTCGTAACACGGTGTTGGCTCTTCTGCTAACACAAAACCTTCCTTGTCTGTGTCGGTGCTGATTCCCACAGTAGACGACACAACATTTACCACTCACAGGTGAGTGTAGAACAACGCTATTCGAATATTTAATGACACCCTAGGAATGTAGACTATAGAACTGCATATTTGAAGAGGAAATATAGAGAAAATGCAGGTAATACTTGTATGGGTACTGGATAGTAAAGGAGCAGTGCTGACAAGGGTGGGTAAGGAACTGCAACATATGTGGACCAACACACGAACTGGCAGTAGGCTGCTTTCACTTCTGTCGAACGTTGAAAGACAAGACTAGGCAGACTTACTTGGTTTCCCAAAGACGGAAACAGACACGACAAACTTTGACTGACTCGTTTCTTATCTGTAAAAGAACAAAACATTCAGAATGTCTAAAAGAGAGTAAAAGTATGAAAAATAATAGACATAACTGACGTTTGCTGGCTGATAGCACCTTCACTCCGTTCCCTTAATGTCATTCCGAAGTAGCAATAGTTATGACAACTGTAATGTGGCCATTTTTCCCTGGAACTGCCAACCAACATTTAAAAAAATTCAGTGATTGGTATGCATATTTCCTTGATCAAGTCTTCGTCCAGTACACTGCTCCGTAATTGCAGATCTCGATTAACTTTGCCAGTGGCTATTTTCCGCTTCACTTCTGCCTTTCTCACGTAGGTCATGGTGGTTCCGATGACTCGAAAGCTCACAAGATGGGTGCGCCTGAGTCTCTTGTATGAGGAATTTGGAGCTGTAAAGCTGCAGCACTTTCGGCAGTGGACCGTCCACAAGTAGGGAGCCTGGTGTTCTCCTGAAGCAATGGCGAGAACCCATTCCTCCATTAAAGGAAACATCGAATTCTTCGCCGAACCCTTTTTGTCAAATAAGAATTCTCTAAGGAGGTGTGCTTCTGTCAGGAGGTGTGAATGTTCGTTACGACGCATCCGAATAACGTCCAGTTTAAACTTCGGGATACAGCCTCCTGTCACGCTGTCATTTTCGTCACTATCCGCACTTCTACGCTGTGTCTACGTGCAGAGATTATCATTTGTTCACTTCAGAATGGTGCCATGCAGTGGGAGAAACCTCTTGGCCGCGTGCTCAACTTCTTCGTTCCTCCGCAGGTGACTGTTCTTCAGCACCCTGCTTATCCTCCACATCTGGTGCCGTCAGACTCCTTTTTGTTTCCTTGTCTTAAATTAGTCCTGAAAGGCTTACGATTCTCAGACGTTGAGCGTGCCTGCGGTGTTTCGAGCAATTTCACAATAAACGCTTCCTGACAAATCCATGAGCTTTACAACGGTATTTTGTTAGTCACATTTGTTTCGTTTATTTTCTGGGACCATTCACAAACTTCTCAGATCCACCTTGTATTACGAGTGAGATTTAGCGTACGCAACCCGCATTTGAATAAATCTTGAATTATTTGGACTTTCACACTTTCATTAAGATACAGAGAGCATTCACGCTTTCCTTAATTTGATGAATTAATTGGATATTTACGAAGTCTGACCCATTAATGTGGATCAAGTTACGTACTGGAGTAGCGTAGAGCGTACGGGTTATTACATAATCCAACCAGAACCATGAACATTAACCCACTTCACTGTCGAAAATACGAAACATTCACCATTGCTCAACATGTGTCACCAAAAATGTTTAAATACTCGTAGATTGTCTCTCACGTTTACATATCATTAAGTGCTACTAATCATCTTCTAGCACCCCTCACACTTTGATCCTTCTAATCAATATGCTAGCTAGCGGTGGTGAACTTACAATTTGGCAAAACTCCAAATAATCTCTTAACGCCTCGACATAAAAATCCAAAGTCATCAGTTTCCCTTCAATCACAGGCGTATAGAATCAAATTATTCTCATAATGTAACCGGGACAGAGGTTTACTACATCAGTGGGGACTACCCATAACTTATATTGTTTCCTTAGCGCTACTGTAACGCACCTTTTATCACCAAATTCAGTAAAATACAAACATTGTGAACAGCGCACTCGAACCTCTTCTTTCAGGAGTGCGGTTGTACACACCTTCACACCATCATCATCATCATCATCATCATCATCATCATCGTCATCCTCATAAGCACTGTCCCATTTTTAAGCTCTGGCAATCATAAATCACTCTCAATAACATCTGGAACAAACATCAGTCTTGCACAATGCTTCTCGACGATTGCCCAAATGCCCTCACTAACTATAAATAGAAAATAATTCAAAGTAACCTGTGCCTGAAAGAAACTAACAGCTCAACCCACTCATCTCCGTTCGTAGGGAATCCGTTAATCGACAATACATATTCTCAGATGATCTCAAAAGACGCAACGCAGCCTCCAAAGTCTCAATATCCTCCACATTGGAGGGATTAAATACACTACATACTAAATTCATCTGTATTATCTTATTATACCATCACATTCTGTACAGAACTACTCATGCCTCAAAATAAATACCTTACTGGAAAAAATACAGCTTCACCAGGACTTCATATCTGTTCCTTACATTATATTATAAAACCATATAACGAGAACATTCTCAACCAAGAAATCAATACAAAATTTCAATCAAAAACTTTATTCACCAATACATAAAATGTTCCACGCATTCTGATCACTCGCATGGACACAATTCTTCACAGACGACTCACATTACTCTCATCTCAACCATACTGATAGAAGAAGATACACTTCACTTCACGCACTGTCAGACACTCACACACTCTAGGTCGTACTGATACGAACACTCCACATCCCTCACTCAGTAATCATCATGAACTACTACCATTCAATGCACAGAGTGAGGTGGCGCAATGGTTAGCACACTGGACTCTCATTCGGGAGGACGACGGTTCAAACCCGCGTCCGGCCATACTGATTTACATTTTCCGTGATTTCCCCAAAATCACTTCATGTGACCGATGACCTCGGTATTTGGTCTCCTCCCCCAAACTAAACAACCAAACAATCCTCAATGCATACAAAAATACCCCCTGCTATCATCATTCACCATATTTCATAACCAAAAGCAAAGGAACTTACGTATTAACATGCTGTTTGACGAATCTTCAGCCACTGGGTCAAAACATTCCTCAAAAACTAACATCTGTGGTAAGCTCACCAGAACCTTAGACGTCACATAGAACAACACTCAGTTATCTTACCTCACACAGTGAAAACTAACAATGGTCGGGAGCATCCATCACAAGAAACTTAATCACTATCCGGAATAACTGACCGCCTTCGCTCAAGATGTGGCATTTTTATAGATAACTCCTCACACCAATGATCATCCCAGAAAATCTTTTCTCTCAAAAAAATACAATAACAACAATTTTACAGATCTACAGCACGGCAAAGGTGAAGTAGGCCGCAGCTTTATCTTTAATGAAAGAAATGGCTCGAATATCATTGTAAGCTGCATTTGGATGTCTCCTTCATTTACTGATGGTGACTAGTTGCGGACTAGTTCTCAAACCATCTGTCTTTGTAACAGAGTGAATTTATGCATGAGAGGAAAACCGTAGCAAATAACCCAAATGGTGATAAAGACGAATTTTAAAAAAAATCTTACTGCGTATTTCTATAACACTAAAGTAGTGTACACAATAAATGAATCAGAATGACCTACTTGTGGACCGGCAGTGGCGTTAAATTTATTTGAATATTAACATGACATAAACAACCTGTAATAAGCTGTCCAAATACAGGTTGAGACCCCTTATTTCTAAAATTCGGATATGAGAAGTGGCCAATAAAGCTCTGTGTCTTAGTACCGTTTGGCTGCTGAGAGTATTATCAGGGGACAGTCTTACCGACTTAGCTCCTCAAGTACATTTAAAACACCACTCTTGCTCTCTTTAAGTAGTATCTGCACGTTATTGTGGAGATGTGAAATAGAATGTTGATTATCATGTAAGTGAGAGTTTAGTGCGGTTTCGATCTGCTCACATAGACAAGTTGTTTAAAGCGAATGTCGAAACCAGTACTTCTGAGAACAGTCATTACAAGAAATTGAATAAACTCTTGCGTTCTTACACGGGTTGCTAAGTGACTGTTCACTGTTTCCATTTTGCGGGATAAAAAAACGCGGGATTTATGTTATTCTTTTTTAAGTGTTTACCAAGTTTCTCGTTATCAGAGTATTAATTTAGAAAAAAAAAAAGTCTGCATAGATACACACCAGAAGATGCAACTTAAAAGTAGCGAAACCGGTTGTGTGAGTCTCTAATCGACTTCAATAAATACAAGCGGACTATTGCACTCTTCATTCAATTTTATATTTTAAAAGTCTGAACACCTGTATTTTCTTGAGAAAGTTTTGGAAGCATGAATTCGGACAAAATTAGAAGAACGAGTGGGAGAAGAGCAACATGGCTTCAGAACAGGAAGGTCCACGGGGTATCTAATTTTTGCTGAAGGACAACTGCAGGAACAGCATTATGAAGATGAAATAGATCTACTAATGACCTTCCTGGACATTGAAAAAGCGTATGAATAGTGTATGTAGAAGCAAAGTGTGGGAAGCCCTGTATAACAGAGGAGTAGCAAAACAGATTATTTGGAGGATGAGGGAAATGTACCATGGATGTGTGAGGTGTGTGAAAGTGGGAGGAGAGAGATCAGTTTGGACTGAACAGAAGAATGTCTTGATGCAGGGAAGTGCACTTTCACCATTATTATTCATTGTAGTGATGGATGATATAATGAATACAGTAGCACAAGTAATTGGTGAAGGAAACATGAAAGCTATGGTGTTTGCAGATGATCTAATGATTTGGGGGAGTAAGGAGGAAGTACAAGAACAGTTGGATGTATGGGAACGAACAAAGAATATGAAATGAAATTCAGTATAAGTAAGAGTGGGATGATTATCACAACAAGAAAGCAGGAGAGAGTAACAACTGAAATAACAATTGGTGGGGAACGATTGAGGAGAGTGGGGAGTTTCAAGTACCTAGGAAGCCTGATACAGGAAGATGGAAAAAACGACAGAGAAATAAACGAGCGGGGGAGAAAAGCAGAATCGTTTCGGAAGAGTGTCAGAAGCTTGATGTGGAGCTAGGATGTACCCCAAATCAGTCATACTGTGTCCCGATCGTGACATATGCATCAGAAACCTGTGTTATGAAAGGAAGAGAGAAAAGCAAAGTACAAGCTAGTGAGATGAAATTCTTGAGAAACAGTGTTGGAGTGACAAAGATAGGAAGGTTAAGAAATGAGAGGATCAAAGAGTTAAGAAGGTGGAACCATTATAGGAGGAGATAGAGAAATCAAGGCTGAGACGGTACGGACACGGTAAGATAATGGAGGAGAAGAGGATACCCAGGAGGATACACGAGATGAAAATGGAAGGAAAGAGACCAAGAGGAAGACCGAGAGACCGATGGCTGAAAGGAGTAGAGCAATGCGTCCAGAAGAAAAGAGAAGACTGGACCAAGGTGAAGAAGGAGAGATGATGGCAAGACAGAAGACGATGGAGAGGCGTATGTTCCAAACAGACCCGGCCAGAGGCTGGAAACTGTCCAACATGATGATGAACACCTGTATGTAAACACCGGTGTTACACTGTGTGAATGCTGAATGAGTTGCGTCTAGTTCCTTTGGCTTTGGCTGCCCTAGTTTTAAAATTATCTGCAAAGTCATACACAAGTAGCCGTGCCGAACCCGTAATGAAATGGGAAAAGGCAGAGGAGAAGAAGACGGTGACCAGCTGAGGTTGACGCCGGCCTCTTGAGTTCTCGGCAGCTCAGCTGCAGCTGTTTTACCTGCCTCTCCCGCCACCCCCTCTCCTGCTCATCTGACGGCTCGGCTCGTGCTGGCCTCGGGCGGCCACGCCTCGGCGCGTGCACAACCTCGGCCGCTCACAACAGCCGACTCCGGACCACAACACAACAGGCCGCCGCCACGGCTGTAGCGGAACTGTTCCGTACCGTCCTGCCTGTACTTCCGTAGGAGGGTGCAAAAACGTAACGCGACGTAGAGGGTGCTCCACTGAACAATTTGAGGTGATCACATCTGGGGTCGGAGATATGGAAGTAAACTTGTCTACCGCTTTGTCTAGCATTACTGTTTTCCAGCGTATTTACAACTAACATTCATTCAAGTTTACACGAACCCCGCTGTTCATTTACGTGGCATCTTCGTTTCTTGTGAGGAAACAAGGGAGGACGAGCCCGACTACCAAGCCATGATCCAGGTTTTACTTTGCTTGTTCATAAAAAGGCTTTGTCGTATCGTATTTACATTGCACAATGATACAAAGTGCTGTGAATCAACGACAGACCCATTCATTACTCAATGCTATCAACAGTTTGCCGTCCGCGACGCCACAGTGGTGTCGTGCGCGAAGTAGCGATCAACGGCCGGCGACACCTCCGTCGTGTTGTGTGCATAGTATCGCTTTGAACGTAGAATCGCGCAGTGGCCGATGACAGCACTTACATGAGAACCTCCCCATCGCACCCCCCTCAGATTTAGTTATAAGTTCGCACAGTGGATAGGCCTTGAAAAACTGAACACAGATCAATCGAGAAAACAGGAAGAAGTTGTGTGGAACTATGCAAAAAATAAGCAAACTATACAAACTGAGTAGGCCATGTGCAAGATATGCAACTTCAAGGACAACCTAAGGTAAGGAGCGCCGTGGTCTCGTGGTCAGCGTGAGCAGCTGCAGAACAAAAAGTCCTTGGTTCAAATCTTCCCTCGAGTGAAAACTTTAATTTTTATTTTCAATTATCTGACGCACACCCCGTCACCAGTGTCGTATAGAATATACCAGACGTGTTTTCCTGTGGAGGAATCGGTTGACTTATGACCTTGCTATCAAATGTTATCGGTTCCCATTGGAGAGGCACGTCCTTTCGTCTACTAATCGCACGGTTTTGCGGTGCGGTCGCAAAACACAGACACTAAACTTATTACAGTGTACAGAGACGTCAATGAACGAACGGACAGATCATAACTTTGCGAAAAAAAAAAGAATTAAATATTTCACTCGAGGGAAGACTCGAACCTAGGACCTCCCGGACCGCAGCTGCTCACGCTAACCACGAGACCATGACACTCCTGAGCCTACGCTGTCCATGAAGTTGCTTATCATGCGCATGGACTACTCAGTTTGTATATTTTGCTTATTTTTTTCATAGTTCCACACAACTTCTTCCTGTTTTCTCGATTGATCTGTGTTCAGTTTTTCGAGGCCTATCCACTGTGCCAACTTATAACTAAATCTGAGGGGGGTGCGATGGGGAGGTTCCCTTGTTAGTATCTTTTTGATTCTGTTGGTGTTTTGTTTAGGTAACAAAACGTTACACACGTCAACAAGTTTTTTGTTTTTATAAGTATTTGTGCACTTTCATTATGGCAGACGAAAGAGACAATACGATTATTTAGGATGAACGTGCGGATGTCTTGTCTGACATTCCGAACGACTTGGCCGACTGGGAAGAAGACATTCGATATAGAAAAAAATGAAAATGAAGGAGAGTCGTAGGAAGAGAGTGAAATATGTCCAAGAAGAGTTCGGCGAACGCAACAGTTGCCAACTGATTCGGATGAATCAGACGAAGAAGACAGACTATGATTTACTGAGGACCAATAATAAATTTGAAGGATCTCCGGGTCCACACATATTTCCCGAAGATACACAGACCGTCGTGGATATCGTAGAATTATATATTGGCAATGATCTGTTTGAATATATTAGCAACGAAACCAACAAGTATTACAGTCAAAATTGCAATTGAAGGAAACTGGATTAAGAAATGAAAAATTTGTCGACGTTACGCGACCTGAACTTAGAAAATGGTTTTGGCTTGCTATTATTATGGGAACTGTGGAAAAAGCAAGGATCGAAGATTTCTGGCCAACGAAACTGTTGATAGACACACCGATATTTCGCGAAACGATGTCCCGCAACCAATTCAGACAAATATTATCATTTTTACGTTTTTTCCGACAACAACAAAAAACCGCATAATGCCGACCGGCTTTTCAAAGTGTGATTCGTAACTAATTATTTTTCCAAAAAGTTTAAAGAAACGTTTAATCTAAGTCAAAACATCTCAACTGATGAAGGAATGATACCGTGGCGTGGGCAGTTAAATTTTAAAGTTTACAATCCGTCGAAACTTACGAAATATGGCATACTCATTCGGGTGCTGTGTGATTCGAGTACGGGATACATTTCCTCATTCAGGATATATTCCGGCGCTAGACAACCTTAATCAGGAACAGTGATGGGACTATTGACACCTCCTTATGGAAAGTGGCATCATCTCTACATAGATAATTATAATACCGGTATAGAACGTGCAGAGAAGTTACTTGAAAAGAAAATTCGAGTTTATGGAACGATACGGCAAAGTAGACGATTTCCGGAAAAATTAAACGCGCAAAAGTCAATGAGTTTGAAGCTTGTCATCAACGGAAAGGTGACAAGGGGCCAGCGACAAGCCAGGTAATACGAATCAGCGCTGCCGGCGCCAAGCGAATAAATTTGTAGGAGACGTGCGGACGGCAAAGTGTTAAGAGACGTAGGGTACAATACGATGGAGCAGTACGGGCACAGTATGTCCTGCTCGCTGGAGTGTAAGTGGAGGTCCTATCCCACAGCCTACGAGGACACCTGACCTGAATCCCCTTCATTATTTCCTATGAGGATATATGAAGTCACTTGTGTATGACACCCCAGTGGATATGGAGATGGAATTAGTTGCCATAATTGTAGCTGCCTGTAATGTTGTTCGAAGCACACCAGGGATATTTGTCACGGTGGGTCAGAATCGTGTTCTCCATGCTTGCACTAAGGTTAATGGCCGTCAGTTTCAAATAACTTGTAAGATACAATACAAATAGTACGTTCATTGTGTCAGCGATGGTATGTGCAGTTAACTGTAGCTAGTGTAAATAAAAAAGTACACAGTACTGTGATTTTATTCCTGTTATCTGCTTAAGCTGGCTTCTCCGACACCAGATTCGCTAGTGGAGAATCCTCCATGTCCTGATAAATTTTTGGACTCTCTTACGGAAACACCCTGTATAAGTTACCTGCCGCGGCACAGTAACCGTGCAATAGGGGGTAACTGTTTAGGAGCTAGCTAACATGTGCGTGCTGGAAAGGATTTAACAATAACTGACATGGAGACATGCAACGCAATATAATAATTAAATCGTAACGTCAATTATCTATCTTCAAATGTAGCATTCTTACGTCGCTGTCTCCCTGACCTGTGCATCGTTTCCTCCAACGAGTGGCAGGCAATAAAAAGAGATTCCGCTCCATGTAGCCTAGGAAGCTTCGTGCTATCTATATTACAGCTGAAAAGGCATGCGTTGCAATCCCTGATTACAGATTGTCTAGCTAATGCCTTCCAGCCGCAACAGAAATTTGAATTTTCATTGTTTCATAAAATTATTTACCGTTTTCAAAAATTTTAAATGCTGTTATAATCTACTAACTAATTAGTATAAAGCCACATTAACACAATAACTCATTTATTAAAGCTATTAACTGTGTACATATCTTAAAGCAACATTTGGCTGCAACTAAGGACAGGAGAAGTAAGAATACTCTCGATTTACAAAAGTGCAATAATAACAGTTCATCTCTCTTCCTTTCTGTACACACCATTGAAATAAAGAGGGGGAGTCTCATTTGGCTGTGTAATAAATGCTCCTGCTCCCCCTTTCCCATATTTTACAATTGTTTGCTTATGCCATTCAGTCTCATGCACTGTGCGACACGAAAGCGTACTACAACACCAAAAAATGGTTCAAATGGCTCTAAGCACTACGGGACTTAACATAAGAGGCCATCAGTCCCCTAGACTTAGAACTACTTAAACCTAACTAACCTAAGGACATCGCATAGATCCATGCCCGAGGCATGGTTCCAGACTGAAGCGCATAGAACCGCTCGACCACAGCGGCCGGCGTACTACAACACCGAATTATTTTTAGATATGTTGTGCTCAATGGTTTGTTAGACTAGTTGTATAAAATTTCTGTATTTATTTATCACAATATAGTTTGGTTAGAAATATACCGCATTCATTTGGCAGATTGTAATGTAACTGTAATGAGAGTTTAGATACTGCAAAAAATCTTCGGCCACTCGTCTGTGTATGGCAAAGGTCTGTATCGCCTTTTAAGTATGTTAGTCGTTTGCAATTTGATATGCTCTGTGTTAGTTGGTTTAAAAATTAGTTGTAAAAACGTATTGTACAGAGTCTCTGTGAAAGTCATTTCCTACAGTAGAATCCGAACTGCATCGAAGTGTGATTGTTACGCCAATATACACTCCTGGAAATTGAAATAAGAACACCGTGAATTCATTGTCCCAGGAAGGGGAAACTTTATTGACACATTCCTGGGGTCAGATACAGCACATGATCACACTGACAGAACCACAGGCATAGACACAGGCAACAGAGCATGCACAATGTCGGCACTAGTACAGTGTATATCCACCTTTCGCAGCAATGCAGGCTGCTATTCTCCAATGGAGACGATCGTAGAGATGCTGGATGTAGTCCTGCGGAACGGCTTGCCATGCCATTTCCACCTGGCGCCTCAGTTGGACCAGCGTTCGTGCTGGACGTGCAGACCGCGTGAGACGACGCTTCATCCAGTCCCAAACATGCTCAATGGGGGACAGATCCGGAGATCTTGCTGGTCTAGGAATGGTAGAACGATGGGTTCGATGACGGTTTGGATGTACCGTGCACTATTCAGTGTCCCCTCGGCGATCACCAGTGGTGTACGGCCAGTGTAGGAGATCGCTCCCCACACCATGATGCCGGGTGTTGGCCCTGTGTGCCTCGGTCGTATGCAGTCCTGATTGTGGCGCTCACCTGCACGGCGCCAAACACGCATACGACCATCATTGGCACCAAGGCAGAAGCGACTCTCATCGCTGAAGACGACACGTCTCCATTCGTCCCTCCATTCACGCCTGTCGCGACACCACTGGAGGCGGACTGCACGATGTTGGGGCGTGAGCGGAAGACGGCGTAACGGTGTGCGGGACCGTAGCCCAGCTTCATGGAGACGGTTGCGAATGGTCCTCGCCGATACCCCAGGAGCAACAGTGTCCCTAATTTGCTGGGAAGTGGCGGTGCGGTCCCCTACGGCACTGAGTAGGATCCTACGGTCTTGGCGTGCATCCGTGCGTCGCTGCGGTCCGGTCCCAGGTCGACTTCCGCCGACCACTGGCGACAACATCGATGTACTGTGGAGACCTCACGCCCCACGTGTTGAGCAATTCGGCGGTACGTCCACCCGGCCTCCCGCATGCCCACTATACGCCCTCGCTCAAAGTCCGCCAACTGCACATACGGTTCACGTCCACGCTGTCGCGGCATGCTACCAGTGTTAAAGACTGCGATGGAGCTCCGTATGCCACGGCAAACTGGCTGACACTGACGGCGGCGGTGCACAAATGCTGCGCAGCTGGCGCCATTCGACGGCCAACACCGCGGTTCGTGGTGTGTCCGCTGTGCCGTGCGTGTGATCATTGCTTGTACAGCCCTCTCGCAGTGTCCGGAGCAAGTATGGTGGGTCTGGCACACCGGTGTCAATGTGTTCTTTTTTCCATTTCCAGGAGTGTATATTAGGGCTCCTCTACTAGTTTTTTATACCACTGAAGTTAAATAACGCATGTGCTTATAACAAGCGTTGAAATGTCACAGATATGCCTGTTGTTTCGTGCATTTTCATATTGTCACTAACGCCGCCTTGTGGCTAAGATTGTTTACTATATAGCATTTTGTACTGTCTGAACAAGTTTGAGCACCTGCATTGTAATGGGATGATACTGTGCGTCTATGTTAAAGGTATGTTACTCAGCTTCACTGCTTCATTGCAATGCTCACATCTCACATTACATTCTTGTGCCACAGATCTGATGACGCTCCGCGCCTCCTTTTACACTGACGAGGCAAAAGCCGCGGGATACCTCCTAATGTCGTCTCGTGCCTCTTTTTAGCCGGAGCAGTAGAGCAACTCGGGGAGGCATGGACTCAACAAATCGTTGCGGAAATAGTGATGAGATGGATGGATGGAGAGGGTTTTGACGGCACACGACGGCAAGGTCTTCAGCGCCCGCTCCGTAACAGATTGAGACGGGTGTCAAGAAAAGACTCAGAACAGTAAGATAAAAGAGAACGTAAAACACAGGTAACAAGCTTGGAAAAATATGGGCCTACCCACACCGAAGCGTGGGACGAAGCATGCTGCCAGCAGTAAAAGAGGGACAACCCAGGAAGAAAGTTGTAGAGGGAGCTAAAACAATATAGCAGATGGAAGTGGCTGGCTGACCGCAAGGAAAAAAGGGAGGAAATACTGACAAGGGAACCTCCCCATCGCACCTCCCTCAGATTTAGTTATAGGTTGGCACAGTGGATAGGCCTTGAAAAACGGAACGCAGATCAATCGAGAAAACAGGAAGAAGTTGTGTGGAACTATGAAAAAAATAAGCAAAATATACAAACTGAGTAGTCCATGCGCAAGATAGGCAACGTCAAGGATAATGAAAGCACAGGAGCGCCGTGGTCCCGTGGTTAGCGTGAGCAGCTGCGAAGCGAGAGGTTCTTGGTTCAGGTCTTCCCATGAGTGGAAAGTTCACTTTCTTTATTTTCGCAAAGTTATGATCTGTCCGTTCATCCATTGACGTCTCTGTTCACTGTAATAAGTTTAGTGTCTGTGTTTTACGACCGCACTGCAAAACCCCATGAAATACATCTCACGTATTTAATGCGCTCGCATCCAAAGTAGCGAACAGTCAACTGCCAGCGACGGAGCCTCGTTAGAAGGAATACTCTCTCTTCCGTGCGCTGTAGTCGACTCACGTCGTGTGTTTCGATGTTTGTTTAGGTGAGCGTCCCCATACTACGGCGCAGTTACCTCGTATCAGACGGACGGACGGACAGATAATAATTGTCCGAAAATAAAAAATTAAACTTTTCACTCGAGGGAAGGCTTGAACCAAGGACCTCCCGCTCCGCAGCTGCTCACGCTAACCACGGGGCCACGGCGCTGCTGACAACACAGTATCCTTGATATTACATATCTTGCACATGGACTACTCAGTTTGTATATTTTGCTTATTTTTTCACAGTTCCACACAACTTCTTCCTGTTTTCTCTATTGATCTGTGTTCAGTTTCTCAAGGCCTACCCACTGTGCCAAGTTATAACTAAATCTGAGGGGGGTGCGATGGGGAGGTTCCCTTGTGAGTCACGCTGCCGTCCATAATCGCGAAAGTGTTGCCGGTGCAGGATTTCGTACACAAACTAACGTGTCGATTACGTCTCATAAATGTCCGATGGGATTCAAGTCCGGCGATATGGATAGCTAAACTATTCGCTCGAATTGTCCAGAATATTCTTCAAACTACTCACGAACAATTGTGGTCCGGTGGTATGGTGCATTGTCATCCAGAAAAATTCCGTCGTTGTTTGCCAACGTGGCGTCCATGAACGGCTGCAAATGAAGTAGCAAAACATAACCATTTCCAGTGAGTGATCAGCTCGGTTGTACCTGAGGACCCACTCCGTTCCACGTAAACAGAGCCCACACACCAGCTTGCACAGTGTCTTATTGACATCTTGGGTCTGTGGATTCGTGAGTCCTACGCCATGGTAGAACCCTTCCATCATCTGTTACCAACGGAAATCTGGCCTCATGTGAGCAGGCCACGCTTCTCCAAGCGATAGCGGCAAGAGCCCTGCGGAGGCGATGTCGTGCTGTTAGCAAAGGCACTGTCCCGGTCCTCTGCTGCCGCAGCTCGTTAACGCCATATTTCGCGGCGCTGTCCTAACGGATTCGTTCGTCGTACGTCGCACACTGATTTCCGCGGTTATTTCATCCAGTGTTGGTTGTCTGTTAGCACTGACTAGTCAACGCAAGCGCCGCTGCTGTCTAGTGTGAAGTGAAGGCCGTCGGCCACCGCGTTGCCCGTGACGTCAGGTAATGAATGAGGTGTATAGTATTCTCGCCACACTATTGACACTGTCATTCCCGGAAAATTAAAGTCCCCAACGATTTCTGACATGGAAGGCTGATGCGTCTAGCTCCAACTACCATTCCGTATTGGTAGTCTGTTATTTCCCGTCATGCGGCTGTGATCACGCGGGAAACCTTTTCACATGAATCAGCTGAGTAAAAACTACAGCTCCGCCAGTGCACTCCGGTTTATACCTTGTGTACGCTATACTACCGCCATCTGCATATGTACATATCGCTGATCCATGACTTTTGTCACCTCAGTATACAGTGTGAGGCAGCTATGTCGTAATATCTCTTGTATACCCTTCTCTCCAGCTACCTCGTGCGTCACCTTGCAGCGTTATCGCGAGGCAGGAAAACAACGCCTTCCCTGAAACTTCCTGGCAGATTAAAACTGTGTGCCCGACCGAGACTCGAACTCGGGACCTTTGCTTTTCGCGGGCATGTGCTCTACCATCTGAGCTACCGAAGCACGACTCACGCACCGTAATCACAGCTTTACTTCTGCCAGTATCTCGTCTCCTACCTTCCAAACTTTACAGAAGCTCTCCTGCGAACCTTGCAGAACTAGCACTCCTAATAGAAAGGATAGAGCGGAGACATGGCTTAGCCACAGCCTGGGGGATGTTTCCAGAATGAGATTTTCACTCCGCAGCGGAGTGTGCGCTGATATGAAACTTCCTGGCGGATTAAAACTGTGTGTCGGAAACATACCCCAGGCTGTGGCTGAGCCATGTCTCCGCTATATCCTTTCTTTCAGGAGTGCTAGTTCTGCAAGGTTCGCAGGAGAGCTTCTGTGAAGTTTGGAAGGTAGGAGACGAGATACTGGCAGAAGTAAAGCTGTGAATACCGGGCGTGAGTCGTGCTTCGGTAGCTCAGTTGGTAGAGCACTTGCCCGCGAAAGGCAAAGGTCCCGAGTTCGAGTCTCGGTCGGGTACACAGTTTTAATCTGCCAGGAAGTTTCATATCAGCGCACACTCCGCTGCAGAGTGAAAATCTCATTGTGGGAACGCCTTCCCTGTTAAGTTCCTCAGTGGTCGACAGGAAATGTCGCACTGTACAACGCCGTTTCGAAGGAAGAACACGATACGAGATCATATCTCATGGGTTAATGAAGAGAAAAGGCTATTCGTTTTCCAGTAGGCAGAGATTCTACAAAGGAAATATAATGTCACTGCGTGAATATTGACATTTTTCTAGGAACTGCCAGTATTTCAGGTAGTCGGCCTGTCGTTGATATGTGGACTGGGAGGCGTCAGCGGAGGCATCAGTATCCGCGCGATAACCGGAGACCCCGGTTTGAGACCTGCCGCGACGCACAGTGGAGACCGCGCTCCAGATGGACTCTGTTTTCGGGGCGGGCTGCACCTGCCGGAGGGCGCGGCCACTCTCACGGTGGGATCGGATGTATCGGGGCCAAAAATAACAGCGGAGGCGGCGGTGGCGGCGGCAGGCACGCGCATTACCGTCACCACAAAGGGGGGCGGCGTGGGTGCGCGGAGGCAGTAGTGCACTATCATGGCGCGGCACTCAGCGCGGTAAAACATTTGCCTTGGCGTGAAAGCCGTGTGTGGCGAAGGGAAGCCAGCCCATTTCACAGTGTCTTAGGGGCGGCGCGAATCGCCCGACCTACCTGCGTCCCCAAAAGAACTCATCAGCCGCCGTAATGAGGTGAGGTGAGGTGAGGTGAGGTGAGCTCAGCTGGGCGACACAAAAACCACGGGTGCTGCGCGTAGGCGGCGGCTCGCAGCCGCGCTGGCGTTGGCTGGCCGGACTCACTCGGTGCTCCAGCAGACCAGTGGATCCGTATCTGTGCAGCAGAGGCTACAGTGTGATCACACAGTAACTGACTAATACTGAAATTGTACGTGAACTCTGTTGAAGGCTTCTGTAGCCTATATGAGGGTGTCAAACACTCGTTGGCCACTCTGCGCCAGCTGGCGGAGATATTCTGGGAATTCAGCCTTGGGTGCTGGAGAAATCACAGACAAGCAGACCACATGGCATTAGAATTATCCTATTTTTTTCCGTTTTGCAACCTGCACCACGCAAGTAACGAGCAGCCCTTAGTGGGTCGCCATCACAGTTTTCTTTATCTTAAATATCTTCGTGACTAATGCCCTTCTGTCATATTTATTATTTTATAAATGACATATAAGTACTGTCAGTCTTTTACCACGGTTCCGTACTTATACCCTATCCTACGTTTTTAGTCATTATTCTATGACCTTGTTATAGAACATAGACCATTCTTTGTTTTAAATTCTGAAGAAGACACTCTTAGCAGTGTTGAAACCAGGTTAATTTGTTAAAAATAGTGACCGAGGGCTGTTTTTCTTTAAATTGTAACTTTTCACGATCTCTGAACATGCAGCCATGTACAATTTTTTTTTTCTGTATTTCCAGCACGTTGTACTTGAAATCCGAAACCAATATCAGTCGCACAAAGCAGGTAGATGCAAGTCTCAAAAATTCTGGAGGAAATCCACGTTGAAAGTTTCAATTTCTCCGAGTGGCTTTAGTATCCAAAAGTAAGATCGATCGTTGTTCAGGCAATGTGGCTCCGTTGTAGAGCCCTCGTCTGCGAACCGGATGAACTGGGGTTGATTTCCAGCTGAGGCAGATTTTTAAACAATGGTGCGTGTTCTGCGAGCATTTCCGTGTAGCTCAAAAATCATAAAGATGGAAAAAAAGTCGGTAGCGCTCGAGACGTAAATACTGGTTCGAATCTCGTTTCGGTCATCATTTTTTTCGTTTACCGGTTTAAATATAAAATTCATCAAATGTATGCTAATTAAAACGTATACAATTGTCATTTTATAGGAAATGCCGTTCTTGTTACTTCTAGTTACTCTCAAACATAATAGTCCAGTTTTTCTTGCAAAAGTAATTTTCTAACAACAGATTTTTTATAAAACAGTGTTAACAGCGTTTGTCCCAATTAAAGAAAAACGTCATAAATTAAACTATCTTTCACATTTTATTCTTCACAGAAACGCACATAGAACATAGAACATTCCTCTTTGCTTATAGATTGATCATAACAGGGAACAGAACCTGGGCTTCCTACGTGGGTGTCAAGTACTCTACCACAGCAGCATGCTGCCGATCGAAAAACCGATGTTACCTTACGATATTAAAATCACCCAGAAAAGTTCAAGCCTTAAAAGTGGATCTTCTTGAGAACTTGTGATAGTTGCAGGTACCGGCTGTCTGCGACCAATATTGGATTCGCACCTCAACTACGACGTGCTACAAATACAAAAAATTACAAAAATTCGAATGCCATATCGTTTCCTTGTGTGTGATTTCTTCGCCACCCAGTGCTGAATTCCCAGAATAATTCCGCCTGCTGGCATCGACTGGCCAGCAAGTGTTTGGCAGAATTATGAAATTCACGCACCATAAATATAGAAAAGTTGCAAAAATCCGATTGCTCTGTGGTCTCCATGTAAGACTGGCGTACGATGAAAGACGAGCTGTAACACTTCTCCTGAGTGCTGGGAAGGAATCTTTTCTCGCCAAAACCAACCCAGAAAATCAACCACCAATTGGAATTAACTAAATGGCATAAAATTATAATGAATAATAATAAAGCCACCAAAGCTACGTGAGTTCGGGACAAAGGTGAATGTCGTATAAAAATAGGAATTCTAGTATCGAAACTATAAGAAAACGTTAAGAAGCGTAGCTTCACTGCATGGCGCTTCGTTAGCATTGTCGCTACCGTCCAAGCATTACACAGTTACATTCAGTTGACGAAAATCATCGGATAGCGAAAAGCGCATATACAGATGCGGTAGCACAGTGCACATAATGTATAACAGGGCAGCACATCCACGGAGCTGCCTCTTGTACTTAGGCGATTCATGTGAAAAGGTTCCCAACGTCATTATGGTCGCAAAATCGGAATTAATAGATTTTCAACGCTGATTAGCACATGGAACTAGAGGCGTGGGACATTACGTTTCGGAAATCGTGAGAGAATTCAATATTCCGAGATCTGCAGTGTCAAGAGTGCGCCGAGAATACCAAATTTCAGGCGTCACCTCTCACCACGGACAGCGCAATGGCCGAGGGCTTTCACTTAACCACCGAGTGCAGTGCTAGCAGACAAGTAACACCACAGAAATCAATGTGGGACGTGCGACGAACGTTCCCGTTAGGACAGAGCGGCGAAATTTAGCGTTAATGGGCTATGGCAGCCGTGAATGCCTTTGCTAACAACACGACTTCGCCTGCAGCGTCTCCCACTCTACGAAGCTATGGACACAAGTCGTCAGCCGTCGGAGACAATGGAAAGAGGCCGGTCGAGGTGGCCGAGCGGTTCTAGGCCCTTCAGTCTGGAACCGCGCGACCGCTACGGTCGCAGGTTCGAATCCTGCCTCGGGCATGGATGTGTATGATGTCCTTAGATTACTTAGCTTTAAGTAGTTCTAAGTTCTAGGGGACTGATGACCTCACATGTTAAGTCCCATGGTGCTAGGAGCCATTTTTTTGAACACAAGTTGTCTACAAGGCATTGTGGAAGGTGGTGGTGGCCCCATAATGGCGTGAACTGTGTTTACATACAAAGCACTGAGTCCTCTGGTCCAAGTGAACCCATCATTGACTGGGAATCGATATATTCGGCTGCTCGGAGACCATTTGCAGTCAATTATGGACTTCATTTTCCCAAACAACGACCGACCTCTTATGGATGTCACTGGGCCCCCAACTGTCCGCGACTAGTTTGAAGAACATTCTGGATTGTTCGAGCGAATGATCTGGGCACCCAGATTGTCCAACACGAATCCCATCAAATATTTATGAGACATGATTGGGAGGTCAGTCCGTGCACAAACTCTTACACCGACAACACTTGCGCAATTATGGCGGTTACAGGGGCAGCATGGGTCACTGTTTCCGCAGGGTACGTCCAATGAGTCCAGGAACGTCGAGTCGCTGCGCTGCGCCAGTAAAAAGGAGATCCGACTCGACATTAGCAGGTATAAAAAAAAATGGCTCTGAGTACTATGAGACTCAACTGCTGAGGTCATTAGTCCCCTAGAACTTAGAACTAGTTAAACCTAACTAACCTAAGGACATCACAAACATCCACGCCCGAGGCAGGATTCGAACCTGCGACCGTAGTGGTCTTGCGGTTCCAGACTGCAGCGCCTTTAACCGCACGGCCACTTCGGCCGGCTTAGCAGGTATCCCAAGACATTTCTCACCTCATTGTACAGCAGTTGGAAAATATCATGTTACGTTATGCGTTGGAGCGCAAAACTCGTCTATCTGTGAATACTATGGTTGGATCTAGCCCATGACACACACAAAGATTATAAAAGGAGAGTCCACTCAGGATTTTTGCACAGTGCTCTGTTCAGACTGCGTTGTAGTCTGGCCCGTGGTGCAACAGTGTTTGCTTTGAAAAACAGAAGACGACACTGCTGCGCATTCAAGCACAAACAATAGATCGACCTCAAAAAAAAGTCTTTTTCTGTGTAATCCGTCGTCGTAGCTGTGCATATCAAATTATTTCCATGTTTGGAAGTCCTTATCAATTTCTGCAGCTATTTTCAAGTATGAAAGGGAAAAAAAATCTCCTGTCAGTTTGAAACTTCCAGACATTCACCTTGGGTCAGTTTTGAAAATAATTCTGTGAGTACGTTTTCTCTCGAAATAGGGAACATGGTAGCAGAAGTGTAGCAGAAGGTTATGTGTCCAGAAAAAACATTAATATTATCGTTGTTCTTCTGGTTTGTACTATATTTTTATATTTAAATTTATGTCCCTACGAAAATTGACTTTGAAGTCATTGTTTTTCTTTTCCAGATCGCCTAAACTCGAACCTTGTGTGTATGACTCTTGTTGGCTCTTGAGTTTGACACTCTTGATATAAACGATAAGAAAACAGCGTGGCCTGAAATCCAGACTATCATTTGGTGGGGAGTGTGCATCGGAGGTGAGGGTATCATCTGGAGTGCCCCAGGGAACTGTGGTAGGTCCGCTCTTCTTTTCTATCTACATAAATGATGTTTTGGATAGGGTGGATAGCAATGTGCGGCTGTTTGCTGATGATGTTGTGGTGTACGGGAAGGTGTCGTCGTTGAGTGACTGTAGGAGGATACAAGATGACTTGGACAGGATTTGTGATTGGTGTAAAGAAAGGCAGCTAACTCTAAATACAGATAAATGTAAATGAATGCAGATGAATAGGAAAAAGAATCCCGTAATGTTTGAATACTCCATTAGTAGTGTAGTGCTTGACACAGTCACGTCGATTAAATATGTGGGCGTAACATTGCAGAGCGATATGAAGTGGGACAATCATGTAATGGCAGTTGTGGGGAAGGCGGATAGTCGTCTTCGGTTCATTGGCAGAATTTTGCGAAGATGTGGTTTATCTGTAAAGAAGACCGCTTATAAAACACTAATACTACCTATTCTTGAGTACTGCTCGAGCGTTTGGGATCCCTGTCAGGTACGATTGAGGGAGGACACAGAAGCAATTCAGAGGCGGGCTGCTAGATTTGTTACTGATAGGTTTGATCATCACGCGAGTGACACGGAAATGCTTTAGGAACTCGGGTGGGAATCTCTGGAGGAAAGGAGGCGTTCTTTTCGTGAATCGCTACTGAGCAAATTTAGATAACCAGCATTTGAGGCTGACTGCAGTACAATTTTACTGCCGCCAACTTTTATTTCGCGGAAAGACCACAAAGATAAGATAAGAGAGATTAGGGCTCGTACAGAGGCATATAGGCAATCATTTTTCCCTCGTTCTGTTTGAGAGGGGAACAGGGAGAGAAGATGCTAGTTGTGGTATGAGGTACCCTCCGCCACGCACCGTATGGTGGATTGCGGAGTATGTATGTAGATGTAGATGTAGATGATGGTGCTTCTTGAGGGACGTATTTACTGTCCAAGAGCATTAGACAAGTATACTTGTTTCTATTCCCTGGACGCAGCGCGATTTTACAGAATTTTTCCAAAATAGTAGCGAGAATACATCTTGTTTCTAACAACAGTCGCTACGGTTATTTCCATTTCACCGTTTCTTATAGAATGTTTTACCATCTTAGTGACTCTTAGAGCTATTTTACCAGAATTACGCCGACACGTTACCAATAGTAATCTTTCAAAAACGGTTCGTATGTTCGTCTTGCAGTGAAGAAGTGACAGTTTAATGTGTTGATGGAAATAAAGTAAGTAACTGGAACATTTAACTCAACGAATATTTTCATTAGAATATTTGCTAAATGTTTGCGTTACGCAACAATAATATTTTCAGCCACATGCATCTCACTCTGGCACATTGCCAGAAGATGAAAAACAAAGCGACACTGAGGAAAACTGCACGATTAGCTGGCATTTGCGTAAATTACCGCCATACCAATGCTGTTACCGGCATAACATGAGTGACAACGTACTGCTACTTCATTCCTGGTTGGCGTGTAGGAATCAATATCGTCTGTGCTCCTGTGCAAAGGCCCCAATTTCTCTCATTTTTCCCCTGTTGTCATTAGAAGGTATAATGTTTCTGGCCGGCCGAGGTGGCCGAGCGGTTCTAGGCGCTACAGTCTAGAACCGCGCGACCGCTATGGTCGCAGGTTCAAAATCCTGCCACGGGCATGGATGTGTGTGGAGTCCTTAGGTTAGTTAGGTTTAAGTAGTTCTACGTTCTAGGCGACTGATGACCTCAGAAGTTAAGTCCCATAGGTCTCAGAGCCATTTGAACCATTTCTTAAAAATGTTCGAATGGCTCTGAGCACTGTGGGACTCCTCCTATAATAATATGCCGCACAGCACGGCAATGCTGGGCTACCGTCGCACTAGTACGTGCACCGTAAGTACAAAAAGTACCACTTTTTGAATCATTTAAGAATCGTGACGTCATTGCCTATTGGACATTTCAGATCTGCGAGGTATACAGCAGAGACATGGGTAAATCGTATTACATGTCCACCACGCCGTTGGTGCTCAGGACCAGGAATCATCGTAAAATAAATGAATCCGAATCCGTCTCAGTATGGGTCAAATGTGTTGACAACTGTGACGGCCAATAAACTGCGGTTGGTGAAGTCAAAAACTCGGCCGTGGCGTTCCTCCTGCCGGTTGCTCAGGCGGGAAGATGTGGCCCTCACACGTCTTCGGATCGGGCACTGTCCTCTCAGACATAGCTTTTTATTACGGCGGGAGGATCCTCCGTTTTGCGATGCTTGTGGTGTGCAGATCTCTGTCCGCCACATTTTAACAGACTGCATTTTATACCTTGATGCAAGAGCAGAAGCACAAGTTGATGGGGATCTGCCCTGTGTTTCAGCTAATGATGAGACGTGTGTGTCTAGGGTTTTTAAAGTTTTGTGACGTGACTGGACTCTGGCCTAAACTTTTAGGCTGGAGGTATTAGTGTATTGCAGAGTGGCTGGCTCCTCCCTTTTTTCCTTGCGGTCAGCCAGCCACTTCCATCTGCTGCATTGTTTTCGCTCCCTGTACCACTTTCTTCCTGTGTTGTCCATGTTTTACTGCTGATGCCCTGCTTCATCCCATGCTTCGGTGTGGGTAGGCACATATTTTTCAAAACTTGTTACCTGTGTTTTATGTTGTATTTTATCTTACTGTTCTGAATATTTTCTTGACACCAGTCTCACTATGTTACTGAGCGAGCGCTGAAGACCTTGCTGTCGTGCGCTCAAAAAAACCCTCTTCTACTATTACTACTACTAGTAAATCAAGCTAGTTGGTGATCTCTCACATTATTATAAAAAATAACTCATTTGAATCTTCTTTTTGTTGCATTAACGTTAGTTGCTAAACTTAGAACTACTTAAACCTAACCAACCTAAGGGCATCACACATTTCCATGCCCGAGGCAGGATTCGAACCTGCGACCGTAGCAGTGCGCGGTTCCGAACTGAAGCGCCTAGAACTGCTCGGCCACAGCGGCCGGCCCAGCCTATTTTCCCTGAGGTAGGATTTCCCCATTACATACACAGCTGGGATGCTATTTCCATATCGGAGAACCTCCGAAGTACTGATGATTTAAGAAGGGGAAATGCCGGCCGCTGGTGGCCGAGCGGTTCTGGCGCTACAGTCTGGAACCGCGCGACTGCTACGGTCGCAGGTTCGAATCCTGCCTCGGGCATGGATGTGTGTGTTGTCCTTAGGTTAGTTAGGTTTAAGTAGTTCTAAGTTCTAGGGGACTTATGACCTCAGCAGTTGAGTCCCATAGTGCTCAGAGCCATTTGAACCAAGAAGGGGAAAATACACTATGTGATCAAAAGTATCCGGACACCTGGCTGAAAATGACTTACAAGTTCGCGGCGCCCTCCACCGGTAATGCTGTAATTCAGTATGGTGTTGGCCCACCCTTAGCCTTGATGACAGCTTCCACTCTGGCAGGCATACGTTCAGCCGGGCAGTGTGGCCGAGCGGTTCTAGGCGCTTCAGTCTGGAACCGCGCTACCGGTACGGTCGCAGGTTCGAATCCTGCCTCGGGCATGGATGTGTGTGATGTTCTTAGGTTAGTTAGGTTTAAGTAGCTCTAAGTTTTAGGGGACTGATGACCTCAGATGTTAAGTCCTATAGTGCTCAGAGTCATTTGAACCATTTGAGCATACGTTCAGTCAGTCATATATATATATGTTCACGATATCCAGTGACTACTAGTCCCACGGCCACACCTGCAAAGTGTCTATCAGTGACGCAGTGTCACTGCCATGTGCATAGATTCACTGCCCCACCAATACAGTTAGACCGCACTACACTGGTGATGCTGTACTGTAACATATCACAGTACAGTCTTACAGATTTCCTTTTTCTGATGGACATACGTCTAGATCTTCCGCTTATAGTAAGCTGGCATCTCTCTCCCCACATCCACCACTGTTGGCGGCTCAACTCCAACTGTCTAACTTTACGTGCTGTTCACATCCAACTGCCCAACGCTACACTAGCGAGTATCCCAACAATGAGTCAAGCCAGCCACAGACTGCACACAGCGCAGTCAGCGATTTTAATACAGAGCACTACGTCGTGTTACCAACACAAAAACCTAAACAGCCTACTTACATAAGTGCCGTCGCAGTTTCCGAGAAAATATCAGTAAGTTCCGACAAAACGCTGTCTAAGGTCCAGTGATTCGGTTTCGCAGTGGCTAATAGGATCGTTTCGAATTTTTCTGCACAGTGTGACAGTCCACTCTTATGTCCTTTTCTTTTCCTTTTCTTGTCCCAGAAGTAAGTGATATAAATATTTTTTGTGATACTGTGAAATACTGTGGAATTATTGACAATAGAAATAAGCATTTTAAATATCATTAAAAACAGCTTTTGTCATCCTCGAAATTAAACAGTTTTGAACATGAAAAACTAATAAATTCTAGTATTTCGATTTTTATTTTGGATTTTACTTTTATACCTCACGAGAACCAGTCCATTCTCCAGGGTGATACCTATTATAAAAGCGATCAAAGCACAAAAATTCGGTGTACGCCGAGCAACGAGCACAACAGATACGCAACAGTAACATGTCACTAGGAAACAAATTTCGTCCCTTGTGGGGTACCATAACTCATAAATTGCACGTACAGAAAGCTTACAGGCATCAAAAACACAACGAAATGGTAGAAATTGTGTGGAGCTCTTCAGTGCTAACGGGCGTCTCCTCGGCCGTATCTCGTTAGGCTGGCCCAGAAGAACACAGCTTCCCTGACTCACAATATTCGGTGCAGTGCCCTCTGTTCTCTGTCCGTTTCCTACGTATTACGGAGAATAATCTTGGAGATTGATTAGTCGCGAAATCTACTCGAATACGTGCAGTGAGCTGTGGGAGGTGTTTTGTTGAGTGATTGAGTGATTTGATGCGAGAAATTCGTGGTCTCCAAGAACTAGTTACGAAATCATATCAGTTCTGTCGGTTTTTTAAGCCCAACTACTCTTGTAAATGTTCGCATCACGTACGTGGCATTGAAGAAAAAGGAAACAAAAGAGATCCTATCAGTGACCGGCGGTACTCGCAGCTGACAACAAAAGAGGATGCCCCTCTCTCGTCTTTCTTTCTGAATTTGAAACCTGTGCCTTGTCTCAAGAGTGAATACTATAAACTGAAGCACGAGGAGCTCTCGATTAGCAACTCGTGTGTGACCTGCAATGGCAGAGTGGCACAATTAAGCTCTTAGGAAGACACAATATCCTCACTGCCACTCAGTAGCAAGGACAGCAGTAACCAGCTTCCGTCAGTATTTATAGACTTTCGGGAATGTTTTAGTTCAGTACCATCTCAGACTTTCTAAAGAAAATTCATTCGTATGGTATGGAAAACCGGATCTGCGACTGGACCATAAATTTCCTGGCAAGAATGATGCAGCACGTTATCCGGTCAGGAAGGTCACCTGCAAATGCTGGAGTAATGTCTGTCCTGGGGAGAGCATCGCCACCGTTGCTGTTTATGTTATAAACATTACTCACTTGGAGGACAGTATTGGTTACTACCACAGGCTTTCCGAAGATGGTGTAGGGCGAAATTCTATCCAATAAAAAACGCAATATCATCTAGTTAGAGCTTGACAAGCTCTAGCTCTGATGTAAAATTGTGTACATCACAAAACATGAATGTGGGTTGTCTTTTGAATGCAGCATTAATGAATCTTGGGTAGAGTTTCCTCAAGCAAGTGTTCGAGAGTTACAATGTATGGAGATGTGAAGTGGAACATTAACAAAGGAAATAAAAACGATGGATCCTGTTCAAAAAATGAAATTGGTACCATTGTCACTGATTGCAGGTGCAACTATGTGACAAAAGTATGATTATATTTTGGCCATCTTCGTCAGCACAAATTTTTTCTGAGTAACTCCTATAAGCGTAGGCCATAAGTAAAGGCTCTGTAAAATGGAATGAATAGTTTTGTGAGCACCGAATGTGCAATGAGAGTAGTTTGAAGGATGACGAAAGTATTGAGGAGTACTAGAAAAGAGGTTACCGACCTCCTTAACATCCGAATAGCGGCCGGGACGAAATAAAGGAATTGTGATACCTCAGATGCAAGCTAACACACGAGGACAAAGGAAGGACAACAGAAGAAGTAGAATAGCACAAGCAAAGATAGCATTCTTCGTCAAAACAAGTGTATCAGAATCAAACAAAGGCCCCAATTTGGGGAAGAAATTCTGCTAATATACGTCCACACCACAATCTATATACAGAGTCAATCATGGACTGCGAGAAAACTCAAAAAGAAAAGACAATCGAAGTGTTTGAGCTGTGGTATTACAGAAGGATGTTGAAAATTAAGTGGCTTTGTGAAGATAGGAATTGAGGTTCTCTGCGGGATCTGCGAGTAAAGGAGAATATGGAGAGCAAAAACAAGAAGAAGGGACAGAATAAAATGACATAAGTCCAGATATCAGGGAATAACTTCCATGCTTTTTGTTTGTTTGTTTGAGTCAACAGTTTTCTGATTGGTTTTGTGCTTGAATATTGCTCACCAGTGTGGGATCCGTACCAGATAGAGTTGATAGAGGAGATAGAGAAGATCCAACGGAGAGCAGCGCATTCGTTACAGGATCATTTAGTAACCGCGAAAGCGTTACGGAGATGATAGATAAACTCCAGTGGAAGACTTTGCAGGAGAGACGCTCAGTAGCTCGCTACGGGCTTTTGTTGAAATTTCGAGAACATACCTTCACCGAGGAGTCAGGCAGTATATTGCTCCCTCCTACGTATATCTCGCGAAGAGACCATGAGGATAAAATCAGAGAGATTATAGCCCACACATAGGCATACCGACAATCTTTCATACCGACAATCTTTCTTTCCACGAACAATACGAGACTGGAATAGAAGGGAGAACCGTTAGAGGTACTCAAAGTACCCTCCGCCACACACCACCAGGTGGCCTGCAGAGTAGGGATGTAGATGTAGGTGTAGACGTAGATGCCGCCCGCCATGAACTCCTCTCCTGTACCATCCAACCTTTGCAACCTATGTCCTCAATTATCTGCTGGATGTATTCCAGTGTCTGTCTGCCTCTATAGTTTTTGCCATCTACAGCTCTCTCTAGTACGATGGACGTCATTCCCTGATGTCTTAACACGTGACTTGTCATCCCGTCCCTTCTTCTTGTCACTATTTTCCATGTTTTCCGTTCCTCGCCAATTCTGCGGAGAGGCGTCTCAAGCCTTACCTTACCAGTCAACTGATTTTCAATATTATTCTCTAGTAACATATCTCACATACTTTGATTCTCTTCTGTTCCGGTTTTTCCATTGCCTATGTTTCACTACCATACAATGTGCGCTCCAAACGTACATTGTCAGAAATTTCTTCCTCTCTCTCGCTATACTAGCCAAAAATTGCAGGGGAAGACAGAGACTTAACATAACCAGCAAATAACTGAGAACGATGAGTGCAACTGCTACCTTCAGATAAACAGAATGGCATGGAGAGGGAATCAAGCAAGTCAGAAGACTGACCGACGGCCTACAAAGAAAACGAAAACGTAGGAAGGTCCGTCTGGAGCGACAGACGGTGTAGCGGTGATATGAAACTACTTGCAGGAGCAGCAAATACCAGGATGAGATTCATTGGAAGAAATGTCGGGAAATATCAGTGATCTACGAAATATATGCCTGACAAAATACTTTTTTTGGCGATTCTCGCATACTACTCTTCTGGGAGCGTTACCGGGTTTTATGAAGGCTTGTCGTTTTCAGATTGGAGCACGCTGTCAGTTCGAAATGCCCTATTTTACTCACAAAGACCGTGACTGAATTTGGTGTATGTATTAGAGGTGACTTGTTAACTGCAATATTACCGCGAAATAGGGAAGACAGTGTCACAGACATGATACGTGAATTGGAGCGGCAATGATTAAAACAAAGGCGTTTTTCGTTGCGACGGGATCTTCTCATGAAATTTCAAACACCAGTTTTCTGCTGCGATTTCGAAAACATTCTGTTGGCACTTACCTACATAGGGAGAAATGATCATCACGATAGAATAAGGGAAATCGGGGCTCGCAGAGAGAAATTTAAGTGCTCGTTTTTCCCGCGTGCCGTTAGAGACTGGAACAGCAGAGAGACAGCATGAAGGTGGTTCATTGAACCCTCTGCGAGGCACTTTATTGTGAACAGCAGAGTTATCAAGTAGATGTAGCTGTAGATCTGCCAAATGCTACCAAAACACGTGAATAAAAGAGAGTAGAAGATATAAGGAAGCAGGTTACTTTTCGTCATGGACGACAGAGAGCGTTACGGCAACGTTCGTGATATTGCAATGGCAGGTGCTGCAAGAGAGGCGTTGAGCATCGCAGACAAGTTTACTGGTGCCATCCCGAGAGTGTATTTTCCAATAAAACTTGGGGATCACGTTATTTCCTCCCTCCATGCATCCGGCGAAATGAGCATGAGGAGAAAAATCAGAGAAGTTACCTGTCACTCAGAGGCGTACTGACTGCCGCCCTTTTCGCTCGCAAATGGAACGGGCGAGGGGGACAGATAATGATACCAGGAGTACCCTCCGCTAGACACCTAACAAGGGAACCTCCCCATCGCACCCCCCTCAGATTTAGTTATAAGTTCGCACAGTGGATAGGCCTTGAAAAACTGAACACAGATCAATTGAGAAAACAGGAAGAAGTTATGTGGAACTGTGAAAAAATAAGCAAAATATACAAACTGAGTAGTTCATGGGAAGATAGGCAATATCAAGGACATTGGAAACGCAGGAGCGCCGTGGTCTTCTGGTAACGTGAGCAGCTGCGGAAGGAAATGTCCTTGGTTCTAATCTTCCATCGAGTGAAAAGTTTAATTTTTTATTTTCAGTTTATGTGACAAACTCTTATGTTTTCGTCACTTTTTTGGGAGTGATTATCACATTCACAAGAAAATCTAAATTGGGCAAGGTAGAAGAATCTTTTTACCCATTCGCCAAGTGTACAAGTTAGGTGGATCGACAACTTATTCATGTCATGTGACACACATGCCGTCACCAGTGTCGTATAGAATATATCAGATGTGTTTTCCTGTGGAGGAATCGGTTGACCATTGGAGAGGCACGTCCTTTCGTCTACTAATCGCACGGTTTTGCGATGCGGTCGCAAAACACAGACACTAAACCTATTACAGTGAACAGAGACGTCAATGAACGAACGGACAGATAATAACTATGCAAAAACGAAGAAAGTAAAATTTTCACTCGTGGGAAGACTTGAACCAAGGACCCCTTCTTCCCTAGCTGCTCACGCTACCACGGGACCACGGCGCTCCTGAGCTGGCGGTCTCCGTGATGTTGCTTATGTCGCCCATGGACTACTCAGTTTGTATATTTTGCTTATTTTTTCACAGTTCCACACAACTTCTTCCTATTTTCTCAATTGATCCGTGTTCAGTTTATCAAGGCCTATCCACTGTGCCAACTTATAACTAAATCTGAGGGGGGTGCGATGGGGAGGTTCCCTTGTAAGTAGGTACTTTTCTGCAAAGTTGAAAACGGGACACCTCGTGTGCCGGACACAACAACGGTCGTACAACGATGCCCTGAGGTATGCCCCCTGTTAGTTCTCTGTCCAGAGCAACGTAGTCGCTCCACACGACGCGATATTTACGACCCGGCCGCGTATCTGATGAGATACACAGTAAGCGCGTAGCGTATCTGCTAAACGATAGTACGGAGCCGTGTCGCGAGTGCTGGCGGAGTGAAAGACGGCCGTACCTGCTGCGGACCGCGGCTATCTGGCGTCGTGAATAGAGAGAGGTCCGCGGGCCCGCCTCCGCGGCCGCCGACAGCCGTGTGTGTAATAGAGCTAGAGCCGCGCCGTGCGTCTAGCAGCCAGCCCAGCAGTTAGCGCCGCACCGCCGTACCTCACGCCGGGTGTCGCGATAACGCTCCGCCCCTAATAGATCCGTGCGCTATCGCGGAATAGACTGCGGACACGCGACCTAACTCCTGCGTGGGGAGCCCGCGGACCGCACTAACAGCGCAACATGGCGACATTATGGTGCAGGTCTCCGCGCTAAACACGTAGGTCGGAATCCGGAATACTCGGCCTCTCGGAGCGCGTTCCGCCACACCTACAAGCTCTTAATTCGAAGGCAGCCTAGATTTCAAGTCCACGAAAATCCTTTCAGTTCTCCAGTAGCTCTTGAACGCCATATACTCTTGCTTCGCCTTCCGTATCCGCCTACCCTGTTCCTCCCAAATATTTTATTAATTATCTATCATCTGGTGAGCAAGATGTGTGAGACAGGCGAAATTCCCTCAGACTTCAAGAAGAATATAATAATTCCAATCCCAAAGAAAGGAGGTGTTGGCAGATGTGAAAATTACCGAACTATCAGTTTAATAAGTCACAGCTACAAAATACTAACGGGAATCCTTTACAGACGAATGGAAAAATTGGTAGAAGCCGACGTCGGCGAAGATCAGTTTGGATTCCGTAACGAAAGGCTATTTACAATTTGTACAGAAACCAGATGGCAGTTATAAGAGTCGAGGGACATGAAAGCGAAGCAGTGGTTGGGAAGGGAGTGAGACAAGGTTGTAGCCTCTCCCCGATGCTATTCAATCTGTATATTGAGCAAGCAGTAAAGCAAACAAAGGAAAAGTTCGGAGTAGGTATTAAAATCCATGGAGAAGAAATAAAACCTTTGAGGTTCGCCGATGACATTGTAATTCTGTCAGAGACAGCAAAGGACATGGAAGAGCAGTTGAACGGAATGGACAGTGTCTTGAAAGGGGGGTATGAGATGAACATCAACAAAAGCAAAACGAGAATAATTAACTCCGGTGATGCCGAGGGTATTAGATTAGGAAATGAGACACTTAAAGTAGTAAAGGAGTTATGATATTTGGGGAGCAAAATAACTGATGATGGTCGAAGTAGAGAGGATATAAAACGTAGACTGGCAATGGCTAGGAAAGCGTTTCTGAAGAAGACAAATTTGTTAACATCGAGTATAGCTTTAAGTGTCAGGAAGTCATTTCTGAAAGTATCTGTATGGAGTGTAGCCATGTATGGAAGTGAAACACGGACGATAAATAGTTTGGACAAGAAGAGAATAGAAGATTTCGAAATGTGATGCTACAGAAGAATGCTGAAGATTAGATGGGTAGACCACATAACTAATGAGGAGGTATTGAATAGAATCGGGGAGAAGAGGAGTTTGTGGCACAACTTGACCAGAAGAAGGGATCGGTTGGTAAGACATCTTCTGAGGCATCAAGTGATTACCAGTTTAGTACTGGAGTGCAGCGTGGAGGGTAAAACTCGTAGAGGGAGACCAAGAGATGAATATACTAACCAGATTCAGAAGGATGTAGGCTGCAGTAGGTACTGGGAGATGAAGAAGCTTGCACAGGATGGGGTAGCATGGAGAGCTGCATCAAACCAATCTCAGGACTGAAGACCACGATAACAACATTAATTTCCCCCCTTATTCTCAAGAAAATAACAAGATTTTCAATTCGTGCCAGACTTGACACCAACCATCCAATCCCAAACCATTCGGCACACAAAGTTTCCGGACGGTTGAGTGATGTTAGGTCAGTTTGTGTTATTTTTAATTAACACCTTTAACAATTTATAGTCGAAACAAAAAATCAAACTAGACAACGGTATATTGATAATTTTTACTCATGGACCATCTGACAGCAACTGAATAAAACACAATTTCAGTGCCATATGCCTTTATTTTCTGCAAGGCATCATCAGTGGCCTGGAATACGGACACATGTTTGCTGTTTAATTTACATTTTGGTCACTGTACCTGTAGCTTATAAACAGTTCTGGTGGTTGGTATTCCCTATTAAGTACTACTGTTTTGAACAGTCCGTAAGTAAAAATTATCAATACACCGGAATATTACACGCAACAGAGGAAAACAGGACTACAAAAGTTGAATGTGTAAACTAGATAACCATTATTTTTTGTCTGTTTGTGTGCCATCGTGAGAGCGCAGAGGCCACCGTCCTGTTCTTCGTTTATGATAGGTCTGATCAGCAGCGGTCTCCAAAAACCTACCAACTGACGGCCAGCCCGCAACACTACACACCACTCGTGCTCTGCCGAGTTTATGCTAGCACATCCCCCCTCTTCCCCCCAAATTAACGCCTACACATTATTCATCTCAAGTTGCGGCGGAAAGATGAATCTCCCAGGAGGTTGCTGAGATCCGCATCCTGGAAACGGTAACTTACATCGGCGGCTACTCCTTCTACAACTGGCCATACTGTGTATGTCTACCTGCGTTTAGATGCTAACCGACCGAAGCCGAGCCCCGGCTGCGCTAACCACCTCAATAAAGGCCAAGCGCGCCATGTACTCAGTGTAGTTTAGCGAGGAGAATGAGTCCAGCAATACTCACAGCCGAAATACCCTTACTGAAAAAGAAAAAGCACGGAGAAAGGGAGGTAGAAAATGTATCAAATTTCGCAAATTGAGAGGATATTGAATATAATTTGAGTGATTCCATTACCGAGTGATCCTTAGAGAAGTTGGTTGTTTGAACTCACTTATAAGCATGTGTTGCACCCACCTGCTCTGGATGCGTTAACTGATTCGATAGGCAACGGTGCCACAGAGCCGCTGCAGCCCCTTCTGTGGCAAGCTGGCCCGCAACGTCTCTCACTGGTCTTTGTTATCCTGTGTACTGGCACTCGGGCGTAGCTGGTAGCTGGCGTTGAGCTGATCCCAAAAGTTTTCAGTCGTGGAAAGATCTTAGGATCTTGCTGGTCATGTTAGTACCTCAACATTGAGCAGGCGGTTTATAGAGACGTGCCACGTGTGGATGGTACTTGTGCTGTTGAAAAATAACACCACGATCCTGTCGCACCACGGGGTAACAAATGGCTCTGAGCACTATGGAACTCAACTTCTGAGGTCATCAGTCCCCTAGAACTTAGAACTAGTTCAAACTAAGTAACCTAAGGACATCACACACATCCATGCCTGAAGCAGGATTCGAACCTGCGACCGTAGCGGTCTCGCGGTTCCAGACTGCAGCGCCTAGAACCGCACGGGCACTTCGGCCGGCACGGGGTAACACATGAGTACACAGTTTATCCGTGATGCGCCGTTTGAAAACTTTTCTATCAAAAATTGTAATTATTATCTACCTGGTGAAAGATGTACGGAATGTGCAAAGCTCTATGTCTCACAATATCATCGTTATCTCTAAAACTTGCAAGGCAATCTAGTGAAACTTTGTTATCGTTATCATAAAATCTTAAATGTAGCCAACAACTTGAACTATGAAAACTGTTGTTGTGACAATTCTTATACCGACATGTCGGAATAAGAGTCGTCAGAACTTCCAACTATTGGAAGTGTCAGTATTCTGACAGAGAACAAAACCAGAAATTAATTACTCTTCCTATTAATCATGAAAAAATCAATTCTCTAGTATTTCACTACGACTTTAAAAATATGGCCTAACGTCTTCTAACAATTATACTGCATTGCTCCTTCACGCGACAGACAGCTTATCTCGTATTGATGCTGCAACTACAAAAACGCATTGTATCCAGGAACATGATAAAATAATTCAAATGAAATATTGTGATTCATGCAGAGAGCTATTCATAGTCACAGTTGCTGATGCAACTATTCCATTGTTTTATTTTTATAGAAATTAAATGCTCAGGAGGGGTTTAGTCAAGAAACCTTAACAAGTGTAAAAAATAAAAAGAATCAATAAAAACTTTTAATTGAATATATTCTGAAAATTGAAGATTTATTCACTGACAAACTTTACTCAGACCTTTTTCTTCTCTGGGCAGTTTGATTAGCAAAAACTTTAATTAATCCACAATGTCTAAATTCAATAATCACGTGTCTGGCCACAGCAAACATCTGAATATTATTTTCAATGTATGCAAATCTGACCCATACAGTGCGCAAGCAAACATCAATTACGAGAGTAAAAAAATGAAAATCACAAAAAAATCCGCGATTAATACCAAAATCTTCTTCAGGGCTACTAGCACGCTCAGGGCAAGCAGCGCACCTGATGCGGCTTCTCTCCATGCCATTCTGCGTCCGACTAGTACCAACAGCTGTTCGCTCACAACCTCTCGCGATAACAGTATCTCAGACTCAGTGTTTACGTATGCACGGAACAGCTGAATCAGTACCCAAATAAAAAAACAACGAATAAACAAGTAAAAATATCTGTTATTATAGGTTATCTGTCTTGAGCTGACTGCAATAACCTATAATAACAGACGTTAACAGCTGCTGCGGAAGATGGCCACACAAACAAACGTATTAAATAAAAATATGAACGTCCAGCTTTCACGTTGTACCGTCAGAGTTCCTTCAATCATAACCACCCTTATGAGAAGTCATACCCGAGGTTCCCAACACAACAACACTAGAAGTAACTCCACCATGCCACTTCAGAACGCTGAAACGGGTTATGTTGGGTTGTGGGGCGCTCAATTGTGCTGTCATCAGCGCCCGTACGAAGTCCCAATTTTACACAGCCAATTTTCACACAATCCCATCTAGCCATTGTCACGAATGATGATGATGATGATAATGAAATGATGCCCAGTCCCCGGGCAGAGAAAATCCGAAACTCGGCCGGGAATCGAACCCGGGACCCCGTGATCCAGAAGCAGCAACGCTAGCCACTATACCAAGAGCTGCCGGCATGACCGTTGAGTCAGGTCGCCGCAGTACTCGGCGAAGATGGCCACCCAGCACAGTGCAAAACCGCCGTTCACCGCTCGACATAATGTAAGGCCATTCCTCAACAACTGTAACTCCATCTTGCGGTCAGGACCACAGGACAGAACCTGGTCGATGAAATGTAGTAATACTATATCAGCAGCCGTTACTTTCATATTGTTTTATCAGAAAACCAGTTTAGACGTTCCAATCACGTCATCCTCAGGCCGGCCGCATGGTTCAAATGACTCTGAGCACTATGGGACTTAACATCTATGGTCATCAGTCCCCTACAACTTAGAACTACTTAAACCTAACTAACCTAAGGACATCACACAACACCCAGTCATCACGAGGCAGAGAAAATCCCTGACCCCGCCGGGAATCGAACCCGGGAACCCGGGCGCGGGAAGCGAGAACGCTACTGCACGACCACGAGCTGCGGACGCCGGTCGCATGAATGACGCGAAGTACACTTGTGAGTCTATAAGACAAGTCACCAATATTCATTCGTATCTGGTTCCGTAGATATTCGAACTTCGTCCTCACGAATGTTGGTGATTGGTCTTACGCATGGTGTCATTCATGCAACAAGCCTGAAGATGACGTGACTGGAACATCGAAACTGATTGCCTAATAGAAAAATGGTTCAAATGGTTCTGCGCACTATGGGACTTAACTTCTGAGGTCATGAGTCCCCTAGAACTTAGAACTACTTAAACCTAACTAACCTAAGGACATCACACACATCCATGCCCGAGGCAGGATTCGAACCTGCGTCCGTAGCGGTCGCGCGGTTCCAGACTGTAGCGCCTGGAACCGCTCGGCCACTCCGGCCGGCGCCTAATAGAACAGTATTAAAATAACGGCTCTTGGTGCAGTTTTATTGCATTCCAGTCATCGACAGTCTTTGCTTCCCGATCACGGCACTACTCCAAATGTGTTGTGGCGTTAACGTCTGCTAAGCATAGTAAGGTAATTCCCTACTCTAGCAACTACTAGTCTCAGAATGTTGGTGCGGCGTGATACAGAACGCTGCAGGCAGTCAGTTACTTGTTCTCGATTCTCTGGCGCAGATGTGGTGCGGTTACGATGTGCTTGGTGCACAACATAGCAATCCTCCCCTCTGGCAATCAAATATGGTCGACAGCGTCATTGACGACTAGTAAGCCTGCCCTCACGTTCCCATGCAGTCCAATATCAGGCCACTGTCACGTCTGGATACTGGACGACTCGATCAGCCAACCAAATGGAGGCTCACAGTGAGACCTGTTTCAAACTCCGTCGGGTGTGATAACGCTACCTGACACGAGTATGTGGCATCTCGATTTACTTCACAGTGGTTACTCAACACATGGCGCACGCCCCTTATACACACATCAAAAAATTCTTTTGCGTCACCTGGGTTTCCAGAACTCCTGAAGATAGACGTTGACTGAGGATATTGTATCACAGACACAGTCCCTTTGACTGTTCAGAGATGTCACTAAACACGCCCAAAGATGTAAAAAACCATGCATGTGGAACGCCTATTAGACGGAGGGGGTCCAATAGTCGATCAGTTCCAGTCATTCCAACAGAAAGGAGGTACACGGCTGGTGTTGCCTGTAGTTCAACCATGGCTAGACAGTCAATATCGCGGTTCGATCACGTCCGCGTTGTTATTTTGTGCCAGAAAGAGCTCTCAACAAGGGAAGTGTCCAGGCGTCTCGGAGTGAAACAAAGTCGTATTGTTCGGACGTGAAGGAGATACAGAGAGACAGTAACAGTCGATGACATGCCTCTCTCAGGCCGCCCAGGGCTACTACTGCAGTGGATGATCGCTACGTACGGATTATAGCTTGGAGGAACCCTGACAGCAACGCCACCATGTTGAATAATGCTTTTCGTGCAGCCACAGGACGTCGTGTTACGACTCAAACTGTGCGAATGGGCTGCATGATGCGCAGCTTCACTCCCCACGTCCAAGGCGAGGTCCGTCTTTACAACCACGACACCATGCAGCGCGGTACAGATGGACCCAACAACATGCGGAATGGACCGCTCAGGATTGGCGTCAAGTTCTCTTCACCGATGAGTGTCGCATATGCCTTCAACCAGACAACCGTCGGATACGTGTTTGGAAGCAACCCGGTCAGGCTAAACGTCTTAGACACACTGTCCAGCGAGTGCAGCAAGGTGGAGGTTCCCTGCTGTTTTGGGGTGATATTATGTGGGGCCGACGTACGCCACTGGTGGTCATGGAAGGCGACGTAACGGCTGTACGATACATGAATGCCATCCCCCGACCGATAGTGCAACCATATCGGCAGCATATTGACGAGGCATTCGTCTTCATGGACGACAATCCGCGCCCCCATCGTGTCCATCTTGTGAATGACTTCCATCAGGATAACGACATCGCTCGACTAGAGTGGCCAGCATATTCTCCAGACATGACCCTATCGAACATGCCTGTAATAGACGGAAACGGCTGTTTATGGACGACGTGACCCATCAACCACTGTGAGGAATCTACGCTGAATCGCTGTTGAGGAGTGGGACAAATTGGACCGCAATGCCCTGATGAACTTGTGGATAGTATGCCATGACGAATACAGGCATGTATCAATGCAAGAGGACATACTAGTGGATATAAGAGGTAACGGTGTGTACAGCAATCTGGCCCACCAGCTCTGAAGGTCTGGCTGTATGGTGGGACAACATGCAATGGGTTGTTTTTGTGAGAAATAAAAAGTGAAGAAATGATGTTTATGTTGATCTCTATTCCAATTTTCTGTTCAAGTTCCGGAAGTCTCGGAACCTAGGTGATGTGTTATTCTACTAGGCCTGCTAACGACACTTAACACGGAAACGCTAATGCAATCCGGTGGCCGATCCACCTGTCACACAAAATTGTGTTTTAATCGTTTACATACCCATGTGCTTCACTTTTTTGTGTAAGGCGTGACCCTGTAACATTGCCTGACGTTTAAACAACATCGCATCATCACCAAAGCCAATACCTGCTGCCAGGAACAACATTATGAGGTCACTGACGACAAGAGATGGGGATGCCAATCCACGACTGTTACGATCCTCAATTACACGGCTCCGTTTGTGCCTGCGTGCTGCACAGAACTCAGCTCCTGTCTGCACACGCGGTGAAGGCGGACACCGCAGTGAACGAGCCACTGCAGGTTGCAACGCTGAGCCTGCTGTTGACGTCAGAGCAGTGACTCCACCCGCTGCGTGGCTTTGTGTCTCTTCTCGTACGCCGACACACAGCGTCTGAAGTTGAGAGGAGGAAGGTGAAAACCGACTCCCACCGCACAATGCAAGGATCGCACAGGACTGGAAAAGGTCTGCGATCCAGGACAAGCTTCATACGGAGTAGGTGCTAGTTAGAAACACCAGTGGGGAAGATGGGGAAGAGAAATGGACAACGCGGACGTCCTCCCAGTTCAAGGGCCTCCTCTGGCAGCGCGCTCTGCTACCTTGTGTGGCGAACTCTGTACAGGGTGAGAGACCGTGGCAGAACCGCGCCGCAGGCAGGGGTTGGGCCTCCCCTTACCTCAATACTTCACAGATGAAGCAGGATTTCTATGAATCATGACAGTTATCCTCCACAAAAACAGTTAACTCTCTCCGAATAAAATATCGTTCTGACGACTGAAAAATTTTACATTAATTAGAAATGACTGCTAAAGGGAAAGAAACATTGAAACATACAATTGTTATGCCCCTCCGTCAAAATTGTCTCTCCACTGACAAGTTTTCAGATTAGTCCCCCGTTCCGATCTCTGGGAGAGGACAACCAACAAAAGCGTAGCGTTCTTCGAGTAGGTTCAAATGGCTCTGAGCACTATGGGAGTTAACAGCTGAGGTCATCAGTCCCCTAGAACTTAGAACTACTTAAACCTAACTAACCTAAGGACATCACACACATCCATGCCCGAGGCAGGATTCGAACTTGCGACCGTGGCGGTCGAGCGGTTCCAGACTGAAGCGCCTAGAACCGCTCGACCACTCCGGCCGGCTGGGGGCCAGGGCAGTACGATAAACTTCTCCTGATGCTCTTGGAAATACGCACAGTCACATCGAGCTGTGTGACACGTTGCATTGTTCTGCTGGTACATGTCACCGTGCCCAAGAAAAACAAGCTTCATTCCCAAGGATAGATACATATTTGTGTTCATTCCACAATGATGAGATCACCAAGGAAATGTCACTAAAACATTTCCCAGACCGTAACGCTCCCTCCTCCGGCCTCGAACCTTCCGACAACTGTTGCAGCATGTTTGCTTTGTCAAGTGTTTCTATTGCTGATCTGTCACATGTGTTGCTAGCTTTTCTTTAAACCTGACTTTGAAGTCACGTCCTATTTGGCTCATATATTGATTTGGATATTAAGTACCAACAATTTTATATAGAGCCCGGACTTTGGGTGGGTGTCAGGGATCCTCTAAATGTTGTAGCGTAACTTTTTACGTAAGTTATTGTTACTGCAAAAGGCTGTTCTAATAGTACAATGTATGAGGACTTTGGCAATTAAAAAGATGTTTTATAACTATGGTATACATACAGTGATCATGTAATTTTACTTACTATTATTATTTTTCGTTTCGTTTCATTTGCTTCTTATTTCTTCCTTATTTTGTTAGTATAGTGTCTGTTATGTTATACTTCACATAAAACAATTGTCTTAGAGAAGCGAAGGGGTATTAGTCACAAGAAATCGATTAAAAATAACAATCGAGTGCTTAATTTGATGGTTAAAAGCGGTGGACGCATGAGAGTTATGCCACCAGCGCTTACCATTCTGTGCGAGAGCTGCGTGTTGCACAAGTAAGTTGACGCCCGGTGCGAGGGAAAGACAACAGGTATGTAGCAATTCCAGGAACATGGGCCGCGGCTGACGCTGGCAATAGTTTCCCGCGTGTCGGCGACCCCCGGGCCGTGTGACAGGTGATTTGTGTCGCACTGCGACTGGGCGTTGACCCTCCAGCTGGACGCTGGACGAGGGAAAGTTCCAACTCCAGCACGCCTTGGACTCCATAGTTCCGCCGCGCCTGCTCAAAATGCGTGGAACGTAGCGGCCCCACCAACACGCACAGTCACTCGTGTCGTAATGTAAACAAATACAACTGGTTTCAGCTGCGTGTATTAAATGGTTCAAATGGCTCTGAGCACTATGGGACTTAAACATCTGAGGTCATCAGTCCCCTAGAACTTAGAACTACTTAAACCTAACTAAGGACATCACACACACCAATGCCCGAGGCAGGATTCGCACCTGCGACCGTAGCGGTCGCACGGTACCAGACTGAAGCGCCTAGAACCGCTCCGCCACTCCGGACGGCTGCGTGTATTAAAACTGTATTATGTATATAAGGTGTACCATAACCAGCGGAAAAATGTTCCTATCGGAGCACAAGAAATGCGAATATGCACCTGTATATTTAGCTCTGACTGAAAAGTGGGGTACCAGCTGCCTCATTCCACCTTCCTCAGCATCTTTAATTTGGAGTGCGAACACATTCGCGCTTTTTTTTTAACATGCAGCTCTCATCAAAGCCGCATGAGCTCCCGTAACTGTAGTTCATGCGCACTCACTAATCCTTCGCTGTAAGTCTCTCACACCCATCCACTCTAAGTTTCCCTTTCTCACTCACTCATTCAGCCCAACTCACTGACTTTATATCTTTGTCGTTGTCTCCTGTTTCCCTTCATTATTTCCTACTACTGTAGTCTCCCTCACTGTCATTGCCTCCCTCTTGCTCTCTCTTCTGCTGATATCTCATCCCTTCCCTCTGACTGCTGCTGCCTCTTCTCAATGTCGCTATCTGTGTCTCCCTTCCTCGTTGCCATTGTCAAAATGGTTCAAATGGCTCTGAGCACTATGGGACTTAACATCTGAGGTCATCAGTCCCCTAGAACTAGCAACTACTTAAACCTAACTAACCTAAGCACATCACACACATCCATGCCCGAGCGCAGGATTCGAACCTGCGACCGTAGCAGTCACGTGGTTCCGGACTGATCGCCTAGAACCGCTCAGCCACCCCGGCCGGCGCCATTGTCATAAACTCTCTCTCATTGTCAGTGGCTCTCATCCATATCAACTTTCTCTCTCTCTCTTCATTTCTCCATTTCACCGGCCTCCTCCCTGGCACAGTCTCCATCACTCTTTTCCTAGCATACTTATGTCAGTATCAGCCACATTTCACTGCCACTGTGTCCTTCGCTCTTACACTGCGATTGACTCCTTCGCTCTGTCTACAACACAACTACTATCTTCCAGTATTTATCACTTTTCCATCTCTTTGCCGCAGCACCTGCGCTCCACATTTAAGTCACAATCTTTTAAGTAAACAGAAAATATTCTCATTTTTTGTGCTCGCATAGGAGCATTTTTCCTCTGGTACCTTTCTTTTCACTGCTGCAGCAGAGCAGCTAACTCAGACCTCATGGTGAACACTCGATGGAACTACTGCCGTTGAACATTCAAATTGTTCAAATAAACACTGCAATCAAAATAAAGACTTACGTCCATCCTGTCCAGCAGCCCAGCACAGACTGAGTCCTTTTCCCGCCAATTCAAGGAAAAGGTGGTGGTTTGATGATGTAGGCTAGTGGAGATGGTGCAAGTGACCTTTTTTCCCGCCAAAATTTTCCTGCCATTTTCTTATTAGTGGAGGTAGCCCAAGTGACCTTTTTACAGCCAAAATTTGTAGTTCTCGCCATTTTCTTGGCGATCAGGGAGGGGAGGGTGTTACGACGTTAGTTGGAGGTAGCACAATTGACCTGTCTCCTCGCCAAAATTAGAACTTCCCGCCGTGACCTTGCTGTGACGTTGCCACATCTAATCCCGCCATATTGGACAAATTTGGCAACAAAGCATGCTGGCTTTGCTCTACTACTGTTGTACATCCCCTAATTTCTTCATTGAAATTTCTTTCCAACCTGTACAATAATCACGGTTCATTACTGCATTAATGAACCGTGATTTATTTTCAAAGGATTTTCTTGAGAACTTATTCTACTTACTAGCGATTCATCAATCTGCTGTGATTTATTTTCAAAGAATTTTCTTGAGAATTTATTCTGCTTACTAGCGATTCATCAATCTGCTGTGATTTATTTTCAAAGAATTTTCCTGAGAATTTATTCTACTTACTAGCGATTCATCAAGAACATTAACACATTTAATCACACTATGTGAGCGTGGAAGTCGTTGCCAGGGAGTAACTGATGAAATCATAAGCAAATTCCTTTTTAAAAAATGGTGATTTATTCACTTTAATGGTGCCTAAAGCAATTTTAAAAGAAAAAGATTTAATATTATAATCAGAATGCACCCTCTAAATATCAAGTTACTATTTATTTAGAGGCAGAAGGAAACAAATTTTTGACTGTATGAGCATTCGGGCTGAGAACCTTGTCACTCGCGTTTGACACGGCCGTAGTTACGACTGCTCACAACCTCTGAAAGACTACACTGGTGCTAATCTGCAACACACCAGATTACTTTAAACTAAAGTTTCAACAATTTAAACAAGCACAGAACTATGCACCCCGTAGGAGGGATGGAAATGGTACAAATCGCTAAAATTAAAATATTAACTTTGACACCGAAGGTGCAACTTGATTTTCTCTTCCAAGAGAAGTCTTACGGTGGAAGGGTGGCAACTTTATATACTAAAATGACCATTTAAATAAAAGCCTATGAAATGCAATCTTATTTAAAATTTTACAAGGTTGGCGAAACAAGTTAAGATGCTCTACAGCACACAGATACCGCCTCTAAAGATGACAGGCACGATCAAAACATATTTCAGGAATTAGGCCGTTACACTCCAAGCAATAAATTCGTTAACACACTGAATCCGACAAACATAACAGCGGCAGCTACTAACGGACGGAAGATTGGTAGGGAGATTACAGAACAACCCGAACCGCGGGTTGCTCTAACCCGCCCCTATTCCACAATGGAAAAACGGACCACCCAATTCATAAATAACCACCTTCCCGCAGGTGGGCAAACGGAGAAGAATGGTGGGTCGACCTCAAAACAAAGCGGCTGCTGATCTCAGCAAGAAAACTAGTACAATTTAACAAGTAAATGAAACAACATATCACCAATCGCTTAACTTCTAATAAACTGCGATTTCTGGAGAAGACCTGGCACAGCACCCCGAAATCGCTATCCCGAACCGTCCGCTGCCAGCCGCTTCAACCGGGTTGACTCCTGTTGCTCTCGTGTCGACCGCGAAGCCACTACCCCTCGCTATACGGCGCGGCCCACTGGACTCACGTGGGGACCTCACATGCGCCGACGCTCAAGGCGGACAAGTCATCTTGTGTCTCAGTGCGTGACCGACCAACCGACCGATCCAACCGCCAATGACCGTTGCCTGAGCAACTCGAGCAGACTGGCGGCCTAACGCACAGACTCAGATGCAGGAACTAAGCCCCGACTGGGCGACCACTCGCCGAGTTCACTTACTGGCGGAGTGGAAAGACTCTAATTTTGCCGGTTTTAAAGGTTGATCCGTACGACAGGCATACTAGCACTCCGAACGACAGACAGACACTAACTGCCCCACAAATTCGGAAGAGAGACAGAGTAGCAAGCTGGGGAGCGAGAGACTGACCCAGACTGACTCCAGACACACCGCTGGCGAGGTCATAGAGCCCCTTAAATGCACAACAGGCAACCTTTCTCCTTCCCGCCAGAGGGAGACACCAAAGCTGCGATTGCCACAGCGGTGCCACCACCAGAAACGGAGGGCGACTGCTTCGCATTACGCGCTGCGGCGCGCTCTTCAAAACATCACTTTTTACCACGGCTCACCACTTAATAATTCTTTGAAAGAGACCCTTAACAATATCTTCAGCTTCTTTTCCTGGAATGGGATTTATTATAACGTTCGTGTAATCTGCAAAAAGTACCAGTTCCGCTTGCTGAACGTTAAGTGGGAGGTCATTCACATGAACAAAGAACGGCAGAGGACTTAAAATTGAACCCTGTGGGATTCCTGTTGCGATAACTCCCTATTCACTAGAATTTACCACCCCATCAACATTGTTTGTGCTATTCAGCACAACTTTTTGCTTTCTGTTCATTAAGTATGATTCAAACCAGCTGTGTGTATAGCCTTCAATTCCATAAAACCTGAGTTTTTCTAAGAGTGTAACATGATGCACATAGCCAAATGCCTTGGAGAGATCACAAAAAATACCAACTGGCTATAATTTGTTATTCAGGGCTTGTACTATTTGATGTGTAAATGTGTAGATAGTATTCTCAGTCGAGTAACCCTTCCGGAATCCGAACTGTGACATGCTGGGTAAATCATTTTCGCTTGAATGTGAGACTACTCTTGAATACATAACTTTTTCGTCGTCTAAACAATATGCGACGCAGCAGCGATTGCAAGAGACAGGCGAAATACCGTCAGACTTCAAGAAGAATATAATAATTCGAATCCCAAAGAAAGCAGGTGTCGACAGATGTTAAAATTACCGAACTATCAGTTTAATAAGTCACAGCTGCAAAATACTAACGCGATTCATTTCAGAAGAATGGAAAAACTAGTAGAAGCCGACCTCGGGGAAGATCAGTTTGGATTCCGTAGAAATGTTGGAAGACGTGAGGCAATACTGACCTTACGACTCATCTTAGAACAAAGATTAAGGAAAGGCAAACCTAGGCTCCTAGCATTTGTAGACTTAGAGAAAGCTTTTGACAATGTTGACTGGAACACTCTCTTTCAAATTCTGAAGGTGGCAGGGGTAAAATACAGGGAGCGAAAGGTTATTTACAATTTGTACAGAAACCAGATGGCAGTTATAAGAGTCGAGGGGCATGAAAGGGAAGCAGTGGTTGGGAAGGGAGTAAGACAGGGTTGTAGCCTATCCCCGATGTTATTCAATCTGTATATTGAGCAAGCAGTGAAGGAAACAAAAGAAAAACTCTGAATAGGAATTAAAATCCATGGAGAAGAAACAAAAACTTTGAGGTTCACCGATGACATTGTAATTCTGTCAGAGACAGCAAAGGACTTGGAAGAGTAGTTGAACGGAACGGATAGTGTCTTGAAAGGGGGATATAAGATGAACATCAACAAAAGCAAAATGAGGATAATGGAATGTAGTCGAATTAAGTCGGGTGATGCTGAGGGAATTAGATTAGGAAATGAGACACTTAAAGTAGTAAATGAGTTTTGCTATTTGGGGAGAAAAAAAACTGATTATGGTCGGAGTAGAGAGGATATAAAACATAGACTGGCAATGGGAAGGAAAGCGTTTCTGAAGAAGAGAAATTTGTTAACATCGAGCATAGATTTAAGTGTCAGGAAGTCGTTTCTGAAAGTATTTGTATGGAGTGTAGCCATGTATGGAAGTGAAACATGGACGATAAATAGTTTGGACAAGAAGAGAATAGAAGCTTTCGAAATGTGGTGCTACAGATGAATGCTGAAGATTAGATGGGTAGGCCACATAACTAATGAGGAGGTATTGAATAGAATCGGGGAGAAGAGGAGTTTGTGGCAAAACTTGACCAGAAGAAGGGATCGGTTGGTAGGACATCTTCTGAGGCACCAAGTGATTACCAATTTAGTACTGGAGGGCAGCGTGGAGGGTAAAAATCGTAGAGGGAGACCAAAAGATGAATACACTAAGCAGATTCAGAAGGATGTAGGTTGCAGTAGGTACTGGGAGATGAAGAAGCTTGCACAGGATAGAGTAGCATGGAGAGCTGCATCAAACCAGTCTCAGGACTGAAGACCACAACAACAACAACATTGTTTCAGTCTGACGTAACGCTTCTGTTTCCGCACGAAACCAAGAAAAGAGGTTAGGTGCAGTGGTGCACGTGTGGTGTGGACGTCAAACCGCGTCGCTCTGCGCAACAACTAGTAAGCTATGTGCTGTGCCGGTATATCAAAGCAAATGGTTTGTTCGCGGGTGCCAAGTTTGGACGGCGTTTCTCGTTTTTAAATTCCATTCACTCTCGCACCGACTGGAACACTGCTGCGCACCTACCAACACTGCAGCATTCTTCGTAGTTCTGCCCTCGTCTGCGCCGTTCTGCGCTGCTGTGCGCCGCGCATCGGCGGCATAAGATGCATGCGCATCTGACCTCTCGCCAAGTCCTTCAGTAACGTAAAAGAATCAAAGAAAACACAATATTTATAGAGTACTTTATCAAACGTTGGAGTGTGAAAGTTTGTGTTATTAAGTGCTTAGCTTGCGCCGCGCACAATCACGTGGCGCAGAGCAGCGCAGAAGGGGCAGAATGGAGCAGTTCGTCGTAGGCGCACAACAGGGTCCCACTGTGTGCGCGCGCGTGCGCCTCAAGTACAATGGAAAACGAGAAACGCCGTCCAAACAGAGCTGCGCACGAGCCAAGCATTTCCTTCGATGTATCGACACAGTGCGGAACTTGTTCGTTGTTCCGCAGAGCGGCGCGGTTTCACGTCCGTGCCGGATGCGCCGAAGCTTTCTTTAATGCTTCGTTTTGGGTGGCGCTGGGCAGCGCGGGGCAGCCGGTGTGGACGCGGCTCTCTAAGTTAATAAATCGGCAAATTTGTGACGTGACACAGTAATTGCTAACAATGATAACCAAACCCGACTGTAACAGATACTCATGCTGTAACTTGACGGTAAGTTTCCTTACCGGCCTGGAACACGTAAGTACACTACTGGCCGTTAAAATTGCTACACCAAGAAGAAATGCAGATGATAAACGGGTATTCATTGGACAAATACATTATACTAGAACTGACATGTGATTACATTTTCGAGAAATTTGGGTGCATAGATCCTGAGAAATCAGTACCCAGAACAACCACCTCTGGCCGTAATAACGTCCTTGATACGCCTGGGCATTGAGTCAAACAGAGCTTGGATGGCGTGTACAGGTACAGCTGCCCATGCAGCTTCAACACGATACCACAGTTCATCAAGAGTAGTTACTGGCGTATTGTGACGAGCCAGTTGCTCGGCCACCATTGACCAGACGTTTTCAGTTGGTGAGAGATCTGGAGAACGTGCTTGGCCAGGGCACCAGTCGAACATTTTCTGTATCCAGAAAGGCCCGTACAGGACCTGCAACATGCGGTCGTGCATTATCCTGCTGAAATGTAGGGTTTCGCAGGGATAGGATGAAGCGTAGAGTCAGGGATCGTAACACATCTGAAATGTAACGTCCACTGTTCAAATTGCCGTCAATGCGAACAAGAGGTGACCGACACTTGCAACCAATGGCACCCTATACCATCACGCCGGGTGGTACGCCAGTACGGCGATGACGAATACTCGCTTCCAATGAGCGTTCATCGTGATGTCGCCAAACACGGATGTGGCCATCATGAT